>NC_133909.1:8847200-9582309 GCF_964199755.1 Larus michahellis
CTTAGTTTTGAAACACCTGTCACTTTCCCAGGAATTATTTCATTGTGTCTCAGGTTTTTTTGGCTTCCCTGTGGAATTAATACAACTTTTTTTTTTTTAATGAAAATAATTGTTTTTCTGTCTCAGTCTTGTTATATTTCTTTTGCTGAAATTAACGTGTCATTAGAATTCCCTTCAAATAAGTCACAAGGGCTTGCCAGATAGTCTGGGTTATGTACAGGTTGTGAATGAATAGGATAGCACTAATTAATTTCTTCTTTTTAATTTTCTCCTTTAATTCCACAGTATTATGGGAGTAATTGTCAAAAACTTGGGATCTTTTCTAGATGTATTCTAGAGAATGATATAAGGAGATTCTGTTCAATTGTCTGGAATTTATCAATTGATATAGTTTCTAAAAGGAAATCTAAAGCAAAAAATACTCAAATTCCTAACATAGAAAGTCATTAATTGTTCTCAATTCTTAAGAAAACTGACAAGTTTTTACTGCTTCTCTTTTTAAATCCAGTTGGTCTATATATTCTATTGCGAACGTGTAACAGAGATATGAAAAGTTAGTAAAACTTAAAATAAGCTCTTTAAGTGGGTATCATCTCTGCAGCACAGCACATTCTGCACTGTAGTACTTTAACAACATCCTGAATTCAGATGCAAAGAAACTGAAAGCTTTTTCCGGAAGTGTATTTAGTGGAGAGTGAAGGGGAACCTGGAGGCACTTACGCATTTTTGCTCTGACCTCTGCTCATTGTCAGGTTTTGGAGTCTTTGGAGTGATATCTCGGCTCTTTTCTCCTGTGAAGGAGATAGGAAGATAAAATAATGGTTGATATATTAGCCAAGATAGCGAATGCACAGTTCAACAATACACGCTGAGCTGGTGAACACGGAATATTTTTCTCTATAGAATAAAATCTAATAGGAGTCCAATATTTTAATTAAATTAAGTAAAAATTGGATTTCCCTTTCAGTTTAACGATTAAGGCTGCATCAAATGAGATCTGAGACTAGAAATGACATCTTTAACCTTCATTTTATACTTACATTTCTCCCAGCCGTAATTCATGATTCTCACTAGGAAATTTGATAAAATTTATTTAAGAAAGAACTAATATGCAGAAATTCTTTTGCTTAAATATTTCTTGTTCATTTTCTCACTTTCTTTTTTGTCTTTTAGGGCCTTAATTGCAAAAGTGTTTATGTAACTTCTGATATATCTAACCGTCTTGTGGGTTTTCTGACTTCCCACCCTTTCGGAACATTGATGATCCTATTTCACGTACCCAGAGCAGGCACACATCATCATTCCCAGCCTGTCTTCTATGTACTCAAATAATTTGAAACAGACATTTTCTTCTTAACAATTCTATTGTTGTATTCTATTATTTTCTTATTAAAATAATGATAAGCCTCTACTGTAATTGATATTTTTTTCCATTTAGGCTTGTTTAAATAAGTGCCGAACACTCTACTTTCAAAGGACCCTTTGTTGTCTCACTAAAGGTTTGTTGGAGTGTTCCCTGAAATAGCTCAATTGGTTTTGGTTCTTTTTTCTTTTCTTTCCTGCAGCCCTGTCCATTCACTTTCAAGTTTTTAGTTTCTTTCGCTCTCTTCAGTAATTGCATCATCTACCAAACTTTCCTTTTTCATTAAAGAACCTTGAATCAGTGTAATGTTGCCATGAAACTCAGCTGGTTTCCATATTTGTGTCCATTCCCATTTTTGTGTATTCTGTATGAATTTTCTTTCAAGGTAGCTAGTATGACAGGGCTTTTCTGAATGCTTTACAGTGGCCATTTTTCCACCCCAAATGCGAGGCCCTTGACGTTTTTATTCTGTTTGAGAAGGAAAAATTACATTGTTCAGAACGCCATACCCCATGCTAGAATATCCAATAGCCTATTTTGGATCATTTATCTTAAAACCAGAGCTTTCAAACCAACGTCTGTCTCAGTAAGACTATGAGTTTATGTGGATTAGAAGAGCTCTAGTAGATTGAGTAATCTGGTGCTGTGGTATTTCCTACCCATTTCTCTTACTGGAAGTGCTGAGACTTCCCACGTTCCAGGTGAACACCCTGCTTATGGCATAACGACTCTCCTTTTGCTTAACTAGTGATTCTACTTCAGACATAAAAGCCTTTTGAATAAAATTTAGTAAGGAGGGCCACTTCCGCAAACAGAAATTTGGCTTAGAGCCAGGACACGCCACCGTCACAAAACCCCACAAAACCCAGAAAAACAGTGGTTCTGCTTATAGCAGTTTCCTCTGTGAAAAATGGGAACTGGCTGAGCCTAAATACCAGCGGTACACGTAGGAACATCTTACTTGTATGTTAACCATTCTTTGGTAAACCACTACAACGCTGAAGCTAAGAATTGTAGTGAACATGTTGTAATCCACCTAATACGAAGATACAAGTCGGAAGACCAGCCTTATCATGACAGTCCTACATCTTGCCAATTAACTTAAGGTGTATTGAGTGAAAATATCACAATTGAGAAGACATCAGGAGAAGCAAGTGCTGTTAAACACTCTAAAGCAACCAGAGGAAATACATTAATCTGTAGAGATGCTGAACTTAACAATGCAAGAAGAACCATCAGAAATACATTACCAATCTGTTATTTAACAACAGAAATTATAATGCAAGTGTGAATCATAAAAGAATGACATATTGGACTCCATTCCTAGATTAGTCTAGTGGACAAGATTGTCCCTTTTCGTCTGTAGACTGTGGATTCGTGCTCCTGGAGCACTGGGATGGTTGTCAGGCTGAGTGTTGGGTATATTGAGTGCTGGATCAGGCTGTTGAAGGACGAGTGTTATTAGGGCCACACAAGGCATTGTTTACAGGGACAGTATTTGACCTATAATGTAAATAATCCAATTTTTCTTACTCTGTATGTCTGTTGAAACATAATTTACTTCCTCCGTGATGAAATTGTATTTTGTTACAATTTGTTGCAACTAGGTAATCCTTAGATTTCACTGTGTTGGAAAGATGTAAACACGTCCCAGGGACCGTACAGCAACACTGTAACACAAAACAAGTATACTTTGGTGAACAGAAAAATTACTTTTAATAGAAAATAAAATATGTGGATGTTAGTTTCAGATTATGCAAACAAGACATAGCTATGCAGTTTGGCAACTTTGTCCCTTAATAACTTAATGACTTATTTTTGATCGCTGTTTTGCAAAATGTTTGTTTTCAGATCTATAGAAAAGACAGAAAATCAAGGTCATCTTCATCATGCTGTATGCTGAGAGAGAAATCCTCTTCCCCCACAACTTGCATCAATGTCCATGATACCTGGGAAACTTCAGGTAGTTTTGCAGGCTCATGTAGTTATGCACTGAAAAGTCCTATTGACCCGGCCAAATCCACTGCAGTGTCAGCAGCTCTGAATAAAAGCTAAATTCATTTTAAAGGACTTCTATAAGTCTCTGTGACTGGTGGAATCCAGTAGGTTACGATTGCTGGGCTGTAGTCCTGCTTTTGATACTTATTTTTGTATACAGATATAGATACAAAAGATAGCTATACTTCGGATTTACCCATCAGTTAAAAAAAACTAAAACACCCCCCCAATCAAAACCACCAACTATATATAACTACTTGCCTTCCAGTTCTTAACATTTCTTAAATAATAATTCTATGATTCTGTGATTTCTGCTTTCCAGGGAGAGGGAATATTGAAGGGTATCGTATGCAAATTCTCTGACATTAAATTCAGGGACCCAATTACTAGCATTGTTTATTGGGGTCACTGAACTACCCAAACAGAGAATTGCGAGGAGGAGGTGAATGTGGTAACTACCACACTGTGAGAGGATGAAGCACTTAACAGTGAAGTTCCCCCTGCCTTATGTAAGAGAATGCAAAATTTAAAAGTAATAGAAAAGCAATATAAATGTGTTATAGTGACACCATTGATAACATTGCCTGTAAAATTTAAATATATTGTGAATGACTTTAAATTAACAGCTCTTGGAACATACCTTGTAAAACCCACTCATTCGTGACTTAATTTTATTACATTCCTGTTGCACATACAGTGCTGAAATTATACATGTGAAGAACATTCATAGTGGAAAAATGAATTCTTGTGTGTTTAACAGGCAAGATAATAGTGGTTAAACAATGTAATTATGATAATCATGGTGTTAGAAATCTGTGAATCAATTGCTACCAGTGCTTTGCATTTTGTTTGACTGCTTTTCCATGAAAGCTGTTATCAGCAGTGAGGTTGTCTGGGAGAGGATGCAAGGGGCAGGGGAAGGAAAGGTGCGTACTAGGCATTGATTAGGTGCATTTCTCATTAATGCAAGTGCACTTACATGGAGGCATGACATATTCTCAGGCTGCAAATTTAACAAGCAAGGCAGGTAAACAGATAGTTAACCTAACGTAGAGCAGGACTAATCCTGTAGCAAGGGCAGGAATCCTTGTAATGAATAATTATCTGAGGACAGTCTCTTAAACCTGATTTAATTAAGGATATGACCTGGGCATTTCTTTGGGAAAACGTTTGGCTATCTGCTTCTTAAATTAGACTACGTGACCCAAAACCATACAACTAGTATTCTTAGTGGTTTAGCAAGAATAATTCTGCCGCTGAAGATCTGTCCACCCTTGACCAAAATGCTGTGGAAAGATATGCCTTCATCAAATGGAGGTTTTCTTTCAAAATACAGACTACAAAAAATAAAGGGGCTCAACATTTTGGAAGCCAGGGCTGCCCACAATATTGAGGTTTGATTATTAGTTCATTTAATTTGAATGGCGTTTTGATTTTGCTGTACGCGCCAAAAATTTTGTAAAACTTATTAACTGCATCTTTTGCTCTGCAGAAGCAGCTGGAAAGCTTTTACTTGTAATGAAACACTTGATAAAACCTCATATATACTCTCAATAGGATTAAAATTCTGAAATGTAGTGCATATTGGTTCTCTCAAGAAGTGATTTGGGCAGGGAAGTGGAATAATTATCTCTGGGTTTTTTGAGTGCTTTTTTTGGGTGTGCATGTGAAGCAGGTGTAAAAAAGCTACGTGGCAGACACACAGTATTTTAGTCTTTCTTTCCAGTCACATACTGTCAGATGTAAATCTCTGCCAGGCTGGAAGGCAGTGAAGAGTCAGGCCCCTTGGGAATGCAGTTCCTGATGGAGAGTCAGACCCTGATGCAGGAATACCTGGATGGGTGGCTCTGCCTGCCACAGGATCTCTAAGGATCTTGTTAGTTCTTCGGAGATAGCTTTCCATCCTCTCGCTTCTGTCCCCTGGTAGTTCTGATCTCTCTATAGTGTTTTACTTCCAAAATGGCTAAATTGGCTGTTGTGAAGATTATTCCCATCATCATATTACCTACATTCAGAGTGCGTTGATGTCAAGGACAGACTTCCCTTCTCAGTGAAGTGCTATCTTCTGAGATAGCAGGAGAGATTTTTTCCTTCTCTCTTTTTTGTGGTATAGTTTTTATATAATAGCCATAATCTTTATTGCTTTGTGGTATATAGTGCTTGCCATAAATGGCTATCAGGATTGATTAAATGGCTGATCTTCAATGTGCCTCCCATAAATGGCTATCAGGATTGATTAAATGCCTTAGTTTCAATATTTAATCAAACTCACCAGCTGTCAATTGCTGTATACTACAAAATCATAAGATTATTCCTTAAATGTGATGCCACAAACCAAATTATTCATAAATCAGGTACAGTATCGTATATCTTTATATCTTCTTTCCTTTTAGCTAAGGAATAAGAGCATGGGCAATTTTGACTGCCTGTGATAATTTTGTGCTGTAATTTTAAGAAGTAGAACTACATAAAAATTATTTTCTTTTTCCTAATATTTGTGTGTGAGAGAATTATTATCATGTCTCTACCGGATAAATCACAGATGTGTTAGGTTAAACCCACTGAAGGTTTCATGTTCAGTAAGGATTTTTTTCAAGATATTTTTTGTTTTGCAGTGAAACTGTCAGGAAAAGACTAATGGAATCAGCAAACCGTTGGAGTTATTTGATTGACTTGGGGTGTACTAGGAAACCAAGTTTCATGTTATTCAAGTTAGCTTCTGAAAGTGGAAGTATGACCACGGTGAGTCTAGAAAAATGAGTTGTTTGACAAGTGTGTTAATTGGAATGCTTTGAAAAAACACTGCCTATGGCATGGAATAAAAATAGGGAGCTGAAGAGTGTAAACATTCTGGTTGTTTTCTGCACTAAATTCTGTTAAACTGCTGAAGTGCTTGCTAAACTTTCCTTCTATTCCTTGGTAATACAAGTCCACTTGACATTACTAAATTGATGAGCTGTTAAGACTGTCCAAATGAAGTCTGTGGGACTAAGTACTACTGTAGGCATGGTTCTCAGTTTATATCTCTGTTGAGTCATCTGAGCTGTTGTCACTGTGCTGTTTCTTGGGATGGAAGATGCCATCGCTGTTGTAACCTCTCATTTTAGTAAGGATCACCATGAAGAAATGCAGGACAGATGCCAGTATTGGCCTCTATGCAGCTGAGTACGTGGAGATCCTTCTGGATGGATGCTGTCTAAATGTGAGGATCTGGGAACTCAGAAAAAATGATCTGAAGAATGGATTTAATCTAACATTGTGGTAGACGACGTGTGATAGCATCCGAGCTAGTCATCTGGTCTATCTCAAATGTCTGCTTTAGGACAGGGTGCCTTGTGTCTTAGAAGTACTACTTTCTCTTCACGGTTAAAGGAAGCCTCGACAGTGAGCTCAGGGCAGATGCACGCTGACATCTTTAAGGGAAATGGAGCTGGCTGGAAAGCACATGTTTTTCTTGAGAACTTTGGTGGATTTTGTAACTTGGAAGTGAAAAAAATGCACTTTCCTTCAGGAATTTTTGTATTCACTTAAGAAGAGTGTTTGTTTGGGGATTTTTTCTTTTCAGTCATTTGATAAACTTTTTATGGCTTGTTTGATAAAATAGATAATTAAATAGGATTGGAAAAAATATCTGAACTCTCATGTCACGAAGTAAAAATATTTATTAGAAGCAACATTTTCCTACAATTTGAAAAGAAAATTATATTATTAGAGGGAACATTTTCCTGTAATTTAATGAGAAACCTATCTAGAAACTTAGTTTTTTAATGGGAATATGTTAAGGAACATTAACTGCACCAATTGATAAATCAGTAGTTATTTTGGTCTTCCAGTTATCTTTAGGCAAAGCTCCAAAACTTTTACTTCAGTTGAAGGACTTACCTCCTACTTCTGGAATCTCATTGGCTCAGGGAGCTTGTTGGAAGCTTTTTAAATTATATTCATGTTCTTTACGTATACATAATAAAGAATGGAACCACTTGAAAAAATACTACAGTAACCATTTATAGCACTAATAAAATTTGGAACAAGAAATATCAGACAAAACAATTTAGACAAGATAATACGAGTTTTCTGAATTAAAAAGAGAAAAAAACAAGTTAGATTATTTATAAATGTACTCTGTATGTTTGTTTGGTTTGGTTTTTTTTATCCACATGTTACTGCCAGGAAATAAGACTCCATTGATTTTGACATGAATCACTTTGTGTAGTTCATGTTACCACATGAATAAATTGCTAAGTATTCATTCTTTGTTTAGATTCCACTGTATTATAAATGAATTCATAGCTCATAATTTGCATTTTCTGCTAGTACCTGGTGGCTGAGCATCAAAATATATTCAGCAAATCCTCCAGGCTAATTGGTAAACAGGAAAAACTAATTGCCGTTTATAAGAACATAATTAGGCTAAAAGCAGAACCATGATCTCTGAGTTATGGGGGAAAAAAATTGCCAGTAATCATCACTATCCTTGTGCATCAGGGTGGCCTGATGTATGTTGTCCAGCCTCTGCACCCACGTTGTCTCTGGGCTAAACAGGAATCATTCATCTTGAAGGACCAGGTGATGTCTAAATGAGTGGGAAACAACAAAAGCTCTTCATATGTCCTCCAGGCCTCATCTGCTCATGGAGGCTTCATCCAAGAGTAATTCAGCAACAGGAGAGTCAGTAGCCCCACTGGGGATTTGATCCTGCAACACTGTGTTAGCCTCTCACTTTATTTTAGCCCTTATCAAAAGTCAAAACACATCGTGTTTTGCAACAGAGTCAGAATAAAGACCTCTGTTAAAGGAGAGGGAATTGAAAAAAATAAGGATTGTATTTGATGTTCTTTGAAAGAGAAGTACATGGGTGTTAGAGCACATGGGTGTTACTGGTGATGCAATAAAGACTGTATAGGTAGTAGGTAATATCTGAAAATAATAATGGAATAATGAAAAAATGAATATGGAAAACCAAAAGTGAACAAAGGAAACTATAGCATGAATTACTTAGTGATAAATTAGCAGATTTCTGGACAAGTAATAAAGGATTAAATCCTAAAATAATGGTGAGATTATTTTTTTTTGTGAACTTGGGAGGATGTATGTAGGAGTGGGATTTAGTATGACTTGTACTTTCAAAACGAAATTGGAATATCCTAGCAAGATACCAGGGATTGAAGTTGTAAATGACAGAACAGTTCAAATACCTTGGTATTTGCGTAGATCCAATCTCGGCTAATAACCATACCCCGTTTAGGGAGTTGCTAAATTCAAACAAAAGTCATCCTGATTAACTGACATTCTGTTGTAGTCAAGAGGAGAGAAAGAGTAGAGAAAAATGAAGAGTATATCAGCTTTAGAAAACAAGTATCTGACAAATACACTGAAAGATGTTTCTTTCAGGGAGAAATGCAATTCATTCTCTTTCTTCCAGGGGGAATGGGAAAACAGGCAGGATGGTCCACAGCAGGAGGCAAAGAAGGACTGACCGAAGGTGAGCATTAGAATCCTACAATTAAAAGGGTGGAGAATAAAATGTTTTAACTTAATCTATGTGCCAAGTCAATGTTGGAGCCTGGATTAATATTCTGGATTTACAACAAAACTATATTGCCGCAGTTCATGTCCAAACACCTAAGATTCACGAGCTGTTAATAAGGCAGTTCTTCCCCCATCTCATCCTATGAGACACTGCATTTATTAACATTCTGGCAAGCGTTAAGCCCATTAATTTTCTATAAGCAGTAAGTAAAAGATAAACTGAAGGTCATATTCTTCCTTCTCTCCTGTTACATATGACGGTGGCACAGCTTTGGTTACCTATATCCTAAAGACTTGTGTGGGCCTAAATATAGCTACAGAAATACACTTTCATATTTTTGTGTGACTGCATTTCTTTTCCAATTACTATCTGCAGAATTATCTGACTCTATTTTACAGCCCTCTCTCTTACATTTTCTAATGTAACGTATGATGATAAGCGTGTGCAATAAATACTAGTAGAACTTTAATTTAGAGTTAGGAAAGATTGTTATTTACAGTGCTTTGTGATGGTCTTTCCACCTTGAAATATTTTGTGTCATGAAATGATTTTGTCTGATGCAGAGTTATAGAAGAAAAGTACTTTTTGCTTTAACACATTTACTAAAGAAGCAATTTCCAATTGAGGAAGCACTATAAATGCTTTTAGCAGTCTTTTTCTTCTTTTAAAATTATGGGATAAGTTAAGAAATACTGTCACTGGTTATCCAGAGTATTAATTGTGTATTCTTTGGGCAGGGCTTTGGTTTTTTCTTTTTGTGTGAAAAATAGCAGGTTGCTGCTGTTGCAATCTAGGAAGAAGGAGAACTGTAAATAACAGTTAGTAATGTGCTTTTCTGTATCAAGTTCTTCTGAGGTAATAAGGCTAGAGAAGAACAAATCTGTTGTTTTTCTAAAAATTTTAAGGAATACAAAAGCATAATTTGATTGCATATATCTCACTAAAATATAACTGCTTTTCAAGTGCTTGTCTTTTTAAAAATACTTTTGCTGATTTTTTTCTGTGTAAATTAAGATTTTTGTTTAAAGTACAGGTGCCATTTAAGGCTATGTGTTAATGTAACTATTCTAAGCCATTGATGAATTTCCCTTAGACCTGTTGCCAGATAGGTGAATGTCTGAGGTAAACATATATCTCTTCTTTACTTTACAGTGTTTCTTAAGTAAGAACAAATCACAAACATTATGTAGAGAATGTAATATATTACATTTGTCAATGTATGTTTAGACCCGACCTGGGGAGCAAGGGGAAAATGGAGTTTAATGGCCTGTTTTTATCAATCTGAAGTTTAACAATATATTATTATTAATCTAAAGTCAGTGAGTGGTGTTTGAAGGCATAGCTGTAATTTCTAAACGTTCCCTGGGCAGAAGCAAGTGTGGCTGTGATATAATACCATGCTCCTCACCAAAGGCCTAAAAACCATTCAGCCCTGAAATAGCTGTGGCATTGCATCATCTTCTAGATTACATTATTATTTTTTTTTAAGTATTGGTAAAAAGTATTTATCGCATTATGAAAGTTTGTCTTGAGAAAAAGATAAGAACAGTTGTTCAGCCATAAATGTGGTTTATTAGTATTTAGTTTAAGACGGATTTTACTCGATGTCATCAGTTTGTTGCTGTCCAAATCAAAAAAGCTAATTAGGTGTAACCCACTCCTGTTTCCAAGAGAAAAACTACAACTAAAATGAATTAGCACAAATTGTTGACTAGTTTTGCTAAGAAAACAAGGTTAATCTTTCCATGTTTGTAAGTAGTAAAAATATATGAAAACAATTAAATTATATTTAGCTGTAAAGTGTGCAGCATCATTCAGCAAGCCTTCTTTAAAATTCCAGAGATAAACTGTGTTTCTGAAGGCACTATAAAGTGGAGAAAGCCTGTTTCCACATTATGTGATCATATATAGATAATTTACTTTGCTACTACATTTCCTCGCTATAATTCTATTACATTTAGGGGCTCATTTAATAACACTTATCTGTCTGATGTTAAACTGGGCATGACCTGGTCCTGCAAAACTGTAACGCTGGAGTGCGGTTTACCATCAGTGCTTGGAAAAGCCAAACCAGCGTGAACCAGTCCTCCTTCCTTTGAATTCATCAGGCATTAGAAATACCTTATTTTAAAATGCCAAGGCAAAAAAAAAAAAAAAAATTAAAAAAAGGACTGTCTAACATTTGTTATGTGAATGGACAAAACGATGGATCTGTAGAAACAGCTTTCTCTCATTGCTTAAAGATCATGAAGCAGCTCAAAATGAATGTGAGGAAAGCAAACCTGAAAAAACCATGCAGTATCTATAAAAAGACACGAGAATCCTCATGTCCTAGAAAAGAGTTGTCTCTCACTTGTTTACAGCTAATGCCATGAATGTGTTAATGCAGTCTTCTGTCAGTGTTGTGAATTTTGAAGAGTGCATCATCTCCGTTTTATAGATGGAAAACTATAAAAAATAAAATTTATTATTTAATAAAAATTAAATAATTTATCCAGTCTAGGAAAGAGCTGAGCAAGGAACTGTTCTTGAGTTCCTAAATTCTATGTTGAAAAGGTGCTTTCGGTGTTTGCTTTTGGCGTAAGAGACACCAACACTACAAATATTTAAGGCAAATTCTCAGTACTGAAGTAACTGAATGGAATTTTCAGACAGCATTAATTAATATTGTTTCACTGGTGACACTATCTATGTAGATATTAGGCAACCTCTACTTTATAAAAGCTGTGAAGTTTTGGGTTTTTTCAGTGTGCTACGGGAACTTGCTGCACTATCTTGTAAGTGCAGCTTTATTTCAAAAACCTAGGGACCAGGGTATAATTTTTATGAAACAATATTTTTACAAAGATATTTGGGCAATAATTCTGCAGTAGACTGCAAGTTGGAGAAGCTTGAGTTGGTCTGGCACACAGGTTTTCTCATATTCCACTTGCTTAGTGCAGTTGGTTTTTTTAATAATGCAAAATAAATATATGTTTAGTATTTTAAAACCTTGTACCTATTGGAATTTGTCTTAATAATATTTTTTCTAAATATTTAATGTTGATTACCTTTTTGTTTGTGCATATATTACCTTGCTAATTATGGTGGTACTAGACTGATTAAATTTAATGAACTATTGAAGTACACCTGCAGTGTTTTACATACTTAGCCTCAAGAGGTGAACAATTTTAGAGCCTTAGTAATAACTGCTGATGCTAAGATATACAGCCACCTAAAGAGAGGTAAAGGGACTTTTTTAAAGTTCTGAGAACGTGAAGAGTTGAGCATGCCCAAGGATACACACAATCACTTATGCCCAGTGTGGATTCCTTTACCCCAGCTTTTTACCCAAGTGCGTCTGTGGAAATACGAAAGTTAATACTCATTAAGATATTTTTGTTCATATGTTGTTTTGGAGCATTATTAACATAGGGTCTAGTTTCTCCTCTGAAGCACCTGTAATTGATGTGAAATCTCAGCATTGTTACAACCTAGTCTGTGGTTGCATGTGAGGCTTGGATCCCTGCAGTTCCCATGAAATTCCCAGTCTAGAGTGTTCCCTCACTCTTCTCCCAGCATGATGTGGAGTTCCTTACCCTCCCCCATTCCTTCCTTCACTGAGCTTTCCTCCTCCCTCTGCCCTCCCTCTTTAACAAACATCCTCACTTTAATAAGGGTAATAGGCAGCCTGCTTTTCCTTGCTTTTTTGAGAGCTGCCTTCCCTGTAGGTCTCCTTAAGCACCGTCATAGGTAGATCTTTAGGGCTAAAAGTAAAAGGAAGAATTTATGATTCCAGAACGTGGAAGAGCCCCTGGGTAAACTCTTTCCCTTCTCCTTTCCATCCTTTCTTAACAGTCCCGTAGAAGAGCAGATACGCATGCCTGGAGATAAAAAGATGCCTCAGCAACTGCCCTTGGCAGCTCCTGAGAAAAGGTCTTGTCAGAGCCAGCATCCCGACTTGTCCAGTGGAGAGGGATACGAGTGGACTCTGCCTGGCAAGGATGAATTTTAACCACTTAAATCACTATGTTTAATAATGTTTCTGCAACCTCATTTAAAATTAGGAGTAATGGAGGCCTTTTATGAGCTGTGTAAATAGTGTCATTTTACTGAGGAGTGCATGACATGCTGATTCTCTGTATTTTCTTACGACTATATGGAGGAATGCCCAGATTAAACAGTTATGGTTTCTTTGTTTTTCTCCTTCTCCTCTCACTAATGAGAAGAGCTGTAGAGAAGGGAAGAGTTCCCTTAGTTAATTGATAATTTTCTATCTGACAGTCACACCAAAGTCCCTGGTGTGAAATGCAAGGAGAAAAATATTCTGAGTGAAAAAAAAAATAAAAATAAAAAGCACAGGAGAAACTAGCTATATTTTGCTGGATAACTTATCACTATGATTTAGGCTCTAGGGTTTGATTCTCAAATAAATATCAAACAAGTAATTACGTTGCCTCTTGAGCAACAACTGAAAAGAAAAAAAAGTGCCACAAGACTGATTCTGCCAGAGTTTTCCTCTCCAAATGGAAAGGAAAATAAACCTCAGCCTTTTGGATAAATACAGGACCAAATCTGCAGATCATACTGCTTCAAGTAACCGCTTTAAGCTCTAAGCAACTAGAGTGGGTTGAATATTTTGCCTGTTCACTCTGTGAGCTACTGAACTTTTTGGATTTCTGCTTCTTCCCTGAAACATCAGTTTAGAATTCACCCAGTAAACCAGGAAACGTCCTTCTGCGTGAGTTGGGAGGATTTCCCAGTTCACACTTAATAAAATCAATACGGCAAATGGTGTAAAAAAAATTAGACACAGCAAGTTTTGTTAGCAGTGTTTCCGCACTGCATGATTGTGGAAATGTTTTTTATAGTCGCTGATCAAAATCCCACTTCTATTTGTGATACGTTAAGTTCTTTCCCTCATTATTCACAGTTGTCTTTAGCATATTAATATGACTTTAGATGATGGAGGTTAAAGACGACGTAATGCTGCTTGTACTTGTATGACAGTTGTTTTATATTGAGGTATAAAATGACCTGACTCCACAGTCTTGAAACTGGCACCTTAAACTTAATAACTGGGGTCTGAATTTTCTTTCTTTGCCTGAAATGTCACCTCCAGACCCTCACACATAGGTTTATTTCTACCCTTAAAATTCTAGAATCGTGTATTACTCTTGCTTTTCCATCACCTTCCCTTTAAATTCACACATGTGCATTAAAGTGTTAGAAATTCAGTGCAAATTCCTCCTCCTGGGATTATACTGAATGGTGATATTCAGTTACTGTACCTTGATGTCAGCCTGACTTTGGGGGAATCTGCTCTCTCTGCGTGCCCAGAATACTCAACTCAGCTATTACCATGAGGATCTGAGGAGGAAATTTTGCCTCCAATGTCTGGGTGCCACTGGGATTTCTCATGCTATGTATAATGCATGATGCAAGTTCCTGCAGTTTTTTCCCCTCTTTTTAGTCAATAGCTCTAATCCTTTTGGCCAGACTTCTGCAGCACAAATACCTATGAAAAGACTGTGTACCGACACTTAGTAATTGCTAATGAATGGGTTATTTTTAAATTTTGTGGTGGAGGTGCTAGGAAGGCTTGATGAAAACACAGTTTGCATTCATGTAAATAGAAGGCCAGTTATAATGGAATTTTGACCATTGGTCAAAGATGGTCTTAGAGATTCAGTGTGCTGTGCACAACTAATTAAGAGTCCAGAAGCCATATTCTTAAGTATTTATTAAGTATTTTTTGAGTAAATCATAGCATTTTAAAACAGAAGCTCATGCTTATAAAGGACACTGAGTAATTTTATTCATTTAACAATAGGTTCCAGATTCTGCCTTAGAAAAGATAGCTCAAATTTTTGTGAATAGATACCATATTTTATATGCCCCGAGACAGCAAAACTAAATAGCTTTCAACAAAAGGTTAATTATCTTGTTTATGCAGGCACAGACCTGATGGATGTCATGCATTGGATGTAGGATTTCCAGAACTGGGCTTGCTCACAGCTGGTCCGCTCCTGTCCCGCTCCCCCGGCCCAGGTGCAGGATGGAGCTGGTTGGCCTGACCACTGATACGGCCACTAGCTGTGACGGAGGCAAAGTTTACATCCCGGCTTCTCTTCTGCATGACTGAACAGAGTAAAGCCCAGGTGAAATTATTAGAGCAATCATTTGTGAAGCTCAGAGTAAAGGGTCCAGAAAATAATAACTGTGTTTTCTTCACTCTCTGTAGCATTGGAGTGCTTATTCTGGTATTTCTGAGGAAGGCATCATTGGAGTTCCTTGGTCCTGGGTTAGAGAAGTGACAGGATAAAAGAGGATTATTAACTTACTTGCATCCTGATTTGGAGTAGAAAGTGGCAGTCATTTGAGCAAAAACAAGTTAGCATCTCAAAATGACAAAATTGAGTCAGCTTTTTGTAAAATTCAAAGTCTAAACATATTTCAGGATAAAACTCTACTGAAGGAAGAATTGCCTGGAAAATAAGATCAAGGTTTTCAGTCTACAAATGTGATGCCTGAAGAGAACAACCTCATTCCTGTCTAGAGAGAGGAAAAATAAACCCTTAAGGATATGTACATCTTACTCATTAAAGTAAATAAGACTACTTAATATCCAACTGCAGCACAGCTTTACATTCTGGCCCAGTTTTAGGTGCTGGAATCAATCCCATTTAAGGTAATGGCACTACTCATAATGCATATTCAAGCACATAGTGAAGTGTCTGCAAAAGCAGGCCATAAATGAGTGAACAGCTCTGCATGCATAAATGCTTGCAAGCTGAGCATCTGTCTCTCCCTACCTTGACAAAGCTTTAATTTATCAAAACAAATTATTCACTAGTGAAGGCTAAGTTTTTCTGAATTTCAGGATGGTCTTTCAGGTGGTAATGAGGTAAATAAAAGTGTGCAAACCTTAAATATTATAATTTCCTGGCAGAGCTTGAAAAAAGTAGGCCTCGAAATTCACCTTTAATTCTTTTGAAAATTGATGCTGAAACGCATGTAAAGTTAGTCTAAAAGATTTTTTGGTTTTTGATAGCGGTGCCTTGGGAGTGGTGGGTGTTTGGGTTAGGTTTTTACTGTGAACACCGATGAAGCTGTGCAGTTTCTGGGGGTTTTGGCTTAAAGCAGGTGTTAGTAATTCTAATAGCATGATGTCCAACCAGCTGTAAGGCAGCCTAATTAATGAAAGGACATTCCCCACCTGTTGCTCTGACCAAGTCTGACTGGTATCTGCAAACTGGGATTTCCCTTGGTGAGTCTGTTTTTGAAGAATTGCTTAGTATAAAAGGTGGTGTGGAGGTAACAGGCAGGAGTTTGGTGAACTGAAAGATATGGTAAGGGGATTTTTCTCTTCCTACAGAAGCAGATACACCGAATAACTAGCAACCCGTAAATCATGAGGTGGGTAAGACAGCAGTGGGCATATACCAGTGCTGCAATGATATTAATTATGACTTATGAATCCTGCTAAATGATGAACAGTATTATTCTTATAATTAAGAAATTAAACAGGAGATGTCTAAGGTAAAAGGAAGCAAAGGGTATGCTGAACCTCTTGGGAAAATAAGCAGCTTGGAGAGAAGCTGAAGGAAAGGAGCAAGCTGGGAATTGTCTTGAAGCTTTTTGTAGGACTCTGAGTAGATTTGAGTAGATGTTTAGCAGATTTTTTTTAAAGGATATTTAAATATTTGCTTTGCATGCTGAGAACTACTAATTTTTACACTTCTAATTTCACAAGAAAGATGCTCAAAATGAGGAACTGTTTTCTAAAAGCACTGACCAATGTTTTTCTTACATAAAATCTCAAAAGCTAAATGTTGTCATTAAGTGTCTACAAGCTGACAACTTGAGTAGCTGGAACCAGGGGTTGTAAAATAATCAAGACATTAAATACAGAGAGGGAGGAAGAAAGGCTTCTTTGGGAACTGCTAAATCATGTTCCTTCACATTCTGGCAAAATATATATAGTTCTTGTCAAAATTGAGTATGAGCATTCAGTAGGTACCACATAGACTAGTTACTGCTTTTCAGGGAGACTTATCTGAACTGACATGGTGTTTGTTAGCTGCTTCAGCTGAGCTCTGCATTTAGGACCTGTAAATATGGTTTAATAAAAACATATTCTGGGTTGTTTGAAATAATTACAAATATAGTTCACCTGGAGTATCTAGATTCCCAGCTCTGGTCTGGGGTGATGAATAATTATTTCATCACAGTTCAGAAATTCACCTGTGTAGCACATGCTGTAAGTATTCCTCCTGGCCTGGTCCACAGAAAGCGAGTTCCGTAGTCTCTAGTTGCCTCCTTAGGAATTCAAGTAATTGAAAAAATTTTTTTAAGCATTCAAATATCTAATTCAATCCTTAGTGCTGATCAGGTTCACATATAGGGGAAGTTCTTGAATTTGTTTTGGACTGAGATTCTGGTAGAAAAAATAGCAGGAGTTTGGGTGCGTTTGGATGTCTCTTCCCCATTCCTCTTGTGCCCTCTTGAGAAGGGAAGGAGAGAGGCTTCTGAAATTCGAAGCAAATATGGTGCATGTTTCTGATGACTGAAATCTTCAAACTTGGCTATGATGCATAAGAACAGCTCATGAGCATATATTCTTGTCTGTTATCAGAGAGACAACTAAGTGTTGCTCTTGTTCTTTCACACCTACGTCTTCTGTCTCAGCCAAGATATGTTTCCTTCATTTGTGCCCTTATTTAGCATGCTGTCCACCTACTAGCTGCATTTTCATTATGTATTTTAAATGAACAATAAAATAACCATTTACATAATGAATACATTTGTATTGATATTATGTTATATAATTTAGAGATGGCACTTAATTATAACTTGTTTATAATTAGGTCTCTTGCTGCGCCAGCTAGCTCTTATGTTATTTATAAAACTTCAGGAACAGTAGAAAAACATGACTATTTGAATGTAAAAATAATCATTGGGATTGCCTTCTGTAACTCTTTTGTGCCCATTTCCATTTATTTTGGGGTGATCCTTTTTTACTGGGGTAAATAGTCATGGTAAATGTTTAGAGTATTTGCTGGTGAGGATATACGGCAGGGAAACTGCTGTTACCAATTTTATTTCGGATTTCATTTTCTAATTGTTTTGGATCAGGAGGCAGAAATGTTTTGGGCTGGGTTTTTTTGTTTTATTTGTGTTTGTCGAATTTGTATGACTAAACAAAGCAATTATTTCAGGACTTCACCTCTTTTAAAAGCTTAAGAATGAAACGTACACATGCTCCTAAGACATTTGGGCATCCAAGTATCTTCTAAGTTTCTTTGACAATACAGCTTTTGTTTTTATGATGCCACTGATTGTTGTCTTATAAAATCTTCCATTTGATGCATTAAAATGGATAGAGACTAAACTATGATGGATGAATAGGGACAGTCCTCAAATGAATATTTTTGGCTTTAAAGATAACTGATTATTTTGACTATCTCACCATTTTAAGCTATCAAACTTGAGACCTTCAAAGGAATCGTGCTCACCATCTGACAAAATTAAGTCTCTTTAAAATGCTGAAAATGTTCTTCCCAAATTAGTAAAAACTATTGGAGTGTTCAGTCTACGCTTTCTGCATGTGCTACCTCTTAACCAGAGTTATTGCTGAGGGCAACAGCACTCTTGTTTAGAGGGAAAAATAATTTGAGGTTTCGCACATTAGCTATTCCCGGTTTGTTTATCTTTTGTTGAAGCAGTGACCTACTGAGTGTGGTTTCCATAGAAACTAGCTGACTTGTAGCATGTTTATGTTCTGGCAGCAGCCTAAAATGATCTTTAACCACATATTGTGCTAGGAGGAACAATAGTTCTGCTAAACGTCAGGAAAGCTGTTGATGGTCCGGTATTGAGGTTCAACGTACCAGAGTCTGAGAACTGCTGTGCTCCCTTGTTCAGGCTGTGACTGATGTGTCACATGAAGTTAGTCCATATAAGATGTGGATATATATAGAAAGTTCAGTTTGGGCTTACATGGTGAAAGTTATTTTTGTAAAGGTCATAGACATAATCAACAATGAGAAATAAATCACACCAGTAACTGCAACCTTCAGGAGTTACTAGCAATGAAAAACATTTTTTTAAATTAAGGAGTAGCCGGTAGCCTGTTTTCACTAAAAAAAAGTGAGTTCTGTTTGTTTTGTCACATGAAGTTCCCTCCTGTCCTGGTTTTGACACATTCATAATTATGAACTGCCAATTCACAATTCCCTCCCTTGGGAAAACTAAGGCACTCCTATTCAGTTTGTATCCCACCTCTTCTGCTTCCAGTAGAAAAAGATAGTGTAATGTCTGACTTCTCTTACAAAACACTCTTTCTAGAGAGATAGACTGGACATGTGGACATAGCTTGGAGAGCAACCACCCATCTGGAGAGCATGTTTCAGAAAGGAAATGAAAACATTTGGAAAGGTCTGCTCTCTGAAGGAATTTTAGGTTTAGAGATTAACGCTGGAAAATCATGGAAGAATTTTAGTTAATCTCACAGTATGGTCAATGGACTTCCATGTTTTAACAATATAGAGAAATAGCTGATATATATTAATAAATCAGTTTAGGACAAAACCACTGAAGCAAGTTGCTTTAATTCCTAAAGAATTCTCCTCTAATTTTAATTTAAATTAATTAATTGCCTCTCAGATTATTACATCTCATTTACATCCAATGCGGAGCTGTATTTCTGAAGGGGGTGTGCTGTACTCTTCATATAGTACAGACTGCCCTTACTGTTGCTTCCATTACGTAATGTTTAGCTTATTTATTGTAGTATCTTCCAAGCCTCTCTATAGTTTTCAGCTTTTTTGTTTGGTTTTGATTGGAAAAAGTTTCACACAATTCCTTTTTTTTTAAAATTATTATTACTTATTTTCTACCTGGATGGGTCTTCTGACTGTCCATTATTTCTCAGTTGAGTGATCCTTCTGGTAAAGATGAGATTTTTTTATTATTATTATTTTTTTAACCATATGATGAAATAGAAACACATGCAGAACCAGAGAAGTGTTCGTTGTAGAGAACCTGTAGAGGTCTCTGATCTAAACTCCTACTCAAAGAAGGACTACCAGGTCAGCCATGGTTTTGTCTACCAAAGTCTTGAAAACCTACTAGGGTGGAAGACACACGTAGTAGACGTCTTAAGACCTGTCTTATTTGGTGTATTTACAAGTCCAGTTTACTTCTTTTTGAAGTATGAAATTCATAATTGTTGATGTTACGCTTTTTCTACATGCATCTTGTTCAGAGTCATACACAGGAAAAAAATTAAAAGACTCATTGCATATAAGCTCTTAGAGAAGTTTAGATTTCGGAACACTGTAGCAGAAAGACATTTTTATTCTCCTCTTGAAGTGGAAAGATACGACTCCTTCAGCATTAACTGAAGATCTGTATTTTGTTTCTAAAGCTTAAATTTGAATACAAATTCAATAGAAATCAACCTCTTTCTCTCCCTAAACGTGCTCTAGAGAATTATGGCCAAATTCCACAGCTAAGATATGCCTAACTTGGCAGCTTATTTATTGCTTTATTGATTAACATTCAGACAACAGCTACACTAGTGAAACACTCAGTTCAGTTTTCCATCTCTTTACTCTTATTTTTCTCTCTGTGGATTACCCTGTGTATAATCAGTAGAAAATGTCAATTGTTCTGCTGTCTTGTGTCTCAAAGAACAGAATCAAGATTTTAGGCTACTTAGCTGTACTTCCAACATACAGTTTCTATAATAAACAAAAAAAAATACTGGCAAAATTATCTGATTTTAAATTTGGTTTATTTGAAAGATTATTTTTTATTAGTATTCATACATAATATCAGGTGTCTCATACTCCCAAGAATAAAAGCACAAAAACAAACTGCCAGATAAAAGTGCTGTTTTGAAGGGATTGTAAAGTTTTGATTTGGTACAGTGGCATTACAGGTATTGGTCTGTTAGACTCGGCACGTGTAAGAATTTGCATAAGACGTTCTCTGTAGGAATAATTTGCAAGAACAGAAGAGAGGGCATTTGGTTAAAATTAATTGCTCTCTCTCCCTTATAACTAGCAGTGTGGAAAGCGTTTCATAGATG
The DNA here is from genome assembly GCF_964199755.1 of Larus michahellis. Classification (NCBI taxonomy): domain Eukaryota; kingdom Metazoa; phylum Chordata; class Aves; order Charadriiformes; family Laridae; genus Larus; species Larus michahellis. The sequence continues at coordinate 8,868,168 of NC_133909.1, forward strand.
AATGAAAGTGAGAAAGACAAATACAGCTCTTTTAAGAAGTTCATGTGAAAAGTACAAACAGAGCAGGTTAGACGTGTGAGGCGGAACTGCTTACTGCCACGATTTTTGGTCTCTTCTCTGTAACACCATAATTGAACAGAGACAATTCTCAGGATTATATCTGGATATAGTATATCTAAAAAATATAATATATAAAAACTTGACATTAAAATGTGCCACAGAACTGAACTTTATGGCCACATCAACCCTGCATGGAGAGATTCTAACCCATATGCATTACGTGCAGTAAGTCAGGGGATTCTGCAGCAGCCTCCTTTTCTCTCTCTCCTTGAGAGGGCTGTAGATGCTAAGATCATCATCTTATATACAAAACTGTTTGAAGGATAATCTATTCAGTATAACCCTCAAAGGCACAAGCTCTGTTTGTAGACTTTGTATAATGTGTCCAGGATCTAACTCCAGGCAAGTTCAGTGAGAAGTCACTAGGTTACAACTTAAAGCAGTCACTACCAGAAGCTGTGCAGAAGGTTCAGGTTGTTCAGAATTCGTTTCTACTATTGATCACAATATATTGAGTAATACTGGAAACACACAATCTTTTCCTCTAACTATGTGCCACGTTGCATGCCAAGTCCTACAAAGCAATTCCTGGGCTTTCAGAAGACTGCCCTAAGATAGGTTTCTGCATAGCTTCTTCTCATGCTCCTGAAGCCGACAGTTACTGTATTCATTTCAGCAAGAAAGGGTCTGCAAAGCTAGTTGCTTTTAGTTAGATTGCCATGCTGTCTTTTTGATCAGTGGGAGTACATCCCGGACTAAGTGTGAGCAACTAATAGTAGCACTGGAAAAAGACTGTAGCATAGCAATAAATGCATGATTACATGAATAAACACTCCAAGTCCTTGTTATCAGATATGTCAGAGTGACGCAGGACTTAACTCGTTTGAACAACTCAGACATGTCACTTGAATAGGACTGCAGTGTAGTCAGAGTAGTTGCTATTTGGAACAAATTATACACTCTACTTGAAAAGGTGAGATGCTGTGTTACGCCCCAGATAATGAGGGAAAGATATAACCAGGCTATTGTTTAACATGTACCAGAAGTATTTACACAGGAAGACCAGAGGAAGCTTTCCTCATCAACTGAAAAGTATGGTTTAGAAGGAAAGAGATCAAAGTGTCTCACTGGCTCATTTTAAAGACTGTGAATTAGCTCTGAACAAGGTGTTAATTAAAAAGCAATCTGGAAGAAAGTTTCAGGATTTGCATTTTGCAACAAAACGTGACTCAAGTCAATGAGAAGTTTATCTCGGGTTAAGAGAATTTTCCTATAAGCCTGGCTTGGTGTGTGTTTCAAATAAATGATGCAAAACAACTATCAGCAAGGATCAATGCATTTGTCACATCAAAACTGCACTCTGTGATTTACATTACCAGGGACTGACAGCAGTCTGATTTATCAGGGTAGCCCAGACATAAAAGCCTCATCCTGGAGTTCAGTTTACAATTTTTCTAAACCATCTGTGGAGAATATTTTGTACCGTTTCTCCCTGTCACACTGTCTTTTAAAAGTATAAAAAGCAGAAGACTAAATAGACAGAATTGCAGGGGAAGTTTTAAGATCTGGTGGGTCTTAATTTGATTGCCTGCATGCTGCCTCTGCTGTTGGTTGGTTTTGTGATTGGTCTATTGAGGAACTTGCAGCTCATAGCTATGTTGGTATGAATAGATACATGCTTCAAGAAAATCTGTGAACGTGAGCTTTATTTGAAACACAAGCCCATTTAATTAAAAAGATTTTATCTTTTTCTGAGTCAGTTATAAAAAAAAAAAATACTGGTAGTGAGCTGGGATGACAGGAGGGGCATCTGGTTTGCATTGCATTCCTCACAAATTTCCAGTGAGATGCTGAAGAAACCACTCGGTTCCTCTGGGCTGTGGCTCTCTGTAGGGACGAGAACGCTCTTTTCTTCTCTCTCTGTCCCTTACTTCTGAAGCCAGTAGGAATTAGGTGAAAAGAGAAACGGGCAGGCACTGTGTGCTGGGTTTTTGAGAAGTGAATAATAAGGCACTTACAAATGTTCAGAGTGTGGTACAGTAAATATATTGAAAAAGACAAGCTGGTAAGTATTGCACGTAATTAATACAGTTGTGCTTTTTTACTGTTGTTTCTATGGTGTATCCATGCTGAATCTCACAGGAGGCACCTCTTTTCTATTAGCTGAATTTTAACTAGCGTAGCTTCCCAACACTGTGAGATTTATGATCTCATCTCTCTTCCAGTGTCTCTATAATTAAGCAAACCTAGGGGTAAGATTTAGTCAAATGATGCTGAAATTAAACTCATTCCACATCTTCTGAAAGACTCCAAACTTTATTGAAGCCAGGATATTGAATGTAAACGTGCTGCATTTTAGCCTGGTTTATTCTTCCTTTAAGGCAGAAATAATTCTTAGCACTTCTAAAAAGTAGCAGATCCACAGCAGTAGAAAATCTCTCCCCCATATATGAAGGCTCCTATGTATTATTTAGGATCCAGAGATGCTGTTACATCTTTCCATCTATTGCTATGCTTATTGGAGCATGGTATTAATGCATTCTGCTATAAAAGACTGTGATGTAAAGCACTAGATTAACTTCAGAGCCTGTAATCTGTTCGCATGCTTTATTGCTTCAGTTCGAAGTGGCTCTAGAGCTGCTTCTCTGCACGATGAGCCTGTTGATTTTGTAACATCTTAAGAGTGCAAGTTGGAGTCCTTTTTCCTACTGCTTCAACATGTAAAATGGTTGCTGTTACTGCCTGTTTTATTACCATCTTTAGTGTTGTTAGGATAACAATACTACCTGATGAAAGAGAGTACATCATACCATTGTGGTGGGCTAAAAATTGTTGCATTTTAGCAAATGAGTAGATGGGATTGTTCATTCTTTCTCTTTTGCGAACCAAGTGGGGAAAATATCCTCTGCAAAGTGCTTTGAGATCTGCAAATAGAATGTGAAACGTACATGCAAATTGCTATATATAAATATAAAAAATGCAGGTAATTCAGAGTTAAGTACAGAATTGCTGTAGGTATTAGAATAAAGAAGCCCACATTTCATTAAGTCAATCAGACAATAAACGTTCTGGAGGAGGCTAATAAGTCCACCAATGCCTGCAGTGAGGTGTGAGTCACCATGCGTTGGAGAAGAATGTTTTAAAGTGCTGATAGGTGGCATAATTTTGAGGCATCAACTGGAGGGCCTTAACGGCAAAATTATGGCTGAACTTGTCAGAGTGGCCGCTGTGGAGCTGATGTTCCCACTGTAATTATGAGATGCAATGTAATTTCTCTGGCCTTGAAAATCTTAGTTTCTAAGTATATATATTCCCTTCTCAAGCATCATTTTCTCTATGCTGCTTTAATTTTTCCCTTTTTCCCCATTCTTGCCTTGTAGTTATGCTGCTGAGTGGGTACGAAATATTTGAGCTTAGCAATTTTGGGGAAGTCCAGTTTATACATGATGCTAAGTCCAGAACATTGCCAGTAACTCACTAGCAGAAACCTGAAGTCTTTTGGCAATCTTCGCTATGGTGGAAAATATTGAAAACTAGCACTGTAGTAAACTGCTGATTATCACAGTTATCCCAGTACTAATGCAGTACCCTTCTGAGGCTGACATTTGCTGTAACAGCAAACAGCAAGGTTTTACTCTCTTATGAAAAAATTGCAATGACTTTAGGTCTGAAACCAACTGGAGACCTTAGTTTGATTTTAACTGGCCTAAGGAAGTTCCTGTGGTTAAAAACTAGGAGTTTCGGACAGAGAACCCAAAACTATCACAAACTTGAGATAAATAATGCCTGGAAATACTAGATCGACTTGTCTCAGTGTGCAAGATCTGACAGCTTTGAATAAATGCTGGGTTCGGAGCTCCTTGTAGTAAGCTGGTGTCTTTCCATTTAATTCAATAGAGGTTGCCAAAGGGAGAGCAGAGCGGTTTCCACCACCTGCAAAGCTCATTTGCAGCAGATGAAGAGTGCCCAAAGTTAACTAGTAACTTCAGCTTTAGATTTAAGTTCCGTGGGGACTTGGTTCTGTGTGTTTCCACACAAAAGACAATAATTGTCTGCAATAAAAGCAGCATCTATGAGCTATTTCAGCCTATCTATTTCAAGGGAAAATAGAAAGTGTGAAAAACCATCAGCATGTTTCATTTACTGATGGTACTGCACGTAATACACTGATCTTTCTACCTCAGATTGGGAGCTAGCTGCTAAAGCATAAAAACAGAAGGGAAAAAAAGGACAAATAATAAAAGTAATGGATATAACTTAATAAAATATTATCATCCATATATCAGAATTGAGAAAGAGGTTTGAGACAAGACAATGTGAACCTGCAAACTTTCAACTCCACAGTTTATTGGAATATAGAGCTGGCCACTAAAGGAAAGAGTGGCATTAAAGAATTGCAGCACTGGGATATGTCTTTACCTGACATCTATAGCATATTAGCAGATTTATTCGCTAACATCAGATTGAGTTAACCATAATGGCATTACTTCCAGAATTGAGAAGACTGTTGCGTCAGGTGTTGGGTTTTTTTCTTATTCTCCTGGACTGCATGATTCTGCAGCACATGGGTTGAGGGACACACTACTGGAACTTTCATGTAGATTTTTATACTGAGTTTACGAGAGCAAAATCTGCAGTGAGGAATTATAGGTGCTCCAATTGGGCATCCTACCTTCATGTACCCACAGGATGCCGTCGGGCAATGGGTGGTTGATTTTTGTATTATAAAGACAGTCAATAATCCTAGGCATTTAGGTGGTGCAGCAAGTCTTTTTTCACCCTCCCAACACTCCCTTCCTGCTTGTCAAGGAGCCTGGGAGCTGGCAGAGCTGTTGCAGAGTAGAGGTGGGCTGTATGTGAAAAAGTGGAGGGAAGTAGCAGTGTCCCATGCAGTACTGTCCTCTCCCTGCTCCTACCACAGCTTCTCGTGCCTCCTCAGAAAGGTTTCCAAGCTCTCTGTTTGGAGGAGAGGGAGGAAGACCGTGTTAGTTTTAAAGTGATTATTGCTGTGAACACCATAATTGGAAAACCAGTTATCAGTTAACAGATGCAGACACACTCACTGTACTGAACTGAATGGAAATAAAATTAATGTAAACATGATGTTTCCAGAATTATATTAAAATGACTATTTAACTTTCTGCACAAATTTTCAGTTCATTATTGCCCAGGCTACTGCATTATTCTGTAGTACTGTATCAGGAACTATCTTTCCTGAGATGATGCTTCCTCAAAGTGATGGGCTGGAGGTAGCTGCCTCAGGATTCAGCTCAGAAGTGGGCACTGGGGCAACTAGCAGAAGGGCAACAACTGTATTTCAGATAAAACTACTCTGACTATCTGCCCTCATGAGGGTATGGGTAGAAAACTGCTTCTGTTTTGACCTGCTGCTGCTGTCTGAAAGGTATGACAAACTAAAATGGACATCCTGATCATATAGGTAAGGAAAGCAATTTTTCATGCAAGGGAAACACCATAAATGATTCATAGTACCCATATTTCTCACGGTTATTTCCTGTGGGTGTAGAGAAGCAGGGATTAGAAATGAATGGCAATGCTTACAGCTCATAAGGGGTTTGCCTGCAGGTGATTTTACTTCCTTAAGCTTTAAAATTAACTCTATAGATGCCAGTCCCAAGAGCTAAAATCTGAAAACCCTCCATGAGCTTCAGATATATAGGACAGGCAAGAAGTGAAACAGGAGGGAATTAAACATGATGTAAAAGTATTTTATAATGTGCAGAGTGTTTAAAAAGGTGTAAATGTTGTAGCACTAGCCTGTGCTGAGCTCCTGCGAGTATAAAGAAAGAAGCAGTTAAGAGAAGGGAGAGGACTATGAAAAATGGGAGCAGTTGTTGGCATTCAGCAGAACTTTTCCAGATGACAGCTGGCTTCTGGAGGTGATGGAGTCCATCACGGTTCTTCAGCCTCAGAGACTGCTGGTGGGTGACAGCTTATGATGGGGAGCAGGCTGTGAGAAGTTAAGGGACAGCAACCAGGATGCTGGCTGAGTGACCCTATGGGGAGCCTGTGGGGTTGTTTGGGGTTTTTTTTCTTTTGTATTGAAATAAATTTCTCTCTGGATCCTGTTTTCAAAATGACTCAAATCTCAGTAACCTGGAGACAGAAACACAGTACCAGTCTGTGAAATAGCTGCCCCACTTTTCCCACTTTGTGATGGTCTCCTTGGAGTGATAGGAGCTGACCTGCTCACTTTGATGGGAATGAGATTACTCGCATACCTAACTTTCTCTTTGCTATACCTATCTGTACCATCAGGGCCAGTAGGCAAATGGAATTTTACTATTTCATAGAATCATAGAATTGTCAGGGTTGGAAGGGACCTTAAAGATTATCGATTTATTTTTTTTTCCCCAATGTTATGTTCAGTCTGTGACACAAACACTTAAGCCCAAGTCTCCAGAGACCTACTGAAGCACTTTCACCAGAGGATGAATCCTATTTCTCTGTAGTGCAAGTACAGTTTAAATGCAAAACAATACGCATGGGGATGGGTAGAAACTCTGTTCTTAATTTTAATGGAGATTTATGTGGTATAATATAGCTGATATTGGACTATCTCCTGAGGGAGAGGAAATATTGCCAAGAATAAAAATGTGCAGAAAAAAGATCATAGATTCTATCAGTGAGCAATTAGGAGCTTTGCAGACTCTCTACGTCTTGCTTATATATCTGAATGAGAAGTATATGATATATTAGTTATACCTTATCAGACTCTATGATCTCTGGGAAGCTGGATGCTGCAATCCACTGCTCGTTTAAAAAGCCTTTGATTTCAACTTTCACTAGCCGACATTAAGTATTTTTTATTTTGCTAACAAATTTTAGTTGGTATAATTCTCCGTAAAACCCTTAGTAGCCACAAGGGTTAGGTTATGATGCAGCCTGATGTGTGTGTGCTCGTATGCAGTGAAGTCCCAATGAAGATGTCACAGAAATGCCTTCTTTTTTTTAGTAAAAGAGAGTATTGCCTAAATAGAGAAGTGCTGAAGTACCTCCTGTAAGTGTGTACAATCCCTTCGTTTGTCTTTTCCAGAACCTGAAGACAGCTCTGAATGACACCATTGTGCGTTGGTCCTTTAGTGAAATAAATATGAGCTTGCTCTAGACAGCTATATGTTGATAATTAATTTCTACATTTACATTTAATGAAGACTTTCTGAGTGAAATTCTTATTCTAGCAAAACGTGTCCTAAGATCTTTAATAAGCACAAATAGCTGAGATATCTTTTTGGACTTTAATCCATCTCTTTTAGGAAAGATGTCTTTCTTTTTTTAAGGTTGGGTTAATCATTGTTTTATCTTTTGTCAAACTTAGTCTGAGTGTAATACAACAGCTAATTAACTATTTGTTCTCTTCTATATTACAGTAGCTATAAATTATTGTTTCACCTGATGTTTCGACTGCTGGATCTAAAGAGATAGATAACAGCTTATTTGTAAGGGGCTTGCCCCAGCATGGCAGAGTCCTTGTGTAAAATAAGTCATACCATATTTTTAAATGATCTTTTACCACAGCAATACTAGAACAGAGGCTTTAGGCAAAGGAAAGTAGACATAGACAGACAACGAGAGACAGAAACTTAAAGCTAATTTATCTCAACTAATCCATGCTGTTATGTTTTACCCTGCTCTCTCATTCATGCCTCTATTGTTCATGTGCTGCATGTTCAATGTCCAATGTACAGAGACATCTAGAGCCAAAAAATTCCCCCAGAGTTGGGGAGAAATCTTGATCACGTTCAGTAAATGTTGAATGGTTTGGGGTTGTTTGCTTGGTTTTGATTGCTCTTTTTTTTAATTTGTTTTGTTTATGTCTTCTCCAGAATATATTCGTTATACTTAAAAAAAAAAAAAAAGTTACATTTTGAAAATACTTTATCTGAGTGATTTGATCTGATGCAGAAATTCTGAATGAAACCATGTGTTCCCCTGAGTCTGTTTTCATCTTTGTAGGCCTTGATCTTAAAAAAGCTTAACTTCGCATGCTGTGCTGGTACTTAACTATGAATAATCCTGTTGATTTACTGTGCTTATGTATGTGCTTAGAGTTTGGAAAATTAGGGCATTAATGGTAACACATGCTTAGGATGGGATTTAATCAAAGAGTTCTATCTATGTACCAGAAGATAATTTTGTCAAAATCACAATGTGCAGGCAGAGGACACTGTGTGTTTCTTTTTCTTTGTAGCTCTTGCCAAGGCAGCAATATCACTTGCAAAACTTTAATTTGTTTAGTGCCACGCTTTCCCTTCCTTCGTTCCCGATTTATTTGTTTTATTTTTTTAATGGCTTTGCCTTACAGTTGAGAAAGAGGCTGATTTAGGTGTATTGCACCAGGAAGTGTTCTAGTGGTAAGTCATGCACAAACACAGGCAGTAAAGTCATGAAGTTCAAGGTTAGTTTATTGTATGCAAATGTATGAAGCTGCTATGGCCTTCCTTTAATTGCAAGGCATTTGTGTCTTCTAATATAGGTTATCTATGGTCATTCAGAAACCCCATGAGAAATTTCTGAGTAGGTAGACTGACAATAGAAATGACTACAAAGAAGTCTGGATGGTCACAAATTGCATCTTGCTGGCACTGCCACTTACAGAGCTAATAGAAATGTCAGTCATGGTAGCTGGCAGGATAGGTTTTATTTAGGGAAATCAGAATTTCTGAAGTCTGTTGCTTTTTCCATTCATGCTAGACTCAAACTTCACCAAACAAAACCTGTATTAAAAAAACATTACACAGTATAAAGTCATTGTTCTTTTAGGACGATGGGTCGTGACTGCCCAGGTGTGGAGTGGATGTTCAAAATGATGGTCCTGCACTAAAATCAGAGATCTCCTTTTTCTCTTTCCGATATCATATCTACATGTCAGAGCACAATTTCGGTTCACAAGAGACTGGCAAATTTTTTATGGTTTATTTTTCCTGGTTTAGGGGCCTGGCTTATCTTCAGACTGGAAAGAGAGCCTGCTTTGTGATTTTGTTCTGTCTTTTTGATTTAGACTCAGGAGAGATCAGATGAGATTTGCCCTTAGTTCGACTAAAATGTCACTTTCTTGAGTTGTGAGATTTAAATAGCTTCTAAAATAAAAGCAATGAATGGTTTATCTGTTTCAAACCTGTCTAAACTCTTGCTGAATTACTCTGGGTCTGATTCTGGATTCCAGTACTGCATTTACAGCCTTTGTCTAATTACATTTTAAGAACATAAACAATTCAAGGGGTAATACACAGTTAGGGGAGAAGACATCTACGCAATATCCTCCTCAGTAATGAAATTCAGTGGAGTATTGCTGGCAATGAGCTTTATTTCTAAATGCATTTGCCATGTTTAACTGCATTTATTTAGCTTTTCAATATCTTATCCTAGGCAGCATTTTATTCTTTTTCAGTATTGTTATTCTGTGTAAACAGAATAGAAATCTGAAAGACTTTGGAAGTTATATCTGTGTTTACAGGAAAAATCGCAACTTGTCCATTCTTCAGTTGAATAATCCATTGAAATTGCGAATGCTTTTTCAAATGATCTAGCCGAATCTCCAGATGTTCCTCTAATTGCATCCAGAAAGGCTATATTCAGTTGCACATAAATCTCAAAGCTCATTTGAGAAGCTTAGGTAATTTATTAATTCACCTGAATTGTTTTTTCCACCTCTGAATTTAATCTGATGAAAATTCAGCTCTTTTAAATGTGCCTTTATTTTTGTCCTCTAGGAGAACAAATATTTGTTTGCATAGAAAAGCTGCACTTAGCTGTGGTAAATGGCTTCTTTGAATCATGGACAGAAGCTTTATGGGACTCCGTGTTGATTCCACAGGAGTCTTATTTTCATTTACTGCCCTACTAATCATAAAAAGTTGGCAGTCACTGGAAAGCAAAGTGACTAATGTCATCTCACTGTTCTTCACACCACGGCAAGAAGCATATTCCTTTGATCCAAATTGCCATTAGAATTGCTATTCAGATAATAACAGTGGGAGATTTAGCTTAGATAGCAGGAAAAAACCCTCCATCTCTAAGGATACATGAGGACTTGCAGAAATAATGCAGAGAGCTTGTTACGTCTCTTGTACTGGAGTTTTAAAAAAGAGTTTAGACAAATATTTGAGAAAAGGGTATAGTTGACCTTGTTTTGTGGAAGAAATGATTGCCAAGATGACTTCTGAGAGCCCTGTGCAGCTCTATATTTACATGGTCACGTGCTGGGTATGACATGGATTGGACTCTGGGAGATAATTACATGGCACTTGTAGAACCATGGTATTCAAAACTGACCCGCTTTATGTCATGGACTGTTTTGGGTCAATTCCTCTGTAGATACCAGAGCACCTACAGCTTTCTCAGATGCTGATAGTGCATTAGGATTGCATTTATGTATGCCAGCACTGCTTTGGACTATGTACTGCCAGTTTGTAATCACCCCAAGACTAGGAAATGACAACTCAAAACTCAAATACCCCTTCTGCTGTGATGGTGCGGTGGTACAAGGTGCTTTTAGAGTGGTAGAGACTACGCCTCTCGGTCACGGGAACTTGGATTTAACACATCCAGAAACAATTGAAACTATTCACGTGCTTGTTCCATGGTTTTAGAACAGAATTCTTTTTTCCTTGCCTGTTTTATATTGGCTACATGTACAGTACCAGCACACTGAAGCTTCAGTTTAATTCACTTGTCCTCAAGAGGAGCATAAAAGCTTGTATATTGAGAGGCTGAATTTGAAGTGCGCTCCAATCTGAAAATACTTTATCTTTTATGCATAAGAGTAACGTTGATATACATTCAGCAAAAATATTGCCATTTCAGTTGCATCTAAAGAGAATAAAACGTTGGAAATGGTCACAGACGTGACAATTACTTTCCCCTACTTTCTGACTATTGGCGATGGAGAATTAGTTGTCGGTAGTGGTACTTTCAGTGAAAATAACTTCTGCGTTAGGTAATGTATTATCTGATGACTTATTTATCTTGAGAAGAAATTAATCCAGAGCATTATTTTGAGACGCAAAAAGGAAACTAAAACTATAGGTTTCCAATCTGAAGTGACCGCTGCATTTTCGTGCAGAGGAAACTAATTATGGACCTGTGTTCAAAAAAGGAGCACTTCATCCCGTGTAAACATAAAACATTCAGACAAGGTTTTTAAATAGGATTCTAGGAGCTGATGAAAGCATACAGGTGTGTGATTAAGGCTAAGGAGGCTCGGAGCAGCTTTGGAAAGAGAATGCTGCTGAGCTCCCAATAAAAAAATGTAAATCTGTGTGTCAAAAACGTCTCCCAGTTATGTTAGCCCAGCAATGTGTACAGACTGGAGTCTGGGTCTTCCTGAGATATCTGCCCCTGTAAATAAGGGAAAGGCGTAAAGTTTTCCTAGGACATTGAAAGAAATGAGGAGATATGTATTTAATCAAGCGTTTTTATGTCATTGCCATGAGTATTTTTTTTAAAGACAGCTTATCTAAATATTATCCTTACTTCTGAAATAGCCTTATCACAAGATACTACAGCTGAACAAGTGACGGTGTGTGTCAAATCTATTTTTGCTGCATACAGTGTATATACTTTAGTCATTAATTTACAACAGTGGAGATAGGATTTTAAGCTACATTCAATAAAATATATTCTTGGGTATCTTGCTGCTGGCCCATTTGTCTCATTACAAAAGGCCTGTTTAAAAAAAAAATCAAAATACTGAAATAGCAGCTAAAAGGACTGCATTTAAATCAGCCTATATTTAGCACTGTTAAGTTTCAGAATGGCATCTGAGAAACAAGGACAGTTACCTACTGACGTTTTGACAGTAGTCTGAGCTGCTAGGAGCTGATATCAGAGTCACTAGGGGCTTATGGACACATACAAGAAGGATAAGAGAAAACAAACAGCTCAGTATGATTTGGGGTCCTTAAGGCAGCCTCCAGAACATGGACATGATAGGGAAAATGGTGGCTAACACAAGCGATGTCACAAGAAGTTGCTTTTTAGTCATAGGTGGCATCACCTTTGACTGAGTTATTAGGATGAAAAAAGCAACAACGCTACACAATCCTACAGGAGAAGGAGATGAGGAAGGGAATCAGCTTTGTGGCACGAGTGTAGACAGGCAACAGCAGGCAGCACAGGCTGCGGTGGTGAAGCCCCGGAACGTGAGGGCTCGGTTGCCCAGTTGCAGGGGTGCTGATGGGTCCGTGAGCTACAAACTGGCCATGGAGAGGCTCTGAGATCCCCATGAACTAACTGAATACCGTTAATACCTTGCTTGTATTTGAAAATTCACATTACGTTAATGCAGCTGGATTTGTATTGGTCTTAATCAGTTTGGAAGAAATGATGGGGGAAATGGAAATTAGTTAGAAGTAACAGAAGGTAGTGGTTGTGCTGTACAGGGACTTGGGTTAAATGATGCTGATCCGCTGGGATTTGTGCTTTGAACTCAGGTTGCAGACAGAATAATGCCCTGTCTCACAGGCTGGAATGTCTGTCTGCTCTACTCATCTGGACAGTAACCTGCAGTTTCTGGAAGTAATCTGCCAACCTGCAAAGTTGAGTGATGTGTTAACAGATCCCTGTGTGCTGGCAGATTGACTTTTAGAAATCATGGATAAATTACTCCTGTAGCTGCAATGAGAGGATTCTCCCTACCAGCTTTGGTGTGCTTGACTCGTGCTGAACTTCAGTGAAACAGGTGAACTGGAGCAGAACTGGGTGTAGCTATAGTGCCTGCTTCGGTGTTTCCTCTAATCTGTCAGATCTGCCTCTTAAAAGTGCAGTGTAGATGTGCTATTCCTGGGCAAAGCAGTTACACCGCATGTTCCCTCTGTTTTGGCATTCTCACAAAGTAGTATCATTGCTGCAAGACTTCTCCCATTTTTGGTTCAATTATCAGACCTTTGGCTCTTAGCCTGAAGACTTTCATCATAGTTTTAATAAGTATAATCTTAGGAGTTTTGAACATATGAATTAACATGGGAAATAAAGGGTAATTCATCTTGCAGTCAGAAATGAGCTAAATGTCCCCTCACAGCCAGTTTGATCTCTCTTTCTGGCTAATATACAAGGTTTCATTGCTCCCCAAACACAAGGCAAGACAGATGGCAGGTAGAAACAAACACCAACATGGAACATCCCAACACTGCAGTCACTGCAATCTTGCACAGCCACATCCCTGGATGTTTGGATTTGAAGATAGGGCGCATTCTGTATTCTGTCTATAGGGAGAGGACAGATCTGCTGTGTCTCTTCATTTTTACTGCAGTAATTGGTGATTTTATTTTCCTAACAGAAACCATTTCAAAGAACTAATTTTCTCCATAGTTCCCCTGAGATTAGTTTTGTGTCCTTTCCGAGTTGTGATCATGTTACATGGTACAATCAGTATTTTCAGAAATACATTATTGTAATCCATAGTATGTTATCAGTTGTGGAATAGACATGTTTCAAAAGGCAATGTGTTATTGTACTGTTACCAATTTGAAATAAAAAACTTAGTCTTTAAATTTCAATCTAACAACATGTTAACATATTTCCCCATAGATGTTTTTCCCCATAACTTCACAAGATTCAAGGTCTGAATTCTGTAATGTATTTCAGTATTACTTGGCACGTGCCATAAATTACTAAGAAATTAGATCTTGGCTTCAATAGGGAATAGAATGAACGGATTATTTATATCGTAAGAGTTTACATCTACTGATGAGTGAAGTATTTCAGAGCAAAAAAACCTAGTGTTTAAATAAAGTAAATAAACATGTTGTTCATAGGTTAACCAAAGAATAAAACTAGGACTAACCGTATTCTGGTGTGTTTTCTCATTAATAGGATATGAAATATCCTTGCATGTCTTACTGCATTGAAAAAGGAGCTGTTCAACATCTTATGAATCAACTTTTTGTAGAAAAGCTTTATTAGACAATTGTCCTGAAATGTTGCATTCTCTCTGTCTCTCTCTCTCTCTGTCTCTCTCTCTCTCTGTCTCTCTCTCTCTCTGTCTCTCTCCCTCTCTGTCTCTCTCCCTCTCTGTCTCTCTCTCTCTCTGTCTCTCTCTGTTCTACCATATTTTTCACTGGTAGTAGAAATGTAGGGGAACAAGAAGAGTCAGGAAAGAAGGTGCTTTTCAAGAACACTTTGGTTATTTACGAAACTCAAAAGTATTTGTTTCCAAACCCAATATGAAATGTTACAGTAAAAAAAAGACGAGCCTTGTTTAGCGGGATTAGCAGGACTCTGCATTAGGTATTCGTATTAATCTCTGCACTGCTCATTTGCACTGGAGTGCGTTGTACGTATTTTGAATAACACACTTGTTGAAAGTGTATGACATTTAAACCCTATTTTATAACCTTTCAAAGACAGAGTGGATTCACCTTACAGCCTGGGTCTGGCAGTATATACCTCATAGAATGCTTGCCCTGAATTTGAAGATTTATATTTTATTTTCTTAAACAGCTTGCACAGCACAGCCACTGCAGATGTGTACTTTGCAAAAGAAAGAAGTTGGACAAGTTCTTTTGATGTCTCCCTACGCTCTTATAATTCTTGATAGAATAACATTTATCAGCAAATGAATTCCTAAAAGAGAAGCAGCATATTGGATTTCTCTGTATTTTATCTTTCATGGAATATAGCAGAATCATCAGTATACACATCAGTGGAGAACAGGGAGGGACTTAGTGAAGTGAGAGCTACCTTGCTCCAAAAGCCTATGTTATTATAATTAAAAGGTTTAAAAAGTTTTTAAAACTAACAGTACTTATTTTTCCTGAAGAAGCTGATGCACCGATATGTTGTGTGTGGAAGATGCCTATCTAAAGGAATAGGCCCTTCTGCAGTTGCTGGAATTAAAGAAATGTGCCAAAATAAAGTTGGCACAGTTGCTCCATGTGTGTTAATATTCAGGCTTTAAGGACACCAGTTATTTAAAAAAATCTTCCCATTACATGTAAAGGAAATTGTTCAGGAGTAAAGTACTCCCCTCGCTTATTAAACGCCTTCCATATGGATAGAGGATTATTCACAATTATTTCTCTTATTTTTTTCATGGGCAGGGCAATTCAGTTGCACTTGTGCTGGTGCCATATCTGGGAGTGTCCAGGCGTGTGACTCAAATCCACAGCTGCCTTTAGCTACCGTCGTTAACGAAAGGTCTGAAACCTGCCAGAACAGGCCGCTTTGCTTAGTTGATCCTGTCTAGGACAGGAGAGCTGAATTCAATAACCCTTAGAGACACTTCCAGCCCTTTTTTCTCACCTGTTCCAAGATAAATGCTATCACTTACCATGATGCTGATTGCCTGATTTGGTTTAAAAGAAATATATATATATATATATATTAAAAAAATAAAATCTTTTGAACCTGCTTGGCCCGAGGTCCGGAAATAGTTGCCAGTGGCCATTTCAATACACAGAAAATTGGTAAAATGTGGAGAAGTCTACATTGTGTTACTTAAGTTGAGAATTTTAGACATAAATTCTTTTGCTGCAGGAGATGAGAGATTGCATTGTAGTCACTCGCCTTTGGAGGCTTCTTTTTTCTTGCCGTCTTGATCTTTTTTTCTCTCTTGTAAAAGATAGTTATGATGAAGCAGAGGAAGAGAGGTGGGAGAAAACTGTATTGTAAATTGTTAGTAGTATTTTTATCTAAACCAGTATCTTGCCAACCCGAGTAAAAGTTGAACTATGTTTTCTTGTTTTGACCTTTTGATCTTTTGACCGTTTGATGCAAATTCATCACAAATTTCTTGAGAAAACCTTCTTGTGGCTTGTTTCTGTAGTATTAAGTAAGACCAAAAAAACCAAAACCCATCATGTTTACATGTGGTTACCTACCAAAAAAAAAAATCTCACCTCTTTTTAAAGTACCAAAGTGTCATGGCATCACATTGCCAATAAAAGCTCATCATGTATTCCAGCTGTTAAAGACAGGTATTTTAATTTGAGTTTGTGACGTTTGTTTATTTACTTCCTCAATCTAGCTATTGTTTTATAAATCACTAATTTATGGCTTTCTTTAGTGTTTTTACTGGATATCCTTACAGAATAATGGCATTGCCAGCAACATGTCTGCATGCCACAGAGGAGTCCCAGTACTCCAAGCGATTGTTGACAAATTATTTCCTGCTGCAGGTCCCATGTTGTTCGGTGCAAGCAAAGGAGTACTCTTTGCATGCTTTTTTTTCTGTAATTGTTGTTTTTAGTGTTCTGTGTGTGTGGCCAAATTGCTGCCTGAGGTGTCAGAAAATCAAATGTCTCCATATCGTTTATCTGCAGTGCACAGCTAGAAAGCCAGAACTGATGTGTTTTCAACCTCTGTGCTGTTGATTCCAAAGATGAGAGCATCCTTAAAAAAACAAAACAAAATGAGAGGCCGATGTTTGCGTATGTCATCGTTGCTCTCTGTCAGTAAACGACTCAGTTCAAGTGCATTCAGAGACCTGAAAGTAGTGTTTCCAGATATCTGCCTAAGTAAATATTGCATAGGAAATACAGGTGAGCATGCTAAAAGCTTTGCAATCCAGTGCCCACTTGAATTTGTCCTTTGGAGAACTAACTCTTTTGTCTTGTATGGTGGACTTTTGCAATGATTGCTGACAAGAAACTGTCAGATACGGCTGTGGTGAGATTGAATGAGCTGCTGGATGTCATCAGCTGAAATATGACTAAGGCAAAAAACATTTTCAAGAGACTTGTAAATGATGACAGTTCACACATTTTTCTGGGAAGGAAGGCTACCAGGAATTTAGGATAAAGAAGGTTTGGAGCTTGCAAATTCATTTACACATCTTGTCCTGTCGAGCCTCAGAAAGAAGGAGAAATCGTAGTATGCATGCGTGTGGCTAGCTGTGATACTGTGCATATTTATAAGCTGAGGAGATAGCAATCAAAGTTCAAACGTTCCACTGAAATGCCATTTCAAAACACTGTCAAGGAAAACCGAAGGACAAGGGGAATTTGTGACATTTTATGATGCTGGCAAATTTAAAGTAGCTGGAAGGTTCAGAACTAGATTCTTATGTAGTATAAATCATTACTTTCAGTGGTGCTCAGACTCTTTACATCAGCAGAAATCTGTCCATTAGACTGCAAGTTATTTTACTTTCTTAACTTTTGATTATAACCAACAACAATGTTATTGAGAGCTCACATTTAAAAACAAACAACTCGCCGCCCCCCCCCCCCCCCCCCCTAAAATCCAAAGAAACCCAAAATCTGTAGGAGGCAAGGTGCTGAGTCAAAACAAGACAGTAGAGAAGGAGAAGGCTGCTGGGAAGAAAAATCCATTACTTTTTTTTGCTGTTTGTCAGGAAGATAAATCTTTCTCTTTGGGGTAGCGTTTCAGCCCTGTGCACCCCTCTCTATTCTCATTAGAGGCACGAAGCCTCCTCTCAGCACCAGAGGTTCAGTACATCTTTCCTCCCCATCCTGACGCGCAGTTGGCTCCGGGTTAGTGCCAGAGCAGCACTTGGATATAAACAGGCAAGTCTGAAAATGTCAGCAGGGATTCCGAGTTCAGGTGCCGTCCTAAGCCTCAGCCCCACCTGGGGCAGGCTCTGAAATGCAGGCTGCAGGGTTTGCATTCCGCGTCTGCCTGCAGAGCTCGCATTCCCTGCCTGTGGTGCCTTCTCATGTTCTTCACTGATTTATATCAGCCTGCCGTTTGCATATATTTAATTCATTTTCTGTTTTTAATGTATTTTATAAGAGAAAATACTTTCAGTTTTCTGGAACAGAAACAGTTGCTCTGGCAATAAGAGTGGGGAACCAGCATCAGAGCTCCTTTTACTAAGACAGGCTGATTTTTATTCTCTGCAAAACTGCAAATGTGGATTTCAGGCATATTTGTTGGATAGCTTTTCTAACGTTCCCTGCAGCTGCACAATATACTTGCAGTACCTCTTGCACGTACTGATACATACCTGCATCTATGATGTAAATGAATAAATGTATTTTCAGTCCATGCAATTAAAAATGAATGGCCATGTAAAAAAGATACCAGAGTTGTTTCCATATGATGGTGATATCCATAAAAATAGATCATTGCACAGTAAATGATCTGTTTATAGATGTGGTTTTCCTTTTACTTTAAAATGTCAGTTGACTGAAGCACATTCCCACCTCTACCACCTGCTTAAGTTGTTATTATGGGCTTTTTTCCTAATACTGAAATAACATTGAAATATAAATATATTTATTCTTTGAAATTCTGGCACTTACAGACAGTGGTTATGTATCTGAGTGGGTGTCTGTAGGTGGACATTGCTATGCAGCTGCTGAATTCACTCATTAAAATAGTAAGAGGGAAGTCCTGGCTTCACCAGAGAAAAGGCAAAATTTCCATTACCTCAAAATTCATCCCACTGTCAGTGGGATGAACAGTTGAGGCAGCTTTGACTCATCTTGCTATTTATTTTTTTTTAATTAATCTCAATTGTTTGCCGTAATAAGGCATTGGTAATGCTTTGATAGGGACTTAACATTACTTTTTTCCAAGGAGTGAGATCTAACTGCAGCTGGCTGTGGCGAGTTAGGCAAGCTGAGAACCTTGTCTTAGTACGCTAAGATTTTTGTCCAAGGGCTGAATCAACCATGAAAGCTGGTTGAAATCTGGAAAGGAGTTATTTCTTTAGAAATAGAGTGTTTGGGATGCTCAGAAGTGTTTTCGTATTAGAGGCCAGACTTCTTGTGCTGCGTGTGTGAACAGAGGGAATTCTGCACCCCCGGGATACAGCGAGGTACATGTGATCCGCAGCATTTTGAGCCTCAGTTACGTGAGCCAGTTCAGTTTCTCTCACAATATGTGCTGGTTTTAATGTGTATATGCTCCTGTATACGAATAGTCAGTGAATATCTTAGGGGAAAAAAGGTGTTTTTCATATCTGTGCTCTGATGTTCTCTTTCTTATTTTTCTGTGCTTTGCCGGTGCCACTTGTTTGTTTTGTCAAATTTAATGACTCAAAGGACAGAACCGCTAATGGAAGACAACACAATAGGTTGCATGGTTGGTCCATGCTTCTCAATCACCAATGTCATTTTCAGCAGAAAAATCTTCTGAACTATGGGAAATAGCAAATCATTTAATTGTATCGGTGTATATAAGCAGCTTCACCGGCTAGAAAACGTCACGCGCATTTGATAGAGATAGCTCTTTAAGAATGTCAGTGTTATTTTAAGCAAAATATAAGAAGAAAAGCTGCTAGGTTTTGTCTAGTTTATTCATACAGAATATTCTAAGAGTAAATCTACTCTTTAAAAGTTAAATGGAAGTTTCAAGAATTGAAAACTTTTCAATTTACTTATTTTTATTTTTTCATGCTGGTTATCTATATGTCTTCCGTGGACTCTTCAGAGGCTTCCTTGCTGGCATGAGTGTGTAAAACAGGGCAGAGTTGGTGTGCTGGCACTGGCAGGCTGCCTGCCTTGCTGCCAACCATTTCTGGGACTGGAGCTTTCTTGCTGCCACTGTGTTGTAGGTATGTGGACATTTGCAAGCCGTGTTCAGTGGGCCCACGCTAGCAAATACTGACGTGGTTGCTCTAAGAACTAACTTTAGTTTATTTTTTCTTTTCGCTTCACTTCTAGCTCTGCCCTTTGATAGCAGTCTTCACATCGCTGTCATCCATAGAGACAGGGTAACTCTGTTAGCATTATTGCAAACATCAAAGTCGTGATGTCTATGCACCTGGGTGCAAAATCAGGTTTTGAGTTGTTTGTATGGAACTGGAACCCCCATATTGCTGGAGCCAATGCATCGATGTTCCTGCCTTTGAAATGTCACATTAGTGAGGTGCTATGGCAAAGTTATAAATGTTACATATTAGAAAGTTCAGCACTGCGAGTGAGAGTAAACTGCCGGAGTAACGTGCTTATCACTGGGAAGATAAATCATGTCAGAAATTGCAACAAGTCTGTCTCCTTCCTGTGAACAGAAATCTATCCAGTGATCAGCGTGGTTTTCCAGTAACATAAAATGAGACTATCTGATGTTTAAATTCTTTTTGTCCATGTATTAACCCTTTATTTTCACGCAACTCTCATGCAGGAGTTGTCAGTGAATAGAATATTCTCCATTATCTGTGTATTCAGATATTTACTTAATTATTCACAATTTTTACTACAACTCATCAGTAGGTGCTGAATTCACTGTAGGCATGAGTCCAATAACATTAGTGAATTCCTGTTAGAAGACAGTGTGCGTGTTTGGAGGGTGGAGGGATGATGTCCAGATCTATTTGTGCTTGTTAACAGTTTGTATGCCAATAAGGCTATTCTGTGTGCCTTTGCGTATGGTCTCTGCAATTTCCTCCTCTTTCTAGTGACAGGCACAGACTTGGGGAAGGCTGTACCTATCTTTTCAGATTCCATAGCAGTATAAATGTGCCAACATCCCCCTCACTGTGCTTCAGATCAGTTGGAAAGGATGCTATAAATCCCTTTACTAATAGCAAAGAATGATGATTTGAGTAAGAGTCCTTTGGATTTCTTCCTGCAAAGAGCTGAAAATTAGCTCTTAATTAACCTGATTAGAATATTCTCATTGGAAACAATCATATAATCACAAGGTTCTTTTTAAGACAAAATGTTTCATTTTGGACATGTTAACTTTTCCTCCTGCTGCTATTTTCACTGTACTTTGATCCTTATCTGCTCTAGCAAATCGAAGGTCTGTTTTTGACAATCAGTTCATATTTTCTCCCCCTCCCCCTGCGTGGTGTATAGGATGTTTCAGTTACAAGACAGAAGTCCCTCAGCATATATTGAAGGTCTGTGAATGCTTGGATTTATACACTGTATTTGTAACTTCTCTGGGTTCATTTTTATGTACAGTAGGCTCTCACTTGCCAGCTTGCAGAAGTGCCTCTTGGTGTCAGAAATGGGAACCACTCTAATTCTACATCTTTTGGGACATTATCATGAGGTTTGCAAACAGTGATTTGTGCAGTGAAAACTGTTGGAGAACAGCAGAGAGAAAACATGGCCCTCTGTCAGCTTCATTGGCTCATCTGATAACAAAATGAAGCATCTTTTAGTCCTAGAAATGTTGATTGGAAGGTACTTCTGGAGAGCTGCAGTCCAGTTTCCTTCCTGAGGTGGGAATGTGCTTTAGCACCCTGTATCAGTGGGGTTATTGCCCATGCTGCGTCAGGTTATTCTTACCATTTCTGAGTCATCAAAACCTCTGAAGATGGAGTTTCTGCAGTCTCTTCTCTTCACCTTTTCAAAGGCTATGCTACCCTCATGGTGCCAGTTCTCTGCAGGCCATGTCTCCTGTACAGAAGAACAAGAGTGCCGTAGAATGCCCTAAAGACTGAGCTTTGACTGTGGAGGACTTCTCTCAATTCAGGCAAAAGTTTCTCCTCTCACAGCTCTTTCCTACGGCCACCTGCTGAAGAAAGGGCTTTCCAAATGTGCCGTGGTTTTTCACAATTGTTTAACCAGGTACATCAGGCAGGTGAGCTTAACATGAGCATGGATGGCTAATACAGGGGCCTCTCTGCTGAAAATGCAGCTTAGAGTCAATGCTTCTCAACAGCTGATAAAATTTGTAGTGCTCCTTACGAAAGCTCGCTGCAGAAAATCATAAGATTCTCGTAGACCATTACAGCAATGCTTTAGCAATATATTATTTAGTAAACAGGCTTTCATGCACAGTTTGTTTCATATTATCATCACACGTTTTAGTTCAGCTATCAAGGGTCCTGTTTTCTTTTTTTTTTTTCTTTCTTATTTAAGCCTGGGTATCTAATAGTGATGTCTCTGGCTATTTGTAAACAGATTTGCAACCCCAGTTAAAGGGTGACTTTTTTATATAGAAGCACAGCATGCATTTATGCCAGAAGTTTCAATCTCCAATAGGTAGCATTGGCTTCCTGCTGTGGCAAACACAGATATGCAGAAAATAGCCCCTCCCTGGCTCAGGAATTAAAAAGCTCCCTGATACAAACGAGACTGGCTTGAATTCTCCAGTTTTCAGGCAGCATGTTTGAAATGTCTGCAGCAAATACAGTAAGGCATGATTTTGGTATTACATTCACTGTGGTTAGGAACAGTGGAGAGATCAAAATGCGGGCTGGTTAGCGTTTGCTACAGAATGTACAGGGACTGAATTGCTGCCATAGGACAGGGATGGACAAAGTGTGAAGGCTGTTCATTGCTGAAAGTCCTGCTGTGCCAGTGCTAACAGAAGCTGTTGCTCTGGGTGCAGCAGTTCTAGGTTACCCTTATGACAGTATATCCTGAATGAACATATTTTTCATTATTGAAAGAGCTTAGCAGAAACAGTGAGGGCCTGAGTTTTAGATGCAGATATTATTATTTTTTTTTTAAAATGTGTCTAGAAGAGGCCCTTAGGCTTATTTGCAACTTATTTTCAAAGGAAGCGGTGATAAAATCGTATCATCTTTTTGTATGGTGTATTACTCTCCTTGAGCCAGCTAAGTTAAATTAAAAAACATTTCGGTGTAGAAACATCGCGTGTTTGCAGCCACAGCGTCAGAGCTGCTGAGCATGACCTGCGCTGTCACACCTGGTTTCCCTGATCAGGACAGTGTTAATGTAGTTCCTGATGAAGAAAACTGGCTTCCATGGCATAAAAAAAAAAAGTCTTTCAGAAATTATGGACAAAGTTGAAGTATTTGGACAAAACCCCCATAATTTGAAAGTAAATATTTAATCCTGGCTTGTCTTTAACAGAATGCTTTCATTCATTTGTTCACTCATTCGGTTGTTCCCTTGCATGTTTATTTGAGGGCTTTGCAAAGAATAATCACGACCTGCTTCTGGTCTTTGACCGATGGGGTCCTTTCTGCAGTGTTTTATTCAGAAGGAGTTTCTGTAGCAAAGGTGGCAGGCAGCATCTGCTGACAGGTATTACAGTAATTGTTCCATGTAACAGGAAAACCACTTAGTAGCAGACTTGTTGGGTGAAGAACTTTCTGCTCTGCTCTTTATGGCAGCAAGGTAATCATTATTGTGTTTCAGAGCATGACAGGATTTTCTCCTAGTATCATACATCTGTGCAGAAATCTTCTCTTGGGTGCTACTTGCGTGAACTTCTTTTGTATTTAAATTGTATTACCACCGTGCTTAGTTAGGGGAAATGCAGCATATTGCTCTTCTTTGATCAGTTTTAATTTTGACTTGAGTATTCCGTTTGGCACCACAAACGATCTGTGGTCACAAACAAACTGAAAGCAAGTATTTTGTGATTAAGTTAAGAGTAGTAACTTACTTAATGGTTTCAAAGCATCATCAACTTGACAGATTTGACAACTCTGGGATTTTGACTTCTCTAGACATATTCTGGAGGGAGCTGAAAAATGAGAATCATAAGGACTCATTTCTGAAGAGAAATCCCAATAGGAACTAGTATGTTCTTGTGAGAACTGGTAAATGTCCGTGAGGTCTGGAGATGAGAAACAAAACCAGGCTGGTGCTTCAGATTAGATTCTCCTTTGCTCTGAAAACCTTACTCTGGGAAATATTCTTGAAAGAACAAACACTTCTTGAAATGAAGATTAATTCTTGATATTTATCTGGATTCAAGAATTTTCCCCCTGAATCTTAGAGGAGAGCTTTTGTGAAGAAGGTTATACAAAGGACAGGAAAACCTATTTCTAATGTTGACTTTAGTGCAGGCTGTTCAGTAACCATTTTATCCCTAACTCTGGCTTGCTGGAGTTTAGACCAGCAAGTACTGTGTTGTCAAAGTAACAAATCATATTGGTTTCAGAATGCTTACCGTGTCTTTGATGTTATCTAAATAATAATTGTGAGCAAAATCTGACATCTTGCTGTCAATTTGATTCTTCTAGAAATTATAAAATTAGCACAGGGCACCAACTGTAACTCTGTCACGAATGGCAGTTCACTATTGTATTTGGTTTACTTCTGTTGTATTTTATTTACTTCTTAACCTTTTAAAGCATAAACTTTAAGTTTATTTGTTTTCTGTTTGTCATGTCCCCCACAACCCCACCCCTCCAGGAGACTTGTTCAGTTATGTTTCAACCCAAGCAAGGTCATTTTAATGTGTCTTTTTTATTTCCAAATAGTTTTGATTTTTGAAAAGTTTACAAGAAAGTTCTAAAACACATTAAGAAAGTGCATTTGTAGAGGGTATTGTAAGTATATTTTCTAGCTGGGAGGACGGTGTTCTTTGTAGTGCTAGTGAACCAGGAAATGTTGGTATTACTGAACATCTGTTTCTTTTTTTCTCGTGTTTAAGTATCTCATTATTAACCCCAGGACTTTCAGTCATTCTGTGGTCTGGACGCGCTGGCAAATGCATTTCTAAGGTCTTGGAAGGACATGAGATATATTATCTCTTGGGACTTGTGATAATATCCATCAGTTGTCTTTGTCGATATAGGAAAGTAAAGGGCAGGCTTTCATAATATTCCCATGATGATAATTTGGCATGTGATTTACTATATGATCGTGCCATTACACTCACCTGTTCCTTACGACTGTCAAAGCATTTTAGCTTTGCACCTTTGTATACATAGCATGTCCATATGTATGTTCATAAACAGATGTGTGTGCATATAAATATGCACAAGCCTCCCTTATATAGTTATAAAAAAATGTATAAAATAGATACATGGTTAAAATGCTATCTAGTCATAACGAAGAGATGAGTCAAATTACAAGATTATACATCTAATTATGGAGGCCTTAAGATGTTTCTGCTGCTGGATATCACCACATTCCAGGGGGGTTGTCACTGAACTAAAAAGCTGTCATGTGCCAAAGTGAATTTTCCAAGCTTATAATAAACAATTTCTAGCTAACATTTTTGGTTTGGGCTTTAGATAAAACTATGCTGATATGTTGGTAATTTTTTTTTTTTTTTAATATGAGGGGGAAAATATCTGTTTGTAGAAGTGCTATAATCTCTTGCGGCATTCTATACAAATGTTTTTCATCTATTTGCTTTGAGCATGTATTACCATTTGCCAGTGATTGCAGCTTCAATGAAAGGTCTGAGTGTTGTCTATTCACTCTGCGCTGTATGAAGCAATTACCTTTATGTATTAATATGTGCTCGTAATTTTTCTTTTTATTTTCTTTCTTCAAACATGAAAGCTAACACTTTTGAGAGGGAAGAACTATTCCTTTGTCAGAAGCTCTGGTAATTAACACAAATAAGCAAAGCCAGTGTCTCCTTGTTTGATAATGATGGTTTTATAGGTGGAGTGTTTGCTCCCTTAAATGGGAAAAACCTGAAGGCCGTGTGTGGAGTTCCTGCGGTGGGAAAGTGAGGCAGAGGGGAGGTAATTTCTTTAACTGGTAGATTAGCTGGCACTTTCTCTGCACTTAATGTAGACTGCCTATAGAGTGGGGAGTGCTGCACAACTGGCCTCCAGAGAAAACAGAGATAAAAAGGGAAGAAAAATACAGTAGGGGAGAGGAAAAAGGAGGAGTTTTGTCTTTGTTGTGCGGGTCAGAAATTATCAGTGACCAGGAGCATCGTGCCCTTCTGCCATTTATTATCTTTTCAGGAATCTAAAGTTTCACATAATAATATTTAGCTTCCAGGTGTCTGAGCTATTCCTCCACCCCCTGCCTATTTTTTTTTTTTTTATTTCATGTTAATGCTCTTTGAGTTTATAATGGGTTATGCCCCTTGTAGGCTGTGCTGTGTGACCAATGTGAGTCTGTCTCTGTGACCTTTCCTCCCAGGTTGGGCTTTTTTGTAAGGTGGAACAAAAAAATGCAGGCTGGTTGACTGGCCCATTGCTGTGGGTGGTCCCATTTTATCCTTTTTTGTACATAAAAAAGCTACTCTTGTGTGAACGTGAAAAAGCTATATCTTGTGTGGATTCACTGCCAGTTCAGTTGATGAATAAAAAAATATATTAATTATATGACTGAAAGAAGGGGAAAATCCAGAAGTTTCCTGAATTACCAGCAGGGGATGAACTAACCTGAGGAAACGGAAAGCTGACCCAGGCTGAACTTCGGAATAGGAGGAGACTTAATGAAGGATTACAGACGGTTTCATTAGCAAATTCTAAAAAAAGTATATGATCAAATGTCCTGTATTGTTGCATTATCAAATGTCGCACCTGCCCTGAAATATTTTAGAGGGTTTTCTGAACCTTAGGTTCTGTTCTGAAACAGGATGCCTTGGTTTCGAGCCCAGCCTACTGTAGGAGCAGGTGCTTTCTCTTTGCAGGAGAAAACTGCTGCCTCGCAGCTCTCACGCCCAGAGTCCTCAGGAGGTCCTCAAAAACTCTCTTGCAAAGTCAGCTTTGTCTGCGTCTCGACAGTATATACTTTAGGACTTCTATGCCGTTTTTCTTTTTGGATCATTATTTTTGCAGTTCTACCGTCTACACATTTTATAACTTTTGGACTAATAAACTCATCTACTTTAACAACTATTAATCTCAGCATTTTGAAATCACTCTGGATATTGCCCATTTGCTCTTGACCGTTTTAGGAATCATAAATGTGACATGATGTAAATCTATAAATGAAATATTACCTCTCACATAAAATCTGCATAGATTTTTTTGCCTTGGTTATTTTATAGTCTGCTCTCTGCGGTCATTTTTATATCATCAATGTCTTTCTCCTTGCCTCTTGAATATAAAAAATTCTACTAATTATTGAACAGTCTCTCTAAGTTAAGCCAAATAAGGACTTAATGACTTCTCAGATTCAAGACTTCATCCGTCTGATATTTCATACACATATTTTAAATGCTGTTCATCTAGTTGAAATATCCTGAGAATGTCCATAAATTGATGTCATTTTCTCTTCCCATCTGTAATCTGGAAACAGAGAAAATAAATTACCCTGTATCCTGTTTTTTCTGTTCCATTTGAGCGCTACAGATAGATCCTTTTTTCCCCTCTCCTCTGATGTATCAACATGCTTTAGCACTAGAGGTCTTTTTAAGTTGTGATAACCTTAGTTTACCTCTGATTATTATGCTGAAGATCTCCAAAAAGTTCAAAACTTGAGATAAGCACAGACTGCTGCAGGTGTTTAATCCAAAATATTTGAGTCTAGAGAAGGTCTCTCGGATTTTTTTCTCAGCCAGAAATTTCAAAATAGGAATTTTTTGTGTGGGAGAATTCACTTTACAAATTAAAGCAATTGAACCATGTAGAAACTTCTAGTAGTCTTGAGAGGGGAATAAAAAAAATAAAGACTTTTGCGTTTTTTCTTTTTTTGTATCTGCTTTTAAAATTCTCGGAGGAGGGACAAGATGGCATAGATCACCAAAAAATGTGGTAATGTCTAGGACAGAGGCCATGATTCAGTTTACCTCCTACGTCTCAAAAGAATGATGATTGATAGACTGAGCACAGCTATGTTTCGTTGCTGTAAATCTGAAACTGCAAATAACTTTGGCTTTGCAGTGCCACTGCTAGGCTCTAGACTTTGAGCTGACAGGATCATGAGACTGCTAAAGTGAATGGACCTGTGATAAATTTACACCAGTGCAACTGAGAATAGAGTTTGAGTGAATATTTCTTAAAGACAATAACAGTGATTTTTCTGTTGGCATTTTCTAGAAGTGTCCTGGTCGTCTTAGTGTAGTATGCAATTATTAAAAGAATTTGCTTAGTGAATGTGTGCTTCATGTGATTATTTGATGATATGATAGCAGTGTTTCTGACCAGACTAAATGGTAGTATCCTTCACAATGTCTTTTAAATGAGGTCAGGAAAGTGGTCTTCAATATACTAAATATTCTTTAAATTCTTTTGTTTTGATTGGGTAGCAAGATACAAATGGACTGTTAAGTTTCTAGATGAACTTAATGCCTCGTATGATACCTGCACATAATGCATTACATTAATGGAAATACAATTGTGGGACCTTGGGCTCTGTTCTTTTCAATACCTGCCCTAATGCACAGGGGATGTTGTGATTGATGCGGTATCAATAACACTACCGACTAACCTGCCCAAATTATTTTGCATCATCCTAGGGAAATAATTTTGTGGTTAGGACTTAGTGGACGTTGAGGAACATACCTCTCACCAAAAACTTCTCAAACCTGAAACCAGCTTGCCTTCTCAGCAGAAACAGGGGAAAACAGGCAGCTGTAGTAGGCTGGGAATGGAGTTCATTTAGGATTACAGAAATAATAAGGTCAAAAGTAAAGTCATTAGTCAGTAATCAAATCAGGTATGTTAAGAATCATATAATGCTTCATACCAGAAAAAGATGAGTTGGCATTTCTGATCATTTGTATTATAATTTGCTAATAGATGTTGTTATTTTAAGTCCTGCTAGTCAGATTATTTTGATAAGCCATTATAACAATATTTTATAATCTTAAGATTTGAGACTGTTCAATGGTATTACTATAAAAATAAAAAAGTTAATTAAGATTACTACGGGTCTAGCATAGGGCGTCGCGTTGTGGGGAAACAAGCATCTGTTCAAACTGGTTTTGTGAGATTTTTATAATCTTCAACTAACAATAATGAAAACCAGACTGACCCTCAGTACTTGTTCCATTTTAAGACTAGAAAGTCTGTTCCATTACAGAATGTGTGAATATATGGTATTTATTTTTTTTTTACCCTATCTGTTTTGCAGACCTGAGATTGCATCCAAACTCCTTTGCAAGTATCCAGACAAAAAGGCTTTCCTTCTATCCTTTTCAGTGCGACTTCAGGTAAGAAACGGATTGCACGTTCCTTTAGTCCAGCTGCTGAAAGGGTGCAGTGTCCACCTGAGTGATTCATTGTACAGCAATGCTGGGTACATGGGCAAAGTCAGCTTCTGCAGAGCTTTTATCTAAGCAAATTCAGACTCTTTATATATGACTGTCCAAACAATTTTTGCATTTCTCTTGGGTGGCAGTGTCCTTAACATCAGGGATTTGTTACCCAGAGTTGGAGCCATTTTTAATTTTTGATACTGAAAATATTCTTCTAGTTGAAAAAGTAAAAGGTAGCTGAGCTGTCTTGGAAAATCTTGCTCCAGTGTGAACCGAACAAACTTGATGTGTGTATAGAAGCTCTGTTTCATTGCTTTCATGTGTTTTTGTTCCTCCTCATCTGCTTCATGACCAAAGCTGTGCTCCATGAGCATGCCTAAGCTGCGCTGCTGTGTAGGTCTGTTCAAAATATGGTGATTTTGTTGTAAAGCTAGACACGATTTAACATAGCAATCTTAACATAGCAATTTTTTGCCACTTAAAATCCAAATAAACATGCTTTGGCACAATTGGAGCTGAAGATTTCTAGCTGTCTCCCTTCCTACAATATCAAAGGTATGAGAGGAAAACATTGGGCTCAATGCAAACCAGGGCAGGAAGAGAGGATGCGAACAGACATCAGACTAAGTACAACTTTCCGAAATTACATCCTGCAGGTCAAATTAGAAACATATTTGTCAAGGTATTCTTATCACATATCGAACAGCTAATTTAAATACCATTATAAAAAGTTAATTAAGCATAATCTGCAAAAACCTGAAGTATAAAACTAAAGGACTAAAATTAACAGCGCAAGAATGAGATTCATTCAGTTTTCAACTAATCATTTCTACATATCTTCCATTAAACCATAGACTCATTTGGGGACTGCAGGATAGTAAATTTTTATCAGGATTTAATTTTGTTTAATTTAGAGCAGAGTTCTATAATAACATTTACCATGAAATACTCAAATTAGGTTAATTACATGTGTCAATTTTTGTTCATAAATCATTTTTAAAAATAGACTTGGGACACAAGGTGGGTAATACACTACATTAGCGATAATGTAATTTAGAGTGGTGTTTTTATTTGGATGCCGCAGAAACTGATGAAGCTGTTCATTATGTCTTTGTAAAGACCATAAAGTCATAAGTGGAAACAACATAAGATTTGATGAGATGTCCCAGGATTAAGCAGGGCAGGTTCTTCTAGATGACTCTGAATCAATTCCAAAATACAGAAATTAAGCTATCCCTTGGAAATGATGTGCAGAACATGATCCGACTATGTTTCTTCACAGTGATTGTAAATAGCTTTTACAGGAAAGTAAGCATCAGTCATTTTGTATCACCTTTGAAAACCTTTTTCAAGAGCCCGGGCATTCCATGTAGTGTTCTTCAACAACTGGATAACAAAAGGGAAACCTTTTGAGCTGCAGGTGTCCTCCTACTGACAGGGTTGTCTAACTAGTGGTTCATACAGCGTGTTTGTAAATGAATCAATCCACCGAAACATTCTTTTATTGAAAGATATTTCTTTTTATTGCTGACACAGAAAATGTGCTTCTTTCTACAATGAAGGTATGTGCAGACATCATCCTCTTTTCCAAACACAGATAACTTTGTTTTAAAAATCAGTTCAGTTGCCAAGTGATTGCAGTGTACTTACCTGCCGCATTATTTACAAACCTCAAGAACCTAACAGCTAGAAAATGATTAGTTAAGGGACATCATAAATCTTAACACAGCCCACACAGTAAGCACATTGGCCTGAATCCAATCCTTGCAGCTGGCCAAAACACATCTTTTTGTGTGACCCAGAAAAGGAGAATTTAAATGGATTTACATTCTCTCAGCGTGGAAAAGTCACCAGTTCTACCCATAGAGTAGCCTAGGGCAGGTCTGAGGCCCCCTACATTTCAGCTTGTAGCCTCAGGGGCTACTCTAGAAGTTAAGGAACGCTAGTTCTGGTCAAACAGTAACTTTCGTGAGCCAGATGCCGGGGACTGGGAGGAGAGCTGTTGCATGACTAAAGGGGCAGTGTTTCACGAGAGAACAAGCTCCTCATGATAAGCAAGTCAGGAGGTTTGATAGAAAGGGGTAATAAAGCCAATTTAATGACCTGTAGTAGGAGCAAGAAGTCTGATGTACTTTTCTGATCAAACATAAAGGAATATTTATTTCCTCACAGAACCTTAACTCTGGCCTATAGTTACGAAAGTGACGTGTGGTATTTGTCAGCATGATTTCTGTATTGGGGTAAATCCTTTCAAAGGGTAGCCATTAAAGTAGGTGCATCTGGATTGGGGTCCAACAACGCTAGCAAATACAGTCTAGTTTTGTCAGATATAGCAGCTTCTGAGAAATCTCCAAGGTAAATTTGGTAGATTTGGTATCTGAGGTAGTCATCTATCTGTTGATTTATCTGTCTAGTTTATCTAATCAGCTTTATCACCTGAATCTTTTAAAGTCTAATTTTATTTAATCCACCTATGGTTTTTTTTAACAATCCTATCGCTGTGTTATTTTAGTGAGGAAGCTGGAGTCAATGAAATAGCAAAAAGGAAGAAAGATTTTTCTTTTATTATTTTATTTAGTTTTAATTTCACATTTTTTTCCTTTCATTCTCTGTCGTCTACTTTTCTTTCTTAGTACACTAGAGAGAGCTTGTTGATTCATTTCCTTTGTTTTTTCGTCTGCATAAATCTGGAGTTGCTAAATGTTCGTACTTAATGAGACAATTGCCAACACCCAGCAGAGGCCCGATTTGTCTGTGCTTTGTGGGTAACTCCGTTAACTGCAGTGAGACTGCAACACCCATTTAGGAGTTATGGCTCTAATAATGTTGTGGAACATGCTTTTGGGGACGATCAGAGAATACAGATTTGTCTGGGATAGAGAATGTGTGGCATGCAGAGCATGCATGCGTAACTACAGGTGTGCGCACACGCAGGCAAATCAATGTTTTCAGTGGAGTAAATAGACATAGTACAATAAAGGCAGAAAAGACAGGATGCTGCTGTTTTTGCAAAGGACCCAGCTGTCTCCCATGTTGGTGGATGAGTCCCTGTGAATACAGGGATCCCAGCATTTCATAGCAGCTGTACCGGGAACTCAGAACAGTGGGTGTACAGGAAAGTTGTGTCTCATTCCCACCATACAGGGTGGTGTAAAGAGTCTGACTCTTGTTGTGTCACAACATGGACCTGCTGGCCAAAATCTTTCAGAGTCACATCAGTGTGGGGTTGAGGAAGGAAGCATCCCTTGCTGACAGAGCCTTTGTACACAGAATCAGGAGCTGCTCTGTTATACAGCAGTGTCACAAAACAGAAACTATTCCCTCTCTGAAGACACTGTCCAGGGCTTTTTTTTTTTCCCCTGTGACTCCCAGGTAGGACATCTCTGTGTCACTGAAATGTCATTTTACCAGATCGGTGCAGGTTGTTCTATGACACAAATGTGGCTACTGTTGATTACTTATAAATAGGGTGATTTTCTGTGTTTCTTTGTTTCTCAAATGACCTTAAAATCAGTGAAATGTGTGTGACTATCCCTCTTGGGATGAGTCTGAATAGAAATTTGGAGATGTCATTGTGTCATGAGGGACAGTGCCCAGGTACACTTTAATCTGGCTGAGAAAATAAGAGTGAAAGGGTATCAGCATAGACTCAGTGTGGCGGCCCATTCCCACTTGCATCCTGAATTCCTGGAGAGCTTATTCGGCTCCTGTCCTGCTCCTTGTCACGGTTGCTGTTATTTCTTGAATTGGTTCGGTTGAAGTCTGTGCAGATGTGCCTACGCATACTGCACTGAAAACTGTACACATACCCCTAGGCTCCTAGGAAGAGGTGGTTAATGATGTTTATTCCACTCAAAGACTCTTTAATTTAGCCAGCAATGGCATAACACGATCCAGTGTCTGAAAATGAGAGTTAAAAGCATTCAAGTTGGAAATAAAAAGCCAGCTTTTTAACAGTAAGGGTAATTAATTGTTGGCATAGTTCATCCAAATAATAATTTGTTTTTTCATGTAGCTATTTAAGAAGGACATGTAATTCTCACTTAAAATGTAGAACTGTCTCACTGGTAAAATTCCTCTGTAATAAAGGAGCAATTACAATGGAACATCAGGCCCCTTTTCCACTTCAGCAGATGGCTTTAGAGCTTTGTGCAGGGGTGCACACATAGTTATAAGTGGCTTGTGTCAGGCCGGAAGATGGACCAGATTCTGCTCTTTGTCCCTTTTGGTCTCTTACAAACAAGTGGTAGGTTTCCTTGCAGGTGCTAGTGAGCTTGCAGTTTAATTTTCATTCTTCAAAACCCCGGTCTCAAGACTTTTGTGCAGAATCCCTAAAGCACTGCTATTTGTTAAAGCTTTCATTGTGGGAGACAAGGAGGTGTGTGCTCCTCTCAGTTTTAGCCATCAGAGAACTATGTTTGTGTATATCGAAACACTCTTCACTAATATGATGTGAAAGTTGTAGTATAAAAAAAAAAAAAAGATCTAGTCCCAAAAGTTTTCTGCCTTCCTAATGCTACTTTAGAACTTAATACATTAATGCATTTACTTAAGCAACAAATCACTATTTATATTGTTTCTCACCTTTTCTTACTCAAACCTTTCTATTTTCCATTTTTTATTTCTCCTTGTAGCACAATGTTAGCTGCTTGTCAGATACAAGGCTTCGCTGCTAAAGTAATACGCTATTCATTACTGGGAGCCTGATAATGGGTAAAAAATCAGACCTACCTGAAAGTGCGTTTGGCCTTGAAGAGTAGTGATTGTTCTGTAATGAATGCTTTTTATGTTACCTAATGTGATTTGTCATATTTGAGACAGGGAAAAAAATTAATTTGAAGAAACATATTCTATGGATACCACATGTGTGTTTTCTTGAGGACATGAACCTCTGGAACAATACTGCCATCCGAAGCAGTCTCTCCAAAGATTATGTGCAGCTGCGGTTCTCATCTTCCCCACCACCCTTTCTTGTCATTCCCATTGAAACTCCTTGTTTAGATTTCTGGTCTCGGCTCATGTTTCACATGTTCATTTTGCTCTTACCTTTTCAGTAACATATTCACCATTCTCTTTTTTATGTTGGAGCTGTTTTCCAAATTGTTGCTTACTTTTGGAGAGTAAACATAATCACACTCAAGTTTGGTTGCTGTCTCCCTCACAATACTAACCCAACCTGTTTGCATTTCGTAACTATTAAGCTAAATTAGATTTTATCTTCTTAGGATCAGGTTTTGTTATGGTTCATATGTGTTCATTGCATGCAAAATTCTGGTGTTAGGTACAAATTTGTGAATAATATTTATTAATTGTCTTACCTGGTGCAATTTTGTTTTGTATGTAATTCATCTCGTTTTGCTACCAAATCTCAGAAAACCTAGCTTCACTGAAGCCAAAATCCTGCTGACCTCAGGACAGAGAGAATTAAATCCTAGTGTATCTTAATGAGTCTTGAATGAGAGGTAAGATCCAGGCTGGCACTCTGCACAGGGATGTCATCAGGGGATGTCATATTTTTAACTCATGTTGAAATGTTCTTTTTGAACACACCTATGTGTGCATACAAGTGTCAGTCCAGTAGATTCAGGAAAGAGTTTTCCATTTAGAAGTAGATCGGAGTAATGCAAGCGTACTGAGATCAATTTGTTCTGGTCTTTCACTGACTTTCTGATTACTTTTAGTTCTGGCTAGAATCCAGCATGGATAATTACATTCTTCCTACCTAATTCCCCCTGTAGTTCCAGTTGCATATGGCATTCTTTGGCTCCTGTTGGTTTTTTTGTTTGCTGGGAACTATTAAACTGTTCTACATTTCACCCCAGAATTGGCTGCATTTCAATAGCTCATGAAGTGTTTCATATTTTGTGTTGTTTATAAAGCACCTTGGGACTAATTTGGATTAAGGGTCCCACCTGAATCGAAGAATATTTTATTTCCTTCCCTGACGTCCTTCATAACTCATAGATCTTAGAATTTTACTAAATATCTCTCCATAGAACTGGTGGGGTCGGAAGGGAGGTCTGGAGATCAAATAGTCCAACTCCCTGCTTGGAGCAGAGTCAGCTACAGTACGTTGCTGAGGACTGTGTCCAGTTGGGTTTTGCACATTTCCAAGAATGGGGATTTCACACCCTCCCTCGGCATCTTGTTGCAGCGTTTGACCACTCTTACTGTAAAAAAGTTATTTGTTATGTTTAAGCAGAATTTCTTGTATCATGATTTGTGCCCTTTGTCTCCCATTCGTTGATGGGATATCCCTGAGAAGAGTCTGGCTCCATCTTCTTTACCGTCTCCCATTGGGTGTTTATGCACATTCATAAGATCCCACTGAGCCTCCACGTTAAACATCTCTCAGCCTCTCCTCGCGTATCAGATACTCCATGCCCTCAGCCATCTTCATGGCTTTTTGCTGGACTCACTCTAGTCTGTCTGTGTCTTTCTTGTCCTGGGGAGTTCATCTCTGGACGCAGCACTCCAGCTGTGCTTTCCCCAGTGCTGAGTAGAGGGGAATAAGCACCTCCCCCGACCTGCTGGCAGTGCTATTCCTAATGCAGTTGGGGATGCTGTTGGTCATCTTTGCCACAAGGGCACGTTGCTGGCTCGTATTCTCAGTCTGTGTTTTCAGAATTTTTAAAAGGAACCTTCTCCTTTTACTTAATCTTTCACTTCTTTTTGCACTGTCACAAAAAATGCAAGCTTTAGTTTAGAAATTCTTCATTTTCAAATCTGTTTGCTATACTCTCTGTAATAAAGTAGATTATGTTGTAGTTGGTAAAGTAGGTCCCAAACCAAAAGTTTCAAGAAAGTATGTGAGCTTGAAAAACTTTATTTCTCCTAATATACTTCTTGTAGTATTTGAGAGCTTGCATAAAATCGTGAATTAATGAAATAAGGTTGCAACTGGAAAAATTAGTATTACAAGCACGGAGAATCAGGCTTTCTGATGACTGAGGTTGTCCTATTATGTAGTTTTAAGCCTCAAAGGAAGGGGTTTCAATGGCGTGAAGAACTGATTAAAAAATAATAGCATACCCTATAACACAGATAAAAAGGCTAACCTAATTAGAGCAGTGTAAAGGCGTATGGCAATCTGGCATTCATTTCTAGCTCAGCTGAAGACTTTCTCAGTAACTTGCAGAAGCTGTTTATTTTTTCAGGGCTTTATACCTATATTGGTAAAATAAGGAGGAAAGACATTCCTGGATGCTCATTGCTACCCTAAAACAGTGGGAGGGGAGTCACCTTTATTTTTCAGAGGTGATCCAGAGAGGAAAAAATCTACCAATTATCAAAACTTTGAATGTTACTGTAATAAAAGCAGTAGGTGTGTATATACATTTTTATTTTTATTTTTTTAAATCTAGATCCACGGTTAAAATTTACACAATGTGTGCTTTTATTTTTTTTTTTTCTCTCTTTCTTTTTCTGGTAAAGACACAGTTATCCTTCATTTTAAATAGCCTATATCCAGTCTCATCATATTGTACTATACAGTTGAAATGAGAATTTAATTTGCAGTTCAAATTCAGAGAATAATTAGGGATTATATCTGAATTTTTAAAAAAAATGAAGGAGTAAAGGTTTTCTTGGAATCCTTGTAAAGACCGTTAAATGGCAGTTATAAAACCAGCATAATAAAATGAAATTGTGGCACATTTCTCATTGACATGCATGACAATTTCTGCAGTTAAGTTGGAGTTGAAAATTCACTTCTGAAGTGCATTAATCTCTAATTCACCTTATGGACTTTTGCTCCTGCATTTTTGAATTGCCAAAAATATAAAAATACCTCTTTGTGAGGGTTTTTTATACACTGGTCTTTATAAGTAGCTCTAGAAATGCTTTGTCCAACAAGTCAAGGTCCTTATCTGTTGTTGGGTTGGGGCTTTTATTTGTATTTTATCTATGTGGAGTTTATAATTAGTCTGGCAAACAAATGTGTCCACAGGTGTTTTCAAAGCTTACCTGTCAGGATCCCTTGCTGGTATTAAGCTTATAGGCATCCATGCAAAGATATTCATCCTTTGTTTCCAGTTAAACTCATGGGAAACTGTAGACATAAATCTTGCAGAGCTAATTCCCCATCCAGATCTGATAATTGATTTTTCTTCTTTTTTTGGGGCTACATTTAGTATGGCTGAATGTTGGTGACAATAGTACCTGCTCCATACTTTTGAGATCTTGGTAAGCTTTCTGATTTTAAAGTATTAACATCCCATCTTTTCTAAGATGTAGGACTCAATTGATTTTAATGGCATTAAAATAATTTTGCAAATGTAGAATTCCATTCAGGACTCCCAGGCGGCTAAGCTGTCGATGGGGTCCCAAAGTAGAGAACTGAATCTGAATCCTCTTGAGAAGTGAGATCAATTTTTAATTCTAGCTGCCCAACAAAGCTCTCTTTCTATTACCTTGTCTTGATCTGAAGGGTAGTGCTATGATTCTTGCAATAAGTCTACAGTTATTTGAAAAATGAATTAGTTTTCTTCCCTTCCAAAACAGAAAAAGTGACTATGAAGATATAAATACTCAAAATTTGATTATAAAGTAACTTTAAAAGCTGATTGTTCTCCTTGGTAATTTTACACAGTCAAAACAAAATCTGTCCATAGCAAGTTGACCTAATCTCTTATAAGAAGTCATGTAATGTTTGTGCTGCTGCTTTTTATAAGATCCATTTCACCTCCCTGAGACAGGAATGTTACCATCTTTAAAGCTGATGTTCCAAAAATATCTTACTTTAGTAATAGTTTCTGTCACAGATGGTGACAGGAATGGCATTATGTCTCTGGCAGGACTGGAGGAGTTATTAGTACACAGAAAATTAACCTTTTAAATGCTGCCTTCTACATGCAAGGTTCATTTTGAGTCTTAATGTATCCTCTGTTGGAACTGCAGCAGCTAGTGGGGCATCGTTCCCAGGTTCTGTTATTCATGGTATTACCTTCTCCAGGAGAGTTATTTTTGTATCTTAGTGGTGATTGTTAAAACAGTGGTATCATGTTTGTCTTGATGGTCATAATTTTAGTAATTTAGTTTGGTTCACTAGGGCATTGACATGAAAAGAAATTTCCAGTGGGCTCAAAAGGCAGATCTTGTGCTCACATCTTGTAATGTCTTGGGAAAGCCCCTATCAATGGAACCTGTCTCATCGAGAGTTGGAAACGTCACCCAGTTTCACTTTAAGTGCATCAAGCGTGTGTGACTCACAATCAGAAGTGTGTTTGTATTAAGATCCAGCTAAGGCCATAACCCCGCTTTGTTGGCTCATTACAAGTGAGCAGCAGGGGTCTATGTGCCAGTCCCGGATGGGGCATGTTCTTCAAAGGTATGCAGTGGAAAGCGAGTTGTAGTAAAACCTTCTTCCAGACAATACACAGAACTGTACGACAAAGTGTCATTTAACTGAGTTCACAGACTATGAAACTCAAGAATTTTTGTGAATTTTTAGCCAGGTACCACATATTTAGTAATTTATTGAAAGAGTTGAGAAGCTTGTTAACATTCTACAACAGAAGAAAGACAAAATCTAGCACTGAAATGAAATACTTCAATACTGTCAAAGCAGGATACTTTAACTGACCCTCCTAAGGCTTACAGACATTATATCCATATAAAAGCTTTGAGACCGTGCAAAAAGTAAATTCTTTCTGTCTTTTTAAAATCTCAGATATTCTCCAAATTGGGTAAAAAACCCACTGTTTTAACCTAACAGTGTTTTAAGTTGTAAGTTTAAACTTTTTTGTGAATGAGATCTCAGCGTGATATGTGAATTTTTTTCCTTCCTGAAGTTTAGTACCTTTTAAAGCCCTGTGTGTACTACACTGTTTATTCTCCAGAAAAAAACTTCCCTGCAGTTTGGCTAAGACACGTGTTAACTAAAGCACTTCACCTTCCTTGCCAGCTAATGGCACCTTGTGACTGGTGGCCTCATCCTTTTGAGTCACCAGTGATAATGGTTGGAGAAAGTAGTTACTGTCTTATGATAGAAGTCATTTGAATAGGGAATATCACCCGTTGCAACCCTGCTCTTTGTCTTCTGACTGAAGCTCAGAGATTTAGGCTTGTTTCTTAATAGCTTTGCTGTAATCCACACTTGTCATTGTGATGTGTATCTAGGAGGCAGGTATTAAGTATTAATAAACCTGCTATTTAGCTTGGTTTTGCAAGGTAGAGAAAATTGAGATCCTTATTTGTCAAGGCATTTAAAAGCATGTTAAAAGTCCCATTAAAATCAGTGCAGCTACTCACATGCTTAAAGATAAGGCTTTAGCAAGACTGAGACCACTGCTCAGTACTTGACAGAATATAGCCCTAAATATATTGTCTCTGTATTTCCACACGCTCTAGATTTGCACATTAAATAAATCAGTCATCCTTACAAGATTACAGATCGTAATAAAGCATTTAGTATCTAAAAGTCTTCACTTTCTCATTTTACACAAGCATCATGAAATCTTAATGTTATTAGAGGTTAAATAATTTATGTTGCTTGCATAACAGAAAATGGCATAGAGAGCCCATGGTCTGTGGTCTCCAATTTCTAGATGTCTCACTGACAAAATACAACATGTATTTGGATCAGGAAAATGTTTTTTTCACCACCCCAGCCCCACAAAAAAAACCAAACAACCAAAAAACAAACAAACAAAAAAACCCAACAAACCAGACCAGAGGAAAATAACAATATAAATCAAGAAGACAATTCAAAGAACAAGTAGGTATTGCTGCAGAAGTGCTCAGTTATTTTCTAAAGTGACATTGTTTTTTCCATGCAATAGTAGATTCATCAGTCATTAAGAATTACACAAGTACCTGTTTGTTCTTTCCTTTACAAAAAATGTATTACGTGCCAACTGAAATATATGTGAGCCAAGATTTAACGGTACGTTCTGCCATCAGCTTGTTTGAAGGATTTACAAGAGAAGTTATCTCGCTTATTCAGGTAGAGATCTTACTGATTCTGTTTCAAGGTTGCGGTCGTCAACAAGGAAGGCATTTAGACACAAGGCAAACGGAGCTTATAGAGCTGCAGTTGGACTGAGAAATGCGGAAAGTCACATGAAATGTCTGAGAATAGCTGTCTAAGCAGATAGTTTAAATCCCATAAATTGCGCAGCAGAGAAAGAAAGAAAGGAGATAAGCTATTGCTGATGGGTTTTTAACTTGCCGATTAATTTCCTTATGTAGCACTGGTTTGGTTTCGGGTTTGGACTTCTATTTATTTTATTTACTTATTTATTTTGAATGCATCCCTTCAGAAAATTGTATTATGAAACAGTAATGCAATTATTCAAGTTAAATTCCAAACAGGCCAGGTCTATGATTTGGGTTTGGAACCAAAGTTTCCCAAGATCGTGAACTTGGGCGGGGTTCCAGTTCAGGGTCATCAATAATTTAAACATCAGGTTTGCGTCTGCACACTGAAGTTGAAATTAGTCTTTTCTGCAAAGTACCACAAAAAGTCTTAAGCCCACAAAATAAGGTAAATTAAGAGAAAAGAAAACTCCAGAGAAGAAAACTTTCCTTTTAAAGCAGAAAAACCTTTCTTCATTCAGAGCTTGTGTTCATAATTTTAGTTT
Source organism: Larus michahellis (assembly GCF_964199755.1). NCBI lineage: Eukaryota > Metazoa > Chordata > Aves > Charadriiformes > Laridae > Larus > Larus michahellis. Next base: position 8,908,511 of record NC_133909.1, read on the forward strand.
CTCACCTTCCAAACAAACTGTATTATCTGAGTTTGGAGTCTAATGTGCTTGGTTGGTTGTGATAAAGATAATGCTTCCTGACCATACACTTCACTGCTACAAAATAACTAAAGCTAATAAATCTGAATAAGGAGAAAATTAATGATGTTATTTACTACTTCTCATTAAGGGCATTAAAACAGATGTGCATCAAGGAAAAAAAAGATTAATTAATAGAGGCCAATAAGTGCAACATTTAAAATGGAAGTAATTTTAAAATATTTACTTGTGAATAGCTTATAATGGAAAACTTAATTAAAAAAAAAGTAACCAATTAAAAAATGATGGCAAAAAATGAAATTAAATTACAGTAAACCTGATGACTTCCAGCAATTAAAAGTCTAAACTGTAGTTCCCATCTGCTTAATAAATATTCCATCAGAACTGTGGTGCAAGAATTTGAATGACATGATTTTAAGAATTTAGCCACCAGCTTGCTCGCCTCTTCCTCACTGCTGACTAAACAGGTGGTATAATCCAGAGGCAAAGCAATATGCAGAGAGTTGGAGAGAACTACACATTTAGAGGCCTGAAAATTCATGAGAAATTACTTGATTGTGGTAATAGCCAATAGATGGTAGAAAATTGCCCTGCTGTGATGGAAAATGACTGAGTGAAGTAAAAGTGTTGTGAGACGATGCAGCAGGAGAGCGCCTTTACCTGGTGTTGTAGCACAGTGTTTGGAATGGCCATTGTCTGAGGGTGTTGCATTTTGGGGTACGTGTCAAGAGGTGTTTGCTGATCACACCTCTTGAATATAAACACATTCTACAGATGAAGGCACCAAACTTAAATGGTTTGTTCAATGCTGTAAGGTGGTCTTCAGCAGCAGAGCTGGGGAGAAAGTAAGTTCTGTTGACCTCCTGATTGTTCTTTCAACTTCAAATCAGCTTTCCTTTTCTTTTTTGCCCACTCCCTAGTTTAAAAATAAATCAATAAATAAATCTAGATACTTATTCTAGTTGAATGGCTTTGTATTCAACAAGAAGGGTTTCAGCTCTATGGTAGATGCTGGGATAGTCTTAGGAAGATATCAAGTCCTATCTTTTTATTATTAAGAACAATTTTCATGAGGGAAGTAGAATGAAATTAAGTTGTGGAATAAATTAGGCTTCAGGAACCTTTTGATAGGTGGTAGCTAATAATAACGTTGTATGAGCAAGTTGCTTTTTGATAGTTTGCAGGCAGTTGATGGAATAGACTGGGGCTGTGGGGGTTGTAGCCTTATGTTTGAGTAGTAAAAGGAGCAACAACTCTTCTACGAGGCCTGCATTAGTTGTAGAAACCCAGTTCCTCCTGAGGGTAACTCTGTGGTGTAAGGAGAGAGTTTCAGGCTATTTTAGACGAAATTTTCTGTTTATGTTTCTTTTCCTCCTCCCTGACCTTGGACAGGAGGTTGGAGTCAATAAAGTGCATTTCTCTTTTCTGCTGCAAATACCTCAGTGTTGAAGGAGGTTGGTTGGTTGGTTGGTTGGGTTTTTTAAAACTGTTTGGTTGCATTTTTGAACTTTTCATTCCATGCATGTTTTCCAATTTGACCTCTCAGAATTACAGTATTAAAATTTCCACAATGAAACATTTTTTGATGTAGCAGTTGTAAAATTTTTATTACTGAGGGATTATACTTTAGCAACTAGCACTGGAAAACACACTCTCCTCCAGGTAAAGTGTGTCCCTACTTTTCTGTGTTTGTCTCTAACAATTAAATGCTATCTAACTCTGCTTAACAGAAGCATTCCCGTCATGTTGTACCTGCTCCTTGTGAGCCCCATCCATGTCAATGAAAAGTCTATCACTTACTGCTGTGCGTCTTAAACAAAGCCCAGGTTCATGAAAGCATCCCTGTCCCATACAGGTGGTAAGAATGGACTTGCATTTAAACACAGAAAAATAATTTCATTTGAAATGTCTGAGACTTCCCACTAGATCAGTCTCTCACTAATGATTAAGTATTTGGCTGAATTTTGGATCTAGTGAATGAGAGTGCTACCAAAGGTTTCAGTGGTGCAGAGCCAGGTGCCACCCGATTAAGATGACAGGCGGAACGGTAACGGGCTGGTTACGACTGTAAGATCACCGCACTGTCTCTGTGAATTCCCACCGGTGTCAAAAGCACCACGTCTTTCCATTGTGTTGGAGCAGTTTCAGCTGGAATGAAGTAAGTCTCTGAGGCTTTGGCTCTATATGTAGCTTATTTCTTCTTATTGGAGTGGGAATAAACACTTTGAAGAACAGTTTTGACAAGTAAGGTAACACTACTGAATGACAGCATGAGGGGGTAGATGGCTGGAGTTTGTTTTCATTTTCTTCCTTGAAAAGAATGGGGATAGAGGTTTGTAGAAACAAGGGAGCTTTTAAAAATAACATCTAATACGTGATTCAGTATACAGCCTCAAATACTTAAAATACATATATATATATATATATATAAAAAAAATTCAAAGTAAATAAAACCAACATGATTCATAGTGTTCAATAACCGCAGTGCAAGGTCAATTAGCCTCAGTACAAACTGCAAATACTTTCAGACATATAATAGAACCCCTAAAAAAAACCAGCTCGTGAGCAAATCAAGCAATGTAACTCATATATGCATGTTTACCAGCACACTATCTGAGTCAATTCCAAGACTTTCTGAAAAGTTTTGGACCTGGAAGCAGCAATAGCAGACAAATAAGTCAATTATTTTGAGAGCAGTACCTTCCATTGCTTTTCACAGCCCAGTGCCTTGCCACTGCTTAAACCATTGAGGCTGAGATAAAGTGTATTTCAGCTTTTCTCAAACCTTGGGAGCAAGCTAACAAGTGACTTTTTCACCCTATCTTCATGCATTTTCTTTGTTTGCATTCCAATTCCCAAATGTGGTTTTACCATTTCAGTTCTGATGAAACGCAATGGCAGAGTTTGCTACATGCAATACGATGCCAATTACAGTAATTATTACGGTTCTGTTCCTGTGCTGAAATCTCGGGACTGTGAGAGCAAGGGCAGAAAATATGTGCATTTTGATGGTTTGTTGGCTTTATTGTCTGTGACCAGCCAACACAGTGCTTGAAAGAATGGGAGATTACTCTTTCAGTCTTAATTTTGGTCAGAAACCAATCATAGTGGAGAAGCATTTATGAATGGATGAGCAGTATCAAGCATCAATCTTTGTTAATAGGTTATCAGTGGTAAAACCAAACCCCTAGCCATAGATTTTACCTCAAATAATATTGAGATTGAAGCCTGCCACAGTGGAAATACAAAAGTAAAAGAAATTACTTTTAACATCTAGAGGGAATGAAGAACATGCATGTAGGCATGACGTAGATCCATCAGCCATTGCAGTGAGTGTTAATTTAGCTTTCTGCAATACTTGGATAACTCTGATATAAGCCTGGTGTGGAAAATAACATGCACATTGCTTTAGCCCTGCTTGCTAAAATGTAATGGCAATTCTTTCCACTAACCTAATCAACTGGTATCGGGTTATTAGATGCAGACTGACAAGGTGGTGCAATGAGTGGGTCTGTCGCACAAACTGTTAACTTTAAAAAATAAACACATTTCATGTCAACATCTATTGGAAGTACCTAAATTTTTTTTTGAGCTATCACTTTTCTGTGTGTTTATGAATAAGTTTGGGGTTTTTGTTCTCTTTTCAGCAGGAGGGGGTGGACTTTTGAATACCCACATTTCAATGAAAACAGGGTTTCAGTCATTACCTAGGGAACAGAACATATCTTTTATTTTATCCAATATCAACAAAGCTAGGGGGGTTGTTTATAGCATAGACAAAATGAGAGCAAGTGTGCAATGCTTTGATTTAGGGGCATGAGAGGAGGGCTTGGGGGTCTGAGGGCATATTTTATTTTGCAGAATTATTTCAGGGTACAGAGGAGGGAAGCTATTCCAAACTGAGAGTCTCACTCTGTAGGACTAACTTCCACTGCAAATTTACTGCATAGTTCAACTGAATGTTTCACTGTGAAGATACCAATGTGCTGGATCTTCATCTTCTTGAAGGCAGCAGAAGCACGCATCCACAAAGGCCAGTGCCCATAGGAGATGATTTATTTGGTGAGAGAACGAGGGGAGCAGGCAGAAGAGAGAGGAAAAGGAAAACATGAATAATGTTGCCAGATTTTGCCCTCTAGGTCAAGTAATTACATGTAAGCCTTGACTTTCTATTTTTCTAGCTGTATCTCTAATTATCTTTCTTCCATTTAAGTATGTTTGTGTCCATAACCATGAAAGCCATAATCAGACACTAAAATAATGCATTTCAGCATTACAAAAAAGAAAATTATATCTTTTAGATAAAAACCTGACTTACAACATCTTGAATATTCGGTTTGGCAGCAGCCTACTAAGTTTAGCATGAGACCCTTTTTGGAGGTTGAACCTAGAGCTGTGCCTCAGTTAACCCAGAGTGTTCCCGTTTAATCAGCGCCTGCTGAAATAGTCTTGGAGGACCTACCTGTGAGAGATGTCTGGAGTCTTTTGGTAGTTCAATTTCAAAGGAAGGTATGCAAAGAGATGCTAAGTACCTCCCCAAATTGGACCCTGATACTGACTTTGAACGACAGCACTTAAGGGCCCCTCTAAAAAGCACTCAAGATTCAAAGGGTCGGGGCTAGGAGGAGGGAATAAGGCAGAGCAGAAGGCGGCACGTGTGCAATGCAAACAGAAACAGGAGCAGAAACACAGCTATGAGGAGAAATTTTGAAAGTGAGAAGAAATAAAAGCCTGATCTTGCTATGTCAAAGAAAAGAGGAGTCAATGAGGAGATTTGAGGATTTGTATAGTCTTCCTAATCTTCAAAGACTTTAAAAAATATTAGGGTTTTTTTATCATTTATAAGATTATATGGGACAGCGCAGATATAAAAAGCATGTAGGCATGTATAAAACAAAAACATTAAAAAAAAAAAATACCAAAACAGCACCCAAGGTCCTTCTGAAAAGCAGCCCACCTCCCTCAGATAAGAAGACAGGCTGAGTTTTTTGATCTTATCCAAGATGAATACAATTTCAAAATTTAAGCGCAGCTCAGTGGCAATTTAGAGCAGAATCCGGTGTAAATTGTGAGACTGATAACTGTCAAGCGACACTGATGAGCACAGCCCCTTGGAGAGAAGTTGAACATAGAACCAGAATATTATAACAGAATATCCCCTTGGCACACTAACCAAAGCTAAAACTCTCATTAGCATGCCTACACTTCTCTTTTGCCATTGACATTTCTGATCCCAAGGGAGTTATAATGAAACAATATACTGCAAACTGTCCCAATTTTGTTACTGTTTTTATTGCTAATGCTATTTCGAAGGAAATTGTGCTTGACCTTTAACTGGGCAAGTTTACAGTCAAGTCTCAAGGAGCTGACAATTAGCCACTAATCAATAAAGAGTATCATTGCTCCATAGTTCCTTTTCCTGGCTTTTTACTGATCTACAAATGTCTGTAGTTTACCTGTAGTTTAAGTCACACGCAGGCCTTGAAGGTGGTCATCAGTGTAGAGGCAGAAAGCAATGCCGATACCGCTCAGCTGCCCGGCTTGACCATTCAGATGCAAGTGGCAAATGTTACTTTCAGTTCTGTTGACTTATTTTCAGATGCCTTAGAGGAAAACAGGGTGTCTAGACTGTATTGATGCACTTGTCCTCTGAAATTCAGGCTTGTGTTAGGGAGACTGAATGTGTACATTGAACCCATACTGAATCTCACATTTCAAAATGAAAATCTTATTGTGGTAAACGATAAAAACTACTTCTGCATCATGCAAGCTATCATCATGATGACATTGTGTTCCAAAAAGTGTGATGACCAGCACTGTGGAAATGTGAATAAAAATCTAGAGCCTTAGCTCATGTGAACTTAATGAAAGTCTAGGGCATTTTGTGTTTTGCAGGCACAAAATTCTCAATGGCTATGGCCTAGATTTCTCTAGGTTGATGTTTTGATGGTAATTGTCCCTGGAAAAAGGCTTCTACCTCTAAGAAAGGCAGGTATTGCTTTTGCAGAGGAGAAAAGCTGTTTCCATCAGAGGTGACATGATAAGGGAATGACTAAGACAAAGGGGCTCCAGAAAGGCTTGTAGAACATCTCTTATCACACAGACAAAAGGACAAACTTATTCATACTGTGTTAGTGTCTAGAAGAGTAGTCAAACATTTAACCAGGGCTAGTGACATTGAGCAATTTTTTACCAAAAAGGAAATAAATAAACTAGTCAGATAATCCCTTTAGGTGTAGCATAAAGAGAAGTAAACAAAGGCAAGACATCCGGGAAGAATTTTAGGTGCCTCGGACAGACTGTGAACCCTGGAGTACCTAACCAATGGGAAACAGGGGAGGGAAAAATTCGGCCAGGATTAGGAAATAAAAAGGTGTGTTTCAAGAACTGAAAGTGTGCCTACTTGCTAGGTCACCCGCTCTTGCAAGAATGTGAATAAAAATGTGCTTCCCAGAGGATTCTGCCCGAGCCTATTTCATTCGGACCCAAACTTATTTCTCACATACCTCAAAATGTTTCTCTAACAGGTGTAGTGCTTGCATAAGGGACTCTACGCTGCTCCTTCCAAACTGCATCATAAGTAAAATGCTAGAAGCACATCAGTGTAAGGAGGAGTTAGAAAAGCCTATAGGAGACTAACAGAAAACTTAAACTGAAGATATAAAGGTGCCACGATGTCTTTAGCCATCAGCCCCTTCTTATGCTAGTCTGTGGCTGACATTTAGGATTCCAGCTTTGACAGTTCATCTTGTTTGGCAGCAGTGAACTTACGCAGCTTTGGGGTGATAGTGTGCATTGAAGGAGATTACTACAAAAGAAACACTCCAGATGTATGCAGCAAGCTAATGGAAGGCTATCTGTTGGCTTCTGAGAATAAGTAGCATTGGTTTTAAATTACTTGGTTCAAGCCATTACCAAAAACCTTTCTGCACTACAAAAATGTCCTTTCTCTCCCATGAGGTCTCATATGTAAAGTACAGGTTTGATAGACTGTTGTTTATTGGTTTTAAGCTAAACTGTAATTGAACATGGTGTATTGCAGTTTTAGATGAGAGGTCAATCTAATTGCCAAGTAATTGTCTGAAAATTACATGAACAATAAAACTTAAAGTCGTAAGCTTTGTAACATACAGTGTCAGGCGGGTAAGAAATGTTTTTGCATTTAATTGACATTCAACAAAACAATTACAAATCCTTCAGGATAATTAGAATACACACTGTATTTGCGAAGTGCTTAAAATACTAGTTGACCTTTACTAAGTGTGTTAATCAATAACAAACATACAAGTTGCTATTATGCCAATTAAATGCCTGTGTATTTCGTTCAGATATTTAAAGGTGAAGGTTAAATCACGTTAATCATTACCCTGTCAGGATGGGCATTTTGCTCTGATGTGTTGCTTCCAGAGAAAGCATGCAAAATATTGCGTGAAATGCCCCAGGGATCTTCCTGATCCATTTTAAAAGGTACAGCAGGGATTTTAAAATCTTGTACTTCTGTGAGTTGCACTCACAGGACCCATTCCCAGGATGCATAGTTCTGAAGAGATGATCCTTCTTGCCCCTCTCTTTTGTCTCCCTAGAAATTTCAATGAATTTATGTTGAAGTGCATTTGTCTGTGCTGAATGGTGATTCTCCAGCAGCGTCTCCCCTAATCTTCCAACATTCAGAGAAATATAAGGAGGTGACTGCAAAATTACCTTAGGTCTACGGCCTCTTTCACCAAAGAGATTAATATCTTTTTCCTGCAATAGAAATATCATGATGTTTTATATGTGCTAACAAGTTAATATAGTAATGTTTAGTGTGGAATTAAAAAAATATTTGTGTTACATTATGCTTTTCTATACTACTTGGTGCAGGACCTCAAAGGTGAGAAGTGAAAACGGAGGCACATGCAAACAGAAATGGTAGTTTCTCTGCCAAAATCAACAAAATGGCTAAAAACAAGAAAAAGAGAGGAGGTATTATTTTTCTTTCTCTGCTTTTGTAGGATTTTTTTCCAAGATGTTCTCTTTGGAAAAAAAATAAAATAATCTATTCACAACACAAGCGATCTAAGAATAGAACTGTTACTCAAGTGATGTAAACCAGTAGTGCTCCACTAAGCTGTAACTGTTCTGATATGTTGAAGATCTGATCAAATGTATTTTAGAGGAAGGTGAAGTAAATTAGTGTGGCCATTCTCTCTCTTTTTCAAGAGTAATATGCTTCTGACTTTGCGTAAAGGTCAATGAAGTGTTAAATTGAGGGTGATTAAATAAAGAGTGTGAAGGAAATTATTCCAAGAGCAGGAATCAGTGAGAAGACAGATATGAGTGGGATGCAATAAAAATAAGGTAATTATTGAATGATAAAAACATGTTCTGATATGCCGAGTGCAAAGCCGTGAGCATTTGAAGCAGTGGTGACACATGTACTGGGGAAAAAATCAAACAAAACTCTCTCCTCGCCATGTAATTGAGGCTTCTGTGTAGTCGTATGAAAAGTGGTTTATAATTTTCAGTATTGGCACTGTACCTGGAACTGATACACTTATAATAGAAACTTAAAAAAAAGGCATCAAGTCAAGTAATTTGGAAATGCCTTTTTAATAATATAATCCCCAGGCCTAGTGCCTCCAGGAAAATCCTTTTTCATAGCTGTATGTTTAGATAAAGACTTCTATTCCTGGTCCTACCTTTACATTGCTATCACAATGCAGCTAGGCACGATGCTTATCTTAAATTTGCTACAGACATGCAAATCAGATAGGGAATTTTCCAAGTAGTATGTAAATTGTAACCATTGTAAAGCAGTTTTTATTCAGTTCACGTTCACTTGTAATATCTGCCCATCGCATTTTAAAGCATGACACAAAAAAGAAAGCAGACCATCCATATCTGTGTTACCCATGTGAAATAAAGCCTTATTTTGCAGATATTGTCTTCTGAATAAAACATTGCTCCCAAGTTGTAATCTAATTCCCCAAGAGGTAAACAGGGAATTCTGCAATGAAGTTGATGAAACTAAAGTCAGACTCGCATCAATAAAAACTGTCCCTAAATATTCCCTAAAACATTCTTAAACTTGAGTGGTATACCTTGGGTTTAGTATACACAGAAATAGAGATTTATAGTCAGTTGGAAGTTGATGATGAAAAAGTTGAGAGGTTTTATGAGCCCTGAGGCAACAAAATGCCAAGATATCAGTCAGGCCATTTAAAATAAAAGCCCAGAAATCACCCTCAAAGAGGATTGTTGATGTTCTATGTTAATAATTGATAAAATAATGTACAGACAGCTGTAGATGTAACTGCCAAAAACTGTGAAGCATTATTAAAATATACTGCATTGCTCTCCCTTAGAAAGCTCAGTTTTCAGAATGACCGCTGATTGCAGCATTGCTGATTTCCTTCACCTAAGTTTTGGGAATCTTTCTCACAAGTTGAATTGTTTCTGGTTGAGGTGAAGTTTTACAATATCACCCCCTCCTTAAATATTTTATGCAGAAATAAGCTACTAATGATCCATTCATGAAGTGGTCCCAGTCTGATCTTTCCAGAGCAGTGGTGCGTAAGATGGAACATGGTAGTCCAGATGATGTTTGTCTGATGCTCTGTAGAGCAGCTTCGCAGTTTTTTCTACCTGATTCTGAAATAGATCATATCACATTTGCCTTTTTAAGCTTATGGGGAGTCCCGTCACTCCCATTCTCATCATACAGCTTTGATACATCTAGAAGAACGGGCTGAGTGGAGAGAGAGGAAATACTGTTATTCACTAGTTGCAAAACTTGTCCAAGGATCTTGGAATCTTTTTCCATAGCCTGTGAGTTTCCTGCATGTGCTTTTTGGCAAATCATGTATGTTAGGGACCATGTGACTGCCATAGAACAATGTGTTCCGAAGCTGCAGGGGAGAAAATATTGTTGCATAAGAAGGTAACGGGGAGTAAATTAACTGTAATGGGAATTCAGCATTTAATTCTCCCTTATACTGCAGGTACAATGGCTTAAGAGGAACAATTTCTTTAATCTCAGACTGAATGGTAGTCAAGAAGAGCTGAAAAAATTTAATATTCCAGAAATAGATCAATGACTGCTTTAATATGGCTTCATGTTAGGCTTCTGTTTAGTTTCTACCTAGAACCTAAACTAGAAAAGAAAAAATTTCCTTTACAATTCGTGCATACCAAATGTCTGTGTAGTGAAAAAGTGGAGCAGTTCCCTCAAAGTAAGGAAAAGTATTGAATGAGGATTTGACCCAAATTTTAAGTGTCCATCACTATGAAACTAATGAAGCTAAAAGGAATTTTACAGGCCTTTTGTTCATCGTATCCAGGATGGTTCTTTTTGTCTGTGTAAAGTGTTGTACTAAAGGCTCGAGGAAGAGTTATAGTCTCAATTATTCCTTCTGCGTTCCACCCATATTTATACCGAATCCAGAGGGAAGAGTTGCCACTAATAATTAATTAGTGGTAATTAACCCTGGTTTCTCCAAGCAAAATTCCAAACCTGGAAAGAAGGGGACAGTTTCCTTTTTTAAATGTCTCTGCTACTGTGTAGAATTTTTATTACTTTAGTTACAAGAATTAAGTCCAAACTGTTGCTCTGGATTCCAGCAGTCTGGTTTCTTGAAATATAACAGGCAGGGTTCCTGTGTTGGTTTTGTCCATTATTCACTGAGATCCGTCATATTAATAAATCATGTGATAATATAGAGTTCAGATTAATGTGTACTGATACCTTCTGCTGCAATTATTCATACTAGAACTAGAAATAGTCTACTTACCCGCCCACAGTTTGATTGTTATCACTAGTGGTTATTTTACGGTTTTTATTTGCATTGTCGTAGTTTCTCCTACTATATATATATATGTAGGGAGAGGTGACTATTAAAAGATTTGGATAGTAGGTCTAAATTGCAAATATCTGGTAAATGCTTCATCTCCCATGTGGAGGGCCATTGCATAGCATACACGCTGCTTAATTGCTAGTAGATATTAACAGTGTGAAATCATAATCAGTTGATTTTATGCTTCTGTCTTGTTTTTTGCATCTTGTTGAGCATGTATGTTTCTTTTAAAAACAGGCTGAGATCCCTTTTCTTCCCTGCTTTCATTCTCCTGCTTCAACAGTTGCTCAGAAACATTGACCAATTCCTCCTTTCTTGGAAAGATGGCAATTGAGTCATTTGAATCTGCTTCCTCGTTTAGGCTTTGAGGCATCCGGAGGTAGCAAACAGAGCTCCCAACCATTTCAGCTTCAATTATAGATCAGAACCACTGCCAGGCTATGCTGAGCATCACCTGTACCCCTAAAAGCTCAGATCTTGTGACCCTTTGTCATGCAAGTATCGCTGTCTAAAAGAATAACTCTACTGTTTTCAAGAGGATTACACCTGTGGGCTGTAGAGAGAGACCCAGCACTTTTACAATAGCTTTTAGAAAAGCAAGCAGTACATCCCCTTGTAGTTTGAGTTACCATTTTCACCTTGTGATATGGCTGACACTAGAGTCTTCAACTTTGTCAAGCTCTTGCTGAGGGCAGGACAATGAAGGCTGCTGGGTGATAGGATCGTGAGAGCTGGGAAACAGCATGTTACTGCAATCTGCCTTTATATGTAAGATTTTGCTTTTCATAAACTCAGCAATGTGGCCATCAGTCTGGAAACAGAACACTGGAAGTGGTGTCAAAGCTTATGAATTTACACAAAAGTTAGTTTAGATAAATAAATAAACAGAACCAAAGTGAGAAGTGATTTGTCTGCTCTCTTCATGGTGGCACAAGGTGGTGCTTTGACATTTGAGGCACCTATTTGCTTATGGTTTGGTAGAATTTGGGGTCTCAGAAAGTTTTGGAGACTTCAACTTGCTCTGGTGTAGATCCTGGGGTAAATTTTATCTGCAGCTATTTCAGTCCAGCGTGAGGCTTGCAGGTTTCATAGTTTTTAATGTAGATATCTGGGAGGATGGGGCCAATCTGATCTCTGGTGGACCCCATCAAAGGGTAAGGGTGCTAAGTGAGGGGTCTCTGATTCATCATCCAGCACCACCGCATGAAGACAGAAATTGTACATCTATCCTGAACCAAGCCTTTGGCACATCCACTGAAAGCCTATGAAGGGCTCTGGAAATGTACCCATGTGTCTCACAATAGTATTAAGCAATGAACAAAATTAACCTAGGTCCGTTTTCATTAGAAAATATTACCTGATCAGTATGCCTAATTTCAGAGCTGCAAATGTGCCTGCTAGCTGTGACAGCCACCAATTCCTAACATACCAATTGGGTCACACAAGGCAGCTGAGTAGATGTTTCAATACAGAGTAAAATGAAATAAGCCATTGCTGAGTCCAGATTACCCTTGCTTTTAGTATTTAGACTGGCCTAAGCTCCAGGACAAATTCATTGCACAGTATAAAAAAGAGTGAAAGCTTCAAATGTAAAGTTTGTTCCTTGCTTTGCATATTAAACTCTTAGTTTAAATTCTACCTTTTCCACAAGGCATATATTAAAATAAATGAAAACATATTAGGTCTGATTCTCCCTTCAGTGAGACAGATTTCACAATTGTGTTATTGCAATGCTTGCAATAATGGCTTTGCTGGTTCAAACTGCGTAGAAGAAAAGAAAAATCAAACCACAAAATATTTATGTTTAAGACTGCACAAGAAACAGGCTAATGGCTCACAAGGATGACTGAATCAATGTAATGGCCCATAAAGTGTTCTTTGGCATGACTTTTTAAAAAATTATCTATTTTATCAAAGCAAAAATTTTGGTAGACTTTACAAGGCTTTGGCCTATTCAGAAATGTACAGCAACTGTCCTTTCAGACCTCCCATAAGGAAAGCATTTATTACAATTATTTTGGAGAAATTCTGTGAAACTGTAAATTACACTGTAGTTATGTCATAGACATTCTCAAATGAAATTACAGAAAATGAGATATGAAAGGAAAAGCTAAGCCTGTTCCAGCTGTAAATACATGGACTGCTGTGAGAGTTTCCTTCCTGTCCAGCAGATGTCAATGTGGTGATAAACCAAAGCACACTGGGAGTCAAAAACAAGACAGTCCACATTGAGAATAAAGGCAGAGCAACTACTCCCATCCCAAGTGCCAGACTCGGCCACGCTCTCTCAGTACAGTGGAGCATTCATTAAATTTCTTTGGACTCTTCTCCAAAAGGTATTTTTGTTTGTCCACACACAGTCAACATTGATTTAACTGTAGTTAAAAGTGCGTTATGATTTATGATGTTGGACATCATTTGTGTTTTTGCTTTCCGTTTCTTCTCATCCTCAGCTCCTGCAAATATGATGGTCCTTATTTTTTTCCCATGGGCAGAATAATTCATGTAGGCTATTGTATCAATGCTCTTCTCCAGTGCTTGGCAGATTTTCTCTCTAAACTTATCCAGGGAATTCCTGTTGTGCTTTGTGTTGTGTTACACGTTATTTCAAATTATTTATGTTGGAGTGAATATTTCAGTGATGTTAATTACGTAGGAAATAGGATCAATGGACAGTGGTTAACACTGTGTAGGTGGATAGCTTGTCCTCTAAATATTTCTTCTATTTAGTCTTTTACTGTCATGTTTGAACACCCCATTGATTTTCTTTAAGTTCATCATATTGTTTAGCTGTTTTTTAGTGTACTGTACATGATATTTGAGTATTGCTGTATTGATTTGCCAACAAGATGTTTTAGTTTCAAAATATTAATGACTCAAACTATAAGTACTGGTACCTCTGGTTTTTGTTTTGTAAAATAATTCAACAATGGCCAAGGAATAGAAAAGCTTTCTGTGCTTCTTGCCTTTTGTTTGGAAATATTTATCTATGAAATGTAGACTTCTTCCAATGAAGAAGATAGAAGCTGTCACAGAATTGATTAGGAAGTCATTATCTGCATAAGATGTCTTAAGTTGAGGGTATGGGCAGCTGTCATCTCTGGGATGATTCACTACGTGAAATGCTGTGGCGAGGCCATACTGTACATGAGAGCTCAGAGCAAGTCTACCGCAGACATCCCACAGGTGCTAATAATTGTCACCTACACACAGGTTGAGGTGGATTTGGTAGCTGTGGCCATGACTCTGACGTACTTTCCTCTAGCTGAATGGCTTTGTGCCATTGTTTCCAGTATTAGTGGAAAGTCTATATTTGCCTCAAAGTCTTTAAAAAAAGGAAGTGATATTTTGTTTTTATGACACCACATCTGAAGCTCTTTTCTTAGCAGTGCTCCTAGTTGACTGAGGTGATCCTTCATCTCCTAGAATTTGCGAGCCACAATGGTGTTACTCTTTCCTGTGCCTGTTAGCCCTGTGCTCGGATTCTCTGGGGAATAACTGCTAATAAATAATGATAAAAGAAGTACTAGACCTCCTTCCCATTTCTGTTTCACTTAGTGCTGACCTCTGCTTTCTTAGATGAGAAAGTGGTGATACGCACGTAAAAGAACTATTCTCCACTGTTGAATATTTCATATGAGTTTCTTGTTGAAAGATTGATTGTTGCCAGAAATCTCTGACTTCATTTGTTGTCAAGATGAACATGCACACTATGTTTTGGAAAGGCAAATATGAATATTTGTTCTTTTGTCTGTGTCTGAGAGCTCTGACATGCATGTTCATGTCTGAGAGCATGTCATGAACCCCTTTTCTACAAGAATCTGAAACTTGCAAGAAAAGAAATTTTCAGGTTGAAAATGCTATTCTATTCAATCCTCTTGAGTACTTCTCACACCTCTATGTGTAAGATTTGCATAAATTCTTATAATCTTAGACCAATGTTTAGCAAATCACACACACAAAAAAGCAGTAAGATACCATAAGCTGACACAATATATTACAGAAGAAACTTATACTAAAATAAGACTTTTGTTCTGGCTTATGTACATCAGTATTTGTGTATTGAGATTTTTTTAAACCTGTACAGTATAGTTGTGTTTTCACGTAATATCATACTTTCATTATAATATAGCAGTTTTGCATAATAGTTTGTCTGAAACCAGCTATCACAAGGGACTAAAAACTTCTATTACTTCATATTATGAACACTAGACTTGATTTTTATTGTAATCTAATAAATGCATTAGGCCTGCAACCTTCTATATTCAGTTTTGTCCTAAAGTAATCCTTAAACCATAGTGCATTTTAGTTACTGACTTTGTGATGACCTCAGCTTTTGTGCACTCTTTTGGTTACTGTCTGGAAATCCGGAAACATTAGGGAGAGGGCCTACTCTCAACAGTTGTCTCTCCTCCCTATTTCCTTCCTCTCTGGTGAGTTTGGGAAATGTATGTGACTCGATTCACACCCAGTGGATCAGTTGTATTTAATTATTGAAAGCGTCAGTCATGGGTCTGTGTTTGTACACGTTAGTAGCACAAGTGCTGTCCCATAAAATTCAGTCTTGGAAGGTTCCCTCAGAATGGAGCATTACCACAAGGAAAATCTCCAAAATATTTTGTTCTTAGGGTGTGACTTTCTGAATTAACAGTTCAGAAAAGTCATTTTTGAACTGGGATTGCCCATCGTTCTGTTAGTGTCCCTTTGTAATCATCCAGTGACAAAAGTGTTTGTTCTAAATTTTCCGGTGACCTGCTGAAGGCTTTTATAAACTACCTTTCTAGTTTTTGTCCTGGCCATTTGGCGTGCGTGAAAGCAGCCTCCTGTGCTGCCAAAAGAGGAGTGAAGCCAGGAGAGAAGCATACTGCAGCAGTGAGTCAGGCTATGTGAGGGAATAAACCCAGTCGCTCTGAGGTACTTGAGGTGCTGCTTTTACCAGAAGAGAGGCCCTATGTGCACCCTCAGCTTACAGAGCTCTAATGAAGCATACAATCATTGGGGCTCGCTAATTTTCCAGTTATATTTTCAAGAGCATAATGTGCACTTCAGAAGACTGTCTTCAGCTGACACTCGCCTTCATTGTACCCAACACAAAATTGTAAGAAGGGGGAGGACTGGAGAGTCGGGTTGTTGTGTAGACCGTGCAGGACCACAGGCAGAGCAGGTACAGAGCTCATTAAGGTAAACTTGCTGTAATCGTGCAGATAAGTTTGTGACTTGCAGTGCTACTGATGCAGGCAAAGTTGTTTTTTAAAACAGGTTGCATGATTGCGAATACCATAAATCATCTTTCTTCTCAAAGGAAAAAAATGCTTCATGTTTTTATCTCTGTTTTGGCTTTGCCGAATGCTCCTCCCGGGTGTTGCCCAGGAGCAAAGCTCTGCCCATAAATGCCACGGGATGTGGCCTCTCCCAACACATCAGCTAAGCCTGTGGAGCAGCGCTGCCTTCAACACCGTGTGTACAGCAAAGTAGAACACCATGTCATCTCGCTTTGCAGAAAAGTTATTTACTTGTTTGTCCTCTGTTAGTCCTCAGCTGTTAACCATAGATTATTTTTTTCCTAATAGCTAAATGGAACCTTGGGGGCAATACCCACTGGGATCTGTCTGCTGACTTAGATGAAATTTTGGTTCCAAATATATTTACTGTCACTTCTTTTATATGGGACTTGTAAATCTTTTCCTGTAGAAACAGTGTGGAACTGAAGGTCTAAACTTTCCCTGTGATGTCAGTAAGAACTTCCCTGCTTAGCTGGATTGGACTATGATATTATACAGCCACTGGAAAAAAACCTTGATAATGGGTTGTTAGAAACTTTTTAAATTAAAGGAATTTTTAAATTAAACTTTAGGTGAGCATATTGGTAAGCTGGTATAATGAGCTCTGCTGTAGGCTTGCAGAAACACACATAAATATATATAAATGATGAAATCAAACACATAAGTAATCTAGATATTCCCATTTGTGTGCAACAGGTTTTGTAAATTAGCTATATATGTGATTTAAATCTTAAATGAGCTAAAGATGCCATATGGTTTCACTATGTATCCAAAACACTGGAACCTTTGCTGAGGAAATAGGATTAAGGACATTTTATTCTTGGTTTATTGCAATATTTCCTCTGCGTGGGGAATATGTTTTGAGCTGCCCTTGAACGTAGGCATGTTGTGCTTTCTGTAATAGAAACAGATGTTTTGATCTCTTCCTTATATATGACTCCTGTGGGGGAAAAACCCAACAAAACAAAACAACCCATCCTTTGGGGGGTGGTAACTATTCTGTGTCCTACTAATGCCTCTCTCCTATCTCTAATAAAGTTGAGATTTTAAAGATAATCACTGAGAAGCGTACCAGGAGAGTATTTATTCTTTTCTGATAAGCATATATTACAATCATCTAACCTGGTCAGATTCTTTTGCCTTGGCACTTTTAAAGTCACTTCCAGAATCCATATTTCAAGACGTGTAGATTTTTATGAAGTGCCCTAATACTTTCACATATATAAAAATTGGTTTTATATATTGATCTTCATGATTTTGTGCATATAATGAGATTAATCCTTCTTTTCCTTCCTTACTGTAATTGCTGGGTAGTACCAAGAACACAGTCTGGTATAAATATACTAGTTCCAATGACACAACTGTCTTGTGCAATGCCACATGGGTTAATTTATTTCCTAAACTAATATAGGCTCAATGCAAAAAGATATTAACTGGAGATTTTTCTAAAATACCGATTTCACACTAATATGGATTGATTAACACTTAAATGAGGGAAATTATAATTTTGTGCATTAGGGCTCTGATATTTACGCTACATCATATGCTATGTGTTTTATGCTGTCTCTAGCAACCCTAGCCATTTTCTGTTCTACAGGGTTTTTTCTGCATTCCCAAACAGCTGAATATGCTCTTTCTTACTAAGAGTCAGTGTTTCAGTTGTCAGCTTTTCATAGGGCAACAGCAAAGGGGAAGAGAAAGAAAAATAAGAACGATAATAACTTCCACTTGCATAGCATCTTTCATCTCAGTCTCCAAAGCCAAACATCATTAGTGAGATAGGACTACTGACTTGCATCCAGGATACCTTTTCTTGTGATCCTGCTCCGCATAATTAGCGAAAGGAGAATAGATGGGTGGCCAGGAAGAAGCTAACTCAGATGTTAGCAGAGGCACTGCTGAGTACTTAGCTTCTCCAGTTTCCCCTCTCTTCCGAGGAAACAGTGTCCATTCCTGGAAATGTCCTTCTGAATGGGACATAAAATCAAGAATCTAAGACGGTTTTAGTCATTAAATATCTTACAGATTATTTTCTGAGACAGATTCCATCCCGTTTACTTCCATTTCAGCTTCTGATGTTCTTCCACAATTTAAGTGAATATGATATTCTCCCTTCCAGGCCCTGGTTAACATGTAGTTGTTTAGTTCTGTTGTGAGGTATTGAAAAACCTCTGATCTCATCTCAAGAATTCACTGTGATTCCTGAATCTGTGATGTAGCAAAGCTTATTCAGGTAGCAGAATATTTTGAAATCTTTTGCTCAGTAGCATGATACTTTCCAGCCCTAAGTCTGCTCTTGTACCAAAATAAATCAGAATCTATTCTGTCCCAGCAATCCTGTGTTTTCCCTCACGACATCTTCAGATCAGTGTACTTTCAAAGTGGTGATGTTAATTTTTGCACAGATAAACTGAAGCACAGAAGCTTAACTGAATCGATGTTGGCAGATGTTCCAGGATAATGATGGTGTTTGAATACAGCACTGACATCTTCACCTCCTCCCCTCTGTCCTCAGAGGTGATAGGAAGAAACACAACTCGTGCTGATGAAACCTTTCCTGTGATGGGATTCCTAGCTAATGATATTGTCATTATCAATACAGTCTCCATTGATCCAGTTTGTCAGATTTCCACCTTGCTTTGATTTTACCCAGTGAAATGAGACGCAGAGGATGTTCCCGTGCAAAACTGAACATGCTAGACTTCATGTGCCTTCCAGTACAGTCCCTGTTCTCCAGCCCTTAAGTCAAATACTTCTTTTGTTTTATATTCCATAAGCTCGCACAGTCAAAACGACATCCTCCTTGGCTGGTGTCTTTTTGTATCCACAAAAGTCTGGAGCCTTCGTTTCTCATTGGGACTACTGATCATGCCACTGTTGTGATGACAACAGTAGTGGCATTTAGAGTTTACATTACTTATGTATTTATAAAAGAAACCAAGACAAAAATAACAGGAGTTTTTCAGCCCTTTCCAGACTGCTTATAATTTTTTCTTCTACCTGCAGTTGAACAACAGCCTCAGGCTCGGCTGCAGCCTCCTACTCATGGCTGAGGAGATAGAGTTGATATATCACATATATTAGGAGACCTGAATAATCTCTAATCACAGAACTGCTTCAGACAACTGTTTAAGAACAGTATGGTTCTTGTGAACAGTGTCACTATAGCTTATTATAAGTTTGTGTACTTTCTTCAGAGATGCTGATCTTACCTTACAGCTATCATGGTGCTGAATCTTATCTTTCTTGTGTTTTTTATTCTCTTCTCCCTTCACCTCTTATGCTAAGTATGTAAACTCTATACAGTGTGTACTACTCCTGCCATCAGGAGATCCTGATCCACTAGCTGGGAGCTGTCGACTTTACCATGATGTAGGTAAAAAAATACAAGTTTTAGTTCACATCAGTTTGAATAAAATCTGGTACAACCCCCCTTCCCCCCCCCCCCAACTGTCTTTACATGTGGGAAGAAGTTGAGTGATGTATTTCCTTGAGGATCTGTTACTAAATTTCTGCTTTTCCTTTATTTGAAGTGAATAAACGTACCTGACTCTTTTTCCAGTCTATCACATTATTAAAATTATCTCTAAATACACTGAGACTTCAACAGGGTAGAATACAAATGCAGAGAATTCCAAAAGAGAAATGGGGCTACTCTGCAATTCTGGAATACGAACATCTATTTCCGCTGTTGCATAGGAAAATAAAATAAAGCACTGCAATATGAACTGGAAGGGAAGTGTGACAGTCATCTTGGGTTAAAGAAAGGGGGGGAAAAAATAATGTGTGAAATCATTTTGATATCCCAAAAATGACAGGGAGGAACATTATGAGCGGGGTCTCATATTTCCCAAGTAACTAAATATTGCTTTGGCTTTATTGCTCAGTTGACTTACAGAGAATGGATTTGTGGTTAGAGGAAAGAGCTTTAAAATTGCAACTAGATTACTTTTTTTTTTTTTACCAAAGAATTTTTGATTAAAAAAAAAAGGCTTGAAGCTTAATTCCATTTTTTTAGAGTTCTTTCTTCAGTCAGAATTTTACAGACGTTTTTCAACAAAAAGTAGAAATTAAAATAAATTACACGCTGATGTTAGTTTTGCTCCTCTTTATTCCCCTATTTTTAAAAGGAGCTTGAAGGCAAAACTAATTAATGAGAAGACGCATATATAAAATGAGTTGAAAAGTACAGAGGTCATGGTGTTGCCTCAAGCAAATAAACCTGAACATGATAAGATAAATATAGACTATTTTACTGAGAAAATTTAGATCTTAAATTCAGACCTTCCCCTTCACCCTCCTTTCTTTCAAGTCACCTTGTTTAAGATAAATCGATTGACCAAGCTGGAGTTTTCCTGAGTGATTTGTGGTTTGAAATAGACAAGTACTTTCAGACCTTCTCTTTTCATTTCCTTAAAGAAGCCTGAGCTTTAAAGTGAATCCTTCTGTCTCAGAGCGGAGGAATAACAACCCTTTCTGATTTGAGAGCCAGGGAGATGGTCTGAATAAATCGTCAGTAGCTGTTGAAGACATTGGCGTAAAAAAAAAAATAAGAGGGGGGTGTTGAAAAAAAGAGAGGTAGAGAAACCACTATGCAAATTTTGGAATGCAAACTATAAAAACCGAGAAGTCATAAAGATTGAAAACAGGTGATAGGTTGTACTTACCCCTTCCTTAAATGTTTATGATCCCGGGGAAATGGATGTTCTTCTAGAGATCTGCACACTGTTTGCAATTTCCTGAACAATTGTGAGAACAGTTGGAAGCTTTGAAAGAAACTTTGAAAATGTGGCTTTTTCACTGAAGATAAATTCAGCCATCACTGCGTATTTCATCTCATTGGTCAGACAATGTAAAGTGTGATTTTTTTGCAAGCTGTGCCATGTTTAGTTTGGAATAATGGGAATTGAAAGCAACCAGGAGCGTTTCTCTGGGCTGTGAATATATTGCCTCTTGAAAATGGGAATACAAATTCACATCTTCATCTCAGATCCTCATTCCTATGCCAGCAAAACATTTCATATCACAATAGAAAAGAGTAATTTATTTATTTTAGAGCGTGGTTGGAATAATTTTTTTCTGTCACAACCAGTACAACCATAACTTAAACTGACAGTGCTAAATACTGTGGTAAATCTGAAAACAATTCCTTTGTTGCTTGATAAATTAAACTGACCTAAAATAAAAATCACATTCCAAAAATGTGTCCAAACTATTAAAATAAATTTGTCCATAATCCAAAAATGCTTAAGCAGTAGGCCAAATACTGTTTTCGCCCTCGTCTTACTTCAGTGACCCATTTTTCCAGTAGGTTTTACTGGCATAATGAAAAAATTAAGATGATGAATCTTTCCTTTCATACATGTTTGACTGAATATTGGAAAAGATTGGTTGTGCTTTATGTAGCTCCTGGTGGCCATGTGCCTGTACAGCGCAAAACTCCATTGCAGATGCCTCTCTCTTGGCTGCATCCGCAGGGTGGCTGAAGTCACCGAGCATGTCTAGGCTGTGCTGGTGGACGCCTACTGCAGTAAAATCTTTCATGGCAAAGGGTAACATGATTCAGCATATTCTTGGATTATACAGGCTTAGCCAAGTTCTCCCACCTACTAACTTCCTGAAGTGTTGATTTAAAAAGAATTCGCAGTGGAGAGAGATGCTGAAGTCCCTCCTTGCATGGGAGCCCCATGCTCCTTGCATGGCTTTGCTTTCCATGAGGCAGCCCAGAATGGCTCTGTCTGGCACTGAGCTGACTCCTACAGCCGAATGAAGTTTCCCTGTCCAGTGGCCTGCAGGTGAGCCAGTCAGATACATGAGCGTCTCTGGTGTAACACAAAAGGAAAGGGTGAAAAGGAGAGTGGCAGAGCAGCATGCTGCAGCATCCTACTGCTGTGTGAATCAGGGCTTGCTTGGAAAAGCCGGGACAGGGCGTGATGAGCAAAAGGCTGTTTGAGCAGTGACAACTCCAGGTGATGTACTTGAGCAATGAGCCCAGAATCCCCAGTCGCAGACTAATGTGAGCTGTTCCTGCAGGGAAAGAATCAAATAGGAAAACAACACTGCTTAAAGCCTGCTTTTGTCATCTGGAAACACTTAAACTGCATGAATAAAATTGCATTCGGTGTGCCGAGGGCATGAATAACTCCGCATACTGAAAAGCAAGTGCATAAGCTTGGATGATTACCAGTGTCAAGGCAGTAGGCTCCCCTATTTACAATTGGGTTTTACAGAACAAAAGAGGAAGAAATGTCCATATCAAGAAAGTGGGTCAGATGCACAGTGAAAAGAACAAAAAGAACAAGAATCAGAGAGCCCACAAGATGCATCCTGGCAGCACTGAATCTGGGGACACAATCTGTGTAAGCCCAAATGTCACTTTTCTTACTCTCAACAAAAGCTGACAGACCTCCCACATTGCTTGAAAGGATGCTTGGCTTGTCCAGCAGCTTGTTTAAGTACAGTGCCATAAATGCTGCAGATGATGCTTCAGATTCCTGAAGCTTGATTTCTGTCAGTAGAAAAGTGCTTTCTCCTGTTAAGCAGGGCAGGTCTCTGACCTGGGAAAATCCTTAATCCTGATGGTGACAGTTCCTTTCAACTGCCTGGGTCAGGCTTAAAATAGTATTTCTGTGAAGAAGAGGGTTTGATGGATGAAAACATGGCTGCTCCTCACTTTATTGTGCCTGGTGAGCTTTCACTTTATTTTGTTTAAAACACAGAAACAGCCTCCTAGCCTAGAGCTACCTGTCCCTCCAATATGGAGCAGTGTAAAGAATTGGCACGTTGCTGTAAAAATAGGGTATATGTATTTTGTGCTTCAGGTGACATGTTATTTTGTATGCAGACCTAGAACACTCAGGAGATTCAGGGTTATTCCATAGCCCAGCAAGGGAGAGATCTGGGTAAGACAAAGGAAAACCAGAAATGGCCCTGTAGAAAATGCAGGTGAAGAACTGTCCATCCATCTGCCATGACACGGACGCCCCGAATGGGCACAATTTAAGGTACTTTCTCTGCTTACTTCCCACTGTGCTTGTCCTAGCCTTTCCTCCCTGGGCGGAGTTGATCCTGCTTCTCCCAAGCATCAAAAGGGTGTTTGATCGTTGTAGGAGACTCTGATTTCATTTTTTTCTTGTGCCACAGGCTCTCTGTGCAGCCCACAGCAAGTCAGGGCTTGGTCTCTTCATCCTGCCGTTCTCCTCCCCTAAATTCGGCAGACCATTGTACTGCACCTGACAGGGGTCTTGTGGTGATAGACACCTAAGGAAGTGATCCACTGAGTGTGATTCAGTTCTTGCTCAGTCATGAGCTGCCTGCAGGCCCCCTATCACAGGTAGACCTCCTCCTGCGGGCTGTGGCGTGACCCTGGCGTCAGTACAGGCTGAGGTTTCAGGCTGAGGTCTAGCCAAAAGCAGTTGGCTTACCACCTCCTCTACTATAAGGATGCTTAAATTTGCAGTGGCTTGTCTCAACCCTGAGCTATAGATCTTCATCTTACCACATGACAATTATGCAGAGACTTTTAAGTGACAGCTCAGTATTTCCCTTGTTCCCACATTTTCATTTTGTAATTGAAGAAAACTTATGATCCTATTAGCAAGTCGTTGTTTGTTTGCATGTTTTGTCTAGAAGTTATGGCCTTTTGATGGATGTGTTATGTACATGCTGACTGATTAAATATGATGGTAAATGAAAATATATTCAATAATACAGGCTTGGGATGCCAGCCAAAGTATTCATGAATAAACCCAAAGAATGACAGAGGACGTAAGGGTTACTCTGTACCCCGCACCCGGGTCTGTAGTTCGAAGAGTGTCGAGTGCAAAGATTCAGTCCCACCAAAGGGTTTTAGTGCAGTCAGACCTACCAGGGTCTGGCTTCTTTGGTACTACACCTGCGATGAAGACTCCCTCCTCGGTGCTTCTCAAAAAAGGCCTGATTTCTGCCTGGTTGGTTTGTTTGTTTGGGTTGTGTTGGGTTTTTTTACCCTAACAAATGACAGTATGGAAATCAAGGCATGAAATGCCGGTGGGCTGAAGCACCTGCTGCAGAGCTGAGGCTCCCCTGCTCAGCCCCAGCCTCTGCCGTGGGGTGGTCAGTCCCACTGGTTCCAATTTCATATAAGCTTTTTGTGGTATTTAAGGAGTAGTTGTGCTGAACCCTCTTACAATAAAAGGCAACTTGTTCAATTAAATCCTCTGTCTTCCTGGATCAAAGTCCTTGTGGAATTGTTGGGGAAGCCTGTTTACTAACCTTGAGTTGACACAAAGCATACAAATCCAGCAAGACCTGTTCGACCATGGAGACTAAAGGGAAGCATTAACACTTTCACTGTCAGACTTTAAGTGATTTCAGTCTATTTTTCTTTCATAGAAGTGTAGTGAAATACAAATACAGGAAAGTTGTGATGTTCAATTGTAGTCTAAGATCAAGATGAGGAAGTTTTTACTGGCTTGCGATGTCTTACCACCTGCATCCTTCCCTGCTCTCCATAACCAGCAGTCTGCAGAAGACTTTAAAACCTTTCTAAGTAGTTTAAATCTTCCCATGGCATGGTTTTACATTTTAGTTCCACAGGTCCCAGTTTTGTGAACCTGTTAAAAATGCACTGTGCATTGAGGATGATCCCAAACTTCTCTGCAAGGGATTTATATGCAGAAATAGTACCCTTTCCCATTGAAAAGCACTTACCAGCTGAGGAAAAAAAAACATATTCTTGGCATTTCAATGTAAGAGGTTGGAATAGGCAGAGCTTCTGTTCTCGGTTAAAAAAAATATCCTTCGACGGAAGGGAAAAAAAGCTTTAATCCTCAAGTTAGCATAGCAAATGTAGGCTCTTTCCATCCTGTTTAAATGAGAGACAGCACCTTCACTGGCAGTGACTGCATTTTGTTTTGATGGACAGATGTGCACGTATTTTGAGATGTGCTCCACTGGTCAGCTCCCTCCCACTGCCCAAAGAGCCGTTGGTTTTCACAACAGTCTTCTCTCCTCCCATCTCTATGCAATCTAATTACCTCAGCCCATCACCAGTGAGAAACAAAGCTCAGTCAAGTCTCAAGCGTAGCAGAAAGAGGAGAAAAGTCATAAAGGGAAAGTTAATGGCCCAGCAATCCCTATTGGGAGCACTACTGAGATGGGCTCTGTTATTTCTGCCATATCAATCACATCTTGCTTGGGGAATCTTTGATGATTTCCTTGTTGCTGCTCTTACTGGGGAAAGATCCAGGTGAAGAATCTCCCCAAAGCAGGGCTGCCTGGCAGGGGGCTTGTTAACCAGGGGCAACCTGTGATATTTATCCTGGTGTCACCTCGCAGTTCTCATCTCTGCTTGTTCAGCAAAGTAGCTCCATCAACATCAATGTCTTTGGAAGTAGTCATTCATTTTAAATTAATTGGCGCTTGAGTGCTGACAATTCGTTTTGGGTACAGAAAGCTGGTCGAAATGCTGTTGTAGAACAAAAGGTTACTGATGGGAGCTATATAATGATATTTAAAAATACAGAGTTATGACTGATGTTCTTTCGAGAGGCTTAGTTTTGTGTTTAGTTTTCATTTGAAGTAGCTTCTAGACCAGTTGCAAAGATCACTTTATGTACATTTATTGGACCTATTTACACTTAAATGGACTAACATGGATCTATGGATGCTAATGTATTTAGAATATAATTCTTGAACATAAACATGTGGATTTGTTAATGACATGCACATTTTAAATCAAGTAACAAATAAAATCGGCAGAAGACTTAATTTTCCTGGGTAAGGCAAATGTTGTGTGATCCAAGCTGTAAACTTTGCTTCAGAGATTAATTCTTTGTGTTTGTAGGCATTTTGCAAACAGTGATATATCTTTAATATATCCGGTTACTTGTGGTTATTTTGAGTATTGCAGTTAGGTAAAGACAGTAGTATAGACTTGTTTTCTGTTGTATCTTCCTTGGCATGAGCATTCTGAAACAGTCCAACCACAAATATATGTTTTGCACAGAATTCTACAAGCTTGGGGAAAAATAAGATCCTTTCTAGACTAGTTCTTCCTGGTTTATTTCTATGCATTTGCATTAGTTATAGCATTCTGGTTCAGATGTTTCTGTGCTCATAGAACTTGATGAGACCCATATTACCCCCTTTTTATTTGACTTCCACTCCAAAGCCCTAATATTTGCAGAGATGCGTATATACAAATATTTGACTACAAGCTTTACTTTCAGGGCAGGCAATTGGATTTCAGTTCAAAAAATGCCTTTCCCTGGTTTTTCTTTCCAGCGAGGAGTGTGAAATCTTCTGTGAAGTCATTAGACGACTCTGGAGTCTCAGGGCTGTACTCTTCCCTGTTGTGCCTGTTGGGTAATGATTGATGCAAATACAAAGTAAAAAGCTGTTGTTCTGAACCAGTACACCTACAATTGACTATACAGAGTATAGAGAAAGGGGAAAATTTGTTTCCTAATACATTGTAGCTGACATTTGACGGGTCTGAGACGGAAGAAGGGCAAAGAGGAAAGGTTATTGTTAATGATTCTTCCTCTGAGAAAGTGTAACCTGGGGATTTGAAAGAGTGTTTGATGCACATATTCCTTGCAATTTCCCTGTGCTGTGTTGCAGCTCATGCAGCAGACTGAGCATTATAAAGCAACTGTAAAAGTGGCACTGTGAAGAAATATATTCGATGTGTCTTAATGACTTCCAGAACAAATTTTCTCCAATTACAAATAAATCGTATTTTTCTAGCTGAAAAGCATACACAGCCAGCAGAAGATCTGGGTATCCCACTAGTTATCTCTCCAGGGCATCACCCTAAAGTGCGTAGCTGAGGACAGCTATTTGTTATGGTACCCGGTGGGTCTGCTTTCCTGCAGGGCTTGCTTAGAAATGCCCGATGTGATTGTGCACGCAAGCTCATTCCCTGTCAGCTGGTTGACAGTGGCAAATCCTGGAGAAGAAAAGGCCCATGCGCAGATGTACATCTGCGTAAAGGACACTGAGCCCTTTTTTTTAGGAAACACTTGTCATACCCACAGATAACCGCTCCATCTCAGCTGGCAGGGGGTACAAAGGTGTTTAGTTTCCGTGCTCTGGAGGCTGCTGGCAGTCTCTGCCTGTACAGCCTTGAGGCAGAGCTCGGGGACGGAGGAAACCCTGGGTGTCCCCCTGAGCTGGTAAAGACCATTACAACTTTCATCGACTTTAGGTGAACAAACCAGGACAACAATGCTGTCCTATGCCAGACTGCAGGTTTTTGGCAGTCTCACCAGAAAGCTGGCTCACTTTATAAAGTTGTGTTCCTGCATCATGAGAAAGTCTAGGTGCTCAGTCTGGGCAAGAACCTAGAGGGGCAAGTAGGGGAATCACAGATCTTATCACTGCATAGAGCCATCACATTGGTCACTACCAGTTTATCAACACACTACCCAGCATCTCTCTGTAGTTTTGTTTTTTTTTTAATCGCTGACACTGCTAAATACTTGATTATACCAAATGAAGATGATTCATGCTTATACCATAGAGAAATTTGTAATATACTTATGAATAGGGAACAATAGATGGAGCCCAGGTGCATAGAGGGACACGGGGGAAAATAACAGTAGATTGCCTGTTGCCACTGTGACTGTAGTAAGTCTTGTTTCAAAAGATTGAGAGGATGGATTTAGTAATATAAATTGCTGAAATACAATGTTTAGAGTGGCAAGTCATCATGAAAATTAGAAAATATATTTAGCCAATACAAGGGCACTGCTTTTAGTGTATTATATTTTTAGACTCTCAGTAAGCCAGGCACACACTGCCTTATGTTCCCTGACATTTTCATTATTTGAGTCTAGTAGTGGACATAAATATTGTTGCAGAATAACAAACCAAAATCCAAAGAAAGCAACTCAATTTACTTTTGAGTTTTAAGAACTAATATTTATGCATATATGAGGGGAATAATGGCACACTGTTTTACTGTAATTGAGTCATAACTTTCTGGGAGTCCAAGCAATAAGCTATTTGGCTGGTGACAGTGTTTCAGCAGTAGTGGAGGGCCACCCCAGAGGACCACAAAAAGGGAAACCCTGGAGTACTGGAGACCATTCCAAGGGCAAGACATGGGATCAGGTATCAAAGCTGGCAGGAGATGAGCGTAGCCTGGAGACTTTGCTTATAGATTTTTGCCTCTCACAGTAACCACTTTTCCTTCTGTCCCTTATTGAAGTGAACTTTACCTTTAAAGCACATGAACCAGTCTGACCTGTCCTGTAACACCAGCAACAGCTGAAGGAGGAGAGACGAAGCACTAGGAGGCTGGGCTGGCTGCAGTGTGGTGTACTGCAGCCCTTTGAGATCCAAATCCTGTGGATGTGGTTGGGAGAGAATTGTATTTCTCATGCTTCTTATCTTACTGCATCATCCGCGATGTGTCTGACTACATGATAAAAAGAAATACACGGAATAAAATTCAACTTGCCATTAACTTCTTTAAAGTTTAATGCAATAGGAAGTGTACCAACAAGAGCAAATTATAAAAATCACCCATCCTTGACTTTGATGGATGTTCCCCTCACAAACTCACCACATACTGTTTTATGAACTAGATTATTTGCCTAAGTCATCAGCATATGATTGATTAGAGAAGCAAAATGAGTACATAATCACTTCTACGTATCTTGCTTACTACAAATAAGAAAGTTTTGTACAACAATTTATTAAAAGCTGATTAGATTAAAATAAATTGTGTAGTTAGAGCCCTGACAAATGTTTCTTTTGTATTGAAATACTCTGTGGTTAAATGGTATTAGCCAAACAGCCAGCTGAAGACTGGCTTCATGTCTGCTGTAGCTTCCAGAACTGTGCTGTCAAAACAAGCCACCAAAATGCTGGGGCAGGAATTATTTACTATATCAGTGACTGGAAGACAATGAGTAAATTCCATTTTCATGTCTGCTCCGTGCCAACTGCTGATGACATCTGTAAAATAATTATTCCTTTGAGAGGTAAGGAAAAGTTCTTTCTTGCTGAGTTTTTTAATAAATGAGAGAGACAGAATTAGTGGTGTGGAAAAAAATCCTAAATTGTAATTTTTCAGAGCTCTGAACTGACAGCAATTTTTTAATGTAGACATCCTTTTTACAATATAAATTTCAAGTTCAATGAATTTATGCATATATTTTATTAGAGTGTGTGGCGATATAAAACCTAAATAAAACGTTTAATCTGAAATCTAGGAATGAAGCTGGGGCACGTTTGTTCCTCCGTCCCAAAGGTTTTGAGGTATGCATTTCATCCCCAAATGTGGAACAAGTATTGAAGTGATACAATGTAACTTGTCAATTTTAAGGAAAAAAAATGTGGTCGTACTAAGCAAAAGAGATTAAACACTATGAAAAATTAAACTATATTGAAGAGCCATAGATTTTAAGAAAAATATGCACCCAAGTTATCCAAAACTGATTCAACTTAATCTATAACCAGTCCTGAGTAAGAGGGTAAAATTGACTCTTGAACGTTACATGAATAAAAAGGCAAGGTCGGATCTTTATCAAAGTCTTATAAACTGCTCAATTCACTTTCAAACATCAGTCTCTGTCCCTCCTCTCAAATTATAAATGATGGGGAAATGAATAAGAGATAGCCCTTATTCTTAGCTAAAGAGTAAAGATTGCCTTATTTGTTATATTACTTCGCATGGTGATGGGCACAGGGTAATGTAATGAGTGATGTCATTTCTCTTCCACCCCCTAGCGTGTGGGGGAATGAGTCACATATTCCCAAATTACACCCCAAGAACACAGTCATCTCCAAAATGAACTTGCCATCTGATGCCTAGATATCTTCACTGTGGCAGAAAACCATCTCATTGCAGCAGATCCATCTCATTCAAAAGGTTGCAGTCATGGAAGCGAGCAGGATTTGAGCCAGTACAGAAATAGGACATGGCATATGTATTTCAGCTTATTTTTTTCTAATGGTGACTGAGACAGCATGTAAACAGTCCTGAAAGGGTGAAGTGTTAATGACTGATTCACAGAGGGTCCCCAAATTGTATGAACGCATCTTTCAAATTAAATTAAAATCACTTTGTTTTAAATAAAAGGGATAATTTAACTTTAGTAGACCTTTTTCTACATGGCACGGTAGCGGTTTTATTAGCAATATCAAGAAATTTTAGAACTCTGATGATGATACGTTATCAATCTCCTATTTTCTATGAGCCTATTTTCAGCAGAGAAAAAAATACAGTAGCAGGTAGTAAGAACTTAAGTAGTTTTAATTGCGTAGGCTTATTTGTTAGCTTTAGATGCAGAATGATTTCTGAGCATGTAATTAAATTCACAGGGACTGATAGCTGCTTGCTTAACTGGCTTAAAATTAAGCATGTCCTTCTCTTGATTCATGGAGTTGCTGGTTAGTAACCAGGGTACTACTTAAGCACCTAGCTGACTGCAGTCTTTGAACAGGACGGAAAATGAAACAATATGTATAAAGATGCTATGGTCAGGGTGTGTTAAAACCCTATTTATCATCAGGAAATCTGCAATTGAGATATTGTTTTTTAAATTATTTTTTAATATTTCTTTTAATAGGGGAGATAAATACACAAAGCTTTATTTGGTACAGTTCTGTAAAATGTCTACCTGTTATCCGTCATAAAGAATTCAGACTTGTTTCGTATAAAAGACAGGCTTATTAATGTCTCAATGCTGCAGATTGACACAACACATCATTAAAGCTCCGGCATAGTCATTACCCCATGCCACAGTGCTTGGGATTATTAATATTTTCAGTGCTATGAAGACATGGGAGATGTGCCACCGCTGCACACATTTCTAAGCCTTGTGATGGATTAAAAAAGAGATGCCTAGATACAAAGCCTAATAATACTGTCCTGGCCTTTTTTAAAGCAGTCTTCTTTCAACATTCAGGGAGATTTTTTCTGTTGTTCCACTGAACGTGTGCTAATTAAACCTATGGGAGGACTGAGAGCTAATTGATGGCAGGATGGGTCTCCAAAAGTACTATGCTAAAGGGAGTAATATTAGATTTGCTTTTGAAAACTAAAGTGCTAAGTTACGACACGTGCAGATTCAATAGACCCTATACTGAACTGGAGCCTAATCCCCAGAAATTCAGCGTTGAGGCTCTCAGTGCCTCAAGTTCATCTTGTGGTTTCCAGCAGACGTACTGCAGGCCAGAGAGGATGGAACACATGAAGTGATCTCTTCTTCCTAGACACTCAAATGCAGCGTAACGTACATGGCCACTGGCGCAGGCAGACCTGCCGTCTCCTGGGTGCAATGAGAATTGTGCAACTGTATGTCCTAGACTAGATTATTGGATGTGGAATTTTCTCTTTGTACCGAACTAGAAGGGGCAGGTGCATCTACATTGGACATATCCCACTGCCACACACATGCAGCCTATGAAGCTAATGGTGCTGGGTAACAAGTTTGTACCTCTGCACAGTGTAGCAAAGTACACTGGGGCCAACACAATGCTGCGGATGGGAGAAATCCTTGTAAAGAGGGATTTTAGTGGCATAGCTGACGCTATTCTTCAGCTCAGAACAGATTTCCGTCTAAGTTGGTTTAGGTACAGCGGTTGCAGTGAGGTTTGTGACTGTGCTAGAAATGTCTTCTAGACTTAATTAGGTAGCCAGAAGGGTTACCTACTGTGCTGGTGTCCTCAGAAAAGGTCCCTGTGTGTGGGCTGTGTGTACCTTCTGCCAAGTTGACTAATTACCCTTTCTATTTTGTTCGGAGACAGATGTCTTTAATGTGAAGGTGCAGATTTTTATCACCAACCGACATGAGAACTCTAGTTCAGCGTTTGGCTCATTGAACTCTTCTTTGGCACTGCAATGGTTTTATAACTATTATTGACTGAATTGTCCTTTTCAATACTTAATCCCTTTGTATTTTGCTGACCAAAGTAGATGCTTTAGCCGTGCTCTTATCTCTGATGCTTTCTACAGATACCTCTTGAGTTTTCTGTATTCTTTCCATGCTGCAGAACAATTTTTGATTACAGGAGTTTCATGCATAAAATGAACGAGAGAGTAACCTTGCTAGAAATGGGTAGTGTGGAATGGAGAGAGGAGAGAGCCCTGAAGCACTGGAAGTGGAATTTAGTCACACAACCTTTTGCACCAGCTTCTTTTGCTGCATTTTGCAGAGTTTAGAAAGTGACTGAATGTACATTCTCTCTTCTGAGCTTTGCATTTTATCTTTCCAAATAGTCCCTTTTTTACTGATGTATTTTAACAGTTAACCTGGTCTAGTGGGAGGTGTTCCTGTCCATGGCAGGGGGCTGGATTATTTATTCCCCCTGCAGAGAGGCTTGCGGGGCTATATTCTCAGGTGGATAATTCCGCCTGACTGCTGTAGTGCTACAGTTGTGAAGTCAGTGGACTTCTGTTGTTTTCTACTAGCTGAAAACAGGCGCCCTCTCATAATGGTAGAATATTTTTTATTATGAGTTATTTTTGTTATAACATGATAATTTCTTTTTAACTGAATGGTGTTGACTTGACATAGGATTGTGTCATACTTCCATTGTAATGGGAAACGACAAGCATGATGTAAAACCAATTTCCAAGAACCTCTTTGAGAGGAACAGCACCAACACGTTTTGGCTAGCACATATTTGGACAGAGAGGAGAAGTGCCTCCATAGAACTGGTAGTAGCTACTTCCCAATTTTGTGAGGTAAAGACGAAGCAATTGAGAATGAGGGAGAGCTGGAATAGTGCAGTGGGGTAGACCATACACTGTCCCAGGTTGCCACCCAGCTACCACACATGCAGAAAACACTTCTGTCTCACTCTGTGTGAGACCACGCAGCATCTTCAGAGCATCGTTCACTTCTGGCAATTTATGATGTCTGGAGCTCTGAAGGTCCTTGACTTAAGGAGACCTTTCCAAGAAGCGTGTTGTGTGAACTCAGAGATTCCCATTAAGCTTGTTGCTGTTTTACTTCTCTTTCTGCAAAATAACAAGCTCTTGCCTAATGGACCATTTAGCTAGTGTTTCAAAGAAACCCAGAGTAGCAAGGCATCTGGCACCCATTGACTTTCCACCTTAGTTATTATATTGGTTAGTCCAGATCATTTACATCAGCATTGCAAAAGCAATAAGCTCCCCAACTCATCGGGTTACACTGCTGTCAGTGTTTATTGACTGGTTGACAACTTCAGAACTGTTATCTATCATGATTCTAACAGCTCAGCAGGTAGTAAACATTCTCTTTAGTATAACATATTGAACAAAATTTGTATGCAAGTCTATTAGCAAAGCTTGTAAACACTTGACTAAACTATGTGGCTCAATTAGCAAAGAATAATGGAGCAATAAGTAAAGTGTGTGCAATTTTATCAACTCTTTGCAGCTCAGTGAAGTCTACAGCATTATCAGGAAAGCATAAAGAGCAATTGTCAATGTATCTCACTGACTGTTTGCATATTGCCTTTCACTAAATCACAAAGATATGTCAGAAAATCAGAAAAAATTATTAACAGCATCAGCACGAAATGCAGTGCAGTCAGGTGCATATATTCATTAATTAGCAAACGTGTACTACTTGGTTAATTAAAAATATAAAAATGTAACATGTGAAGTGTGCTATTAAATTATTGAAATAGCAAAGTTGATCACTAACATGTAGTACACAAACAGCTCCTTGATGGGAGGTATGTATACAGCACAATTTTTTAATTATGTAAATATGAACACGCTTAAAATACTGCTCTGGAGTTAGCGCGTGCAATGGATACTGCCAGGAACTTCTGTATTGGCCTAAGGTTCAGACAAAGATTTGAAGAGTAAGATTTTGATTCGGCCGTATCAAAGCATTGGCAGCTGTCCTTAGCATTTCAGTTTCTTCCAGCATCTTCAGGTGCTTTTACACCTGACTCATTAAACAGCCTTGCTTTCATCCATATGAACTGTGGAAGAAAAATTTTGTGATACATAAAGCTCTATTGCATCTTGTGCTGATATAAAAATGTTCTTTAAGGAGCTGTGCTGCGGTTTTGTGCCGGAATATTAGAGGTCCAGTGTTCTCAGCAGACTGTGCCTGCTGAAACGAAGCTTGGGGTGTGCCAAGACACCCAAAGGAGAAAGATACCTGTCCACCACAACATCCAGTTATGCAAAACATGTGTCTCCCTGCTGAGTGCTGTACAGAGGGAAGAGGGGGATTATATTTTCTGTTCCCTCCAACCTACAGTAAATCAGCACTTGACTTTCCTCTTGATTAAAGAGATTGATGCCAGCCCAAGTATGTATAAGTATGTGAGGAACCTCTCTCAAAGCACGGATGAAAAAGAAGAATGAAGGTGACGTATATTTCTGCATCTCACAAGTAATAGTCAGTAAATGGCTGTTCTTGGTGCTCCACAAATGTGCTTGGCAGCCTGAAGACCACCCTCTGCAGTATTGTACCTATCTCAGCTGCCACAGTGAGATTAGGAGAAGAAACAGAAGAAACATCAAAGAGACAGTTGGAGTTTATTCTTTGACATCTTTGAAAATAAAAATCAGGATTCAGAATAATGTAAAAGTTATGTATATAAAAACCTCTTAGCACTAGTTGAGACTTTTGCAATATTTATAGCAGTAAAAGATTTCTTGGTAGTATCAAGTATTTTGCATTTAAAGACTGGATCATTAGAGGATTGTTAGCCACAAGGCAGTGGGTAGCTGGAGACTTTTGCTTCCCTTCAGTTTACTCCGCACTTTCTTGCCAGCCTTACCTGGCTCGGGAGCTGGAGAGTGTTGGTCCCAATAAGAGGGGTAGCATCAGATAATAATATTAGATGGGTTGGGACCTCTTTCTCCTGTCCCTCTTCCTATCATACTCTTCTCTCCCAGCTTGGTTTCCTCTACCAGAATAACCTCCTAGGTCCACAAATTCTTCCACTACTAGTGGGAGTGCGTGACAACAACTTTTCTTATGCTGTGTAGATGGACAAAGGGATAAGAACTTAGCACAGCTCTCATGCAGCTCTCATCTCCTCTCCCCACTGCTCAGCAGGCAGAATAAGTCCTGCCCCGGACAGAGGTGCCAATAGGTACCGAGGGCTGGGGTCTGAGATGAAACAGGGCTATGCAAGACAGGTAGGAGGTTCCACTACTCTGGACGTCCGATAACAGTGGTACGGTGTAGTATTTCTGTATTCTGCATGGCAAACACATGGTACCTGTGGTGTATCATCCCTTCTCCTGTCACAATTGCTGATGAATTTACCTGTCATCTTAAGAATTACTATATACAACATTAGCTACTCTTTGTGAATGCTATCTCTGAAGACTTCTGTAAACACTGTATTTTCTGCCTCATGGCATGAGATTATGAGGGATAGGGTGAGATTAAAAAGAATATTTGAAATGCCTAAATATTGTGCTCTTTGAAGAGATGTCTTGGTGCCTTTGAAGTTTACAAGGGTCTTAATGCAAAGCAATGTCTTCTCACACAAAATCAGATTCTTTAATGGAACTTTAAATCTAGAGAACATTAGAGTTAAAGGCTTTCATATAAAATGGCATTCTCTTGGTTTTGATATTTTTTCCTTTAAAATATAGGGTTTTTTAAAAACTATGTACTGACGAAGAACACATGAAGTTGATCAATAGTCTCTCCTGGCGTGCATAAAGCCTCTAAAATTGATCTAACAGCTCACAAGGTGATTATGGGTAGGGAGGTCGATACGGTATCTTGCCAACTAATCTTCAGCTGTGGAGGGTTAAGTTAAGGAGCTCACACTTAAAGCTCAGTAGGTATTCATTCACACAGACACATTTTGATCTCAATTCTTTTTCTAAAGCATCGTTCTGGTGTGTACAGGAGAAATTATATCAAGTAAAGACAAGTGAAATAACATTGAAACCATTAATGGTCTAGTCAGTTAAAATGGCAACCATCTTATAAATATATTACATGCTAGTTTTGGCCCCTCCTGGCCCTTTACTAAACCAATAGTTATGTTTAAACCTTTCTATATTTTTTTCAGACAGGCGTCTGGCAAAATGTAAAAGATTATAATGGTTCTGCAGGTCAAGGTTCAGCTCTCATGATTTCGGATGGCCTGTTTGATGCCTTAAAAAAGCCTAGTTCTGAGAGCGCACCTTCAGCTGAAGTTATGACCCTACTAATTCAAATATGCTTTCTTCTCCCATTTGCAAAGCTCCCATCTTTCTTGTCAACAGCAGATTGCTAGTTTGAATATATAGAAATAATTTCTCATGGTATAGGCTAATTGTCAAGCAGCTACCTGAAAATCACACGGACTTTTTGGCGGTTGTTTGTTTGGTTTGGGTTTTAATTAGTGACAATAAAATTCTTTATTTGCCTTTGGAAAATGAAGTTGTAGAGGAAGGCTTGGACACTTGACATAACTATTCCCAAAGAATTAGACCAACTAACCACAAAAGAAACATGTCATGATTTTGAAGTCGATCTCATGGTATTTTGAGCTCATGTTTGAAGTCTTTGAGTACTTGGATTTAAGTACTCGGCACTGGTGAGGCCCCACCTCGAGTACTGCGTTCAGTTTTGGGCCCCTCGCTACAAGAGGGACATTGAGGTGTTGGAGCGTGTCCAGAGAAGGGCTACAAAGCTGGTGAGGGGTCTGGAGGACAAACCTTATGAAGAACGACTGAGGGAGCTGGGGTTGTTTAGCTTGGAGAAGAGGAGGCTGAGGGGAGACCTTATCACCCTCTACAACTACCTGAAAGGAGGTTGTAGAGAGATGGGGGCTGGCCTCTTCTCCCTGGTGACAAGTGATAGGACGAGAGGGAACGGGTTCAAGTTACGTCAGGGGAGGTTTAGATTGGATATTAGGAAACATTTTTTCACTGAAAGGGTTATTAAACATTGGAATAGGCTGCCCAGGGAGGTGGTGGATTCACCATCCCTGGAGGTGTTTAAAAAAAGGGTAGATGGGGCACTTAGGGACATGGTTTAGAAGTGGCTTTTGTCAGGGTAGGTTAAAGGTTGGACTTGATGATCTTAAAGGTCCCTTCCAACCTCAGCAATTCTATGATTCTAAGTAATTTGTTAGTTTTGAGTGAAAAGGACATCACTCATTTCTTGTTTGGGAATGGCTTTTTTAGCCCAAACTCCAGCTTGTGGGTTAGAAGACAACGAGGGAAGAGAAGAAACAAAACCCACAACCAATCCTCAGGAATAATGCATCAAATTTGCTTCCAGTGTATCTCAAATGGAGGCAATAGAATTACAGCAGGAATGAACCAGACCCAAAGTGTTTATTTTCCTCCATGCCTGATGGTCTTTGTTGTTTATGAGTGAACTAAGTATTACCTCAAATAAAAGGGCTGTATCAGTTGCCAAGAACTGTCAGTATTCAATTCTGTGGTCCTGGTAGAGAAGTTTGTTATTTCATACATCACTCGAAACTTAACATATTTGTACAAATTTAGGAGGCTCCACAAAGGTAAAAATCAATTTTGTCTATGTATGTAAAGAATTTGGGTTAATATATCTGTCGTACAATAGAGAAGCAAAGCACTGGTCGTATCTACAGATGCGTTTGGTTGCGGTCCAGCATACAGAGGTATGAGGTATGCAACAGAAGTCATAAAATCAGATCGCAAAAAGTTATTATCAGGGAATTATAGTGTTACTATTGCTTTGATTTATCCAGCATAACACCAAGGGCACAGTGGGCTGAACTTCCACTGTTTGCGTTTTGGTTTCTTTTTACTTAACTTTGTTGTTGTTAATGGCAGCTAGTGGTAGCTTTAAGTTGAGTTAGTGATGGGGATAAAAACAATGGGAGGCTGGAGTGGCTGACATTCAGAAACATACCCATGTTCATCTCTTTCTTGAGAGTTAATTAGAATTAAAATGCAAAGTTAATGTTTGCTTTCTTCATTAATATTGCAACAAAAAGCTTCATTAGGGGCTCAGAGAGTCAATTCTATTTATGGATGATTATAGCAATGTAAAAATTACAGCAGTGTATTTATGTGTTTCTGTTCTCTCTCAAAATAGAAATGTATTTGTTGAATACTTCACCTGATAAAAGCATCTTGTTGTCAAAGCAAAGTGAAAATGGCGGTGCATGAGCTAATTTGCATTATTAATGTTCTTTAGCTAACTCCTTTAA
The DNA here is from genome assembly GCF_964199755.1 of Larus michahellis. Lineage (NCBI taxonomy): Eukaryota > Metazoa > Chordata > Aves > Charadriiformes > Laridae > Larus > Larus michahellis. Next base: position 8,946,771 of record NC_133909.1, read on the forward strand.
TTGGCAGACTCTGAGGAACATTAATTGTGGACGTATGCAGTGAACAATGCTGGTCACTACTATTGTCTCACTTTAGCTGGAATGGAGGAAAATGAATTACATTTATAGTTACTGCAGTGAATGTGGTTTTTTGTTTGGTTGGTTTTGCTTTAGATATGCATTAAAATATAAATGTTAAACAATTCTGAAAATCAGTAACACCTTGGAGAATCTTGAATGATACTAGTTTGGCAGTTGTACAGAGGCCATGATTGCTTGTTTTGTTTAAACACAAATGCAAATTGCTTTCAAACTACATCTGTGGAGATCATTTGACATTTATGGGGTGTTTGATGTGGTGCTGCACCTGTGATTTGCATTGGCTAGTTCTGTTTCAGGGGATTAGAAGGGCCAATACAAACCTTTTTTTCAGGTAAAAGGACTGTGAGAGTGCGTGTGTATTTTAAGGGAGTTTCCCGATCTTCTATGGACAAGACACGTCTCTGGCTTTATACCTAATTGCACTGGGAACAAGTGGCTTGGATGAGAACACCAAAATACGAACTTTTGCAATCTTTTCCTCAGTAATTTATAATCCGTTGGCAAATTCTACATATTGCCTCTATTATACTGTCGAAGTACAGAGATGTGAGAAGAGAGAGTAGCTATATAAGCTGAGTGGCAAACTGAGTAGAGAAAACAAAGTTTTAGTATAATTTCAGTTTAAATGTCAATAAACCAGAAGATAAAAATCTATAGGAGACGAGGCATCCTTAGTTCTGCTGATTACAGATCTGCTTATGAATTAACTGGCAGGGCAGTTTTCAGACCATTACCTGCTACAACCTGGGCGGAACAGCCAAGATAGTTGGCACTGACAGTCTTGCATCACCTGCAAATCACGCAGCGAGTGGAATCAGTGACACATGCTGGAAGGTAATAAAGATATTGCCACGGTTTTAGTTGCAATTATTGTTAAGAAAGAGCCACAGGTTTGTTAAATCTTCCATAGTTGGCCATTTCTTCCTTTGGTGGAGATTATGAGAGGACGTAAGAGCCAGGAAGATGCCATGCTGCCTTATCATGGCATTGGGTGTCCAGGTTCTTCAGGGAGGCAAGAGGTCTTTGCAGTGCACTTTTGCACTTGTTGGATTTTCTGTGATTGCAGCTATGGTTTCAGACATGCAATTGAATGGCCATTCAGTGCTCTACATCACGCTGGTAAGTTATGGAATTGGCAGTAGTTGTGCTGGCAACAAAGTCCATGTGACTTCTAAGAAATTGACTTTCAAGTAGTAGGACAGGCTGTTTTAACTTACTCTCCCTTAGAGATCATCCACATTCATTGACATAAACTGACTCCTAGACAGAGGCCAAAGGCCTTTACGCATTGCGTGTTTCACTTCAGCCTTTTCAAGACTCCAATTAATAAGATCTGGGTGGTATCTGGGACTTGTGCACTGATGCTGTCATGGATATTTTCTCTTTATTTATTTTGTGGTAGTCTAGTCAGATGTGATTTCTGGTGTCCATGGAGCTAGGCAAAAGGTTTGCCGCTCCCAGCATCTCTTTGCTGCTCGTCACTGCCCTCCTGAGCTGAAAATACCAAGCGGATTAGAATCATGTTGGTAGGACAGAGAGCACACGTGTATACAAGTAGGCTGGCAAAATAGCTGAGTTGTCCTCAGCCTGGCCCAGCAGCACCCAAACAGTCCTTAGGACTTTAGTCTTAGTTTCTTGTTTCAGCTACCTAAGGGAGCCAACTCATTTCTAGCATGGCATTTCATGTGGAAACAAAGTGGAGAAGTGGAGAGAGTGCAGTATTCAGGCTTCATTCGCTCCCCCTGCGCTTAGAGAGAAAGCTATTTTCGGTGGCCATCAATAAGGAAATTAGAAACATTGCTTCTTGTACTCTAACACAGGGGTGAATTTAACTCCTACGTGTTCAGCTGTTGGACTGTCAGGCAACAAATTTTACATATTTATCCAGCACACTGTATTCCCATTTTATTGAACTGTATGGCATATTCACATGTGTACATTTCAGTTATTCAAGCTTTTGCTCAGCAAAATCAAGTCTGACTATACCCAGCCAGAGCAGGGATCTGCCACGCTGCATTAGGTGACTGTATTTTTTATGATAAAGAGAACAAGATTCCTTACGGACAAAATAAACTGCAAGAGAGACCTCTAGAGCACTATGCATCTTCAGGCTGGCGGGCTTTTTTCATCATGAAGCCATTAAGTATGGCATTAACTACAGCATATGAATGGGTACCACAGATTATAGCCATAGGAGGTACGGAGAATGTGCCCCCTCTTACGTTGTTTGTAGAAATGCACTCATGTTGTGACGATTTATGTTTTCATTACAGAACAATTCCCATAATAACAGGCATTGAATATGGATGCTTAATGTTGAGTACAGGGGAAAAAAATAGAACTACACTTTGAGTAATAAGTTTTGATTGAATGAATGGCTACTTTATAAACTTTCATTACCATGATTTGGTCTGAGGGAAACAGCAGCTTGTCAGAATTTTTCCAATGGAAAATTTAATCAACAGAAAATGACGCATTAGGATAATGAAAAGGCTATCAGCACCATTCTGCTGGAACCCCACGGCTTTGCCTGCCTTTCTGATCCTTTGACAGCTTGGTTTTTCAGGGTCCTGCCCCCTGTTTCCTTGGGCTGCTGGTGGGATTGTTGTGGTAGCTCTGCTAGGAGCTTTCACAGAGCCTGCAAAAGCTTTCCAGAGCTTTTTGATCATCTTCATGCAAAGTGTGATGTTCAGTCATCTCCAAGCCATGAAGACTGGCACTCCTAAGTGAACAGCACTGTCCTTCATGGCTCTTTGTTAAACCAAGCTAAATTTGAAGGCAGTCCAAAGTTGAGTTGGTTTTATGCACATTCCAAGGGTTTAGAGCATATTTAGCTGCTTTCTTAGCGCAGTGGCATTTGGCTGCACTCAGTCTGTATTTATGCTATCTTTATGTAGGACTGAAGTGTTTTTACTAGGAAATTCGTCAGCATAGTGTTATTTTCAGTAGAGCTATGACTTGGAAATAGTACTGAAATACCACCATAACTCCACAATCTTCTAGTTGTATCACTACAACTTAAAAGTTTTTCAGTAATAATAGAATATATAATAGTAGTCAAGATCTGTTTTCTTTATGCAATATTTTGATTAATAGAGGTTTGTTGAAGATACCTGATTACCAGGTAGGTTTTTGAGGTTAACCTCCATTTTACCCCTCAAATTCAACAATCCTCTCTTCCCCCTCTCCTCTGTCTTTCTTTTTTTCTGGAACAGAGAAATTGCAAAGCTACATCAGATTCTTCATCTTTCCATTTCCTGTACTTTGAGCAAAGTGGAAAACAGGGCAACACGTATTAAGAAAAATTAAATTCAGACCATAGGAAGTCGCTGGTATTCCCCCAACTAAAAGAGACCTTGTAATATACGTTGGTAGAACGTGTGAGTGATACTGATATACATGCTAGTTTTTCATCTTCATTTTTCTCTTGTGCAATTCTACCACTTTTTATTTGGCTTTTTCTTTCTCTCTATTTGTATTTCATCCAAGGCTCAGTCATCTTTGTTTCAATTCTTTTATAGGATTTTCTCCTTTTTTTCCCCAGTGTTTCTTCTGGTTGAAAATTTTGATTTGAAATGAATCTTTTTACCCACAATGTTAAAACATTTTGAAGGAATGCTTCCACATCCGACCCCAATCCTAAATTTTCATAGCAATTTGCTGGTAGCTTATCCTTTCATTTAAGTTGTTAAATGGCTTCTTTTCCCTTCTGTTATACTAGCATTTTTTTTCCAATTATCCATCAGTTTCAGTAGTTCTGTGCTTTAAAGGTGAACGGTAACAACTTCAGCCAGCGCGCTGTATTAGATTATTTGTTCTACACTCCTAATCAGGAGACTGTTGGTCTACAAACTCAAGAAATCTACAAGTCATATATAAAACCAAGGCTTGGAAGTTTAGGCTTAGAGTGCTTTTGATCTTAGAACTATGGATTGATATACGTGATAATATAGGGCCATCCAGAGAAATTTAAGAAAATTCTTTGGACCAATCTGCGGCACAACTGGTTATCCCAGCACACTCCAAACAACAACTATAGATCTACATGTATTATAGGAGCCTCACGGGTTTTGTCAAGATTCAGCATCCTTTTTCAAATTACATTTTACCTAATAGCTTCTCCCATTACTTGAACTGCCAGTTGGTTTCACCCTGTTTATATTCATCATTAATTGTACGCAGTTCCCACTGCAGCAAAGCAACACAGTCAAATGTATGGTAAGTAAAAATCTGCAGTTTGGGTGGCATGTTTGTCCATCTTAGTGTATGTCACCTAAAATGTATTGTTGTGACTGCAAGTATAAATTCAGCACTTCATATGTACTTCTGATGAGGCCGGTGTCATCCCAGGAAAAGTATAATGTGGCATGAGTATGTCTTAGCTTGAATTCTGTTTGGCTGCCTAGAATACTCAGTAACACAAAATCTTTCTTGTTCCTGGCAAGAAGCCCTTACCAAGGAGACATGCAAATCTGGTCACTGACTTCAAGAAAGCCTAGACATTGGATATCACTCTAAGCACAAAGGGCAGCCTCTCTGCTGGTGGAAGCTGAAGCTGCTCAGCTTAAATAAAATATTTAAGACACTCATTATGTAATTGCTCACCTGTTGGGTACATGACCCTCTCAATCACTGCCTGCCTTTATCTGCTTCTGATTCAAACAGTGGGTGTGATCCCGCATATTCTCAGTTCCAGTTGAGCTCTTCATGCACCCATTGCATATGTATCAGTGAATGATGCTGCATATTTGCTTTCAGCGATGGAATTTACTAACCTGCATGGAAAAACAGCACTGTACTCTAATTGTACCATTCTATAAAGAATTCCATTATTTTCTTGACTCCCACTTTTTATGGAAATTGCATATACAGCCTAAATAAAATGACATTTGCTATTATGACTCAAAACTTCTAACCAAGCCAAATACAGAAAAATCTAGTTTGCCCCCTAACAGTTTTCTCTGCTTATAGATCTGAGAGAGAGATACAAACTGATTTCTTCATGTGTTTTTTGAGAAGTCCCTGTAATATTTGACTAACCTTCTGAGGGCATCATTCTGACACTGTTGACAAAGTAATGACATGTTCCGGTGGGATATGTACAAATCCAGTTCAAATCTCTCCAAACAGGATAGGAACTGAACTTACTACATAGCAGATGAACATCTTAATCGGTGGCCTCTTTCTTCTGTGACTGTCTGTTGCATCATTCCAAGAAAAATCCTGAAACATCTCTTTTGCTTTTCATTTTGGAACAAAACTCAATTTCCAGGTTCACGTTGCTGACGCAAAGTCTCTCTTATTTTTCAGCCACCCCTTGCAGCCCAGAGCACAAGCAGTACTTTCCTGGTCAATATATTTGTTTTCGAGAGCAGCTTTGACATTCGGAACTAGCTGAAACAGCTATACTTTTAGCACTTTCTGAGTCACCCCTATCAAGTTAGGATTTAGAGAAGAGATCAGGAAGTGTGTATCACTGTTGCTAAATTTAAATTGTACATAAACAAGGAAGCATATTTCCAAGTGTGCCATGATCAAAATTTTCACATTAATAAACTAAAGATATATGAAAACGGGGGGATGATGCTAAGAAACACAAAAGACAAAGCTACATCTCTAGCATATGTGTCTAGCCAGGCCACAGGGTATCTTTGACAATCCCTGTGTAGTTTAACCTTCTGTGTGTTAGGTGATAAGTTCTCTGCTGCAGTTGCAAGATACTGTTCTAGCTATACAGAAATGCTCCTCACAGAGGCAGCTCCATTCATCCTGCTCTTCTGAAGTGCTGCAGCATAAATAAAATAGCTACAAGGACAAATAGAAGAGGAAGAAAAGTTGGGACTATATCCCATATCCACTTGCACTCTCAGGCTTCTCATGAGAGGTTTCACACTGGTTTGGTTTTGAGGGTCTCTGCTTATGTGCTGCTTGGTAACAATGCGCTTGAGACCCCTCCATCACTTAGGACGGAGCTCTTTCAGTGGGAATGGCAGGAACCAGAACGCTATTACCCATCTTTCCCAGTAGTATTTCCAGCTTTTGAAGCATAGGTTTTAAACGAATGCTTCAAACACGTGGAAAAAACATCACTGGTCTTTGGTGAGCGTATCTTCACGTGCTACAAGGATTCTTGCTGCAAAGTGGGTTTAGGGCCTTTTTAAAATCTAGAACCTGAAGGCTGCTATTGATGTGACTGAAGAAGTCAAAGAGATCAACGCAGCTAAACCAGATGAATCTCCTCTGCGTGAGCTCATTCCTAAATCCTCACCCTGCTTGGAAATACTCTCAACTATTAAGAACTGAGGAAGTATGATCTTTAAACAGTATTTGATCAAAAAGCATTGGTTTCAAAGTGTCCTTGTTGTGCTCTGTCAGCGATGCTGTAATTCAGAGTGACTCAGAGTGTCCATGTGGACAGCAGCTGTGACAGCACACTGGCACGGATCAAGCTGGAAGCCATCGGAGTCATGAGCACAGAGCAGAAAAGCTGAGCTGGCGCTTAGGTGGGTAGAGTGAGGATGGACAGAGCAAATCATTCCTCACCAGGGCACCAGACAGAGCTGGGGAATGGCTGCTCCTTTCATGACTTGCTGCTGGGGTGACAGACCCCCAGCAGCCCTCCGGGAATCTCAGGTTAGCCTTAGAAGAAAGACTGATTCCTATGGGCTAGCAGTCATTTCAGTTTCTCCAATGTCCTCGTGTGATTAGTGTTCAGGGAAGTGAGGACAGGTTTTACATGAAGCTTTACGAGTCATATGTGCATAACTCCCAAGTTAAACCAGTACAGTTACAAAAGTACTTGTCCACGTCAGGACACCTTTCCTTTCCTGTCCTTGGGTGAAGTCTCACAATGCTCCAAATTATCATAATCCATGTCAAAAGTATTTCCATGGGAGAGAAAATCTCCATGCAGATGTCTCCTGAAATACACACTTCAGCTTTTGCTGATAAAACCTTCCCTTTAAAAGAAGTCTTCAGAAAGTTTGGTTGGTTAGCTCTTGACTTCTGCTTTTTCAAGGAGATGTCTTCCTTCCTGGAAAGCATTGGCTAACTTTTTTTTGGGGGGGTCCCTGTGTGTATCAACAGCTCTTGCATACAGGGCTTTGATAACCTATGCACTTCTCCTTTGAAAATATATACTCCATCTCTTTCTCACCTCCTACATCAATTTCCTTTGTGACAGAATGACACTGGGCCACTTTTTGCTCTTATCCTGGCCTTTTCTTCTTTCAAAGGATATGGAGTTTCCCCCTTTTTCGTTCTTTGTGTGCACATCCCATTCATTGGTCTTTGTTTTTCTGTTTGATGATTTATTGATAAATAGAACGTGTCCTGTTTCTCTAAACAATCTTGATCCTCAACCAAAATACCACAAAGCTAAACAAAAATCCAAGCCACAAGAAAAAACCCGGAAGATAGGAGCAGACAATAAGAATGGAGAATATTCTAATAATAATATTCTTTTTTTTTTTCCTAAACGCTAACTATTGCCCCATGCGTTTTTATGAGGCTTCTCTAGACCCAACATACTACAGCTTTGACCACGAGACCAAGTACTAAATTATTTGTTTAAATTACAAATGACTGGAACTTCCTTTTCTGTTTGCCTGAATGTAGACAGATGAATATTTACAAAATATACATATATTTCTTTTTCTGCTATTTAATTAAGGGATGATCAGTGCCATAAATTGTGACTTGTCATCAGATTCAAATCTTTATAAAAAATTAAAAGCTTTTCACAGCAATAAAAATGGTGAAATATCCAAGCTTTCAAATGAGACCCTCTGTGCAAGCTCTGTAATAAACACACCTTCAACACATTCTGACCTCTTCATTTTTCATTGCAAAGATTAATAATAGGTAGCTTAGCAACGATGCTGTATTGTCAGCACATGTTAGAGACTTGGCAGCATTCAAGGTCGATCTGCAATAAGCTTAGATTGAATGCCATTAGCTAGATGCCACTTTGCCTCTGGAGTTTATTGCTAAATTTTTATTCCAGGAGGGAAAGAAAATACCGTGCTGACACAGTTAATATTTGGACCACAGCAGAAAGGTCTGGATCACTTACATGACTCGTGTGTTGAAAAAACCTGTAATAAATTATAGTTTAACCATTTGAAAACCGAATCTATTATCACTTATTATTGAGTGTAGAGGTAACTTCTGCATGGAGTAGACATTAAGCTGCATACATTTATGAATGCAACATTTGCAGTTTTGACTCGTGAGAACTAGGCTTCAACTGACAACTCTGAACCTGGAAAACTGGGTACATTTGATCATCTGTTGGCCCACATCAATGAGAAGCTGTCAGAGAATCCCTCTTTAGCTATTGCCTAACCCAAGTGCACCAAAGACCCATCAAATAAAATCTGTAAGTGGGCTTTGGGACAATGATGGATTTTGCTGAAAAGGGACAAGTGGTAAACTCTGCTTATGGAACAGTTCTCAGATCTGCAAAGATGCTGAACACAGGAAAAAACCAGCTCACTTTCATGGCTACACATGAGATGCAATCAGTAAGTACATGCTTGAGAAGAAATCTTCCCCTTCAAGAGATTTGATTAAGCCATCAGTAAACTTTCATTGACTTTGGAGGGCACAGGGATTTCAACACAAAACCGATCAACTAAGTCTGAAAAACTATCGAAACTCTGGAAAGCTATATGGACCAAACCTTTGGATATTTAAGTGTTGCCAGTCACTAAGCTTTAAACCCTGCTGTGACCAATTACACATGCAAAGCTATATAATTCTAGGGTAGTTTGCAAAACACTAAGACAAATGGTTGGAAATTTCTTTCTAAAGCCTGAAGCTTTAAAATGCTGTAACATTTAATGCCTGTCTCTTGACTAATCTCTGCTCAGCGATGCCGTGAATTCAGTCGTTTCCTGTGATTTTGGATAAGCTGCAATTGCACATTCGTTTTTTATTGCTACACAGCACTTAATATTGTAGATCTCTGACCCAGCATTTCCCTTTCCCCCAGTGCCTTATTTTTCATTTAGTTTCGTGCACGAGGTACTGTGTGGCTCAGTACTGGAGTTTGAAGGCATGGATGGTGAGAACAGCAAACATATTCTAGAGCATGTTTTCAAGCTACCACACACAAACATAAGTGACACATAGCTCTTTAAGATAATGAGCATTATCTAATTTCCTTAAACTAACTCAGTTTCTTAATAGGTAGAATCTAAAAAATCACGGAGGGATTTGTAGGAGTCTTCACAGTTGCTAAACTCCATTGTTTGAAGTTGTTATGAAGAAAACAGAAAGTAGCAGAAATGGAATGGTTTGACATTGTGAAAGGAACACAGAAAGCCATGTTTTGCCTTGTAATTCCCATGTTTTCAATGCAGGGAATTATTTAATAGTAGAAAAAATGAAGAGTAATAATAGTAAAAAAGTAAGAAAAAATCAGATCAATAACACATTCAGCATTCCTGCTACCACATGGTTAATAGCATGGCTGAATTTTTCTTTCCCTTGCAAATATTTATACTCAGTAAAATGTCATTTCTTGTGCTTGTGATTAGAGAAAATGCAATTATAAATCCAGATCTCATGCATAATCTTCTAATAAAGTCAACTTTCCCCACTGTTCCTATACTACAGCCATCCTCTAATTTATTTCTCATTAGGCTATGGCATCACTAGTTAGGAGTAAAGCATTCAGAAGTAAATCAACAGACCTGAGAAGAATTTTTAATAATTATTCTTAACAAAGATACAGAAAGTTATAGTATCGAATCACAGTTACGCTTCTTTTCTATAATTTCTATTCCAGAATTTTTTTAAAATTAAACTCCCCCCTTTTTTTCTTTACATCTATTAATTTTTACCCTGGGTAGTATGTCCCAAGTGCATTTGTCATAAATTGGTTATCTGAAATAGTTATCACCAAAGGAAATCAAATCAAAGTTTATTCTAGCTACTCATGTTATATTTCATATTGTATATTCCCTGTAGACTTGATTATGAGTTTTGAAGTGTCTTTCTTGGAAAGAAATAGCTTTTGCTGGTTGGCAGTCTATCTAGCTTTCCTGTTTTGGAATCAGACACGCAGTAGCAGTTCTTCACGCTTTATGTGGCGTTCAGTATATTATGTACAGGAAAAAAAATCATAATCAATCAACATGCAAACTACTGCCTCCTTTGCTCAGTCTTCGTATCCAGCAGTCCCTGCTTAGGAACACAGTGTAGAGTGGGACCTGGCTTTCGTCCCATTTATTGATGCTTTGTGGCATGATCCTCCATCAAAAATAAAAAGGCCCATAAACGTAGAATACTCTGAACTTAATTCCTTGGTTGTACTCTGGGGGAGTTATCTCTGTTGAATTTCTGTAGATTGTTCTTGTGTCAGTGCGTGAACGAACTCACAAGAGAATCCTGTGCTGTTTGGGGGATTCTGGAAGACAACCCCCACAACGGCCAACAGGTAGTATGAGATACTTCACAACCTGACTCCAGATTAATCAACATAATTGCTTATATTATGTTCACTGAGTAAATGTGTATGGAACGTAGGAGAAACTATTAAAATACTTTTTAAATTGCTACAAGAATGTCCATCTAGAGTGATGCGCACATGGGAAATGTTCAGCTGCTTCTTTCAGATTTGCAGAAAGTACTGCATTTTAGGTTTTAATTAACACGTTGAACCAGTACGTTACTTCTCTTAAGAAGATTATTTCACCAATGTCCAAAAGCAGCATAACACCATTGCAACAAAATTAACGTTTCAAGAGGATTACAGATCAGTTGCAAGGCCATTTTCACCACTGATGAGGTGGGGACTATGCTATTTACACCTCAGCTGCAAATTAATTCTGGGGAGGGATTCCAGGCCGGATGCATAGAGAAGTAACGACAGAGAACGGCACTGCCAAAACCACTCAGAAGTAACCAGTCCTAAGGGAGGAAACCAGGAGACAGGAATAAGCAAATGAAGGAGGGGTGGTCTGAGCTGCACATCAGGAAAACAGGCAATGTTCAGCACGTCGCTCTCAGGGCTGACTGAAGTGCTGAGCTTGCTGACCCACCGAAGGACCTTTGCAGCAGCCTCTAATGCTTTGAAATCGTGTGTTCTCTTGACCTTCTATGTAGCTTTGGCCAATGGAGTTCACTTTGTCTTGGTAAAACATCTGTAGTACCTCTTGCCGCTCTGAATATTGTCTGCTTTATACGTAAGTTTTGTGGAGCGGGGCCCCCTCGTTCTCTGAAGGGAAGTACCTGGCACTGTGGGGTCTGGGACTACTGCACAGAGGGGGTTCTGCTGCTAGTGTTATTGCTGTTGTAATTATTAAATGAGAGGAATTTGAAAAATTACGCCTTTTTAAATTGATCCTCTCTCACACGGTATTTGATTTGTTCAATTTAATTATTTTTATTGGAATTTCTTTTTGTGTAGTTATTTGATAGCATGTATGCTTACTTTAGAAACTTAGGCTCACTATATTCATTACTAAGAGAAAATATGTGAGGGAAACTTGAATCCATATGCTTTTGTGTTTTGTAATGCACGTTTTGTACCCCTCCAAAGGAATATATTCAACATGTCTTGCTAAGTTTTGGTTTTGCTTTAGTCCCTTGGGCCTTAATATCTTATTAACACATAGTCTTAGGAAATTATCAAGGATACGCAGGGCCTTACACCTTTAGGTCACTAGTTCTACTCTTGTGCAGATTGACAGTGCTGAAAAGAGATTGCCCCTTTGAGGAATATATAGTACCCCTTTACGTATGGATTATATTGGTATCATCTGCCTTGTCTGCAGCAGATATGAAGTGTCTTCCCCCACAGAACCCAGGAGGCCAGATCATTTGTTGCTTATTATCTAAACCAACAAAACAGTGAATTAACCTGAACTAGAATTTTGGTACAAGTTAAATAAAATGTTGAACAGTATACATAATAATATAATGAATGCAGCACTCTGAAATAGCTGATGGTGACAGAAGAGGAGTAGTAAAAAATAGAATAAACAGGCAGTTAACTTCATAACCACACAAACTGTTCTGCATTATTTGTATATCGGTTTTCCCAGTGTGTTGTGATAGCAATAGCAAACTAATAGTGATGCATATTATGAAAATAACCCACTGCAGAATGAACATCTGCTCTCAATTAAACAGGTGTATGGGAAATTCAGCATATTCATAAGCATAATTAAAGATTGTTATTACCAGGAAGTAGAGATACTTTAGTAATTAAATATAGTTGAAAATTATTGCACTTTTTCTTTATAAACTTATCTTGCTTGTTTAAAAAAAGTTATCATTTGTCAAACTGATCCTTTTGAGGAGTACATTCATAATTTAAACAAAATTGGGAGTGGAAATATTCTATCTTAAAAACGCACCTTATTTATTATTTTGAGGTTTTGATTAATGACTTAAGGTCATTCATATTTTCAGTGCTTTGCTAGAGATAACATTAAAAGCTATACTATCAGAAGGTGGTAAGTTATCTCCCTTCTGAAATACGGAACCCTAACTGTCAAAAGTTCAGCATCCACAAATGGAGACACCTGAAACTAGTATTCGCTTAGCAAATGTTGACCTTTTGCTCATGTATCTCCCAAAAGGCATTTGAGTGAAGAATTCCTACAGATATTGCCTAGGGATTATGGATTAAAATGTCAGAAGTGCCTGAAAAAACTTATTGCTAGTGACTCTGGTTTTGATGAGCTATGTTTAGACAACCAAGGAGTCATCAGTCCCCAACAGAGCAAACTTGCGGGGTCTGTGGCATGAGTTGCAAGCTTATGTAGTAACAGCTAATGTAAATAGTCAAAGGCAGGCCAGGATAAGAATAAATAGGTAGAGTTACAAGCAGTTATTTTATAAGTAGAATTAAAAAAAATGTGAACAACCCCTCCAAGTTACTTTCCTTTTAGTAGAGATTTGCCAAATATCGTACAAGCTGGCAGAAATCTTCTGCAGAAAAGTTTTGCTCCAGCCCAACATCTGTTAGGGGCTTCCTTGCTAATTATTGGACAACACAGATGGGTAATACTGAAGCTTTCTGACACTTACTTGTTGTGTGGGGACAGGTCATCGGCTTCTCGGCCTTTCTGTTAAGTGTTCCCTCCTTCCCTCTTTTGGATCATAGAATCATAGAACCATGGGGTTGGAAGGGGCTTCTGGAGATCATCTAGTCCAGCTCCCCTGCCAGGGGGGATAACTTAAGGATAACTTACCTGTTTAAATCCTGGTTAACCAGCACAGATAAGTGCTGAGTTTGTCTGGTTTTTTCACACATGAAAGCTCTGTGGGAGTCTCGTATCCAGTCTGGAGAGCCAGATAAGTCAGAATATGAAACAAGTTACTTAACTATGTGTTGTTATTTCATAAAATTGTGGTAGCTTTCCTTGACTTGCTTATACCTATTGTTATAATGGGAGAAAAAAGAGATACTGTGATACGGTGTTATTTCATAATTTTTCGCCTCTTTTGCTAGTACTTTAATTGATCCTCTACTTTACTGCAGTCAGTTGGCAATCCACTTGGATACATTCCTCTGTGGTTTATGCCCCAGTCATCATCTTCAGCTGCATAAATTGGCTAACTTTAAAACTGCTGATATAGACCTGTCATGGTCTTTTCCTTAGTTTTATAAATGATGTTTTCCAGGTGAAGGACATTGTGTTAATGGACATTCTGTATATGCCTGCTTCACTTCAGACTGTGTTGTCTGAGGGATAAGAAAAGTCAAAGTGAACTTCATACTGCTGAAGACAAGCAGGGAGAAAGAAAACAACAACAGTATCTGAGAAGCCCTACAGTATGAATTGAAAGTTAATGTAGATCTTCATCACGGACCTGTATCCAGGTCTCTTTGTTTATATCGTTCTTACCAAGGGATGAACAGAGAAAATGCTATCATTAATTTTCAAATTAAATGAGCCTTAATATTAGCTTCTCTAGCCACTTCTGCAGTGGGGTCATCTGCATGGTTCATAAGGTTGGGCTGTCGAAACAGTGCACAGACTATTGAGCCAGGTAGCAGCTTAGTTTAGTAGTAAAAATTGAGCACTGAGCTCTATCTTATCCCTGGACATTAATGCAGGGAGAACTACATTAATTTAACAAATTTCTAAAAATCTGTAATTCATCTAGTTGTTCTCCCTTCTTTGCCCAGTTTTCTATGACAGGTCCATGTAGAATCTCTGTATCTGTTTTCAAACTTAACTATTTCTCTTCCATCATGTAGTTTGATTTTCCTTCCCCTTGACGCAGCAGACCAAACTGGCGCATTGAGTTCAAGTAGAGGTAAAAATGAAGAGCGAGTGTACGAAATATTGCCCTTGTTCACTCCTTGTAAATCTGAGGTAATTACTAGAACAGGTCGAAAATGGAGTTTTCATCCCATGGGCATATCCTTTTAATTTAGAAACCATACCAAATATAAAAGGGTTGAGGGAAGCAGAGTTTAAATTTAATAAGACATTTTCACTTCAGAGGCTCAAATTTTGTTTCACTTCAGTTACTTCAGTGTTTTTGTTGGATAGTATAGCCCTGCTGAGACAATGGAAATTAAATGCTATGATAACTTTCCATACAGAAGATTGAGGAATCTGATACGTTATCAAATGTTTTGTTTTTTGTAAATCAACTCAGTGGAACAAAGATCTGTAGGAAAGCTTTCAACCAATTCTGGTGTTTACCTGGAAAAAAATGTTAGATTGCATTTTCAGACAAAGCTACAGCCAAAGTAACCAACTGAGTTAGTGTACATACTTCAGAGCTGCTTCAGACTCTGACAAGCACAACTGCCAATGAAATCTAGTCAAATAAATCCATAAACTTTTGTTTTTCCCCTGTATCCTTTCACCATTATAACACAGTCATCTTCAATGGATGTACAAATTACTGGATTCATACCGTTCACAATTACCTTTTCTTTTAAGTAATTAACTGGCACCTGCAGTAGCCAAATTTAGCTAGTTTATTGTAAAGCTTAAAATAATCCTAGGTATTTGTCTATTATTCTGGCTTCTTTGCACACAGGCTTTGACTGAAGGCTGCTTCAAACTGTCATCAGCTACTCAAAAGATCCATGTTCTCTGCCGCAGCCCCACAGAGAGCACAGATTATTTAGGTTTGTGGTTAATGGTAGAAGTCACCAGTGAATCAGATTCAAGTCAAGTTGGAAAGTGAACAGTATTCATGTTTAGTATCTCAAAAAAGGACTAATCAAATTGTAAATACATGAAATAGTATATGCTTAATTGACTTTTTCCCCCCTATTGATCTATAGCCAATTTTTAGGGTGCTTTGAAATACAATAGTTAGAAAAAAAGGGGGGGGTAAGTCATTTGGAAACATCTCTTATCAAAGGGATGCAGCATTTGCATCTCTTAGCAGCAGCATTTGGGTTCATTGGGAAATCCACCTGTTTTTCCAGTATTCTGATAGTGAAGAAGTGTCTGAAAACCTGTATATAATGCATATGAGTGATCTCATACTTGAGTCTTGAGTTCAGCAGAACTAATTCAGAGATTTTTGTGATGGGGTTTTGCAGGGCTTTTATTTATTTCTTCATAACATCACCACAAGTGACCTAAATTTGAAAGAGAGAGGGATATGAGTTTTAATTTCTATTCTTATTTCCACAATGGTATGAGTGTTCATCATACTTCATAGAATCACCAAATATTAAATTCTGCTGTCACTTGTGCAGCTTTTAATTTGGAGCAACTTCAAGGGAGTTAGTCCAGACTTAAATATTACAAGTGGAAGCAGGAAAATTTGACTCAGTATGGGTTTGATTCTGATTTCAGCTGTGGTTGTCGACGCTGTAGCTCTTATTTGATTCAAAACCTTCAGTTAAGTGCATGAGCTGTGTGGCAATGTCCTTTTCACATGGAAATTATTTCAGGACCATTTAAATAAAGTCTTAATCAGGTGCCATACAAATTCCTGATTAAGGTTTTTAAATAACAAACCTGAAGTTAAAACCAGCAGGGCATAAGAAATTCCCAGAGCAGTGAATACAAAATCATTAATCTGAACCACTTTTAATTTCTACTCTGAATTTGTTAGTGGAGTGGTTAATTAAATTGTGATCCTGCTTTTAGAAAAGTGTCTGCTGTGAACATACACTCATTTTTTGCTAATCAGAAATGTTAGGCAGTAGTACTCACGGAAACAACTTGTCATTTAATCTTCGAATATGGAATAACAAAATCTCATGGAAAAGATTTACTTTCTCATATATAGCAATCACTACAAGACAAGATCAGCGAGAGCATCAGTATGGAAGCCCTAATGCATGGCGATTCACACAGTAATTAAAGACTGAATGTTGGGGGCCAGGGCTGAGCGCTGTCCTTCCATATCCTTGTACCTACGTATGGCTCTTGTTTGCAGGGGCGTAAAGCAGAGATAACAGAGTTTTGGTGGAGTGATGCTGATGGAAAAGCAGAGTAAACTATGTCAGAATTAGGACCATGAGTTTTCTTGTGCTTCCTTTCTATTTATCATCTGGGTTTGTTTCTGTTCCCAGTCCATTTTGTAGAAACCATCACATCGATGTACTAGCTCGATGCTGGAGAGAACCAAATTAATGCTTTGTATTTTGGGCAGGGTCTCCTGTATTTTCACTGCAGGGTACACTCAGGCATAACTCAACTGCAGTTTTATCGCCACTAAGGAAAAAGCTACTGATCACTCGGGTTGATGGGGTTAGTTGTTTTGCTGAGGCTACCTGTATAATCATATGGGTGATGAGCAGGAGAGCTTCTAGAAACCCAAGTCCTCCTGGGAGAGAGAGCAGGTGAGGCACAGCATTAAGGTGGTAAAGCTGCTGCTTCAGGATGAAAATAGCTTTGCCTGAGGCATCGTCTGGAGGAGATTTAGGATACTGTGGAGCTTGTTAGTCATCTAAAGAGATTAGGTGTTAATGATCTTTGGTGTTATAAATATGGATGGAAATGTAGATGAAAAGTCTGTAAATTGCTATTTTAACTGCCTCTGTGCTGGGCTCTGGAAAGACTTTTCCCATGCTCACCTCCTGCAATTCTTTTCAAGACTCTTCCACACACGTTTACTTAGTCTGGGGGTGAATTCTCTCCCGCGTGAGTTTGACTGGCTCCTGTAAGTCACTGGGGTTGAAGAGTGCTATCACTATTTGCAATAGGTGAGGTGTCCCGCAGCACAGAATTGGGCCCCACCAAGCCAAATGAGAGGTTTGTGCTGACAGAGACCATATTTTCCCCACTGATCGTTCGACTATGTGGAGATACATGCACGCACAATGATGCAGCCAGAATCAGTACAGGTAGTCTCAGCATCATCTCCAGAGAATCAGAACCTCACAGACACAATGCCTTTCTGTAGGTTTCTGATTTTTTTCCTAAATTGAGACTAAGCAGAGGAGTACCAAATGGAAAATTCAACTGGCTTTAACAGAATGTAAATTAAAAACATGGGAAGGAGGGAGAAGGGATTTCCCAGGAAGAACTAGTAGTTGACTGCAAGAAAGCCTAGCCCTAGAAGTCTTGTGCTGCATGACTTCAATGAACGGGAATGTTGTCAGCTCTGGGCTAATTGCCTTTTCCCTGTGTTCAGTAAATGTGCATACCCTGAGTTTTAAACATATATTTTGATTCAGCTCTCTTTAACAAAGCATTTCCATACATGTTAGAGTTTTTGTAATTTGAGACCCCTGTGAAGTGCCTACTGCGACAATTTCAATTTGGTTACAAAGGGGTGAGAAAGCTCAGCCCACCTCAGGAGGTTCCCGGCTGCTCTTTACAGGAATGTCCCTGTAGCATGTATTAGGGGATTTCTTAGACTCTCCATGGAGCTAAGAATTAAGATCCTTATATAGGTATTTTTACATTCATTAATTTAAGGGAACAAGTTCTCTACAGCAAATAAACACAGGGTATGTGCAATGAATATTACATTGCTTAAAAAAGGAAAACAACATAATACGTTCTGTGTGTCATTGGAGTATCCCCAGTGCTTATTTTCCAATTAAGTGAAAAACTACAGAAAAATAGAGAATATATAAAAAGAGTATCTCTGCAGTCACATCCAGGATATTGGTAGAAGCAACTAACAATAATTTTTGTCTCACAAGAGTATTGTGTGAATTAACTCATATCTGCAGAAATGCTTTTAGTTCTGGGATGAAAGACCCTGCAAAATATAAAGCATTTTAATATTTTGAACCAGTCTGGTAAAATTTCTTTTGCTATAATCCCATTCCTTTTGCTGGAATTACTTATACCAGAAGACAGAAATAATAATAAGGGTATTAAGGACATTTTCTTTTGTTATATATGTGGGAAGTCACTGCTTGTTGTAACTAAAAATAAGCTGTGCTAGTGAAATGCAATTCTGCATCTTGACCAGCACCTGGATCATTGAAAGTTGATGGGTTTTCACCTCCAAATGTTAAAGATTTAAGAAAGGTCTGTAGGCTCACGGCAAGCCAAGTGATAGTGGTGGTTTTCAGTAGCTCCTCCCTGTCTTCCACTAAAATCTCTATCTAAAAATCACCTGCAAATCTCAGACTAGGAGTACTGAGCCTTATAGAGCTTAATGCGTAGACGTAGGGTTTCTAGAGCACACTGAGAAGCCATTTTTTATATTTGAAATGGAACAGAAAGAGCCTGTGACTTTTTATCCATTCTGTGCTTTAGGCTTTTAATACGTGAAATGTGACTTTTCACACACAAGTCAGAATTTGACAAAAATGCAGAGACTGGTAGTGCTTGTGTTGGTCTCTCAAAACTGCACACAGAAAAAATGTGTTAGGAAAATATGATTTTGAGGCCTAAGTGTAGAAATATTAACTTTCAAGGTGTGATATAAAGTAACTAATCTTCTAGAGAGTACGTTGATACGATATGACAGTGCAGAATTTTTATCTCATCAGTGAGTGATATTTTGCATATGAAATTTGCCAACACAATATGTTTTTGTCATATAAAATACAGTTAATTTTGCTTACTGCCACAAGGGAAATTTTGAGGTAATTTTGTCAACATGCTCTGTAATGAAATGAATTTGGGGGCTCCCAGGCTCTGTAACTTTCTCAGAAGAAGAAATAACACTTCTTAGTCTCACTCTGAAGGTTGCTGGCAACTATAAAAACCTATAAATAATTTAAACGGTAACATTTTAAAAGGTTAGAAATGAG
Organism: Larus michahellis; assembly: GCF_964199755.1. Taxonomy (NCBI): domain Eukaryota; kingdom Metazoa; phylum Chordata; class Aves; order Charadriiformes; family Laridae; genus Larus; species Larus michahellis. Next base: position 8,966,014 of record NC_133909.1, read on the forward strand.
CCATGAAGAAATTGGCTGCTCCTTTCTCTTATTTCACAAACGTGAAAGAATAACAGCAAAGGGAAACGGGGGAGAGTACTTGCACACAAGCAAAACCTGGAGAAAACTAATCCAGCTCAGAGCAAGATGACTGAGTTTTAACAAAGAATGTGACTAAATCGTAATCATTTTTGCAAGGATGGGTGATACAAGACATTGGCAGTATGTAGGTATCGCATTTCTCTGAATGGCTGGGTCACTGGTGGGTGTCCCAGTTTGTATTGCATTTACCCTACTCGATGTCTGGCAGAATGTCCAAGGCTGAAATCCAGTAGCTGGTTTGGAAGGAAACAGTGCTGTAGTGGAAATGCCAGAGCATAAGACATGGCCTTTTGGACCAGAAACAGGCCGTCATTGCAATTCTTGCATGTAGCTACTTATCCAAAAGCAACTGCCTTTCCTTCTGGGAAGCCTGGAGCTCATGGAGAGTCCAGCAGCCTTCCCCATCCATGGCCTGCAGTTCCCAGGCAGAACTGGATGTGGTCGCATTTTGCTATTTTAGGAAGGTAGAAGCTCCCTGCCCACGCTGGAGCCCAGCCAAAAGGAGGGGGTTGTCTGTATCTGTCTGAAAAAATCCATGTCAGGCAGTACAGGAGGCACAGCACCGGTAAGGCCAGGGACCAAATGCTCTTAGCGTTGCTTGCAGCAGTGGAAGAGACTGTGCACAATGTTACACACCTGTATTTTACCCGCAAGGGCACGTAAAATAGCCTCTTGCCTTTGCAGGGAATAAATTGCCCCTGGCTCAAGCTCTAATCACTCTGTTTAGATGGAGAGTGGATGGAGGTAATAGTTAAAAACCAGTAACATATATAAAACTCTCATTTTCAAATGATCTGAAAAGTACTGAAATGCCATTTAAAAGGACTGCAAATGAAATGTTACTGGCGTTTCTGTACTCATGCTACACAGGGGAGAGTGGAGATGCCGGCAGGCTGGCTCTCTGCAGTGCTCTCCTGTAGCAAAAGGCACCGACTGCTTCCGTGTTTCCCGGGAAGTTTGGACTTTGTTTTGCGCAGCTTTTTACTGCAGAATACTGCAGTATTCTAATACACAGATGGGAGGAGGTGAAGCCCAAGTATTTCCGTGCCAATATTACATAATCTCAGGCAAATGAAAGTTTAACGATTTGACTCATTCAAGTTTTGTAAGCCACAAAGATAGGACACTTAAGTGCTTAATCTCTTTGCTCCATTGACTTTAATTAAACTCATCTGCAGCTTATGAGTTTTGGTGAGCTCATGACAAAAACACACACACAAAACTTTGCTCATGTGGATGAATTACCCTGAGGTCCCTGTTTCTGCATTTTTACTATTTCATGTGGCCTTGTGAACAAACAAGTTAGAGGGAAATGTTAGGCAAATTATTGCAATGAAGGTGTGTTGTGGTTTGGCCTCAGATGGCAACAAAGAACCACGTGCCGCTCTCTCGAGCTTCCCCAATACGGGAAAGAATCAGAAGAAAAAAGGCAAAACTTCCGGGTTGAGACAAAGGCAGTTTAACAGAACAGCAAAAGGAACAAGTAAACGACAATAATAAGAGGGACAGAGGAATATACAAACACGATTACAGAACCGCCGCTCCCCGACCAGACCCGGGACACTCCAGCCCACCCCAAGCCCGACTTCAGCTCCGAGGGGGCATGGCTCCAGTGGGATGGAATACCTGTGTCCCTGCCGGAGCAGGGAAAATTAACCCTATCCCCGCCGGAACTAGGACAAGGTGTTACTGAAGTCATGATTTATTGAAGGGAAAAGAAAAGTGTCTACATTGTGATTTTTATCAGAAATATGTCTTTGCACAGAATTCCTGATAGGCACGAAACGAGAAAGCGAGCATCCTGTTTTCATTGTCAAACTCTGGATCTCAGGCAAACGCTCTTCCCAGAGTCTGCATCTGATAAATTATTGGGAACTAGAGTGGCATTTGAGGTGCCTGGATAAAGAGGCAATAAAAATATTTTCTATTTGTTTACACTGAAAAATATCATATACTGAACTGTCAAGTCTGAAAAATTGATGCTTCTGACTTCACAAATATTCAGCAGCCTAATAGAAATGTCAGATGTGTGCAGTTTTGAGAGAGGAAAAGGAAAAAGAAAAGAAAAGAATCAACCACACAACAAAATGTTCATTTGTTTTCATCAGAGTTGATTCTCCCTTATGTAAGTGATGGATCCAAAGACCAAGAAAGTTTATAGAGTTTTTTTCTTCTTGATTTCAGTGGTTTTTGATTAAGCACTATGGAACACTAGGGTTGAGTAGCAGCTCTTTTAACATCACTAGTTCTTCTTGCCGAAGGTGTCACATGGATTGAGATGCATGTCATTAAAGGTAAGCAGCTGAAGCTGTCTTTCAGCAAGCTGTAGCACGAGGAGTGCTGCGTTTTGGTAATTGGGTAGAACCATCCTGGCTGTGAGTGCTGCCTTCACACACATCCCCTGCTCCTAAATGGCTTAGTGGCAGCCTGACTCCCTCCGGGCTCCTCCGCTGGGAGGGGGCCGTGCCCGCTCCGACAAGGTGTGTTAGTTCTTGTGTCTGTAAACGTCACAAACGTGACGGTGGGTAAGATGTGCAGCTTGCAAAAAGGTTTACCTGCCATCTGGCTGTCATGAAAAGCCCTTCTCTGTGGAAACTACATGGATATTGTACAAGATTGTACCCCTGTTCAGATGCAGGTTGGAGAGTCAGGTAAAGGGTGGGAAGGGGAAGCAGTCTTCTACCCTTTCATTATTTTAAAATATTTGTTGGTAATTTGCTGCTACTCTCTGCTTTAGAAAGGAAAAAAGGTCACTTCCCTTAATAGTGGGAGGATTGAATGGATTTCTCATATGTTTGGCTGAAATTTTAGTGTATTTAATTATAACAAGTACAGATTGCATGTGGGTGGGAAGGAGGAAACAGTAGTAAAAATGGGACTTTTGAACTATAGGGTCAAAATCTGGGAATGCAGAAACTGGGTCGTTTTGATCAGTGTGGATCCAAGGATGATCCTGAGGAGGAACATCAGCAACTGGTGGAAATGGGCATTTTTGCCTTGCTGCTGAGAGCTGCCAGAGCTGGACACTCTGCGATTGTCCCATGGCTCTAGATACCATGTGCATACAGTCATATACAGTGAAAAGACAAGAAAAAGGGCAAACCTCTGGAATTAAATCCCAGTAAGATACAAGGAAAAGTCTCATTCTTGTTTCTTTCAATTTCTCTGAAAACAGACTAAAGTCTCTAATTTCTCAAATGGCACAAGCCAAATTGGATCGGTTCTGTGATAGTCTTTGTTTTCTCTGGTAATTGCTTAGGACAGTTTATCCTTTGGGCAATGCTGTGTTTAGGTTTAATTATATAATTAGAGCAAATGCATGTAAATCAGATAAATGGGACATAATCAGTTACAAGATTTTGTGGCAAACATACACAGTGCATATGAAGTACGTGGTTTTAAGGTTCAACTAATAGAACTGTCAGCAACCATTAAGGATGCTAAAGCTGCAGCTTTCAAGACCTGGCTATAGAGAACAAGAAGAACTGAACATGCATTTAAAACATAGAGCCGTGTGGCTGTTTCAGCTGACAGTCTGGAGAGGGCTGGCCCAGTCGATGTACGTCCTGCTGCCCTCAAAGCAGACAAAGGGATTTGGGGTTTGGGAACAAAACAGTAATAGCTGAGGACACCCTGCATTTGGGGACTATTTGTTTTCAATGTGCCGTTTCTATCTCAGACTAATGTTTAATAAACTAAATTTCAAAAGGAGTGTGGTATCAGAATACTGAACTAGGTTAAAGTATTAACTTCTTCTCTGAGGTAAAACTCACTATTTTATGTAGCCCAAGCAACCTACCCTGTGTACAAAGTGTCCCTTGTGGTAGGGAAGGCCAAGACAGCAAAACACTGAAATTGAATGCAACTGTGAAGAAGGATTTTGTCCTTACTTGGCCCTGAATACCACAGTGCCACATTTTTGTTAAAATGGAAAAAAGATTTGAAACGACTTTGAATCCCAGAGTACTAAAAAACCTCAGTTATTCTTTACATACAGGCTGAGAATTGCATTCTCACAGGAACTTGTTTACATGGATGCCTACTCTGGTCTTTGACCTAAACTTGTTCTTAAATCTTATGGATTTAACAGGAATTAATTCAAAGCTTACAAATTTAGAAATTACTGTCTGTTTAACTGTTACTCATTTGCTGAAAAAAGAAATTGGTCTTGGAAAAAACAACAGGAAAAAGAAACTGGTCTTGGATGAATGGATATTGTTGTGGGATAATAGTCCGTGATATTCTGTAACTTTTGTTCATGCAAGCTAAATGGTACAATTTTTAATTACCATAATTCTCAAATCACTGTAATGTATTACAGAATCTTTGTGTTATTGAAAATCTAATTCTGTTTTTTAAATTGTTTTGGTGGAAAGTTGTGAGCTGTCATTATTCTGTGGTTCTTTTGAATAGCATTGAGATTTGCAGAACAGAACGGAAGCACTGCACAGATTAGATATTGTCATGCTACAGTCATGCTATAAATAGCTGATTGGGTTGGCTTTTGTTTGTGAGCTTGGGTTTCTAAATTGCAGCATTTTTTATATTCCCTTCTCTGAACATCGATGGCTACAGAGACAGGAGTGTGGGCAAGAGAGTAACAAATGTCCTCAAACACTGAGTTTGCTTCTGACTCCCCATTTGAACGAGGGTAATCGCTGTGCAGTAGTCTCTGGAGATATCCCTAGCTGACTCTCCCCTTACAGGTAAGGCAGTGTAGTGTTCTTAAAAAATAGTATATATTACTATTTTGAAAGAATGTTCTAAGTTGAAAAATGGGTGCCTTGGATTTGGGGGCTATTGAAAGGAGAAAAGAAAATAGGAAAGTTGATTGAGGCAGGTTATATTGAACTGCCTGGAAACTCTGTGGAAGTAGTGCTTTTGAAAAAACAGCAGGGGTACAACAGATAAATAAATCAGCAGTAGAATTTCCAGCAACTGTCAAATCAAAAGCAGCAGAAAACCAGAAATATATAGTCAGTATCAGTCTGAATAAGCATTTGTTAAACGTACCAAGGACAGACAGACAGTTGTACGAAGCCATAACATCAGTGGTGTTTTCAAAAGATAATTGTTCCTGTTAATATTACCTGGTAGTTAATGCTCTGTTCTGATGAATATGACTATTTTAATCAAATGAATAAGGAAAGATCACCATGGAACCATTTTTCAGGAAAAAAGCAGTTAACGTGTTAGTTGTGTTTGATGGAGTGATCCTGCCATCCTTTTTTCACTGTGTTTCCCATAATGGAGTCTGCTAGGAACTGAGACTATCAAGAGGTGACTGCAGCATTTAGGAAAGTATCAATCAGATGGGGACCTAACCTGGCTGCGCACTCGTCGGGTGCTGCTGAGAGCTGAAAACATTTCGTTTCCCCACCACAAATATTTTTCTGAAGTCAGCGGTGGTGGATGCTCTCAGTTCAGTCTGTACAGCTTTGCGTGACACACAGAGTACTCTTCCCAAAGTTGCTGTTTATTATTAAGATTTTGGAGGATGCAGATTCCCTTGTAGATCCATAAAAATCAAATGCACGCTGCAGGAATGACAATAAAACATAGAGGTGTTTACGGACTGCCCCCAACAAAGTTGAATTTGGCAGAATATTGTTTAATACCATGGGTGGATAATAGATAGTGTCTGTGACCAGTTTGTGTCCATAATTAGGGTTTTGAGTTTTCCAGGCTATTAACTCTGGCGAGTTTCTAAGAAACTGGATGTTCCCTGGGCTGTGAACAGGGACTTGTGGGACAGGTTTGTGCAGTGGTGAAAGCATAACGGCTGGATAACAGCTGGGGGTTTCACCCGCTTCACCTGCTAGTGAATTCAGAGCTGTATTTTATAAAAATTAAAGTAATTTTAGCTGGGTGGACTAATGATATTAGACCGTCTCTCTGTAGTGACTCACTTCTGCAGGGCATCTCTTAATACACTTGCTGTAATTTCTGCAATTCCTGTAACGCTGCAGGAAGAGGCCGCCTGAAATACTCACGGAATAATCTTCCCCAGTCCACAAACAGGCTGCTTTGATAAGCGTGCTCGTGGCGTGCTTTTGAAACAGACGCCAGCAGTTGCATACTGCTGCTACCTTCATGACACGGGGAATATTTGATCAGATTCTTTTTAAGGTACTACTTTGTTTTCTCAGCTGGGATTACATCTGATAAGGACAATCTAAAACTTTCTCTAACAGTTGCAGTGAAACTCTATGCAGATGTGCGCTTCTCTGTATGAAAAAAAAAAATCTCTAAAAATGTGCAGCTTCTAAAGCCAAGGCAAGTTGAGAGAAGCTGTGGTACCAAATGTGCTTCATCAAAGTTCACAGCAGTTGTGGCTTTCTTTTCCTTTCTCTCATCCTTTAAGATACTGAAGCAGCACACTTCAAGGGTTCGACAAGAAAGAGACATATATTCCCTTTTGTGCAAATCTGCTTGATGCTTATGAACACTGTTCATTCCAAAACCCCATTAAGATACTCTCCTAGCGGTGAGGCTCTGACAGAGGAAAACAGAATGAATTCCACAGCAAGGAAAAAAAAAATAAGAAAAGCCATCTTGCAAGTCTGTCACTCCAAAGAATACATTAATTAACATTAATTAACACATCCTGTTCAATGGGGTAAATGGATGAGATTCTTATCTGGGGAAAAAAAATTAAAATATTACAGCAGAGACATAGCTTTCCCTGACAGAAGTTGCCTGGCCCTTTGGAGTCTGGTCCAGAGCCCAGCATCGTGCAGAGCTCAGTCTCCTCTGCAGCGCACAGTGCGAGGCAGCTCACAGTGAGATCCACTAAAACCTTCTTGCAGAGAGCTCGGCAACAGGAAAACAATGAGGGATTTTTCTGAAACCTAACTTCCCACTTCAGGTGCTGTAATACTCCTTGGTATGTGATCTATACCTAAATGAGAATTTTGGACTCTCTTTTGGACTTTAAGTTGATATTTGTATTATCAAAATATACTACACGCACGGGGTCCTTAGAAGACCTGCTTGCCAAGATTTACAAACCGTTTACAAAGTAAATGTGTACTTATTTATTTGTACAGGGACAGGTACTCATTACACATCTCTAGCCATTCAGCAAAGGTGCATTATATGTGCCTCTGCACAAGAAAAAATGGGTACGTTTTCTGTAGCCAAAAGCCTACAAGAGCGTTTACAGAAAAGGAGGCCACAGGCAGGTGAGCAGCAGGACATGGCAGAGGATTTGGTCAGCGTCACTCAAAATCCCAGACCTCAGAAAATGCCACTTTTGAAAAACATTGTTTCAGAATGAAACATCTCCTTTTGCTTTCACATTAAGATATACAATAAATAGTATAAAAACCAAATGGAGATGTCATTTAGAAACACAGAGGACTTATTTCACTCTTACAGTCAAAATGTTTCAGTCTTATTGCTTTGTCTTGAAATGAAATTTGTCAAAATTGATATATCCTGAAGAATTTTTCAATTTTGTAGAAAGTTCCTTTCCTCCAGAAAACTAATAATTGGATTTTTTTTTTGTTTTGCCTGTTATAATCTTGATATTTTATGATTTTATCATCTCCCTGAGAAAAAAAAGATGGGAGAGTACTCTGATCACTTCTATGCTATGAAAACCAGGTGTAAATGTACAGAAGTCAGGCAGGTTGTTCTGGATTTCAAATTGTAAACCTAAGGTCATTATTTGATTAACTTTACTGATGTTACTTCTGCTATTCTTTTGGTGAGTTTTAATAGCTTTTTGTGACTAATCATACTTTCCATTAAAGCATGTGTCGTTGGGAAGAGGCGGCTCTCTGTACATATTCGTAGTAATACATAGAGCAACCTCTTACCAGTTTAGAAGAAAATATCCGTTATCGTATTTTGAATATGTGGCAACTAATGCAACATAGTAGTTGTGCTAGGAAAAACACGTGGCTAAGAAACTGTTAAAAATACAGCGTTTGAAAAGCCCAATAAATTACTGCCTTTGTATATATTCCTTATGTATAATAACTGCTGTGACTTTTGACAGCTGTTTCTGAATAATTTGCAAGGTTAAATTTTCTACTACTGCAGTTATGCATGTCTGAATATTGTTTATCAAATGAATTATTTAACAATATTTAAAATCAATTATGAACTGATATATCCAAGAATAATTTTTTCTGCTAACTCACCGTACCTCTCCAATGGCATGTGAGTAAACAAACACATGATGCAGTATATTTTGTTACAATCCTTTTAATCAAAAAGGGGCCAAAAAGAAAGCAGACTCCCAAAAAAGAGTTGTAAAACAGATACACAAACCAGAATTGTATCTATAGATACAAATGCTGGCACAGATTTAGTCACACCAGCCAGAGTACCAGAAGTATACTCCCGCCTGGAAGTGTACTTTGATACAAAACAACTAACTGAAACTAATTGGGCACATAATACAGCGTTTGTATGTTGGGAGTAAGCGCCTGAATCTTTGCCTACAGCCAGTCAGTGCCTATTTTCTATACGTGGGTAAGTTTCTAACTGTTCCCACCTGAAAACGTACTTCATAAATCTCATGCCTCTTTTTAAGCAATGAAGAAAACAAAATACACTAGTAATTTTTTGTTCAAGGTCCAACTAGTGTACTTACTCTATTCAGGCAGCAAGTATGTGGTCTGGTATGTGTGATTCCTGTAGGTACGGAGGAAGGATGTGTGTTTTGAGACCTGTGTAGCACTGGGATTGCCATAGACAGCAGCCTTTGTGGTGAAGTCAGGGCGTCTTGGTTCTTCAGTCCATGAGGATTCTTTACATTTGCAATGAAAATGTAAATTTGTAATGCTGTTCTCTAATTTGCCATAGAGAGAATCAGACCCTGACTTTAATCAATCCTAATCCAACTGATTAGGAGTTCATAGACTTCATTGATAGCAAATACTATGAAAGCTAATAAAGCCTTTTCCTTTTGCATGTCTTAAAGCTGGATTTAGAGTTCATCCTCAGTATTCAGATTTTACTTGTTTTTTAAAAAAGTAAGATTCAAAAGTGGATTAAGTTTTGTCATGACAATCTTGAGACTTGACTTTTCAGTAACTTCAGAATCTATATACGCATCTAAATTAGGATTTAGGCACCACGGCAATGCCTCCCCTTCTGTGGTGGAAACTAATAGCATCTGGGATTTTCAACTGCCTGGAGTACATCTCAGCAATGTGTCTTCACTTTAAACATTCACAAAGGTGTAGTTTCTTCAAGGATCATACCATGTAATTACATGGTTTACTTCTTCACATCAGTGACAGACATACTTCGTTTAGTTTTATTGAGTTCCCATGGTAGACATGGGGCACTGATGTGTCTGCATCCGTGTAGCTGTCTGGTTTCTGATCTGTTCCTAAGTGCCCATTGCAAGCCTCACTGGGAATGACACTCAGGTTTTCGCTGAAGTTCTCAATTGACCTGTGGACCCCTCCTTCATGGGTATTGCAGGTGGTGCCTTGGAGCAGTAGCAAAATAGGCAATTGGACAAATGATAGGAGATGGGTGCACGCCAGTAAAGGCATTCCCATCCTTCCAGCATCTGCTATCATAATGTCACTATTTCACCATATGATTGCGTTATTAATTAAGTACTTTATTTCCGGTGTCTGTACATCTCCTTTTGTTCCTTCCCACCAAAGTTCTTTCCCCTAGATGTATGTAGTTGTTATTTTAGTAGCACCTTAGAGGCTTAAAATGCAGCAGGCACCCTACTGTTTTAGGCAGAGCTAATTAAGTTTCTCTGCTCTCTCTTTTTCAAGTATTTAATACCTATTAAATGTACATTATCTGGCACATAAGAGCCCCTGGCAACGATACAGGACCCCACTGTGGTAGATGCGACTGTTTTCTCCCTCCCTGCTTTATAAATTCTGAGTAGACGGGCTGTTATGGGATGGCAAAGAACAGACTTTAATTTTGGTGCAAGTGCTTGGAGAGGCATGAAAGTTAGATGGAATAAGTCTGTGAAATCCTAGCTGAGAATGTGTTTCTCTGGCAGTTAAGTTTGAAAAAATTATTACACTGGGTCATCTTTGGTCCCCTTTCCACCACTCACCTAGAAAATACAGTCTAGTATCCAGGGAAAAGAAGTCTTTTGCAGAATAGACAGCTTAAATTCTATTTCCTTTGGAATGGAAAGGTGGTATTTTCCTTGGTTTTGGCTAATGTAAGTGGCTCCTAAAATATAACTATTTCTACCAGAAAAGCTAGGTTCATTTCTGTCAAAAATTAATTCATTTGCAAGTTTAAAAATTCGACTCTTGAATATTTAATTCTGTTTGCAATGCTTTCCTACCCTGCAAAAACAACCAAAGAAAACAAAAACCACCCTGGAAAATGCACCAAGAGACCATGACAAGATGTTTCGCCCACTCTCAGAGATGGTTCTTAGGGATACAGTCAATACTTGATAACTGAACAGCTCAGGTGGAATGAATGAGTGTCACTCAATAACAATATTGTGAGGAGGGAGCACAGGTAATTTCCCCCTTCTACTCTGGGAAATAGTTTCCACTTTTCAGGTATACCAAGTAGACGGATTTGCACCTTTTTTTCCTTTTTGTTTTATTTATTGCTATCTTGTTGCACATCTGTGAGGTGCAACTCATAGCACACAGTACAGTGAGCGAAGCTCCTCGTGGCTGTTGGAAGGGCAGGAATATGTTCTTCTTCTACAATTAGCTTTTAAACAAACTCTTGGTTCGTTAGTCCTCCTGTCCCGTCTGTCCTGCAGGCACATGGAGCTTGTTGTATAGGAAAGGATGCCCTCCTCCCAGAGCCTCTCTCTGCAGCAAGCGGTGTATTCTTAGAGGCCCTACAATATTTCATTTGCTAAATTTTCTATCCTGTGGTTCAACACTTAATTACCTCTTTCTTTAGTTTTGTGACAGTCACATCTAAAAATTCCCACTGAAGTCAGTGTCCTGATAACATGTGATACTAGATAATATGTTAGAAATCCCTGAGGGCCGCTGCCTAGAAGAGTTTAGTAATTAGAGACCGGGGTGAGTGAAAAGAAAAGTCTACCAAAAGAAAACTAGGATTAGATGCAGTGAGAGAGGTCGTGAATGACTGTTGATCATTGTACGGAGAATTTTAACTTAGACTTCTTTGATTAATTATATGACCCTTTTGTAATCTTGCTAAAGTAGATATATTTTTTGAGGCCCACGAGCTGATGCCATCAGTGCTTAGACTCATAACTTGCTCAGCACAACAAATTGTCCCAAACCAGGATCCCCACAAGGGCCCATGGGACTGTAGTTTATTTATTTATGTGGTTTTTCTCCTGCAAATATGCTTGATAGATGGTCATTAAGTGGCATGAGTGAAATAGTAAATGTTTCACTTTCGGATGAAGTAATGGAAAACAAATATATTTATGAATTTGGGTTTGTTTATCTTTCTAGCAAAGATAAATATCTTAATTTGTGCAAATCCAAGAACCAGTAAATAAGAATGCAGGCAACCTTAAAAGGTCAGGCAGAGCGTGATCCAAATAAGATTTTCTGCATCATATCTACTTCCTCCCTAATTGGAAGGGTAAGCAGATATCATACTGCTGCTTTCGTAACAATTTAGGTGAGAACATGGTTGCTTTTGGTAAAAATATTACTGTCTTAATGATCACAGTGCAAGCTGGAATCTTTAGAATGTTTATGTCCCCTGCACACGTAATAGCTTAACCTCTTCTAAATATTTATGATTTCACTAATGGCTGGCAGAATGGTAATCCGAATACTAAACAACATGCCTGCTAATATATTTCTTTTCCCAGAACAATAAATCGGCCTATCTTCTTTTGCAATACTCAGTAGATGCTGTAGTTTTGAAACTAGCTCCAGCTACCCACAGAAATGTCAGTTAAAATTTTGATGATTTCGCTTAAATCTTTCATTGTATTCTTACTTTCATGACTCAATGGTGTATGCTGACGACCATGTAACAGATCTTTAATGGCAACCTTTGAAGACAGACATGGACATTTCTGGTCCGTGACTACGCCTTTGGCAAAAAGAATGAAAATTACAGGTCCTGAATAACAGCCTTTTTTCAGCTGATAATTATATTAACTTTTTTCATATGTGGCCATGCATATCTCCATATTGATTTTTTTTGTTGCATTCTGGTTAGTTCTGTGTCTCTCCTCTCCTGCCCATTGCACTGCTGCTTTTTACTCCTGGCTTATTAGCTTGGCTGAAAGATAAAGCAGTGGAACGCTGCCAGCCTGGGAAATTGTAAGGCTGCTTTTAGCTTCTCCTGGTGTACGCTCCGAAAAAGTTAGAGGAGGAAATAATGGCCTTCCATAAAGCTCACCTGAGAAAGCCTGCCATGTGAAAATGAATCCACAGAATGAAGTACTGGAAATGCCCACGAAGGATGAATGAAAGAACTCAGGTAGTGCTGTTGAGAGCTAGATATCGCTGCTTAGTAGACAGAGGCGCAAATCTTTTTTCTTTTTTTCTTTTCTTCCCCCCCCCATCTTTTTTTAACTTTAACTTCAGAAAAGATGCAAAGAAAGAAAACTGAAAGATTGATTCACTGGCTACAGCAAGCTGAAACCAAGTTCCTTTACTCTGTTCGTAACCCTGTACAGATCTTTAGGTGTAGCTGCACCATTTATTTTAACTGACTTGCATTGCAGCCTGCGGATTGAGTTCCACATGTACCAGCTCCTTGTGGATCTCCCAGAGTTTGTAGGTACCAGGGACTGACTCACTCCTTGATATGCATGTATCATTTGGGAGCCTTCTCATCAGGAAGGCAAGTGCCAGCACAGATTTGCAAAGTCCTTTCACATAGTTATCAAAGAGAATATCCTGAGTAAGTCTCCATGTTGGCTCTTGAATTAAAAACAAACAAAACACCTTCAAAATGGTTATCCTTCATGAACAACATACAAATCCCAACCTTGTCAGAATTCCTTTTCTCCTGAATGCCAGGCCAGCTGCATTTCAATCTGCCAGCAATCATATGTTCCATCCTCTTTTCTTATTCTTTCTGAAGATACTTGTTAATGAACCTTCTTGAAAAGACACAAAGGAGGATAAAAGGCCAGGGCACTGGATGGAAAAGCAATGCAGATTGGAAAAGACAGAAAGCTTATTTAATTCTTTCTTTTCCTGATCTCAACTCCCTCAAGTTATCTTTAAAAGGATGTTTAAAGCTTACAGTTAAAACTTTTCTGCATTTAACTGTAATAATTAAAAGCAGCTAAGGGAGCATTCGGGTCCAAAGGGAAAAATTTCAAAACTCATTTCAACCACTGCTGGTCATGTGTTTGGGGATGGAGAGGATCTTGAGAAGAGTTCACAGCTGCCTTTTTACCTTGATTTTTTTTTTTGTCTGTTGTGCTTGAATTTCATTTGTTAAGGCTTAAGGTCTTCATCTTGTGCATGTAGCTTACCAACCTTCTGGATTCTAAATGGGCACTAATGAATCTCAGTAGCACCAAGTTGAGCTTTATTTGAGGATGTAGTTTTATAACTGCCAGTAAAGTGAAAGATGTGGGTTGAAAGAAGGAACTGGGAATGTGGGAAAAGTAGAGGTATTGAAACAATCTCGATTAGGTCCTTAGGAAGTGGTACTGTGCACTTTGCATACTGCTCACCACATGGATCACCGTCCCAATGGGACGCTCAGGATTGACTATTCCTAATGAGAACATAAACCCAGGAAGTCTGGTATCCTGCCTACGTCAATGACTAATTCCAGCCATTTAAAAAGGACATAAAAAACCTATAATGAATCTACTGATTCTGTAAGGGAAGGGAACTGCTGATGTGATATTCTAAATACCAAGATCTCGGTCAACGTAATTCATGTTCATTCACAGCCATGCTTTTCAGAGTGGATTGTTAAAGTATCTTAAATGCAGATTGAGACTGTTACAGGTGAATGTCTTCAGTTTCTTACAGGATAGATGGAGGTCACTGGTCTAATGGCTTCTAGTCAAGCTGAAATTTTGATGTAGTAGTATCTCAAGAGCTCAGTTTATTCCTGTATCATCTTAAACCTGAAGAAACAGGAAAAGGGTAAAATATTTCTGGATAATGGTCACTTGAATTTTATTGCATGAATTATAGCATACAGCTAGAGTAGGGGTTAGAATTAGGGCCAGCCATGGATTTTAGGAACAGGGAATAGGGGACAAGCATATTCATAGCTTATTCTATTCCTATTAATCACGTAGAAATAGGATGAGGTTGTTGTCAAGAAGAGCGAGTAATTTTATTTCTTTGTCTGGTCATTGCTGCAGCTATGGGCTGAGAGAGTAGGGTACTGTTAAGGTTAGGGTTAGAGGCAATGAGGCTCCGCTGAGGGCTGAGATGGACAGGGGTCAGCATTGCTGTCAATATGCACAATTTATCGGATGACCTGATCTTGAACCTGTATCCTTAGCAGAGGATACAATGAGCACAGCAAGGAGGGACTGGGATATGTAGCTGCACCCTGAAAAATATTGAAGCAGATTTAGCATTGGCTTCAGTACAACTACTTACATACCCAAAGTTGAGCTCCAGCTCAAGTGGTTTGCTGGACTGTTACCTGAGGCATTAGAATAATTTAGAATTGCCAGGGAAACCCAGTTTTTGTTTTGCGGGATTGTTCAGTATGAAACTGCCTTTCCTATTAACAGCAACATCTCTTGGAGTCTGAATATGCAGCAGCGGATTTCCTGCAGGAGCTGAATTTTGTATTTGAGTTCTCAGCTAGTACAAAGCATTATGTAATTCTCATTACCAAAACACTGTGTGTAAGTATTATATATCTCAGTAGTTAGTATTTGGAACTAACATATTAGTAGAGCAAAAGCAGTTTCCTAATTTAAATATGTATAGATAATATATACATTTTCTGTTGCGTCTCTGAACAGAGAATGTCCACAGCATGAGAGAGTGGCTGAGGCTGGCTGGGACCCTGGCGACTGACTTCTCTAATCCCCTGTTGAGAGCACAGTCAGCTAGAGCAGACTGCTCGGGGCCTTCTCTAGTTGGGTTTTCAATGTTTTCAAAAATGGAGACTCCGCAACCCTGCTAGGCAACCTGTTGCTGTTTTCTGGATGTGTTAAGGCTTAAACATAAACAAATAAATTAATCCTAGCTGTAATTCCATGGAAAACAATGAAGTTAGAGCTGGCAAGTGTTTCTCTGAAGTGCTTGTTTCTCTTGTTTGCATTTTTTATATGATGCCTTGCTTAGTCATACTATTACAGACATCTTTTCAAAGAGCTGTACACAATTGCTCAAATTTGTAAAAAATACAGGGAGCTCTGTGTCCAAAAAACAAATCATAGGAACCAAGAGGTTACTTCAGGAGCTGCCACCTCTCTATGAATGCGTGGCAATGCATTGCTTTTCAGTTGTTCTATTCAGTCTTGTTATTCCACGACAATAAAACTGTAATTTAAAAATTGTGCACTGATCTTTTCCACCAGTGCATGCAGCACAAATCTGCTGAACTAATAGCAAATGAGACACGGCAGTTCTGTGGGCTCATCGGCCACTGAATCATGACGTGCAGTGTTTTTCAGGTACCGTTTCTTGTGTTTGTTGCTAGCATTGGAGCACTACTAAGCTTATCTCTTTATTGGACCTTTAGCTTGCACAGGTTGTTCCCCATGCACAATTTATCACATAGATCACCATTTATGAATAAACACAGCCCTCTCGCCCAAACTGAGTGGGTCTTGCAAAGGCTTGATCATTGCAACGCTAAAATCCAAGTGAGTTGTAGTCAGACTATTAATGTTTCAGTAGGGATGCAAACAAGTTCCTTTAATTACTGATTTCCACCCACTGCCCTCCAACTGATCTCTTACCTGGTGCTCGAAAGGTTACACATGTGGGCTTTTTCCCCAGGGTTTTCTGGAGCTGAATGGTAGGGTACTGAGCCCGCTGATGCACAAAGAAGCAGGGCCAGACCTCAGCAATTTTTGTGGGTCAGCTTGGCCATGGCTTTGCCTCCAGGTTTGTCTGCTGCTCAGTGCTGAGCTACTTGTCCAGGAAAGGCTTCAGGTCAGATGCGGGAGCAGTAGCAGATCTCAAGACCTCCTGGCCTGATAAGGGAAGTACTGTCCTTTATCACAGCTGCAGATGGATGCAGAGCAGCGTGGCTTTGCACAGGCACTCCCTTCTGCTGCTCTGCAGTAGGCAGTGGACTCAAAATGCTCGTGCTTTCTCCCATGCATGTCCTGCAGACAAATTGCTGATCCACAGCCTGGGTAAGAAAGCCACAGCCCCTTTCCCTGTTCAAGTACTTTGACATTTCCAATGGCAAGAGTTGGGAGGGGGTCGTTCATTTTATATGTATACGCAGATCATAAATAATGACTCAATAATTCCAAGGAGGACACCTGTGTCAAATCACATCAGCTAAAACAAGTCAGCCTTCCAAGATGCAGATAAATGCAATCTCTAAAACAGAAGCTTTCTTTGCTGGGTCCCTATGCCAGTTATGCTGCTTCTGTATTTGCACTGTAAAGTACTTCAGGCAGGGATTACCTCTCCCTGCTGTGCTTTACTCAGCACCACACATACCGCTGTCTCTTTATGCAATAATTAATAATAAATCTTCCAGTAATCTGGTTACAACATAATCTTCAGACTGTTACTTCCACTATGTGTGAGATAAAACAAAGTAACAGATGATTTTGAGACTGCTTAGGGAGTGTTATCTATTTTGGGTTTTCAGTCACTTCAGTACAGAAAGATTTAGCAGGAAATCTGGATTATACGGCAGAATATGTGCCTGTGTCTGCTTTTGCTGTTACGCTGGAGTAACCTAGGAATAACTTTTCTGAAGTTATGAGACTTTATATATAATCTCCTTAAGGCAGAAATCTTCTCACATAGCTACGTATCATCACACAGGCAGTGAAACTAAATAAATGCTAATATTTAGCTCTTTGTGGTTACTTCAGGCAGTGCATAGATCTTGTAAACTATTTAAACAGCACCTCATTAATCAGCCGCATTAGCCTTATGTTAGATACAAGTGATACATAAGCCTTTTCTGGGTCTCTGCAAAATGGTTAATGTTAACTTCCATGAAGCGGTTGGACACCAAACATAGCCCACACATTTATCAAAAAATACCAACTTGGTTTTAAAGCAGGCAGCTCTGTATATGGAGCTCTCCTGCCACCTCTTCTCCAACCCCACACCTGAAGGCTTGGAGGTTTGGTTTCCATCCGATCCATCAGCCAGCACAGGCTGTTCTCCTCCTCGTTCCTCCTCTTACACATTCTGAACTGTCCCATTTGCAAAACTGGGGAAGCGTGAGGATAGGTCCTGTTTGGAAACACTGCACGTTTGCTTTGGCATCTTATTTGCAGGGATTGTCAAATGCCACGCCTGCTTGCCTTGGATAGGTTTTTTGTGGAAGAAAGTAAATTTGTGTATTTGGCTGGCTAGAAAGCAAAACCACTGCATTTCTCAATGTGTATATAACTGACGCTTAGTTGGTATTATACAGCCTTCTGATTCCTTCCTTGTGCATGTGTATGTGTGTACGTACGTTCGTATGTATACAGGGAGAAAAAAACAGAGACAATGAAGCTGACTATATCCAGCACCCTGGTGTAAACCTGCCTATCCTATTATGTATACAGTTTGTAATTTTCTGAAACTGTTATAACTGGAGTGAGGTTAAGGAAGGGATATTTCCAAAGCTCGGAGTTCTGTTTGTGTTTGCTGATTAATTCCAAATGAGGGCAGAAGCACTTAAAGGAATACTATAAAGGTACATTTTCTCTTTTCATTTAGAAGCATAGCATCTGAGAAACATTTATTAGCAAAACATCAACTCTATTTGCACATTTCTAAATAGAATATTAGAGCAACTGAATTTTAATTTTCGTGTCTGTAATTTGTTAATATAATTACTGTACAATACGGTTAGGTGCTTTCAGATCTTTCAGTGTTAATTAAAAAGCTAATAACTTGAAAAGCTATAAATACTGAGGTAGAGGGGCTAGTGCTCCAGGCAGTTAATCTTTTATTTGTCGTTTACTAAAGATCCTTCTACTAGAAGGCCAGCCTTTATACTGAGCGTAGCACTCTGTGACTCGACTACTCCTTGCTACCTGATAGATGTTCCCACCTCACATGAGCAGCACAGGGTCTGATTCCCCACCACAAATCAGCATATTCTCAGCTAAATGCAAGCAGAACACAGGAGAGACCCCACCATTTTAGCCCATGAAGTTTTCTTCTCTGCTTTCATCTCCTCTCCCCCACCTAGGCCTTCCTGCCAATGGATTGATACTTAGCACAATGTGAAACAGTCCTTTTCTGGCTTCTTCTAAAGAACGTATTCAGCTGACCATGGAGGGGGTTTTGTAGTTTATTGCGTAGGAGCTATGAGAAACTCTCTGAAATGTCATCAAGCACACCAAGAAGAGTGGTGTGTCTGTCCGAGGATGTGTCCTTGCAGCTCATTGCTGTGACTGCAGCTCTGGGGCTCAGCTCTAGGAAATACGCTTTGATCAGCACCGGTGAGAAATGGTTGAGGTATTTACATTTTCAAATTTGGGGAAAATATTCATGGTTCCAAATTTAAAAAGGAAAGCAAATATTCAGAATTTTTTGCTGGAATCTCCACTACCGTGTGTCCCCTGAAACAACTCATTGGGGTTCCACCCAGGTGTGATACAGATCAGTTTGCACTGCGACATGGGTGTAAAGCTGCAGGCCAGCATGCACAGGGCTCATCACAGCTAAAGGGAAAAATGCTCTGTGATCATCATGCCGTGTCTCAAAGTAGTATAATTTATGCCTTATTCCTGTAAATGACTTAAATTCTGATAGGCTAGAATAAGAAACACTTTTTTCTATGCAGTGTTTACTCTTTAGTCAATGGAAACGGAAGGAAGATTTTATTTAAATGTAGTGATCCTGTTTCTAAATTAACCTTGTCTAGATATAGCTTGGTTTTAATAGAGTGACTCGTGATCTATGTTGGTAGGGGAGAAAAAGGCTTTGCATTAAACATGCTGTGGTCTGGTGCTGATTGTTTTAAATGTTCTAAACCAAGACATCTATTTTAACAGAAAATGGACTTGCTCTTCAGTTATGTAAATGAAGCACAAACAAATGAGACTGTGTTACCTCACAGAAGGAAAAGCTGTGGTTTAAATTCTGATCAAACAGTAGCATTATGCTAGATAACATACACAGCCAGATTCACACACGCACCACGGAAAGCGGCTGCGATTGAGGCAGATTTTTAAAACCAGCCAACAAAACAAATGTTGGAACTGGAAAACAACATTCCCTATTACCAATGAAAATGCTTAATGGTCTACCTCAGCGTTGTTCCAGCGCACAGTCATTTACCTACCGGAAATCATTAATTCTGCCCAGTGTTTTTGAAGAATAGCTTGATGATGAGCTTCCTAAAAGGCACTCAAAGGACGCACTGCTTTCTGCAGTCGGTTCGAATTGTTTAATGTTTGTCAAAGTTGAATTGCATTTGAAGGATACATTGTGAGTAATGGATTCTCCTGCTATTTACACACGGGCAAGGCTGCGCAGCCATTCCATGCTGCAGTTTATTGCACTGCATTATGTATGAGGTGGTTTTGCGAGGAGATACATAAACACAAAATGGGGTGGAGGGGAGGAAAAACACAAGAAAGCAGATTCATGTATTGTCCAATATACAACTGTTAGGAATAATTTAGAAAACTTTTACACGCTCATGTGCAAATATTTGGAACTGTAGCACTGAAATAAGTTATTTACCGCATGCTTAGCAGAGAACAGGGTAGCTTTACCACGGAGCTGCTCCTCCTTCTGCTGGAGTTAGCTTATAGCAACTGCACTGCTGTGACACGACACAGACGTTCCCTACAGCCTTTATTGAAAATGTAAAGTGGCACCCTAAAAAGAGTCATACTCTTTCATTTCTCATTGCTTTGAGGGGGTTCTAAGTCCATTTGTAAACCTGCTGTTAAAACTGTTAAGATGTAGGTGTGTAGCTAGTAAGAAATGCCAAGGGGCTACAAAGCACCCACCCTGCATTGATTTTGAGCAGGCATTAGGGTATGCTCTGCTTAGGGATTTACTGGTAAACCCAACTAAGCTACCCTCTAGGTAGTCAAATAACTCTGCTATTCTGGCTGTGAGCACTAACAGGAGATGTTTAACACCTCACAGAGCTGGATTCTCCCAGGCTGATCGTACATTTCTTACCGGGTAGCACTCTGCTGGTCCAGCGGGGCCGTGTTCAAGTCAGCTCATTCCCTCGGTGAAGTCAATGCAAGTGTAACGGCTGACGAGAGTCATTGCTGACCCGTGGGAGTCCACAGAGCTTACAGTCTGGCACTGCAATTGGACTAATCAGAATAAATTATCACTTCAGGTGAGGAAGGGTGTCAGAATTTGGCTCTTTATCACTAGTTAGATTACTGCCTTGGAACTTGGCATCCGTATAGCTGGGAATCACCACTGCGTTGACCACAAGACATTGGCATCTTGTCAGTACAGTTCCTTGGCTTTCAGAGTATCACCTAGCTTGGAAGGGTTCATTCCTATTTCTTTAAACCTCACAAATGCTGTGCTGAACTAAAGGTGATTATGGCTTTCCTGGATAAGCCGTCATGGAGAGCAAAAGGAGGAACAGCACATTGCAAACCAGAGCTAATATTTAGACATTTTGTATCTGAATATGAAATCCAATGTCAGAATGATTTTCCAGGGAGACTGTCTGAACATGGACATGTTGTCTGGGTATAAATTGTTGTTTGTTAGCTCTGGAACAAGCTAACTAATGAGCACTGCCTTGGTACGGGAGCCGGAGAGACGTTTTATAAAAGAGATTGAAAGGGACCCGACAGCCATTACAATGAGAGATACCGAAGCTGCTTCTCCAGAGATACTTCCCTCACAGCACATGATGTATCCTAAATATCTAGAATATTTTTAGAGGCTGTTTTGATTAATCACCTAGCATACTGTATTTTTACATGATGCACTTACAGTCCATTGTTTCACATAAGACTGTTTTAATACTGAACACATATACAGCCCTTTATAAAAATTAAATCTCATGAAGGCCATGACAGATGCCAAAATGTTTTTCTGTGTTTTGCATAAGATGGGAAGAGACATGAAATACCTTTCCTGAGCTCACTGATTCCTTTCGGCAGAGTTAAGCTTAGAACTCAGGATATTACTACTTTCCCACACCTTTTACCAAAATTCACATTTCCAGACCGTGCTGCCCCTCCTAACAAAGAAGCAAAGAAAGGACTCAACAGTCTCTTGTGCAAGCTCTGATTCAGATCTCCAAAGGCTCCTGTGACTATTTATCCTCAAATCTTATGTCCTTAACTGGCAGGCTGGATCCCTCTCAGTGCTTCATCCCTTCTGCAGGTTGGAATTGCTACTAATATACTTTAAAAATACTAGACCATGGTAGAAGTAGATTAATTCTAGACAGTCTTAACATCGTACACAAAAGCATGAGGATTGATAGTCCTTGTAATCTCTTATCTAAACATAGAAGGGCTGCATATGCCGTTCATAAAGCACTGAAATCAATCATTACAGTGGCAGACAGGTGATTGGGAAGCAGGCTCCTAATTATGCAGACCAAGAGAGGATAACAGCCTTCAACAGTTTTTTTGAAAAAGTTATTCTGTCTCAGCTTTCAAACTTCAAAATCTAAAGCGAGTCACTTAAATCCACATGTGAGCACTTAGATAAGTAGCATGACTTTCAGAACTGCAAAAACCTGGCATTCCCCACAACTTGAAAGAGCATGAAGGTTATCCAACACTTCAGGTAGAAAGACTTAGAAATATGGGGGTGCCAGAGTTTGCCGTTGATTGCTTGGTTCCTAATTGCAAAGCGAGTGGTTCAGAATTGTAGATCCTGGTAACCAAAAAACCCAGCTATGGCTGCATGGGTCTAAAGTAGGATCAGATTTTAATTAACATTTGTTAAGTCCTTTGAAACGTTAAGGCTTAAAACAATTATATGATTGCACAGCACCATATTTTTTTTTAATGAAAGTCTTGTAAAGGGGATCTTGGAGCATTTAAGAACAAGTCTGTTTACACATTCGGCCAGATGAGGATAGTCAGAAAGATTCAGTAATTAGAAAGAGTTTGTTACTAAAAGCTTCTCCATGTATTAAACATTAACAGAATGTTTCTAACTATGAAATGAATTAGACCTTGCTAAACCGTTGTGTGAATTAGCAGTATTCACTCTCTGATTTTCAGATTAGTTACATTAATTTTAAATACTGCTTTCTGCCAGGAAGCGACTAGTAAATACATAATAATAAAAATTGATTGTGCCTCATTGAAATATTGAGAAAAGAATATACTGCTTTTTTTCTTTTTGGTAACTCATTGTAATTCTCAACTTTCATTGAGTTTGCTGGAATTTACCCTCTTTTATAATGACACCAAGAATTATTTTGCTTTGTTTTTTATTACTTCATAAAATGAAGGAGTTGTTTCCATCGCATAGAGAAGCACAGTTTAGCTCTAATAGAAATCTATGGAGCTGGCAATGGTCCCACTTCTCTCCACAACATTGTGCGAGTCCTCTAGGCCCCTCAGTATGGTAAACCCCATCTGTGCTTCCCTACTTACAGCACAGCAGTTGTTTCCCTACCAAGGCTTGTGGTTTGTTTTGGGTTTTTTGTGGGGGGTGGTTGGGGTTTTTTTGCTACAAATTGTGATCAGGATCTTGGTCTTTCAAGGAGTTTGTGTGTGGGCAGATCTGTGCATCCATACAGCTCCCATGAAGCGTGAAATACAAACTGTTATTTGCTTCATCACGTTTCATCTGAATGCTGTGTTTTTTGGCAGAAAGGACTGGTTGTCTGTATTAATGTTGCAGGTTGCAACCACAGCTTTTTGCACGTAGGGCGAGCTGATAGCTTGGTAGCGATGGAAAAGCAACAGAAGAAATGTGGGATTTTTTTTTATTTTTTTTTTTACATCCTGTGATAGTAAAAGCATCTTCTTTTAACAGACTGTGCATTGTACCTTCGCTGCTGCACATTGTATTTATTCTCTGATGACTCATAGCAAGATTGCAAATCCTTTACTTCCTCAATATAGTAGTATTTTTAGAAGTACAAACAAAAAATCTCATGTATGTTTGCGAATTATTTGAAACGTTTTTTTGAATAAGTTACAAGGTTTAAAGCTATTGCACGGTATGTGTTAGAGTTTGTTTCAGGGTTTCTTTGTAGATAAACAAAAGCTTTAAAGACTCTGGAAAAAGACCAGTACCCTCCGCTCTCTGGAGACACTGTCCTCTCCCTTTCCTTTCCTCTCCACTCTATAGTTGCTGTCTATAGCCCCAGCAGAAAACTCACTGAAAAAAATTGTCTTTTCCTGGAAATATTTACATGCGATTCAGGACAACAGAGTCCCAATTTTAACATAAGGTCTTTAGATGCCTCCTTAACGCTGGTCAGTAAGTAACCATCCCTAAAAATACCTGTGGACATGAAACTTAATTAGACCCTAGCATCTGGGTCTGCAGCAAAATTTCCTTTTGACAGTTCTTCAATTCTAGTCCGACATAAACGTTTTGATACGTTACAGAATAACAACCTCCTACCAGGAAAACAACTCAGCCTTTTCTGTCCAGATACGTGCTTCCCTCCTGCAGGACACTGCAGGGAAGTTGGAGCACTGAGGCTGTAATTTCATGTTCATTTACTACTTGGGATCTGAAAAACAGATGAAATCAACATCAAAACATTATCTTCCTTTGGGTCCAGATTTAAGACGATGCTCGGCTGGGAGAAGTGGAAGGGGGCTTTGGTCTCTACGTGCGTTTGGGTTGGCACAGGAAACTGCTGTGCTATCCCAGGGCGGCGGTGGGAGCAGGCGGTTCCCCTTCGCTGAGATTAGAGCTGTGGCTGTGACATTCCACATTTGTCAAGGGCTTAAGCACCTCTCTAAGGTAACACGCATGCAAGCACCCTTGTACTTTATCAAGAGGATTTTATACTCCTTTTTTAAATTGCTGGTTAATTGATCATAGTGCTGGTTTAATCTCTCATTTTCTCCATCTGTGTTGGATGATAAAAGCTGCTTGTAAATGCGTAGCCATCAAAACCATTAATATTTGTCAGAGTTTAAAACATGTACTCTCCAGCCAAGTACTGTCTTTTCTGTTTTTTAAAGGCATATTCTTTATAAATGAGGCACTAGCATAAATTTTAGTTCTCTTGTGTACAAAATCACACATGATTACTTCAGCAATTAGATGCCAACACGAAGAGCTCCTGGGAGGGAGTTATGGTGCAATACTTCACAAGATGGTGCTGTTAGAGCAAGGTTGAAGGCTGAGACCTGTTAAATGCAGCAGGTGTGAATTATGGAACTATAATTCGGAGGCTTGGGTGTCTTACTAGAATTATAAAATAGCCCTATGCAAATATTTTTTAAAGATGCAAGGGGAAATAATCAGACATAACTGGGGCCGCACCTCAACTACGAATCCTAAAGTCTTAAACAGCAACAAGGTATTACATCAGAAAAGAAAAGGAAGAAAAACATGGGTTATTTTAAATTGACTAAAATAATCAAAGATGAGCGCATTTTAAATGTTTACTTCTAGTTGCTTTGTCAGTTAGCCACTGTATTTGCCTGTCACAGCCTCTGCAGAACTCCCCTGTTCAGTTTTCTCCTGGTGCCATCTCTTCCCAGTGCAGAAGCAGCAGAAATCCCTATAAAAACGGCGGTTTGATCGTCCATGTTCTAGGAGCTTTCTCACAAGGATTAATCCATTATATAAATGACTGAAGCAGATGCACAGTATTGCCATTTTGAAAGGTATGCTCTAGTTTTGAGTACCTGGCTTTAATACTGACTGTGACGAATTTCTACCTGTACCTGAAGCAGAACTCACTGAGATCTGCAATTATCCGTAGCCTCCAAAAATCAAGCTGCTCCATTTCCCCATTAACGTGTTAAATCTGTGGGCTAATGACAGGTCAGCCATTATCATTACATATATGACCTGAAAATCGAAGCCGACGATCTAAAACCAAATATGACGATAGAACCAAGCACATTCTCATAGTTACGAAAATACTTGAATTTCAACAGATGGGCTCTCGGTAAAGAGTAGTTAGCGGTTTGTTTAAGAAAGGACAGTTGCTGGGTGCCTACTGTGAAAGAGGGGCTGGGATGTGGGCTGAGCTCACAAAGAACTAAATCAGCTTCGGGTTGCGCGGCTGTGCCAGGCAGGCAGAGAAGCCTGGTGCGATCTAATGAGCTCAACAGCTGCTAGGTGTCAGTCTGCAACAATGCTGTAAAAAAGCTGATTTGATGTTTTGTCTCATGGGAGATTCATGTTTAAAACACGTATTTGGATATTTATGTTATTCAGAATGCTTCTCTTAAAAAGGTAAAAAACTTGTGCCTGATCAATAGCATAATTTCTGAGTTTATTTTTTGGCAAGTTATACCATTGGCAGTTTGCAGTTTTTGTAAATAAACCAATATGTAACAATTTTATGTTTTTGTTCACTTAGTATATGGTCCAACCATGAGAAATACTGGCATCTTTGACTCATTTTTGGATCATAGGGTTTGAAGTGTGGTTTTCTTATTTGCTAAGTATTTTATCGTAGATCCGAAATGATCCTTGCCCCACACGGAGTTTATTTACCTTTTCTATACAGGGAATGTACAACTGACAGTATTTGAAAGTCCCAAGTCCCCTATTTTTCTTCAGTATTTATTTGGGCTGAAAATTGTGGTCTAAGAGCATTGGAAAATGAATCTCAATCTAACTGAGGTTCAGTGGCAACTCTTAATCAGTTAGGCTCCTTTAAAAAGCCATCTTTCTCTGAGCACTGCTGTAATAAGCCTAGTAACGCTCCCCAAATTAGATTTCTGTTACGGTTATTTGGGGCTATTTCTATACTTTTACAAAATTGAGTCATCTTTTCTTACAACGATATCACTAATTAAAACCAAGATGAGCAACTGCTTACACAGCTTGGTGGGTATGGCTGCAGAGTTACTCCAGCACATGTTACAGCATATGTATCCTCTAGAACATCAGATGAATAAAAGTTGTTAAGCTATCCAAGTGCAAATGTCAAATTTCTCAAGCAAAAGCTTGACTGAACTCTGATGCCCATCTGAGATTCTAAAAAGGTCTCCAAACATTAAACAGAAAAGGCAGTTTGCCACAAGGATTGATTTCATTATATCCCTCTGGCCCATTCACGGGACACTGCTGCAGCCTGCTACTCCGGGGTGCTTTGACCTCTGCATCTGACAAAAGAATTTGAGCAAGGACTCATACTAAGAGAGACAATGTTGCCATGGAAAGCTGAACATGCCTTTAAAATCACAGCTTTACTCTACCCTATGTCCCTGGTGCTCTGTATTTCTTCAAGCTTATCTAACAGCGTACACGGCAGGCTTTTATCTCCAAAATCTTGCCAACAAGTTGCTGCCGTTTTACTCTCTGCATCCTTCTTCAGGCCAGTGTTTTCAGGTGGAGACCCAAGAACTAGATCTGTCTATAACAGTGGCATAATTTCCCCATATAAACAAGTTTTGAATTCCATTTAAAGCGTGTTCAAAGGGATGAGGATTTAGTCAAGCACAAGTAGCCAAAAGCGACAGTAGTCATGGTGCCTACATCTCCAGACAAAAAAAGTGAATGTTAATTGCTCTCCTTCATGAAATTATAACACATTTTAATTGGTGTTTTGGCTCCAGAGGAGGGCTGGTAAATAAGGGCATCTAGGATTCTCCTTATTGTTAAGTTTCGGTGATCTCAGACTGCCTGAATTCATCATTTTAAGTTACCAGCCAAAAGACAAGAACAACTGGAGATAATTAAGTATCTTCTAAAATAAACCTTCTGAATTGGTTTTATTTACTTCCAGCTTATGTGAGTTTACCACTATTTCTGCAAGCATTCTTCTGAGGGCTATTATGGCATTTGACTATTTCGTAAGTAACAGTCCTCGTCACGTGCCAAAATGAACCAAAAATCTTATGTAAGCCGAGATGTTAAAGGATTTTCCTATAGCCAGAACTTCGAAATACTCTACTCAGGAATACAGATAACTGAAGAGCATTACAGAAATGGATTAAAAATATCATCAGCAGTTCCAGTTATCAAAATGATATCAAATTCTCCCTTGTGGATGCAGATGTACCCACTACATTCACACTGCAACTCTATTTTTCACTCATTTTCTATTCAGCCCATTTTTTCTCAAGCAAGATTTCAAGGCATGCAAAGCCTTTTAAAAGAATTCAAAATTTATGTTCAAGGTAATTGAAAACAACGTGTTGTTTTCTGTATTTTTGTTTGGTCACTGCAGGACGAAAAGGCCCTCTTGAGTCTCTGGGCTTGTGTCACTGCTATAAATTCTTGTGTCACCGGCATTAGCTTAACACAACGTGACTGATCTAATTAGACACGATGTGTCACAGCAGCTGCACGCCAGCCTGGAAACTCAAATAGGCCTTTTCAGGTGATGGCAGCTTTATATGTTCCTTCCACCCATAGCAGCTGATTAAAAACACATATATTTTCAACCTTGAAGCTGAGTCCCTTCCACAGCCGCCCAGGGGGACCGCCTGGGCGATTATGACATGGTGCCGGGCACAGGCAGCGCTGAGCCCATGGGACCTGCTGCGGCCAGGGGCAAGCTCCAGCCCTGCCAGCCCCAGCCAGGGGGGCACCTCCACCCCACAGCTGTGGCCAGGGCACAGGGACAGCATGGCTGGGGAGTTTGGGCACATCCAGTCGGGCACCTATGTGGAGATCAAGTGCAGCAATGGGCATGTCCACCCAGCACTGGTGACAGAGCTCCATGAAAGCACTTCCAGCATCACTGTGGAGTGACTCAAGAAAGGGTCCAACATCAACAAGCGGGTAGATCTCTGCCTCGCCTTTGCCTTCAACCCTCACCTGGCCCCAAGGAGCAAATCCACAACCAGCATCAAGGCCTCACTGTTAGCAAAAGGGGACCAGAGCCTGGTGAGTGAATGACTGTCACAGCCCATCAAAGCGAAGAAGTCATCTGGGGACAGCAGGGGCCCTGTGACTGCCCAGCCTGGCTCCAGGGGCTGCAGACCCAGGTGGACATCACCACGTGTGCAGCAGACGGAAGGGCTGTGAGAACAGCGGGAAAACCAGCAGCTGGAGATGCAGGAGCAGCAAGTCCAGCAGGCCACTGCTTCACTCCACCCTAGGACTGATGTGACGGCCATGATCCAGAAGTGCCGCAGCCACCCGGACTCTGAGGTACTGTGGGACACCACACTATGCACAGCCCCAGCGCATCTGTGTGTGAGTCTATGGACCTTCTTTGAGATTTATGGGAGCAAAGTATTTGACCTCCTGAACTGGAAGAAGCAGCTGAGAGTGCTGGAAGATGGTAAACAGCAGATCCAAGTGGCGGAGCTCTGGGAGGAAGAAGTCGCCAGTGTGGAAGATGTCATCAAGCTAACTGAAATGGGCAGCAAGTGTTGCACATCATCAAGACCTCTGCCAACACTCACTCCTCCCGAAGATATGCCATCTTTCAGACCATACTCAAGAAGAGAGAGAGGGTATTTGTATGCCAAGTTTTTCCTGATTGATTTGGCTGGGAAGAAGCGAGGAGCTGACATCTCCACTGCAGACAGGCAAACAAGACTGGAGTGGTCTGATGTTAATAAAAGCCTCTTGGCACTCAAGGAGTGTATCAGGGCACTGGGGCATAACAGAGTCCACACCCCGTTCAGGGCTAGCAAACTCACACAGGTCCCGAGGGACTCATTTATAGTGGAAAACTCATGTATTGATTGTCACTATCTCTCCTGGAATGAGATCCTGCAAGCGCACCCTTAGCACCCTATGGTATGCCAACCGTGTGAAGGAGCTGGCGATGAATTTAAATTCCCTTGGACAACCCTATCAGGAGATGTTCAGGTTCCCACATCAGCTGAAAGATGTGAAAAAACCCAGACTGTTCAGAAGTGTGCCAGGACAGCTGAGTTACAGCTGCTTGGGGTTCAGGCAGACAAGGAAGTCTCCCCCGGGTTATTTACTTTCAGTGCTGGGGGAAAACACAGAAGAAGAGAAAAGAGGTGGATGAGAAAACACTTACGGAGGAGCACTGGGAATCTCTGTGGTCATTGAAAGTATTCTTAGAAGTGTCTGGGGAAATAGACTACAATGTAGGTTTTTACGCTGCACGGTTTGAATAAGTTCTGGGTCAAACAACTGGAATCCTGACTGAGATCCAAGAAAATGTCAGATTATTCTGGTCAGCTCTTTGCAAGGAAGAACCAGGGCAGCAACCAGAGCTGCATGAAGACATCTCGTACGCTGTAAGCTGTGCTGGAGACCCCTGGACCCTGAAACTGCTGCAAAATGAGAGCTGTTATGATGCCACTGCATCAACTGCCCAACAAATTGAATGCTTAAAAAATATTTAACAGTGTCTGCAGGGATATTCTGGTTGGGTTTTTTTTTCTTGAAAATAGTGGTATTTTTCACTGTAGAAAGTAAAATTGTGCAGTTGTGAGGACCTAACCTGTAGGAAAAGGCTAGCATTTACAGAAAACGTATCTCACCTCATATGGGCAGGTTTCCTCCTCATGCCTGTAATATATTTATATATATACACACATATATATGTACCTCCTTACACGGGGCCTGCTCCAGGCTTGTGTCAAACCACACCAAAATGAAAGTCGCGTTCCCAGGGTAAGAGGCATTTTGAGCGATTTAAAAAGGCGTTAGAGTGCAGAGCACTGTCATTTCTGAGCATGATACATTTGGGAAATGAGGGTTATTTTGTTGTGGCATAAGCAGTGGCTTTTTTATAGCCTCAGCTACCTTTTTTCCCTCTCTCCCTCTCTATCATTCTTTCTTAACTATGTTCTCATGAGACATTAAAAGAAAAAGATGCTAGAACCTGCCTTCATAAAAATCAGACTAAAGATCATGGCAATTGCCTGACCAGTGGGGAGACGATATGCCTGCAAGGTTTGCAGAGGGAAGCAGGGGAGTCAGCGCCCTGCATCAGAGGCCTGATGAGAAGAGATTTGCCAGATCAAAGGGTCAGAAAAGCTGCATCCACCAAAGCGCCATCTGATAGTGCGTATCAGTGCGATAGTGGCACACAGGGAGCCGCAGCCCCAGACTGGCGCATCAATCCCTGATGGGAAACCCTGCAAAAACTGCTCTTGGTAGAGAGGTTAAAGCATCAGGCACATGTCTATGCTTATTATTCAATTTGGAAATTAATTAGTATAAAATATTGAAAGGATAACAAATAAGTGGAAGAAATTAAACGGTATAAATCATACCTAATTAATTGGTTATAATCTCCCTCCAGTTCCTTACGCTGCCTGAGCGCTCTCTGGCTGTTTACACTACTTTACGCTAGTGAACATTTTAAATATCTGATCTGAAGTCTGATGATACCAGTGGAAGAACTTCAGCAGCCTTTCAACCAAGCCAGAAATTTGTTTTTAGTGATGAAATTATGAGACACCAAACACTGTTTGAATGCTGGTCATCTCCTAGTAATAATATGCCGTGCTTTTCAGCTTCAGTGCACTTTACAAGCATTTATTTATTGGCATCCTGCTTGTTTTGGTATTCCTGGTTTCAGCAGCTCGTAGCGTTCAGAGATGCAATGAGACACAGGTACAACTTGCCAGATTAAGATAAAAGGGTGTTGTTTCCAGCAGGGATTTCTCCTTTCTGAAAATAAACTTCTTTGAGGTTCCTTCCTTAGCATTTCTCTGGGATTCTTGTATTTGACATAGTGTGGCACCAGGTTGTAAAGGCCAGGTACTGCACCATGGGGTGCAGCATGGGAAAGCACACTGGCTCCGTGGTCCCTTGCCTGGGACTATGGAGCAGGCTCCCTTGTAGCTGGGTGTAGGAATTGTTTTCCACACACGGCATGTGATAGATTCACTCTTTTGGCTGCCTGTGGTCCTTACTCCAGGTCTAAGTTCCCGCTGTTACATGCTGTGGCTGTGTGTTAGCTATAAATCATGAGCATGAACTCTTTTGGCAAAAAGGGCTATGAATTAATTGAGTTGAGCACAGTTCTAGAAACACAGTTTTAATGAGCTGGAACAAAGTCATACCAGGGTGGGATGGTTTGCAGTGAGTAGGAAAATGAATTTTATTCTCTCTTTGTTTATACTCACACATTCAGGAGGCTGTTTGCACTAAGCTCAGAAGGTGACTCATGAGCACACCCTACTGCTTTCTAAAGCTGATGCAAAAGGAATTCACTAAATTAGCCTTTTTTTCCATTTTTGTGGTTACGTGAAGTGCTGATTAACCTCTTTTCCTTCTTTGATGATCTTCATTTACATATTTTCCTTTGCTTTCTAAACACAAATCCTGTGTATGTAGAGAATGCAGAAGCCCTTCTTCCTATTACCTAGACCTGAAGTATGGCTTCTGCCTGGTTTCCATGAGTTTGTAGCCATAGGATACCCCTTTGTGTTTTGGGGTTGGATGTGTAGTTTAAGCATATTTACACGTGTCCACAGACCCCAGCCCATAAAGGTTCATAGATTCAGTGAAAATTCATTCTAATTTTTACATGCCTTTCTAATGAAACCAGAATCGGATAAGTGTGCTGGGATTTAGGTTTGCATTGCTCTGGTGACCGTGAATGTTCAATTAAATAAAGATTCCTAATTAATTATAGTGAGGTTGGCCATTCACTTAACCTGTTACACAACTGAAACACTTTTATGGGATGCATTTTTGTTTATAAATGATTGTAGCTGAATGAAGAAGAAAAGCAACTATTCTATAAACAGAACCTGGCTAATCTAATCATTTAACGCCTGATAATTAACCATAAATACTGCTGTGCTGTTACGCTGCAAGGATTTAAGTCTGTTCTCTTCCTACCTGTGTCATTTCTAGGGGAGATTTCATTGCTAGTGAGACATTATTCCTGGGAGCTCTGCACCCCCCACCGATACTTCGCATGCCTCTGCTTGACGTCAGTGCTTCATAAGGGCTGAACATGTACATTCAGAACCTCCCCTGTCAACAACTGACAGTAGTGCCTATTGCAACTGTAGATAGATAAATAGACAGACAGACATATATATGGTGGTCTAATTTTCCAGCTGATACCTCCCTAGTTCTGAGCTTAGAACAGCTTTGACTGTAAAATAGATTCTTATTTTCCACACTTCTCTGGTGTTTGCCAGTTAGTTTTGTCAGAGCAGCACTGCAGTGCCTCCGTAGCTTGATTCAGTCTCTGCTGAACTCCTTGTTAGGTTTCCTCATCGCTTGTTCCAAGTCTTACATGTTCTCCCTGTGCAGTCCTCAAAGGTTTGAATACCCTCAGTCTAAAGCAACTGAACGCCCGTATGCTCCCTTGAACACTCCGGACAGTTCAACCCATAACATGCGCGTCAGCTGAAAAATAAAATTGATTCATCTATTAGTTTTTTGAAACATTCAATTGCTTTGCCCTCTGCTCTCACATCCACTTGCCTTCCCATCTACTCCTCCCGTTCAAGCTGCCTTTCTAGCTGTGACTTTCCATACCGGGCAGTCAGCACTAATATTGTTGCGTGTATCTTATGATCTTTCCTTTCAAAATTTCTGCCAGCATTGCCAGCTCTCATGTCTCACAAAATATAGGTTTTTTTCATTCCTCTTGTACCTTCTAGAATTATTTAATTGTCAGGATCATACTTTTTGGGAGCGTTAATTAATCTTTTAGACCTCTTGGTAGCAGAAAAAAAACTTGGAAAGGCACAATCTAAATGCTTCTAATCTGGAAGACCATGCTGAAAAAAATATTTACAGAAAGTTAATCTTGTGAATTTTGGAACCAGAAATAGGATGTTTAAAAGCTTGACTTTGGCAGTACAACTCTGCTTAAACCTTCCTGGCTCAGGCACTTGTGATCAGACCTGTGCAAAGGTAACCCCTTTCCTCGATACCTCTGATAACCAGGTGGTTCCTTCCCCATTTGAAGACTCTGTTTCTCTGGAAGTCCAGGGGAACGATACAGAGGGCTGAGCTCAGAGCCTAGAAGACCCACAGCCTGATGTAGTTTTAGGAGAGCTCACCTGGGTAAGGCAGCATCTGGGAGAGGAGGTGGCCCCATGCTGCTGGAGGAGGGTGGAAGGGGAGAGCCGGGGGACAGAGGCAGGCGCGAGATCTGCTGGCTGTGCGTGTTGTGCGATAGGAGACAATTGAGGTTCAACCCCATCAGGAGCCCCCAGCTTCCCAAACCGCAGCATCTGGAGTTTCCAGTTCAGTTCGGAGGTGTCAGTCAAAATGGGAGCTGCAACGAATGGATCAAAATAATCTGTACCCTGCAAAGACAATCTGGGAGAAGAAGACGCCTTCTGGTACTGCCTCTGCAGCAGGCGGTATGCAATTTGCTCAATTTAGCATCAAGTAAGCATGGCTGAATTTAGCCCTGTATTTTTGGTTTTATTATTATCTGAGTATTACAGCTCAGCCTGTTATCATGAGGCTAACTCGCAAGATTTTATTCAGATTTTTCTCTGGTTTTTCTGCTCAGACAAAGCCCAAGGCAACTGGGATTTTCCAGAGTGGAGAATGACTGTTGTCGCTAATAATAGCTTTAGTCAGCAACATATGTTTAGTGATGCACATCAATATTTGTACTTTCACAGATGCTAAGATTTTGCATTTTCGATGTCATTGTGTCCAGGAGCATGTTTTATCTCGGTACGTGTAAAATACTGAATTTTTATACCTACAGTTCCCAAGGTGAAAGCCTGTGGCTGAAATTCCTCTGTGCTATCAGAAAATGTTACATTGCAAACTATACCATTTCCTACTTCGTACCTGAATCCCGTGAATCTTTGAAATATGCACCTCAGCTATGATTTACGAGGTGTTTGTATCATTTTCCTTTTATTTTTCTACAGAAGCAGGTAATATCTCATAGGGATGTTGAAAGACATTATGTTTTGAAGCAATTCACCTGGTATTCTGCCTGTCTCGCTCCTTTAACGCTACAAGGAATACGTGATGGAAACAATGTTGTTATTCCTCAGATTGTTCCTTGAAGTTTTCTCTTGTTTCCACTTTTATATCGAGTCATCCTTCTTCTTGTGACCTCCTAATCATTTCCTCAGCAAAAGACTGGGATGTGACATGCAAGGAGATGATTTCAAGTGAAGGGGAAAAAATACAACAGAGAAGAGGAGAGGAAAGCCAAGATGTGAGGATCCTGTTTACATGCAAAGCTTGCAGTAGTTAGGTAAATAAGCACAGTAATGTTTAAATCTGCATCACAACGCTGTCCAAATAGCAAGAACAGTCTTGTCTGCAAACTAGAAAGAAAATTCCTGGCAATTTCCTCAGTCATTGGACTGGACCGAGGGAGCTGCCCTCCTCACTGTAACACTGGGGGGTTTTATGAGTTGGTGGGATCAAATCTGCACGGTAAAGGTTTGGCGTTTATACACATAACATTGGCGGTTTTGTTTGAAATAATACCTATTTGTGTGTGCAGTTCAGCTGTTGTCTATCCAGAAATGATAATTGGTCTCCTCCACATTGTGGATAGAGGTTGGATGAAAATCTACCACGTGGCTTTTCTTATTTTTATAGACTTAGGTTTTGCTTGAATTCATTTATGTCTTCCAAGCTCATGGCAAGAAGCAAAAGATCAGGAACCTCCTCCTCGCGACTAACAGGGGCCAGGCTGATGACAGCCCTGTGCACCAAAACGCTTGTCCACTTTTTCTGGCTAAATCAGGTGGTCTCAAAGAAGCATTTTGTTCAATGCTTCAACTTCAACAATGCTTCAATTTGTTGCTTCAAGGAGCAACAAATAGGCTCCTACGACCACTGAGCACAGACATTCTCTCTCAGTGTACTGTGGTCTTGATACTGAGGAATAGAACAGTAGCTGGGGACAGCTGCTGTGTAATAACCTGCCTGGTTTCCTCTGTGTCTCATCCTGAAACTGATATTTAAACTCTTTCTTATTTGTTAGACTTCACTGGTTTTGCTCATCACCTGAGAGCTGACTCTGCACAGGTCTGCTTACAGCTGAGCAAAAGGGTACCATGCTGGTCTGGAGTTTCTTATATTGTTCGCCATCTAATTTTCATAATTTTATACTAATTTCAAGCAGTGTTAAGAATCCCTTGAAAGAGGACATAAGAGCTCAAACTTCGCTTGGATACTTATTTTCTCTTTCTGCAGACTCTCCCTGTCTTTTGCTGCTGTGGCATGTTGCCTGTGGTGCCTCTCCTTCGTTTCTTGTCTCTCAACAAACTATTGCTCATAACCTTCCCTTTTGGTGAGTTCCTATGTGCCATCCTCCATGTAATTCTTCCAAGGAGAGGACAGTAAATACACCACCCTCCCCTTTGAAAGAAAGAAGTTTAAGCAGAAATGTTTCCAGCTCCGATATTACATCAGTTAAGATTTTTACATCTCTCTCTCTTTTTCTCCCACTCACGGTAACTTTTGGGTAGTGGTGCTATTCTTGGGTAACCAGACCAACTTGCATAAAGCCACAGAAAAATATCTTTTTTTATTTTGTTTAAACCGTTTTTTAAAATATTTTCAAATTTTTGTGTGTAATTTGATAGATGAAAAAACATAAGGAAGTATAGGATTCACATTTTAAAAAGTATCACGTGTCAGTGAGTGCCCTGGCTTTACACTTGTGACTTAGCAGCTTTGTGCAATGGAGGTTGAAACTACCAATAACTGTAAATATAACCCATTTTTATTGGCATAACAGTGACATCTATTGTTCGATATTATGTACATCTGTGCCACTCTTAGCAACTGCCTACAGGTATTGAACGGATCTCCCTCAGTTTCATCAGATGAAAGCATGCACAGTCCAATTATCGATTCACAGAATTATGTAATAACACATGTAGTAATGCCACTGGACAGCTATGCAAAATTAAATCTAATTCGTTTTGTCACAGCCTAATTTACAGATCAGTGTGGACTGACTCACAAAGAGAGGCACCTCCTATTTCTGAGAGTGTCGGAAAATGTTGCTTCTATGAAACCTGCGCACCAGCCACGCTGCGGGCAAGGCTGCAGCCATGCTGCATCTTCCCCACTGTGGTCACTCAGGGGCTGGCAACACCCAGCAGCAGCTTCTCCAGGCAAACAGCCTTTGTGCTGACCCCCAGTGCAGCTTCAGAGCATCTGCCCCGCTGCAATCCTCGGACCTAACCCAGGGAACCCTGAATATTCAATTGCAGACGCAGCGAGAGTAGGCAAGTGGTGTGGGCAAGCAGCGAAAAACACCATCGCTCATTTACCTTTCTCTGAGCGTTTGCTGCAAGGCAAAACCTGAAGCCAGCGCTGGGCCTCACCCAGGCCACTAACGCTGAACTCTTGCAAAACAGCCCCCGGGGTGTACGACGGCCACAGCATGCCAGGTACTTGCTCCGGGTATTTTCGTACCAGCTCTTGCACTGCAAACAGAATTCCAAAGCATCAGGCTGTGGGAGTTAAAAGAGAGTTACTTTTCTTTAAGTCCTTTCTTCTTGCCCTCTTTTGATTATCTCTTCTGCCTCTCTCTCTCTCCTTTTAATAGAGGATACAGAATTCAAATAGGAAAGATTTTAATATAGCAGTAATGAAATACATGGGCTATCTGGTGTGTCACACTGTGGCTGATTAGACTTTCTGATTCGTGGGCTAGCACTCGAGGGAACAGCAACTGTCTCTTTTACTGCCTTGTCTATGAAAACAGCAGAAGGCTATGTATGCTCATTACTATTTTATGTGATGCTGAACATTAGAGGAGAAGTGGAGAGAGCAGAGCTATAGAAAGATATTTTTAATAATTTTAATGGAATACCATGTTTAATTCTTATATAAGCAAACTCTGTATAAGCAATGACTCTCAGTAAAAATATTTGATACTGGTAAATGAAGCAACATCGTTCTCCTCTTTTTAAGCCATAAACTTTAATATAAGGATGCAGAAATGCAAGAAGTGTGTGTAAAGGGAACACATTGCCTATAGACCATGCTGTGAAGATAGCACTGAAATACGTGCTAAACATTCAGCTTACACTTAGAGTTCACTGGGGTACATAAATGCTCTCTTGAACAGCCATAGCACGTTCCTAACCTGAGGATATAAAGATGGGCTGTGTTGTGTAACCCACCGGGCGTCCCGTCATTTGAAAAAGAAACAGGAGTAAATACTGCCTTGTCCTCCACAGATCTGTACGTAGATGGAGTTTTCCAATCCTCCATTCAACTGCAAAGGCTGCAGGATGAAATATTCATATTAAAAATCTTGGATTAAAATCCACATCTCAAGTTTTTCATGTATTGTTCTCCACAGTGATGTAAACTCGCATCTAATTTCCTATGTTCAAGACTCCCTTTTCAGAAGCTCTCCACATAGTAGCACCCAGCTGCAAAATAACAGCAGCTGTGTTTCTAAGGGCCCGTGTTGAACTTCTGTGCTTTCCAAAGAGAGAAAAAAATAAATGTTATAGGAACAAGTAACACAGATTTCAAAAATAAACACGTTCTGAAGGTCTTACTGTTCCCTCAGTCAAGAGGGAAAAGGAATGCGTATAACGAAAGCTCTGAGTATGTGCAGTGTCGTAGGGGCTGGAGATGCAGACATGCTCCAAACCCCACTGGGCTAGATTTTTCGAGATGCAAACGTTCACAAAAGCGATGAGAGATGTTGTCTGTCCCAAAAATTTACAGTTTCATGGGTGAAGAATTAAGAGATCCTAGCGGTGGCTATAAGGAGAAACTGGGATGCTACAGGGCAGCAAGATGAGAGCACCTCTGTCCCAAGCTCACTGCCCCGAGACTGCCCAAGTCTGTGTCTGAAAACCTGTGAAATGGTGACGGCAGCTGGTATGAGAGATGGGGGGCGCAAGCTGGGGGCAATGAGAGAGAAAATTCAGAGTGTAGGGAAAAGGCACAACCCTGGGACTAACGCACCTGCCAGAAAAGACAGACCGAACATGTGGGAGCTACTGGCTGTGCTAATGGTGCCTCTGCAGTTGGTGCTTTTAATAGATGTTGCTAATTTAAAATTAAAGCCTCAAAACAGTTTGTGCACCATGCAAGGACTCTAGAAAATGTAGGGACAGGGAGATTTAGAAAAGTTGTGTGTGCCCAGGGATACACCAGGTGCTGGTGTAGCTCTACCAGCACCAGTTTGGATACAGAAGAGTGTGTTGGTTTCTTTTTGGGGAGGAACATCTTTTCTTTAGATTTATACAGGTGCTCCCTTCTCCACAATCGTAGCTAAAGCTATCGCAGATGTGTATGAACGTTCAGCAGCAGCACAGTGCCTAGGGAAGATCCCTGGCATAGGAGGAAGGTCCTCTGCCTTTGGGAAAGCTGTGCAAAATTACGCTGCTTAATGTCAGCACCTTTCCGCTCCCCAAATCTTTCAGGAAAGCAATGCCCTAAGATTAGGGAATACAGTTTGCTAATACATTTAAACGTGTCCTGCTCCACCTGCACAAAGCTCTTTGGAAAATCTAGCCCATGCGACAATTGAGCTTTTCTGTTGCTTTTTCTAGTTTACACGTTCTGGTATTTGCACCATGGGTGCTGGTGGGACCAGCAGCTGGAGTGCCTCATCCCCAGCGCTGGCGACGAGCCCACCGGCCCCAAAGGTGAACGTGAAAGAGGGACATTTTTTTTAATTGTGTCTTGACATGTGGCAGAACTAATGGAAGTGACGGGGCTAACAGCGGCTCTTGAGGAAAGTGTCGCTGAGTCGCGGCGCTCTCAGAGACCCAGAGCAGCCATAACAAACCCTGGCCTCTCCAATCTCAAGAGAGGCATTTCCACTTCATTTTCTTTTTATGGGCAAAACCCTGAGGTCTTTATTCAGTCTCTGCTCCGCGCTTGCTCGTGTGCCAAAGCAAGTCACTGTGACTGGAATTCAGTAAAAGCTGCGAGTTGGGCCCCATCCTGGCAGACGCACCACTGGATTCGGTTGGGAGTTTCTTCACACTGATATCACCGCAGAGCACATTTTCTCCTGCGGTTCAGGCAGGCACCCAGGGCAAGCATCCTGCTGAGCCACCTCCCTGATGTGGCCCCCGAGCTGCGGAGGGACCAAGGAAAGGGGCTCCGCTCTCCCACCCCCAGACGCCTGGGGGAGAGGCAACGCACTTTGCAGCAGGCACAAAAGTAAAGCTGCGACATTTCTTAAAAGACCTGAGAGACATGGGGGCCTGTGTCACGCTAAAATTCAGAGGGCGCCATGCTGTTAATTCCCCACACGTACCCTTGAAATTCTAGTCCTCTGTATTTATTTATTGTTTCTGAACTTGCATCCCTTTAAATTGCAAAAGCAGAGAGTGAGTGATAGTAGGTTCTGAAAAATCAGCGTTAGCAACATGCAGGCAGCCCCCAATCTGAGTGGAGGGCAGTAATTTATTATCTATTAGGTGATCTGTCAATCAAAGAGGACTAACAGAGCAATAAACTTTGAAGTGATCTGTGGAGCTCTGCCCATACTACTAGCTGGCTATCAGAAAGGTCAGGGTGGTAAGATGGATGGTTTCCTCTTCTTCAGACACTCTATCTTTCTTTCTGGTGACACATGCAGCTCTCTCTCATCAAGTAAGGGTGTCAGATATCTCCTGTGGATGAAGTCAACTCCTATCCAATTGCATATTTTACTGTTTCAGAGTAAAAAATCCAAAGTTTTTATGTTTTACTGAAAAATTTTCAATTGAGGACAACAGCCCCCATTGCTGCGGTGGTGTTGGAGGTGAGCTGCAGCCTTCGGTGCCAAACCCAACCTCCCTGCAAGGGTGATGCTCCACAGCTCTGCAGGGCTCCCAGGGCAGTGGCCAGATGCTGATGCAGTGAAGCTTTGGGGAGACTTTGTCAGGGAAATCATTCTCCTCCGTTCCTCCGCTGTAGTCAGTGTGCCAGGGCCCAGATGTAAGACCTCTTACCTAGGATTCAAGAGGGGCAAGCTCATTTCTTGTCTTTCACCTGATCCATCAACCGTTGGGCTCCTCCAGGGTGAAGCCCCGATCATCCTTCAGTAAAAGCTGACATTCAGGATTCATTAAGCTGGACAGAAAGCACGAAAGATTCCCAGACCCCATGAAAGGGAAAAACTTAGATTTTGGTGCAAAACTGCTTCAAATGTTTCATCCTACGCTTGTTCTAAGTAAAACAGGAACATTCCTGGAGGCAGCAAGTAATATGTGTTTTGAAAGGTTTCTCTAAAGCAGGTTTCTCTAAAGCAGGTGCAGAAGCTTTCCCAGCATGCTGCCCTAACACATTAATATTGCCAACAGACTACCCTAAACCGACAGTCCTGCTCCTCTGCGGCCAAGGAACCGTATTTCTCGATCAGACTTTTAATTCGTTTGAGAGCTCCTCTCCAAACGCATGGCGCAAAGCAGCCCGGAGCGCTCTCGCGATGGGGAATTAATCCACGCCCTGACACACTCTCTGGCTCCGGCCTTCCTTCCTCACCCCTGACTGCGCTGACGTGTGTTACCAGTCTCTGGCTTGCAGCTCACAGGCAAAAGTGTAACCAAACTTTCAAGTCCCTGGGAGGGAACTGAAAATGGTCACAGCCTCAGATTCCAGACCAAAATACAGTTCTGGTATTCCCCATCCATATTGTCATTGCAATATCGCGCACATGTTGATTTGTCATACTCTAATAAGCTGTATGTGAACAGCTAGCTTGTTTATTCTCTAAGGATAGATTAGAACAGCCAGTCTCCTTCTGGAGTAAGTGGAAGTTGAATTATTTATTTTCTTTTCTTCATAAGAAGCTTATAGCATGCTGGATGAGAAGTCAGAAATAATTAAGAAAAATGCTATGCATTCAAACAGAAGAAATGCACGTAGACCAGCAGAAATGACTATCCCTGCTACAGCGTTCATGCGTAACAGGTCACAGCTGGCCTACGTGTGGTCTCGGGATGGGAAGGGAGTATCTTTATGGTGTTGCAGGATTCAGGCTGGAAGGACGTAGTGTTTCTATGAAGTTTGTCATTTTATCTGAAACAATTAACTCGTGTTCACTTTCAATAGCAGTACGCTTCTGGATGATGCTTTTTACCAGGTGGTGCAGAAGTGTTTCACCAAACAGGCTTCTGTCATGATGTGTGTTTTAGAGAAGGGGATACTGAGGCACAGAGAACGGATGACATTTTGGGTCTTGGAACATGTTTTCCCTTTAATTATGCTTTCAAATATGGCTCTTCACCTTTAAGATTTGTTTTCTGTTATTTTTCATGCAGACAGAAATTTTGAAAATATTCCTCCTCTTTATAGATGCACTTTCTTTCTTTTCTAAAATACTGATGCCTCCCACAGAGGAGAAATTCTGCATTTATGAGTTTCTGTTCATTGGTCCCACACCTCAAGTCAGAATGCATAGTAAAAGACAATATTCACCGACAATGGAAGTTAGAGCTGGTTTATAAGGTGTGAACTAGCATCACTTTAAAAAAAAAATTGACTCCTGTTGTTTTACTGTTATTGGATTGATTTTACGTTGCCCAAATACATGGTTAGATGTGTCAACTTGGAAGCATTACATTTACAGAAAAGTCCTTTAATTACGATTCTGATCACATGAGGAAGAGGATTTTCTGAAATGGATTTAACAAAAAAAAATAACAATTCAGGGACTAAATCCTCAGTAACCCCAATTGCTGGAATTCTATTTGGGAATAAATAGCCCAATATGCTCACTTCAGTTTAAGAAAGAAATACATTAGAGTAAAGGTATTTTGAATGAAAAAGTAATCTCCTTTCCCATTTCAGCACAAACTGAGTCCATCCCACGTAATCATACTTTTTACTACATACAGATCTGTGATTGCTCACAAAACCAGATTCTCTAGGTTTAAAGCCAATTGCTGCTCGTGTTTAAGCAAAACTGCTATTTTACCTGAGGGACAGCAGAAAATATTCATCTCAACCTATTACTAAGCCCTTAGAGTTTAATTAATGGATGTGAAGTGCTTTGAGATCATCAGATAAAAGGTAGTTTGTAAGTGTAAATGTGATGATGACTACCTTGGCTAATCTGCCCCAGAGATGTCTGGAGTTAAAAGCATGAGCTGCTGCTGTGGAAGGAGAAGCGCAGGGCTGTGTAGGTGGGCTTTAACACTCCCCACCTCTGTGATGCCACACAACAGGGACCTGTAACCAGTGGGTTACACAAAGGTACTGTGATTTAATGCCACAGGCAGAGTCCTGTTAACTCAGTAGGCAATCACCTTAAGCACCTACCTACGTTTGGACATTTTTAAGGTTGAAATCCTAGAGAGTATTCAGAGCTAGGAAATACATGTATTTTGCTAGAGCTGAGCAGAATCCAGCTGTTCAAAGAGACAGGGATTTTCCAAGCGCTCCAAGGTAGTTATGTACCCAGCCTCTATTGACGTTTGCAGATACTAGCCCTCACTTTCTTGGAGTCATTTGAAAATCCTGGGTGTGGTCAAAAATGATTTATGAAGGTGTTTTAGCTTCCCTGGGAAAAATAAAGCATAGTCTGGATACTTCAAATCGCATCCACTTACAGCTGGGAAAAATTCTTCTGCTTTTTTTTTCTTTAAGGTAGAACCTTCTGTATGTATTTGAGGTTCCATAATTTATCATTATTGAACTCCATAATTTACCACTCTAAAATTCATTAAGTACTTCACAGGCAGCGTAATATTCTTTGGCCACCTTCCTGGGCGTCCTTGTGCTGGTGGGTTTCACAAGTTCTTTTAAACTAGGTCAGTGAAATGTCTTCTCAGTTGAGGGTTTTTTTCTTTGAAGCAACCTCCCTAGAACAGCCTTGAGTTAGCATAGTGAAATGCGTCTTAGAACATAATGTATAGCAGTATA
Source organism: Larus michahellis (assembly GCF_964199755.1). Lineage (NCBI taxonomy): Eukaryota > Metazoa > Chordata > Aves > Charadriiformes > Laridae > Larus > Larus michahellis. Next base: position 9,008,940 of record NC_133909.1, read on the forward strand.
TGGGATATAAGATTCATTGACTTATCTAGGTTTAAAAAACTAATCCTTGTTCCCTAAATCTTTGATGAAACGCTATTTTAGCTTGAAATGTTATGTGGGATGTAGTAATTCTTCCTTGGGTATAAAATTTTATTTCTGCTTCAAGCCCGTTTTGAAAACTTTGGCACTTTCAGCTGACTGCAGATAACTGCCACAATATGAAAACTCCTTTGTGATACTGGAGAGCAAGGTGCCCCAGTGCTGTGTGATGGGAAAGCTCATTTAATTATAAGAAGAAACAGTATATGATAATTTCAGAATTCAAACATTATCAGTGCTGGAAACACAGAGGTAAATCCTCTGTTGAATCCAATATTCAGCAGAGAGAGCTGACTGACAGAGGATTGCTCTTGTCCCAGGTCGCTTGGCAATCGGGACACTGCATAAGTCAGAAGACCCACTGAGACCTGGTTCACCCTCCAGGAGAGGATACACCAACCTGTGGGAACCCAGTGTGCTCTGAAAACAGTGTCATCTCCTGCAGTCAGCACACTGCACCAGCAAACGCACCCACCACTGGCAGCACTGGCAGTTTGACCAGCAGAAAAGAGCCTGAATATTGTCAGGAACCCATCTCTATTTTATCTGAGCTACTGTGTAACGGTTTGACCCACTAATCTGCTTACAGCAGATCAGATTTCCTTGCTTTGAAAACTCCTGCTCATTTTCTAAGTTTAAAAAAAAAAGAAAAAAAAAAAAGGGAAGCTACAAGCTGCATATTTTGGGAATCTTTTAAAGCTAATATTGTTCTAAATGCAAGGTTGGGGATTTGGAGACCTCTCCTTTCTTGTTTTTGTTTTATTTCCCATTTAATTGTTCAGCATCACCTATTTTTGATTTGCAGTCAGATGTCCTAAACTCCAGTAAAGGTATTATCCTTATTACCATTGCACACTCTTATTTAATTATTTTTAAACATCCTGACCCATTATAGATTAAAAGTCATGAATGAGGTTAATGTATAATTAATGAGCAAGGGTGTTCATGATGACAGCCCAGAATAATGATGAATGAGCTGAACAAGAGATCTGACGAGCCGTCCAAGGTCAAATTACACATGGAAGTGTTAATGTTGCCTGACACAGCTTTATTTCCTACTGATTTCCTATTTTAAACAGATTTGTTATTCTTACAGAACTGTTAAGCCATTTAAAGGGATGGGAAGATGTCCCCTGACCTCTAAGTAAGGAATGTTCCTTTCTGGTAGTCCTTTATACCATCTGCCACGAAGCAGATCCAAAATTCATTCTTCTCTCTTGAAAGAATATCCACTAATTTCAGAGGACAGTTGATTGGGGGGGAGAGGGGGAAAGAAGGCAAAAAGCCCCCACCCCACCTCAAAAAAACCCTAATTATTGACTCAAAGAAAAAAAAACTTTGATCCATTTCCATACAGGAAATATTGTATTTGCTGAAATAATTATTTACTGACAGACTGCCAACAGCATTCCTGACTGATTTTGTAGAAATCCTGGCTTTTCTGATGCCAGTGAGAGTCTTGCTGTTGTCTCCAGTGAAACCATGACCAATATCCCATGTAGAATAGTACTTTACTGGTGAGAGTGGTATAGAAAAGGTCCATTGATGCACAGCCTGGCCCCATAGTTTAAATTCATGTAGATAAGGTGATGTGATCCAAGCCCCACGGAACACGCCGCTGTAATCTGCACGGTATGTTTTACAGCAGTAGCAATTAATTCCGCCCTTTTTCCTTACTTAAAGGTGGGTTTCTTCATCAGTAGCCTTCCCTGGGAAACAAGGCATTATGGATGATGGATAGACTGTGTGTTGGGATTGCTGGGAATACTATTTGCGTCTGCTGCCTTCGGGGTTTGTTAGTCTGCACCATGGGCCAAGCCTGGTAGGTGCCTTGAAAATGGGCAATTTGTCTAGTTGCCATGTTTTCCACACAGTCTTAATTTACACTTGTCTCAGGGAGGAAGGAAAGGTTTTCTGTCTCTCTAATCATTTGCTATGTACCTTTCTGCTACTTAATTTATTTTCTTTGGTCACTATTGTCAAAGTTTGCGCTCCTCTCTCCATCATCCACAGAGCTAATTGAATGCTGGTACACACCCTGTCTGCCTGCAAAAAGGGTTATGCAGCAGCAAAAGGAAAGAGCACAAAATGTTTGAGGACTATTTTTTTTCCTGAAATAGTTTAAAAAAATATATATTTTCACCTGAAACTTGTCATTCCTACCAGACACTGGCCCATGCAAACAGGCCTATTTTGACCCTGCCACCAGAGCCCAAAGGGCAAACTGTGACCCCATCATACAAACCCTGCCTGAGGTAAAAGGGGTCTGTGTGTGACGAGCGACCCCTGGCCCCCGCGTGTTCCCATGGAGGTCAGAGCAGGCCGTGATCCTCTGACCCACCTGTGGTACCTTGCGGATGAGAAATATTTCTGGCCAGCAGAGATTCTGAAAACACTGAGACATGTTCAAAGCTATTCAAGCTATTCAGGAACATAAACACGAACTTCCTCCAATGTTAAAAATGAAATAAAAGTCCTACAAGCGGTAGACATATATCAAATGCTATAAAGATTGTGCTAATTTGCTTAAGCAAAAAAAATACCACAACGTATGAATGCACAATATGCTTTTATGCAGTATGGCAGAAGAAAAGATTACTTAACAGTGTCTCTGTTTCCTGGAAGGCTGGGATCACAACAAAGAATTTAGACAAAGGCATGAAGATGTGTAACAGCTACTGGTATAAATCTACTGAGCCAAAATAATTAGGGTAAAATTAGAAACACAAAATAATGTCCTGGATAAACTGTAACTTATAATCAATATGATTTAGACTGAATTAATATAAATCCCCAGCATAGTATATTTAGAAATTGCTTTCATGTTTTCACGTTCATAAGTTAAACTTTTGTCTAGATGAAAATGTATTTAACAGGACATTTATCTGCTGATGATTGCCTATAAATAGGATTAAGGCAAGCTACAAACAAAAAACCAATCCTTTTATCTGCCACAGTGCTATATGAACAGAGCAGTGTGTCACCATGCAGACACACACTGTGCCTATGTAATATTTTTTCAGTTAAAAGTTAAAAAAGAACTGAAAAAGAACAAAAATGGCAAAATACAGCACAACTGTGGCATTATGTACGCTACAGCAAAAGAGCGACCTGTTCAGGTCAATAAGAATATGTGAGACTTGCCTCAGCCTGGTCTCTCCAGGTCAGGCCGCCAAGGCAGGAAAGTGGCCCAGGGTTCGTGTGATGGTGATGTACTTTAAGAAGGTAGAATGTACTTTTCAAAAAGCTAAAATATATTTTAGAAGGTAGAATCTCTCATTAAGTAAGAATAAAGAGCTGTAAAAAGGTCACAAGGCCCTGTGAAACTAGACACTTGATATAAACAATAAATGCCTTGCTAAGGCACGTACCCTTGAAGCAGAACAGAAGGCTGATAATAAAGAACATCCCACCACAGGAGGAGCCGAAACCGGCTGAAAACCTGCCAGCTGCTGGATAAGGCATAAAGTCAACAAAAATTTGCAGTAACTGGGGGAAAGGTAAAGGTAGTAATGGGAGAGATCATGACCACCGACTCAGCTGGAGACTGAATTGGAATACACACACCCCCCCGGAGCGGGAGCACGCACACATCAGTTAAAGGACCTTGTAACTTTAAATGAAAGCCAGAGGCTGTACTAACCAAAAGAAATTGTTAAGATAAGGCACTAACCAATAATTATAATTAAGGGTGTGTATTTCTGTACCGTATAAATATTCCTAAGAGCTTTTAGGCCAGTATGCTACCTTTGTGGATTGCCACCTAGCACCCATCTCTGCAGAAATGGAATAAATAGGTAATACCTCTGCTCTGTGTGTGTACACTGGCATCTGCACACCGGGAAAATGACCCCGCTTTGGGACAGTAGCGGTCCTCGCTGGGATCACAATGCACAAGACAACTGACCCAGACCCTGTTTTGTAATTCAGGAACTTGGTTTAGCCAAGCAGATAAACGCACGCGTGCCCTCGCTCCCGCTGATGCTCTCACGGAAGGTCCCTGCAGTGACGTATGTCCACAGACCCCAGGCTGGCTCCTGGTCTCCCGTGTCTGTGTTAGAAGGCAGAGGGTACCGTTGCTGCCCGGCAGATAAAGAGGTTGCGTGGGCAGGTGCAAACTTGCCCAGTTGATGCGGTTTCGCTGGCCGGGGGCCGCTGCCTTTGCTGGATATTCAGGGAACTTTCCTTTGTTTTCCGGCTCAGCGGAGAGCAAAGCATTGATCTCTCCGCGCTGTACAGCAGGGAGGATATGATGGCGGGAAGGAATTGAGTTTATTCTGCTTTTCACAGCACTTTCTGTCACTCTAATAACTTCATAGATATGAAATTTTGCTTGGAATAAAACACAACCATGTCACACATCTGACATCAGGGACTAAGTGCCCAAAATAGATTTCTTATTTTCTCCTGCTGGATTTTCCCTTTTTCTTCCTTTCAGCTGCTGGGCTCCAGATTGACTCAGCATTCAGGTTAGATAAACCTCACATGTTCTTCTTTGAAGGGGTAGTGGTTTATTCGTGTTTATTGTTTTCTTGCAGTACTGTTTCCACTATTTCTTTTTTTTTTTGGCTTTTTTGCTGTGAAGGCTGCTGAAGTGAAATCTTAAAAACAAGGAAGACAAGATAAACAATACCTATTCTAAGAGAAAATATTCCCAAATTCTGGCAAATTCTAAAATGTCAGTTTAAAGAGCAAAAAGTCTTATTATTTCTGAACACAAACTTTTCCACCCGTTTAGGAAAGCACACTTCCTCAGACGTGATGTATTGTGATTTCTAGCTATGCTTCAGTAACGACTGATCCAACAGCACCCTGATTTTACCTTGATTGGGATGAGTTGCCATCAAGAACATTTTGTTAGGAGGAAATAAGCACTGGTACAAGCCCAGCTGGTGTGGGTCAAATTTCAGCACTGGGGAAGTCATGCTTGTAAGAACTGACCTTTGTGAGCAGTAGCACAAGTGCCTGGAATGGGAGAGAGAGCGGAGGTTTGGGTCTGGGTGGGGTTGGTTTTGGTTTCTTTGTTTTTTTTGAAGGGGGGTAGACTCAGTGGAACTATATTGGAAACCACAATAAGCAGCGTCCCACTCGGAGAAGATAGCAGTGTTTTGGAAGTGTAAGATGTGTGGGGCATGTGATGTGTATTGGTTGCTAATTAATCAATTCTAAGCAGAGCTTTAAAAGGTGGTTTGAAGCTGTAGAAGTGTAAATGGCTGATCTATACCCATCCCTCTCTTCTGTGCTGCCTCCTAGGACTGTGAGTAAGCTGTTACAGGGTAGATGCATCTACAATATATGCAGGAAACGCGCTGCACCCTTCCTTCCCATTAATGTGCATACAGAGACTGTGATTGATTTGGAGCATAGAGCAAGCAGCAAATCCTACAGGCTAGTTCCCTGCTAGGGGTCTTCTCTGACGAGTTCAACAGGAAAACAACAAATAAGTCAATATTACTGAGCATATCCTTAGAACACGTGTGGGAGAAAGTGGAGAAGTATTGGTTATCTCTTAAATTTTTTATGTAAATTGCTTTTCCAACAAGTCAAGACACCCTGGATCTTTTTGAGATGGGATGCATGCTATATGCTGTGTGAATTTTGTGATTGCCTTTACAGACTGGTGAATCAATCTCCTGCTAGTCTTGCATTTAGTGTTGGATACCTGTTGCTAATATTCTAACTGGAGGTAGGGTACGTCGAGCTTAACAGAACACCCTATCTTCATTTCAGCTTGTAAAAAAATAGTTCCATATATAATGTCCATTATAATGTCCAGAAAAAAAATGCCTGTTTTCTCTTCCTCACTGCTCTCCTTAACCCATTGCACCCCCAGCCCTCGCACCGCCCTGCACCCGCTGCTCCCACCCAGCCGCTGCGTGCGTGCCCGCCCACCCACCCACGGCCCCCGACACCGCTGGCTCCCGACACCGCTGGCTCCCGGACACCCCACCACCAGCCTGCCCCTGCCCGGTTCCTTTTTTGTGATACCGGACCATGGGAGGGTTTCGCAGAGGTGTCGGAGGGGCCGGGGTGGCGGCGCAGCAGTGGGCAGGGCAGCGGGTGAGGCGGTGCTGGCTGTGTGTAGCTGGGGGGGCGCAGGGAGGTCGGTGGGGGCTTGGGGCGCTGTGCCGGGCGGGGGAGCTGGAGGAGGAGGGGGTGGTAGGGGCAGGCCGGTGTCGGGGGAGCAGAGGGGGCCGTCGTGGGTCGGCGGGGCGCAGGGCGCTGCGAGGGCTGTAGGGGGCGCTGTGCGCCCGGCGCTGGGGCCCGAGGAACTGTCAGGTGCCTCCCGACCCGCGGGTCACGGGTTCGATTCCCCTTTTGCTCAGGGCTGGGGGGCAGGAAGGGGCGCATCATCTTGCTTCGGCCGTATCGGGCTGGCAGTGCATGGGCAGGTTTGGCCTTGCTCCTTCAAGTGTCGTTATCCTCGGGCCGCCGTCGTTTTGCCCTCTTTCGTTCCTCCTTTCCTATGGGTGAGGCCAGGGAGCGACAGGCGGGAGGGGTGTTTGGCTGCTGGCCGGGCTCAGCCCAACACCAAAGGCAAAAGAAAGGCTGGCGTGGCAAAGAAAGGCAGCAGGAAGGAAAAGCAGGGCTGTGGGCACAGGTGGAAACCTTCACCATGAATATGGTTTTAGACATGGTTCTTAGACCACTCAGTCTTTCAGAAACAACATGATTTCCTGTGTCTCACATGGGCCCCATCGCCGCGCTCCCTGCCTTACCCCATCTTGCGCTCCCCGGCACTCCTCTGTGCTGTCCATTCCTGGGCTCGCCTTGCTTCTTTTAATTATGTCAACCTTTCTCTTACTTCTTGTGGTAGAATTAGTAAAATCCCTATATCAACTGACATTGGGCAACTTAGCAGTGAAGTCACAGGGCCGCTGCCGGGAACATTTTGCCAAGGGTTTGGATGGCCCTGGTCAGCCCTTACCATCCTCCCTCTGCATTTGCTGCCCTAACAGCCTCCTAGCCTCCAGGCAAAGTCAGTCCTGGATATTTTTTTCATATCCATCTGAATAAGTTTCAGAGAGGTAAACACTTTATTTGTAATTCAGGTGCTGGGAGTTGACGCTGTCTCTTCCAGCTCAGTGCCTGGCTTGTTAATCAGAGAAGTAATTAACAGGCTGGAGCACATTGCCGGCTGACGCTCACCCACGGAGCGAGCAGGGTGCCAGGGCTTGGAACCACACAGGCGGGGGGGAAACATGATTCTGCCGTCTTTTTTTCCTGAGCATATTTGCCAGGCTCTACCCTGTCAGTAAGAGCTTGGCTTTCAAGTAACACTTTGGGGTGTTTTTGTCATTGATGCTGTGAATATTTGCAACAGCCAAAATAATTTGAAAACCCCAGACTGGTTAGCTATCAAGGTCACCTAATATGCAAAGGCTTTGTGAAGCTTTTGGTCAACTGTAAGGAAGGTTTTACTATACTTTCTGCATTTAAATATGGATGAAAAACATTTCAGGCTGTTTCAAGTAGCATTGGTACTTTTGCAAATAAAATTCCCTTAATCCGGATAGAATGTTAGAATTTTAAGGAGTTGAAACAAAGAGAGGTGCAGACAAAACGGGAATTGCTTGTCAGTGAAATTACTTCCCATTAGAAAACCAGACAATGTTTCTTGCTCTTGATACTTGGTTTTAAGATAAAAGTCTTAGTGTCCAAATCTGACAAATCAGGTACTCTGCTTGTGTTTGTCATCCTTAGCATTTATTCACAGAAGCTACAGAACACATGCACACGATATTTTTATTTATTATTTATTAAGAACTTGCCTTTTTGTGCAAGTAGAAAAGCTAGAGCCCGCTTCTCCAGGGACAATATCAGCCAACCTCAAAGAATAGAGGGCAGCTGGAAATGACGTTCTCTGAAACATCCCATAGGATGCTGGGAAAGGTAGAAAAAGGGAAGTAAATCCATATTCCTGGTTGGGATGGTGGGATGGACCCTTGCTGCAAGCGCCCCCAGCCCCCACAGAGCTGGCAGGAGGGCTGTGACGCTGTCTTCAGTGTAATTCTAGTATTCCCTTTAAAAATGTTTGTTGCATTTAAAGAAGGTACAGACCTTGCTGCCTTCCGATCAGCTGTGGCCAGGCGGTACGTTTGGCCCTCAGCCTTCTCTCGCCATCTGAGCACCAGCAGTTTGACTCGCAGCTGCCACGGGGACACCAGCGTTTTGGTGGCAGGAGAAACGCGCATCCAGTTGTGTGACAAGGCAGTGGCTGCTACGTATGGTCCCCAAATAACCCAAGCGCGCTCATCCTTTACACTCTGGCTCCCAATTTAATGATGAGGTTTTGAGGTCTATGCTGGATCTTGTGATTGCTTAAAGAAACATTTCCTAAATCAACCCCCTGATGGTTTTTCTTTTTCCATATCTAATGAACATCCCTGCATAATTTGTTTCACAAAAATATTTGAAAAGTTCCACTATTCAGTACAGAAAGAAGAAAAACAAATTTTAAAGCTTTAGAAAGTTTTCGTATAACAGAGCAGTCATTTTTGGGCCAGCTGTGCTTGGCAGTTTCTGTTCAAGTCGGGGCATGCTGAGCTGGGGGGTAGCGCTTGGCAGCACGCTGCGGCAAAGCTCGTCTGTAACACCCTCATTATTGTCCATGTTCTGTTCTCTCACTAATTTCATCTATTAAACAAATAAATGAGTGATTATGCCAGATGAGGGATTTTTTGTATGGGAGGATCTTCTTCTAGCGTTGCCATCCTTTAGTGGTAATTATGCAGTCTTACAGCTGTTGCATACAGGCAGGTTTGAAATAATAATTCTATAAGGTGTATAAATCACACCATAAAAATAAATAAAGAGATAAGTGTCTAGTCAGAAGACAACAGAGAAATAAAGCTGGGGATCTGGATTACAGAATACCTTGACAGACTCAGATGACAGTCAGTCCTGGCTATAACTGTGCTATGTCTTTACATGATTGCAAAACCAAGCAATTAAGGCTCTGGAACTTAAAAAGAATTATACGTGTGCTGAAGTGTCCATACCATGAGCAAGTCAAGAAATTTCATTTTTTCTTTTCTGCTTAGATTCACAGTGCAGGGTGGGGAAAAGTTCCTGATGCAGAAAGTCAGTTAGTTGTGTCATGGTTTGGAGGATAACAGCAGGATAAAAACACACGGAAGCGTTGAGAAACCCCGACCTCAGACAGTCCCAAACTCACGAACTCTGCGTGCAACACTCAGCTAACACATTGACTCACACAGTTGGATGAAGATCCTTCCCAACATATGGTCTGAAATGGGTCTCTCCTGTAAATTTCATGGAGTTATTTTCTTTATAGCTTTACTCTTCTGAAGCCTAGTAAAAATGCCCGTTCTCTGTTTATTCTGGCGATTTAGTCTAGCAATTATGTAATGTTCATGAAACAGAAGCAGCACATAATTTTTATGGTTCATAATATCTCTCCTCAGCAAAAAGCTGGCCACTTAGAGGAATATTCTTATCCCAGGATGCTTTTTTGGTAATGACTTTTTGGCAAAACCAAACGGCTGCAGCCTGGAGGGAGTCATTTTGTAACTGATTGACTGTTCTCTTCTTGCTTATGAGCATTCATAACTTCTGTTGCTCTCTTCCTTGTTTCCCCTTTCTTCTTCCCGAGGTGATGATAGGGGATAAATGTCTAATTTTGGCTTATAAAGCTGCCAAGTTTTAGGATGATTTTGTTGTGGCTGTTCTCTCTTTCAAGAGATAATGGAGGAGACTGCATGTGGAAAAAAATAAGTTTGTGTCAGTTTAGCATTTAGGGGAGGTGTAGAGAGTTCAGATATCTTTGTACCATACAGATGTGATTATAACGTCATGCTGGTTTTATTTAAAACCATGGGGCACTAATAGAAAGATGTAATCCCAGGCTTGGCTCTCATTTTCATGTAAGCCCACAGTAGTTCCATTGAAGCCAATGGATAAGCACCGGTTAAAAGGAAAAAGACAAAGGAAAACCAGGAGTCTTTTTGTTTAACTGCTATGAGAAAACATGTTGTATATCTGAATTTTAAGAAAAATATACATTAATCAGAGAAGGCAGTTGAAAAATTCAGATAGTTTGGTTGGTATATGGAAAATGGACACGGATGAAGACTGTAACCTTTATTTGAATGACAGTTGAGGTTACAGGGATAAATATTTATAGGGAAGGTGTGAATTATTTATATGTGTTCCAAGATAGCAGAGTTTAATAGCATCCTTTCCCTGGACTTGCTACACTGTAAGCTGGGGGTCGCGTGCAGAGTGAGACTGTATCTGATATTGAGGATTTGTGTTTGACATGAAGAGACGGCGGTGGAGGGAGGGGAGCAGCTTCGTGTTTGAGTTTCTATTCGGAATAGGTGTAAAAGCCAACAGAAGTGCACAGCTCTGAGTAAAGAATATTCAAGGCGCTATGAATCATCGCTCTGATGTTGTTATGCTACAATGGCAAATTATGCCGGTTTTGTCTCTGCAGTCAGACAGCGCAACAGATGGCAAAGATTTGCACAACCAGTTAAAATTCTTGGCAAAGCAAATTTTTTGAATTTGTAGCTGAAGAGTTAATTGAGATACACTGGAATATTTGTACCAAATGGGGGAGGAAAAAAAACAACTTTTTTTTTATAATCTCCCACTTAAAAAATAAAATTCGACACATTTGCCTAACAAGCAGTGCTATTACTCAGCAGCTTCCATACGTACTTGCCCTGCGGTGGGGAAAACTGCCAGCCTCAAATTATCCAGGGAGCTGTTTCCAAAGGGGAAATGCATAGCAGGGAGCAATTACACCTCTCTCAGGTCTGCTCAGGAAACCTGGCAATAGGACGCGTGTGTCCTGTTTGGCTGCGCAAAACGCCAGTCTTGTTCTGTTACTTACTTACAGATTGGTGGTTCCCGGATCCGGCGCTCTGAGCCCAAGAGGTGTGACGGAAAGTTAGGCCGTATTCCTGAGAGTGGAACCACAGGGGAATATTACAGAGACGTCTACTCTAAATACAAACTAGTCTATATGCTTATTTCTCATCTTTAATTCATTACTGTGTTATAGTCATACTTTACACTACAAAGACTGTAATTACGTTGTAGTTTATGTTAAAATTACAATGCAATTTCAGTGCATTTTAATACATAATTATCTGTTAGTTAATAAAGCTTAACAGTTACGTGTTTAGAGTCCCTTTTACTCCAAAGGACTAATTCTGAATACATGTACTATTAAAATCCAGGTATTATAATAAAACTGTGCTGCTCCCATGATCATTCTCTGTTATCCAGTGAAGGGAATTGGGGCTAATTTTAAGAAGTGAATGCAAATCACCATTTAATAGCAGTGCAATTTCACAGTTAGGTGGTAGGACATCATACTTGGCTGGTTGTTTTCTGCACTGGCCTTGCATGTACAGACCTGTATGTAAAGCAGCGGCGATTGGGACGTGACTTTGTTCCTGCGTTATTTTTGCTGTTTCTTGGGTGGGTTTTGCAGTGCGTTCACAGCTGTGCTGAGCAGCACGTCCACAAGCTGTATGAAAGGTGCTGGGTTGGCTGCACCTTCTCAGTGCTGTGTGTGGCCTGTGCTGCCCGTACCCCGAGTGCCACGGCTGAGAACCGTGGGCATGAACTGGGGGAACTGGTGTGAGAGATCACACAGGAGACCACACCGGACATCACACAGGATCTTCTCATTTCCTTCCACCACCTTCCTCTTCCAAAGAGGATCAGCTGAAAAGTTTGGGGAGGCTTGTGAGGGCTGGGCCTTGGCCAAGGCAAATGGAGGAACTTATAGGTCAAATGCTTCTTCCCACTGGTGCCTTAGTCAGATAACCCTGAAGTAACTGAGTGACCTAAAAAGTCTCCTATCTCTGAAACACACCTAGCCACCAATCCTAGCCGGGCAAGGGCTCAGATTAGGGCTGACAGTGGTGCTTGCAAGACTACGAGGCCTCAGGAGGCTTCTCCAAGGAAGCTTCATAGTCAGGGTCCTGCCCATGCCCCATGGTCAGCCCGCGTCCTGGGCCAAGCAGCAGGGGTCCAGGATGAACAGATGTGGGGGACATGCTTCCCAATGAAAAAAATCACCACAAAAATGTTAGAATACTTGTCCTTGGGTTCTTTGGTGGAAAATATACAGCCTGTTATTCCTCTGAGGGCCATCAAACCTAGCTTCCAGCTAGGGCTATGCTGATGACTCATTTCCCTTTGATTTTTTTTTTTTGTCAGTAAGACACTGCACTTCAGGGGAAGGGGGAAATCCAACCTGAAGATAAAACAGATAATATTTGTTCATTTCTCTACCAATTCACCCTCAGAAGAAGAAAGACAAGCAGCCCAGCTCACTTGAGATAGTGATTTTTCAACACTTTTGATAAATTTTTTACAGAATCTTTCTCCAGGTTCTTCTGTATGATTCCTGCATGCAAAACAACATTTTTAACTTCACTTGATTGTCTACTCCATGCTGCTCCGTCAGCCAGGCCAGCACATGCATCTGCCTAAAGGATGCGAAGTCCTTAGTGACTCGGGCCGGGGTATGGCTGAATCTAAGAACCAAACTCCCACTGAAGTCAATGTAATCTCAGTGTCAAAAAGATCTTTGGGAGTGGAAGTCTGCATCAGAGTATATCCCTAAGATATCCCTAAGACTGAGGATGCTGCTTTGTAACATGGTTAATTAGGAAGCAAAATTATTTTTTTTAAATATTGTGACTAATTAATTCTAAATTTGATGACCCTATAACGATGCAGGGAATTTCCCTGGTTAATGTCACTCATTCTCACTGAGTCTTCACGAGGGCAGACTGGTTATGTTTGACCTTTAATTGTACCTGGACACTTTTCCTGGATTTATGTGATGCTATGCTATAGGCTTCTTTTATATTTTTAGCTGTAATAAATGTTGAGCCTTAATTTTCGTTTGCAGATAAGCTGTAGGTGTTTGTAATTTGGACAAAAAAATTTACTAAAATTTGCCCTCTTTTGTTTGATTGGAACAGTTCTTCATATTTGCTCAGTGTTACGGAATTCTACCTAATGCTTTCCACAACCTGTAAACACTTCTTAGCATTGCTGCCCAGACAAAAGAATGAAGTTGGTTTTCCTCTGTCACCAATTTAGTTACAAACTAGTTTGTACTAGTTGCCGCACTACTAGTACTAGTTTTTAGGTTATTTAACATATTCTGTGGATTTTCATCTGGTATTTTTGTTGTTTTGGTGAGTAGCTGTGACCTTATATAGCCTTCTATTGAAAATGCAAAGGGTTTCCAGCCATATTCTGGCAGTGTATAATTTAGTAGAAAAAACGTCATTTTTAATCTCAAATACAATTTTATATTCATTTTTCACAGTGAATTAAAAGGATACCTTTCCAAGTATCTAGCTGCAAAATGCACGTGCATAAAAGAAACATTTTACCTTTGGAGTTGGAAATAGTCAAAATAATATATTCAGAGTAATTAAGAATAAAATAATTCTAGGCTGCTTATAAAATCCCTAAAGCTTTCTAAGGCGAATGTACAATTGGAATGCTTCTCTTTTAGCTTAGAGTTTAAAAACATTTTGCTGCTTTTTATCACAAGATCTCCCAGTGTACTGCCCTGAAAAAAACATCCATCGGTAAAAGGCAAAACAGAAGCTGTGCATTTTCCCCTTCTTCACTTTAATTGTACATAAGGCTCTGCCCCCCCCCCTTTTCTTTTTTTCCTTTTTGGTTGTTGTTGCCAGAAGCTGGAATAACTGGATTTGATGACATTACAGAAAAAAGTTTCTCAGGTTCATATGCAATCATCTGGGTCTAATATGATACAGCTCAATTTCCAAGAGAAAATCTGATCCTCAGACTTCTCTTGTTCCAGTTTTATTACCAACTTGCTGTGTAAGGTGTTTCTCAGCAACCTGGCCCGTTTTTCCCTTTATTTGATAAGGGTCCTGTTCTTGGCATGTTCATAGGAACAAGTAGGGGGAAAAAACCCTGAGAACGCAAAAGCATTCTCAGCTGGACAATGTTTTTTTGGTATTGTCGTGAACTTCATAATGCACAGCTGATTTCTCTAAGGATATGTATTCCAGTTAATTTGAGATCTTGCCCAAATGTTCAGTGCTATAATTGAGTTTTTTGTTAGGGACAGAAAAAAAATGAAATGTACCCACAGCAGTTATCTAAATGGGTAGATATTCCATGACAACACTTCTTTTTGATAAAGTAATTTTAGGAAGAAACTATTAAAACTGCGTTCTTTTGCAACTCAGGAGATAGAGGTGAAAATAGTTCTGCTGTGAGTTTGAGTTCTTTAAATTTACATTAGTGCTTAAGTCAGTCTTTTGCTTTTTGCTTGGAGAAGGGAGACATCCTTCCTGTTTTCTGTTACTTTTTAACTTTAAAAAAACTAAAAAACATCCTTCTTTCGATCAACTCATAAAAAATGGGTCAGAAACAAGTCATTATTTTTCTTAGGATTGAGTCACTTGAGTGAGAAAGATTAAAAAGAAATCCTCAAACTTCTTATCTGCCATAAGTCAGTAACAAGATCAAATTAAACAATGTCACACAGGGGGCCCTGGGGAATAAATTAAGGTCAGCACAGTTGTGAATAATTGATTTAAAGAGGGTACAGAGGGATGTAGTTGGCCACAACTTTCTGAAAACAATGAGAGCCTTGGGGGGTGGGAGGTGGATGGTTTGTTGCTTTTCAAAGATGACTTTGATGGACTCCCTTTTAGGAAATAAGAAGATGCTGAGAAGCAAGTGATTTCTAGTGCTTCCTTAATGACTGTGTTTAATTTTCTTGGTAAGTGCTTGAAATCTGAAACCGGGAGGGAGGGGGATAAGAGAGAGAGGTAGATGAGCAAGATCAATGACTTTTAATTTTCTCTGATGTGTCTTTGGATAAAAATTAAATCTCCTGCAGCTGAATTTGTTAAAATAGGAATTGATACTGCTATTCTTCATGCTCTGAGACTATTTACTAGAAGAGTAGAGAATCTGTTTTTTCCTATTATGGCAAGTCTTCTATTTTTAGCCTTTATTTCCTAAAGAACCAATAATGAAGATATACTCATCTCTTCCTTTATCCCTCACTGCTCTCCTCAATGACTTGAGTCCATTGAGTGAGTTGAGCCCAGCTGGCAGAAGGGAAGGGCTGTCTGGGAGGCAATTAACTGCTGTGGATTTCACAGGAGTAGGTGGCTGGGTTGAAGTCACTGCAAGCGTTCCTTTGAGGGAGATGCTATATGGAGAGCTCAGAGCCCTTTCTAATATAAAATAATCAGCACAGACAGAGGCGTTAGGAAGGCTTCAAATGCGGGGAAAACCTGCAGTTGGAGCTGGCACCTTATCAGACCTCAGGACAGCCATCCACAAGATGCAGGTCCTGAGCACTCCAGCCCTCTTTAATTCTGCCGCTTGTAGAGCGGCCGGTTTGTTCTGTAGCTGTGCGAGTACTTTGTGTTTTCACAGTTTTGCAGCAAGGCTTCTTGCTGTCCCTTCCTGTCAGCCTTGCTTTGGTGCAGGTTTCTAACAAAAAATCAAAGCAGGATTTGAAAAGAGGATGTTGACACAGATGAAGCATCCGACTGTGACAGTGAGATGAGGGAGGCTGGCCTGGCTGCCTGGAAGTGGAGAGACCACATTGGGGCTGGGGGCTTGATTCCTGGCTCACAGGTGACCTCCCCAACTCCGCAAAATAGCATAATTGAGCCTTTGCTAGTGTTTTCCACATCGGAAAACATGTTAAGGGTACTTCTGAGCCGGGCGGGGGATCACAGAGCCCTTGGACCGTTGTTGGATGCCAGCTGACTTAAAACCCTTGGGGCTTTTGGTCAACCAGGGTTGAATCTGAGGCTGCTCAGGGCATCCTGGTGGGGATGACTCTGCTCTTGGCAGTCCCGGCAGTAGGGAGAAAGGGAGGGGAAAGGTAAAGGGTTGTGGCTCTGCTGCAGTAGCACAAGATGAGCAAGCCCTGAGCACCGCTGCCCTCCTCTCAACTGCACGGAAGATGCAGGGGCTGAGGGTGTCCCTCCAGCCAGAGCTGGATAAAAGGTTGGAAAACACTGTCCAGTTATTCCTCAAGCCAAAAAGAAATAAGTCTGTTGTAAATGGGTAAAATTCTTTGAGATGAGCACCTGGGAAGGAATAAGCTAATAAAAGTGTCTACCCCGAGGAAGAATACTTAGCAGTTTTGAGGCTGAAATGCTATCCGTGCTTTAAAGGCTGGGACATTTTGAATAACATTTAAGCTAAATTGTCTGGTATATAATATGAGATGGTAAATCCCATCTTCCTCACAAATTAAGTCCATGCCCTGAGATCTGTGAAGTAGTTAGGTTTTTGAGTTGGGTCTTGTTAGGTCAATAATCAAATAATATCTTCATATCTTTTTTTTTTTCCCCCCATGTTTCAGAATAATTATGCTTATAAGCATAAATATTAATTTCTGCTCAATATGTATGCACTCTGGAATCCCTAGGTGTGACTAACAATATCTAATTGCAGAAACTAGAATATTCATTAAATTCTTTCGGATAATCTTTAGATGGGTGTATTAAGATTCAGATATATTCTAGCAGGAGGGTTTTCTGCAGAGCTGTGAAATGCTCTGTGAAGTTTCCCTTTAGCCAGCAGGATATAAGAATGTACAACTGCTGGCATGAAGGAAGGAAAATACAAAAAGGCTGCGTGTGGCCAAAGAGGCTTCATATTAATGTACCGTTGCAGATATGTTTTATAAAGTTAATTCTACCTCCCTAGCAACTCAATTAGTATCTTAAACAATATTTTTCAAAATCATTACAAGTTGAGAAACACTGACATAATAACTTTTATGTTATGATAAACCGGTACTGTTCTAAAAATGATGTAATGTGGAGTTTTGCTTCTTTCTTTGTAATTACCCTAAATCTCCAGATACTTTGCGTACTGTGGAAAAAGCAAGGTGACATGTCAACATGACTATGTCCACTCATTTGCTGCTTAGCAACAGATTAACATGCTTTTTTTTTTTAACGAGGGTTTACTGAAATTATAGGAAGTAAAATGGGAGGTATCTACAGGAGGCGAGCTATGCTGTCCCCTCCCCCAAGCCAAGATCAGCTATAAATGTGTTACTACTGACTGATGTTTGACTTGGCATTATAATGCTGTGCCACTTTCTTTGTATTTATAGAATTATGCTACTTTCTCATTTGCATGTGAGAAATGCATCTCCATAATTAATAGACTCAGTGTGTGTTTTGTCTCTCTCTTTCTCAAGTTCAGCTTCCCGCATAGTAAAAACTTGTGATCAATCATATAAATGTAGGCACTTCATAACCTCTGTTTTCAAACTTCTAAGGTATCTTGTCTGAAGATCAGCAGGAATCTCCCCAAACTAAACTCCCAATATGTTTATCTTTGAGCAGGTGAGCGGGTTAACTCTCGGAACAGGCAAAAGCTGTTCATGGCTTAGTGAATACAGAAGGGGGAAGGCAGTACATCCGAACCTCACTGCAGAGACCCAGCAGTTCACGCCGCTTACTGTCTGCTCTACGTTTGGCAGTCGTGCCCAAATTTCTTGCAGCTGCTGCATCTTTAAGCAAGATTCATTGATACGCCATTTATCTGCTTTTCCTGCTGGAAGAAACATTAAAAAAAACCCCAAACCAACCACCAAACAAAAAAGATTGTGTTGTCTGTAACCCAGAAAAAGATTAGTTTAAGACATAGTGAACACAGTGCAGGCAATCTTAAGGAGAATCTCTACTAGCCTAGCTTGGGGGTTTTTTGCCCTTCCTTCCTGAATATGCTAACAGCAAGTTACCTGAGTTCGAATTGAGATACATTTTGAGCGCCAGGCTGGTTATTCACTTTGACTAGTAGTCACTGTTCACTCTGTTCACAAAAAGCTTTCAATTTTTTCCATGAATCTTTTTACTCAAATCCATACTTTCCAGTAACGTGAGTTTTGCCCTTTTTTTGCTGTTGGCGGCTGTACTTGTGTGGGGTAGCATCCCAGTGGTTAACCGAGTCAGGTGATATTGTTTCTGATTTCTGACTAAATGCCCAAAACTTTTTTAACAAGGGAATAACAAGCAGTTAGTAGTGAATTAGCAAACGCTCTTGATCCCACAGGAATATCTTTGTTTGCATGAGAATATATTCATACAGGAACAGTCACTCCCCAACCATTTGTGCAAACAAAAACATGTTCCCTTGAATATTCATGAACAACAAGGGGCACAAACATGGTTGAACCAAGCAGCTGCTCAGAATTCCGACAACCGTTTTGTAAACACCGTTTTGCAGTGTTTGACCAGCTCTAGGTACTGCTGTCAAACAGGAGCGAAAATGAGCTGAAATGTTGACAGTAGTAAGAGCAGATTAAAAAAAACAAAAACAAAAAAAAACCCCAACCAAGAAACCGTAATCAGTGATACATTTACATACTTGTTAAATCTTACTATGTATAAAGGCCAACAATGATAATGAGCCTAATTCAACTTTTTTTGTCTTTGATGATGAAATACACTAACGTAATAACACATCTCATTGGTTAGGCACCTTTTCTCAGGATCGTTTTGCTGTCTCATCTCTTCAAGTCTTTCCTTCCTTCATTATCTTATTTCCATTCTGCAGTCTTGAATGCTGGAATAAATTAGTTGCTTGAAAATTGGTCCTGTATTAAATATTCTGCTTGATTTCTTAATCCTTTTTTCTCCGCTGGCGTCCATTCTTTCCAGCAGTGAGCAGAATGATGCCCTTGGACTGGAAGCGGAGCAAAAATCATCTTTTTAGTCTGTGCTGTTTTGTCTGTCTCTTGTTCAGCTCCCTGGGATGATGCTGTTCTCTTCAGAAATGACAGTATTTTAGCTGGAGAGAAGAAGAATGTGGCTCTTTATGAATGGGCAAAACTTTCCAGGTTGGTGAAGACAATGGCAAAGAAAAATAAGTCTTTGAGGGTCACGATGAATAAAAAGGGAGACAAGTTTTGAAAAGTAGCCTGAAAACTGTCCTCAATTTGTTTTTGAACCGCTGACTTCCCAAACCAATTTAGTCATTCATCCATGAAGCTAAATAGACTTAGCTGCTGCTTGTGTCTGGGAGAGTTGTGGAAGCTCCTTTTTTTGTGTGTTTTAAATCTGCATGTAATGACTCCATCTGCTGTGTTGTTGGTTTGGGTTGGTTTTTTTTTTTGTGTGTAAAAGTGCAAATTAAAAGTGTTTTCTGGGATTTCTGGAGCTCCAAGTGAAAAACTATTTGAGATCTACATTAAATTCATTGCCTTAAATTGAGCAGGTCCTAATTCTCTAGTATTGTACATACAAAAATAAAATTCAGTATTGTTACCTGTGGGATGTGACGTGATGGAATAGGTGTGACGCTGACCTAAAAATGGGCAGGCCCATGTGTTAATAGTTGCTCTGCAACCAACCTGCTGCGTTAGTTTGTGCAAACTGTAGTTTCCCCGTACACAAAAATAGGGGAAGAGAACTGTAATTAATTTTGTTGGTTTTATATGGAGCTGAATTAATCATATAATTCTTTTTCTCTGTATGTATTTTCTAAAATAAGTGAAAGACAAGGCACTGTGTACATCTTACTTGTGATCCTCCCACCCCAAGTAGTCTGTGTTAAATAGAATAATGTTCTTGCTCCATCTCGACTGTCCACCTCCTGTTGAACACTCCAGATTTTTTGATGTTGCTCAGATACACTGATACTAATATTATGGTAGCAAGGCAGGTGGCAGGAGCTAAAAAGTTGAAGGTTAGTGCAAAATAATAGAAATAAGTTGTTTCTGCTCATGCGGTTTACCACATTAAGTAAGCATTCTTGGGAATTATTCAGAAGAAGGTGGAATACATTTGGAAAAAAGTGCATATTTGCATAATGCAGCAAATTTCTTGGCTTTTGTGCATCACTGAATGTAGATGAGATATTCATTTAAGAAGTTTACAATTCTGCATCCATTCTAATGTCTGTTTATAATAAATAACTGAGTGTAGTTTGCAAAGAGGAAGGTGATCTCTACAGCCCTTGGGCATTAGCCGCTACCAGTGAGATACATTTTTAGCATAGTCTGTTTGTATTGAAATTAGATGTTTGCCATGGAAACCTACGTGTTACAATATATTATCTCATTCTGAAGTGCAGGACGGCTTTGCAGTGAAAACCATGAATATAGCATCTAGTGTTTTTTTCTGACATGATCTCTTCTAAGTGTGATTTCTTCATA
Organism: Larus michahellis; assembly: GCF_964199755.1. Classification (NCBI taxonomy): domain Eukaryota; kingdom Metazoa; phylum Chordata; class Aves; order Charadriiformes; family Laridae; genus Larus; species Larus michahellis. The sequence continues at coordinate 9,029,206 of NC_133909.1, forward strand.
TTTCTGATTGATTTGATGAGGACTGCTCTAACCACTCATTGTGTGGAGGATGGGACTCCTATCTACAAAACACTAGCTTCCCTCGAACCCTCTTTTCCCTCTGAATTCCAGGCTTTTCCTTGAAGGAAAAATCCTGAAAAATATTTTGGAGGAAGCGGCTCTATTTCTTATCGGCAGAAAGAAACATTTTTTTCTTTTTATTTTGATTTTCTATTAGATGATGTATAACTCAATATTAAAAAATACAAAACATTGAAAATTTTCCATTTGAAAAAATATCAACATGGGGTGTTTTGGCTTTGCCCTTTTGTTCTCTTTGCTTTCTCTTATTTAAAAAAAAAAATTCTAGCAAATGTCAAGTAATTTTTATAAACTGGGCTTTTACTTTTGATGGACCTGAACATTGTGGCACAATGTGATTCTGTTTTTAGAGGAGTTCTGCGCACTCGCCAGTACCTGGAGAATTACTTCTCTTCTTGAGGTCAGGCTTGGTGTGTGAAATCCAGCAGCCCCATCCTCACAATAAAAGTAGCGTCCACTGGATCTGTTTGACAAAGTTGCAGCACTTATTCTCCCACCACAGGGTTTCACCTAAAACTTAGAGACACTTGTGCAGCCTGAGGCAGTGTTGGACATCGCTGCTTCTTTAGCGGAGCTTCTGGGCAAGGAGGAATGAGTTTGAGCATTATGTTGCTTTGAGCTTTATGCAACTGAAACCACTGGTTACAGGTAGGAGTTTTTCAAGACTTTATGGCTTTAAAGCAGCTGCTGCCCATATGTTAAAATACAAACTCCAGCAGCAAAATATGTCAAAAATGTCTTAGCAGCTAGGGGCTTGGACATTTTGTGTTTTGCAGAAATTCGTTAGAACATAAAAACCCACCGATCACGTCATTCTCTTTCTTCGCCTTCCACTTTATGTAACAGAAAGTTAAACTACTGGAGGGCAAGGGAGGGTTTTTCAAAAGTATATAAATTGAAACAATAATAGCAATTGTTTTCTTCTTTTTATTTCCCTCACTCCCTTCCCCCTCTTCTCATTTTTTGGCTGTAACTGTCTGAGTGCACCAGTCTTCTGGAAGATACCCTGGTGGGTCTTATGTTCTGATGTCCTGTGGATATTCTGTAGCTCAACAGACTCTTCTCCGAGCTATTTAATGGACTCCCATGTGGGATTCCAGCCCCTCCTGCACCCAGATGACTTTTCCTGAGAAACAGCCAGCCAGCTGTGCTTTGCCACAGGATTTCCTCACAGGCGATGATGCTGAGCTTAATAGCGTGCAAGAAACCTCCATTGTCAGAGGTGGAACAGGATACCTTACCCAGACCCCTCTGAGATCAGCGTAACCAGGCTATGCATAAAGGCATCCATCTCAACGTCTAGGTTAACAGTATTGTATCCGCTTCTGTATCTCCTGGTTTATACCTCACTTGTCCTTTTTGAAATGTTTTCTTTTAAAAAGTATCTCAGAAAATGAAAGGGGAAACGGGGCTTGCTGCAGCGAAAGTAGATGAATAAATTAAAGCAATAACTCTTACAGAAAGCAGTTTAATAACCAGTGCAGCAGGCATTGCTAATGTTAAACCCACTTTGAAGTCTGTTATGTAGTTAAACTGGGATTTCACATCAAAAAAATGTTATTTACATTTGCACATGCTAGCCCAGCTTTTGTTAACAGCACTGGAAGATTAGATGTAAATGATCTGAGACCAGTAATATAAATGCAATAGTCTGAAGGCATTTCTCAAGGAGGCTATTACAAGACTGGGGGGGGAAAGAAAAGTATTCAAATTCCTAACCATGTTCCTGTCATCCAAAGTATATTTCCAGATGCCAAAACAATCTCAGCTAGCAAAAGTGAAACTCATTTGCTCAAGCTTCCCATTTGCTGAACTTGCCTAACAAGACACTTGAGATTTAAGTTTACATTTTTACAATGAAAATTAGATGGAATGATGCAAAGCCCTTCTTGATGTCTCCTCCCTTGATGTTTCTACTTCTCTGCCATCAGCTGGTTTAACTATAACATCTGCATTTTATTCAAACTCTGGACTGCAGTTCTGTTCTGATTACTGCTTGGGGGAAAATAATTGCTGGAAGTATTGGGATTTTAAGAAAACTACGGGTAATGTAAAGAGACTGACACATTGTTTTCCCATTTCAAATCTTGGAATTGTATTGGGTGAGATGGACGAGGTTGGATTTCTTGTCTGTTCTGTACCTTTAGGCTAACACTTGTATCTAGGCCCAGATTCAGGTCTCAGATGAGATATTTAATTTTAGGCTCCTAAATTTAAGAATCTAAGTTAGGAAGCCAGTCCTTACTAGCAGCGTAGGCACAGTGTGAATCCGATGTGGAGGCATGGACCTCTCACTGATTTAGAGGGAGCGGATGTTTTCATTATAGACAGTCTGATTAGCAGCTGAAAGGAAAGTAGGATACAGCCTGTTCTCCTGAGGTAATTGTGCAAGCAGTTACACTATTTTTCTTCAAAGCCTTATAGAAATATCAATTTATTCTCACAAAGGCCAGTCAGGATGAGTGGGGCTTTGGGTCATATTTTGACATGAATTCACTCTTATTTCCAGTTCTAGGCAATCTTTAGGAGCTTTCCTTTTGTCTACCATGGAAAGCTCAAATAATAATACTGCTACTTAGATTTAGGCTTACTCTATTCTCTTTTGCCAATCAGCTGCCACCTTCTAGAAAACCAGGGATGAGTTTCCATTCTGAAAATAGGCATGATTTTCCACAGTTTTTTTCCAATTTTTCAGGCAAAACAGGATCTTTAACCACTTTTGAACCACATACCAGATTCTTCATTTATAACCAATCTCAAGTAGAAAGTAATACAAGCTTGATTCTTCTTTTAATGGGAACGATAGGGAGTGAAGGATTATTCCACTAAAGATAATTTAATTAGTAGAAGTCTTTTGCAAGTGAGAATCAAGTTTACTGTCAGGAATGAGAATTAAAATGAAAAAAAAGAGTGCAGATTCTTAAAAAAAAAAATGCCAATTGAAACCCTTATAATCTGGTTTTTAGACAGTCTTCATCAATGAAGCACTTCTGGGCTTCACTGAGAGTCATGGGTCCCTGTTGCTTCTGACAATCAAACCACTGCTTTTAGCTTTTCAGCAACTGTCAGATGTTTTTTGGCTGGGTCAGATTACCATGAAAAAAATCTCACTGGTAAGTATTGGAAAATTGGCACTGATTTCTCTTGGGTTTTATTTGAAAAATCTTACTCTCTGTGTTCTATCCCAGCTTTAAGTACTTAAAGTCACCTGAAATATTGGCTATTTGCTGTGCATAGGGTGAAATCTGATATTTGAAGCACCTAAAAATATTTAACTTCTTATCTGTGAATTTGTGGGATTTTTAGACTACAGTTATTTTTTTTTCAAATGCAGTTTCATTATCAGTTTATGTTTTCTAATTTTGGGGCTAGTTTGGTTTATAGCCCCTACTCTATCCCTCAAAAATTTTCTTTAAACCAGAAGAATAAAGCACGGTTCTCAATAAATATCTTGATTGAAATTCTGAATAGAAGGTTACTTGCATACTTTATGGGGCCTTTGAACAGCATCGGATGAATAGCCCAGTGATTGATTCTGATCACAATCCACACATTAAAGAGTTTTGCAGCACTCTAGAATTCATGTAGCCTTTCACAGGAGCTACGTGCATGTCTGTTCCCTGAAATGTTCATGAAGTCAGACCTTGGAAGCATAGTTAGCTTGAATACAAAGAAGCAGACTACAGAAAAAGCGACTGTTTGGGTCAAACTCATTCTGCATTACACCAGCGTGAATCTGGCTCACAAAAGATGGAGGCAAAATAGAAGGTTTTGTCCAAAATTTATTGGAAGCACATCCCAAGCCAAATCACACATCACATGTCCATATCCAAAAGCCTAATACTGTATGTCACCGAATGCAGCATCTGTGCCATCTTCATTAGGTCCCTAAAAACCAGACTACCGATGAGGATGGATGCCCATTCCTATACAGCTCCTTCTTGTTATAGTGTTCATTTTACCCTAAGTGGTACAACCTCACTTTGTTAGTGGAAATGAGCTGGAAAGTGGGGATCACTTATCCCAAGTGCTTTGAGAGAAAAAGGAGTGATAGGCTTGGGATTTTCAACAAGTCAGAAAAATGTTAGTGCGTAGTTCCCAGGCTTTGGCATTAGACTTATTCTGGTCTTTTGAAAATGACAGGCTCAATGCATTTCTGCTTCTTCATTTCCTTTTTGTCAAACTGAAAGAATTTCCACCTTTCAATTGTCCAGAGTGGTGATGAGCACAACCGGATAAATATGCGTGGAATTCTTATTTACTGGATTCTAACCGTATAGTGCAGCCATAATGTTTTAATAGTTGACATAAAACATAATGGTTGCTCAGCTATTTCAGAAAGCAATACGTTTGAGGAGGGTCGACCATTTGATTAAATCAAAACGTGTTTTAAACATTAATTTGCACTAGCTGCTGCTGGCTGGAGAGCACAGCAGCTGGTGTGGAGCATTTTGACAATTTCCTTCCATGGCTGCTACAAAAACCCTTGCTGACACTAAACCCCTTGCTAGCTCAGCAAAGATGTCAACACCATCACAGGTCAAATGCTAGGTAACTCCTGTCGTAAGTCCACGGAATGATTTACCAAATTGCACGGTTAAAGCTAAAGCAGTTGCATAATTAGAGACATCATTAAATGGCAAGATGATATATCCTGCAAAGAGCAGGGTCTTGTATGTCCCTCTCAAATTAGGTTTGAATCATGTTTAGTGAGCTAATAGCAATTAAAAGGACTCCAAGTTAGCCTTTCTCTGAGGTGGTTTTGTAGATGGTGGACACTTGCACTGGCAAGTAGGAGGTGCTAGCAGAAAAAGCGACCTGCTGAAAGGTCTCCTTGATAGGATTAGGCTTGGAATGACTGCTTCGGGAATAGGGGGAATAGGCTCCCCAACATGAGCCATCCACCCAGCAGATGTCTGTTGCTCAGTTAGTTGCTCCCTTATGCTCCTTTTATAATCGATGCTTTGAAGGAGAGATTCATGTGACGTATTCAGTGTTTACTTGAAGAAGAGATTAATCCTTGAGTAGGTGGGGTTGGGGATTATTTCAGGTCTTCCCCAGGGGAAGGAAATTATGCAGTGAGAGAAATATCATTCCTGGCTTTCTTCTTTCTTTGATTTTTCTGTGATTGTGAGTTAGACTGGAGGGTCCCACAGGTCAGGGACCCTGGGACTAGACTCTTACTCAAGCACAATCCCTGCAAAATGTTTGCCTGGCTCAGGAGAAGAGAATATAACTTGCCTGTATAAGCAAAGAAAGAAATCATAACTCATTTGAAATCTTGACACTCAGTTAGTGATGTTTCTCCTGTGCACTGTTACCTCTGTGTGGCAGCTGAAATAAGTAGAGAGATGATTAAGCCCCTGCTATGGTATTGCCATATATAGATGTCTGATTTCTGCCACTTGTATCCCCTGTCACTATTCAGTCCCTGCAGTGATTTCTCAGAGGAAACTTTTCTTCAGCAGAAATAGCAGCAGCACCTCATGGCTGGGCTGCTGCAGCTGTGCAGCGTGGCTGCTTGTGGTGCTGCTCCCAGGGTGCTCTCCTGGTGCGTCTAAGCAATTATTTCTTGATCTATTGGAAATTCTACATTAAGGAATTTGGGGTCCAAAGACAGAGTGAGCAGATAATGAGTTCTGTGTTCAGTTCAGTGCGCTTCATGCCAAAAAGTAAGGGATAATAATACCGATCCCCTCATTTGTGCTCTGTCCCCTGTTCACTGATGACACGTAGCTGATAACTTTCAAAACTTTTCTTACGCATGTATGCACATTAGTATCTTTGCTGACTATTCATCTATAGTGGGATGCCTGGTGATATCTGAGCACATGTCAAAACATGTTCTAAACCATCTTTTTTATTTTATTTTTTTAATTCTTCATTTTAATTTGCAGTAAGTCTTATTGCTTCTCATTTTTCCTTCTGGCACTTTGGCTGCAGTATTTATCAGCTTCAGCTAAATGATAGCAATACACTGGAGAAAGAGATCCACTAGTCATATTGATCCTCCACTTCCCTGTTACACCTGGGGGATGATGACAAAATTGTAACAAAAGCAAATGGCAATTTACAGTTGTCTTTTCAGGGCATCTCTGCCTCTGTATTGTCACATTTCAAGCATCCTACGTGCCAGCTTGCTTTCCTGTTTCAGGTTCCTCCTTTAATTGAGCTAAATTGGGCATCTGACAAGATGTTTACTTATCAAAAATAAAACTAAATCATAATCAATATTTCTTTTAAAAAATTAGAATTTGAGTCTTCTTGAGCCATATCTCTGTTTCCCTAACGCAGGCTAGATGTGGGAGGTAGTCAAAAGGAAGCATATCTATGCCAAGTATCTCCTTCAAGGACAGTGATTTTAAGAGCAAGAGGCATTCACTGTAAATGTCTTACAATGATTTAGAAAAATGGTAGAATTACTCTATTAATCCATAGCTGGCAACAAATATCCTGACCATTGCTGCTGGCACCAAGAGCCAGTTGCTCTGTGACACGTCATCATTCCAGGAAATTAACAGAAAGAAAATAAGAAGTATGATGTCAGAGTTTAGCGACCTGAAAGAAACTGAATCACGTTTCCTCTCACGCTTATGTAATTAAGTGAAAATGTTTCTCTAAAATCTCAGATCTCCTGGAAGCAAAACTGCTCCCTTGAAAAGACTAGAGTTTCCCCGGGAATAAAAAGAGAGCACACCAGTATGATATGCAGATTTTTTTTTATTTTCTTAGAACCTAATGGCTCCCCTGTAACTATGTACTTTCTCTGTTGCAGACACCAACAAAAGAAAAATTCAGTGCTTTGTCCACTCCTCACCTAGTTTATCCCTCCCTACCATGAAATGGGCTTGAAAGCCAGGACAAATGATTTCCTATTACTTCTCCTCTCATGCTTTTTGAATCTTTCGGTTGAAACTTTTTAAATATTTGTCTAGTATATCTCAAGAAAAAGGACTAAAAAGTTAAAGAGAAGCGTCTATCATTGACCATTTTTCCCTTAAGGTAAACTGATAGTCTCATGTTTTCATGTCCTCAGGTCAAGGAGTTTGAGCAAGAAGTACCAAATATCACTCTCCTGCGATAGTTGTGAGTTGTCATTTCTTTCAGTTCTTCGAGTTGTATCTCTTCACTTTACAGTACGTTGTTAATATGCATATAATGTGTATCATATGCATCAATTGGGAAAGAAGCCTGTTCCTTGGAATGTCTTGTGCCTCCAGGTACTGTATTATGAATAAGAGATACCTCTGGTTTTTTGTGTCTTTGCGTGTGGGAATATCAGTACTTTAGAGTGTTAATATGAACGTAAGGAGTTGTTGCTTTTAACAGGAAAAAGAATGCAATTCCTACTGAAGTATTTCTGTAAGCTTTTCTGTTAATTTGGTCAGATTTATTCTCTGACCACAACTCACAGCCTCTTTCCTTTACGGACTTCTGACATACCTGGAGAAGTAAGGCAGAATCAGCTCCACCAGCTCTTAAAAAGCGTTATTCTGAGAATGAAAAAGTTCTCCTCAGGTGGCATTCCTCCAGAACATAACAAGCATTGCCAGAACTGCAGCTTTCTGGAGAGAGGAGGCAGACAATGAAACCTCAATAACATACAAGCACGCTTACAGCTGCACGTGGTGCAAGTGTTATTCTTACGCCTGGTCACTGCGGTTTATTTACTCCTTTAAAAAAAATCAAATTGAAAGGTTAAAGAAACTAAGAGTATTTCTCAGGGTTTTAATTTCCAGTATTCACAACGTCTCTCACAACAGCATTTTTTTTTCCTCAGGCTCTTTTTTGAACTATGATTTTGTTATGTTCCTCTATCAAACTGAAGCCTATAATCTGCAATGTGAATTGGCAAGTCGCCACCTACAGCAGATGGACTTGAGCATGCTTCTGCCAAGGAGCTAGCATGTGCACCAAGCTCTGCGCGTGTGGCATCCATTTCCTAACCAGAATGTCAAAACAGCTGTCTGTGAAGCACTTTTGCATCTGTACTAACAAGATCTGCCAGAAGTCCTATAATTTGGAGCATGGTTTCTATCTGAATAGTTTCAACAGTTTTAATGTGCCCAAAGCTGGAGCCGTGGTCTCTGAGCTCTGTGTGATTTATACCAGTTCGTAGGAGAATAATCCCGCAGGATGGTGAGGGTTTGTGTCTGGTATACATCCACCTAGCTGTGTTCATGAAGATGCTAGAGAAGCAAGAGGGGGAGTCAGATCTGGTTTGGTAACTCTAAAAGAGTGGTTTCAGAAGTTTCTGTCTCTGTCAAATGGTACAGGAATGTAAAAAGCATTTTAGATGAGTGGGGAGTTTAAGAGGATTTCAAGGGGAACAAGTGCAGCAGTAGCTGGTGCAAAGGGAAGGTGTAACTGGCAGGTCTGGGGGGGAGAAAGCAGAGCGCTCCTGTCCAGTGGTGCTCTGAGCCTTGTGGGAACCAGCTTCTTCAGTCACATTCCCTGCAATTTTATGTAAGTTAGTGTGCTTGCCTGCTTGGCCTTCACCTTCATTCACAGGATTGGTTTTAACAATTGCCCCCAGTATTTTATTTCATAGGGCTTTTCTCTTAATGAATAAACAAAAGTTGAAGAACTCATTCTAAAAAATATTTTTATTTCTCCATTTTATTAATCTAGCACTAGCTGTCTGACCTTTTGTTTCCCATTACAAATAATCACTTAAATTTTCTCAGACATTATGAAATGTCTGTAATAAAGGTGTAGCACTTGCCCTTTGGAAGAGACAAGAAACCAGCCTTTTCAGTCTATAGCTGCATCTTGCCAGTGAAATTAAAAATGTTTTGGAACCTTTTCCCCGATAAAAGTTGAAATAATTGCTCTATTCTGGATGGGTTTTTTCCTTGCTGTTCTAGTGCTTTTGCTCTCAAAGGCCAAATGGCATTTGGAATGATGAATGTTTTGCTTCCTCTTTCCTTCCCTAAAATACATGGCAATAATGTCTACTAGAGATTTCGGAGAGGACCAAAAATGCATTTTCCTGATCAGTTTTGCATTCATTTTAAATGGCCCTTAGGATATGTAGCACATTATCAGATCACATGATTTTCTTTTTCTCTGCTGGTACTCAATCCTGTAGACTGGGAAGCTGGGGGGCATAGTTTATGGTAAGTTCAACTAATTATTGAGATCCACGGGATCCCATTCTGTGGCATAGTTCATCCCACAGCAATACCATGGACTCTTGAGCACTCTAACACTAAACGTGTTAGACATGTCCTTGTAGCACATCTTTATGTTTAAGAGATGTTAGTGGTCGTTAGGGTCCAAAGAGTTTGGGATGGCTTACTTTATACTGTTTATTTGTACTTCCTTCTTATTTTGAAGAGAAGTCTCGGATGCTTAGGTATTGGTCTTTATTCCTACTTTGCTTGTTCCCTGTCTCTGTAAATCTCCTGTCCTGGCTTTGACTTTAGATAGATGCATTGGCTTGTATTAAAGTGAGGGCTAGCTAAATGTGTTGAAGCTACATCAGTGTGTTGAAGCTAATACAAACCACTTGTAGAAAAACAAAGTAACCTGAGGGTGCTATTAATTTTAGATTAAGAATGCATCAAGAAATGAAAGCTAATCCATTAGACTAGAGTTGTTTTGCTATGATTCTAATGTAAATCAATGTCAGAAAAGTGAAGATATTAGCAGTTTCACCAAGATCAAGCCAAGGCTTGAGAGATGTCCTCCTCAGTCTTGTGGGTTTGCAATTGTTTTTCTTATTCCTCATACAAAATTAATCAGTAACACTGGAAATAATTCAGCTCTAGACCAAAAAAATAACTCCTTTTGAGACTCCCCTGATGTCTACATAGAACACAGACCTAGGTAATTATGTACAAGAAGCAAACACTGAAAAAAAGTAGTAATAAAATAGGATTTTATTTTTTTTTTCTCTGCTGACAGTTCTTTTAACTATTGGCACTTTCTACAACAACAGGTAAAAGCTATAGGGAGAAGTGTGACTTTTAAGTCAGAAATATCCTTTAAATTTTTGCAGTTTACTATGCATTGCTTGTAACTATGGAGTGCATCACCTACAAAGAGCTGCCCCTGTGTGCCTCTGCCTTAGTCTTTGAAGGTAAGAGGCAGTCACCTGCTGTGGGAGCCAGCAACTGCAGACTCCAGGCTTCAGAAGAACAGCTCATGCTTCCCCCCTTTTTTTAGGCAGAGACGTTTTCATGAGGAAGTCCTTATTTTGAATGTGTTACTCTTTTTCTTTTTTTTTTAAGTCAGAGTACGTCTAGCAGTTTCCCTTCCATTCCAATGCTATAGCATATTCAAGTGTAGCTGGGATGAGCCTCCAAACAGCCAGTGCCTTTGACGGGGCACAAAGGAAGCGGTTTCCTTGGCAACCGCAACCCCAGAAAGGTCCCCAAACAGTACTTCCACCTGCCTGAGATTTCTTTTTAATTTAGGAGTTTGCACATCGGCTTTGCATGGAGAATTGGGTTCTGTCTTAGGGCTTTGTTCATAACGTAAGTTGCTTACAGGAATAATGTAATTTTTGCATATGAATTTATACTTTGGGCTGACTGGTTTATCGGAAAGATTGTTGGCTTATGTAGTGGCTGTGGATGCTGCAGTAGCACACGGTGGAATACAGGAAGGACATCCAGCACCTAAGCTACAAAAATTAAAACACTGCACAGGAAAAAAAAAAATCTGTCTAGAGAAGAGTTATTTTGCTCCTCTGTCTATGTAAGAAATTACGAGATCAGGGAAACTGCCAAACTTGCATGTGTCTTTGGATTTTCCTGGATTTGTTAACTTTTAAGACGGAACAGACGAAGAGAAGGAAATACTAAAAACAGGTGCTGTGACTCTCTTAACCCTGAGGCCGGGCCCCCCTGCCCCTCAGCCTCACTGCAAAGTTCACGGAGGGACGGGTGCTTTCATAAAGAAAGGCTCACTCCTGCTGCTGGGGCTGCCCGGGGCAGCTCCTGGAAGTTTTCAGACGGTTGATGTGGGATCATTGTGAATTTAGCAGAGCTCGGCTCCCTTCACCCCGACGTAGGCCAGGGTGCCCCATGGCTGCCTCTCTCTCACGCAGGGCCTGCCCGCAGGCAGCTGCTTCTCCAGAGTGCAGGAAGGTAAAAGGACACCCTGCTGCTGGTTATCGGGGGGGCTGAAGCTCGCTATAAAAACATCTGCCTTTGGAAGGGTTGGAAAGCAGCTAAAATGAAGGCCTGTTCTTGTGGTGCTGCGCCACTGCTGTGGGCACCATCTTGGACTGGCAGAGCCCTCCCAGGTCCCACACAGGGCTGGCACTGGGAGAAGCTGAGGGACAGTCCTCCAGCCTCAACACCTCCACGATTAGCAGAGACGTAAACTAAAAGATAGCATGAATGCTGTAGTGTCAGGCTGCGAGATTAGACTCTCAGGAGACTGACCCTTAACAGCCATTTTATTTCAACACAGAAATGCAATTTAAAGTCTAAACATGTTTACTCAGCTCTTGGCTTTCAAATATCATCAAAAATAGCCACATGTAAAAGGAATTGAGCTTGCGCTGCCCATCCAGGGTGCTGTGGAGATGCCGGAGTGTCTCCTTAAGAAGAAATAGCTGTGCTGCACAGGTGACACCAATTACCCCCAGCCCAGGCCCTGCTGAGCAGGAGGAAATTGCAAAGAGCTACAGCAATAAGGAGCTGGGGCCAGGGCAGCCCCGGGTACGTGACCTGAGGGAGAAGAGGGGAAGGAAATAACCTTCGAACTCCAAATACAAGTGAAAGCAGAGCATTAGTTGCATGGATAGCAAAGCCTGGGTGAGTAAAACTCTCTTTGTGGTTGTAAGCTAGACCTAGAGGATGAAGGTGAAGGCTGAAATGAATATTTCTTACAAAGACGGATGTTCCTCCAAGGTATGGTGTTGCCTTTCCATCTTGCCTTTTTAGTTTAGTTTTGCGAGACTGTTGTGCTAGGGCAGCTTCTCTCAGGTTTGACCAGTGCTGTTGCTTGGTGCATCTGCCAATGCCTGTTTCTGCTGTGAAGTTTTTGGGATTTGTGTGCAGGGCAGTGCTTTTTTTGTTCTCGTGAGGACTAAAGCCTACCAGAGTATATGGGGAGAGAGAGACGCCATCATTTCATCCTGCTTTTCGTGTGTGGCTCTCTTCAGCTTGTTATGCTTTCCTAAAGGCCTCTGCTTCTGTGATTTGGTTGTCCTAAGACCATTTTCCCTCGTAGATTATGTGTTACCTTCAGATTTATCAGTGCTAATTTCCATAAACAACTATGCTTTTTTCGTTAGGTTGATTTTATTCCTATGTAAGAGATTTTTCTTTTTGTAACACATGAACATTCAGATCCTAAGTAAAGGGATTTTCAGTCACTGCTGCAACACAGGGAAATAAAAGCAGAAATCGTGTTCTACTACTTTGCCAAAACTGTATTTATGTTATAAATCTCTACCTAATATTTCCCTTTTCATGAACCGCACCTGGAGAGGGGCGGTTTGAGCTATTTAGCTTTATGTATTGTAGTCAAAGCAGACAGGTAGCCCCTCCAGCAGCTCTGGCGAGTGCCTCAGAGGCAGAGGTGCTAACCAAAGCAGCTGCAGGTGATAACTGAAACTAAGCAGTGTGACTGTCCCTCCTCCACCTGAGTTCCCAGTAGCCAATTAATATTTCTTGGACTTAGGCGATGAGGCTCAGAGTGCAGCTCTGTGCTTAACAGGGAGAAGAAAAATTCTTCTCAGCTGCAGCAGCTATTTCAGTCCTCCTTTGACAGAGCTCTTCTAACATGATACTCTTGTCTCCCTGTCAGAGGTGGATCCTGCAGCATGGAAGTATATGTTGTGTTGTTAAGAGACTTTGTGACCTTGTCTCTGTTGTTATTATCCAAATAATTAATATGTAACTTACTTGGTAACACTTCATAATATAACTGGCTTTGAATGAAATAAAATCACCCTCAGAAGCAGGTTTCCACAGCCTCCAGGTTTAAGTGTGTGGGGGGGAGAAGTTTCTTGTCTCTACCAATCCTGCGCCCAGAGAATGACTCTAGTACCCAGTGGAAATGCTCTGTCAACAGAGAAAGACTAATGAAAAGGAGGAAGTTTTTAGGTATAGCAGGAGTCAGAGCTCTGCCAGCTTTCCAGTGCCCTAGCTTGATTAGCCTCTCCCTTTCTGGTCACCTACATAACAACGTTTATTTGTTTCATATAATGCTTCAGTTAAACTCAGGAGTCCTCAAGCTAAATACCAGCATATGTGATCTCCACATATTAATGTCTCCCTCTGGTTTACACGTCACTAAAATACTGCAAACCTGCCGGGTTGTTGGGTTGTATATATGTGAGAGAATAAATTGAAGAACATAAACAGTGTGACAGCAGTGTAATGAGGAAGCAGGCAATGATTAGCCTAATGGGAGGGTCAAAAACATAGCCCAGTAAATAAGGGGGAGATGGAAGTCTCCCCATCAGCTAATATGTGCACATATGGTTATCTGTTTACCAGCTGAGCCCCTGCACAGCTGTGGGGGATCAGAGGGGCCTGTGTGCTATTGCCAGTTCTGCCAAGGGTGAGAGTAATCAGTCTGAACTCCCAGTGCTCTGCTTCTGTGGCAGTCAGGCGTCTGACTTCTCTCTCTCTCATTTAGCCTTGCTAGAAAAGCAAGAAAACTACTGCTTAAGAGGAAGGATGAGCTGCTTGCCTGGTTTTGTCTGAGCTTGCTTCCCATGCCCTGCTGCAGGTCTTGCTTGCAACCTTGAGTAAATTTTTTGGGCAGTGGTGTCCCTTCATGGAGTTTGGCTGAAGGGTGTTAGGGACCAAGGTTCCTGCTTTTTCCTCTTAAAGCTGTGTTTAGTAGGACTTTGGTTTCTAATACTGAAATTCCTCAAGTTTCTTTGAGTTTTGCCTTGTAGTGCACAGAGAATTCTCTTTGTGGTTGAGCTGGTTAGTGTCTAGCTTGGGTTCAGTCTTTTTACTGATGAAGCTGCTTGGCTGTCACCTTAACTTTTGTAACCTATAATGAAGTGTTACAGTGATGAGGTGATTTTTTTTTTTTTTTTATTTTTGAGCTCCTTTTCCCTAGTGCTTCAGATTTTCATCTGAAAGTGCAAGAGTAGTTACCAACACAGCCATCTTTTTGTGATATCTTAAGGAGTGGATGTATTTGGTACTACCTGTATATGAATTATGAAGAAGTAGCAAAATAAAACTGTCCCTTCTCTGTCTCTTAGCTGCATTTCTTAAGATTGTTCTTCATAGTTCTCATCATTCCAGTGTCTGTCCTCTACTCCTGCTCCAGCTTGTATTCATCCTTTTTAAATGTGGGCATTAATTTCATACATAGGTTTTCAAGTAAAGGCTGGCACAGTGGTATTCCCCCTTGAACAGATAGGTGCACTAAGGAGCTTTGCTCAGGACCTGAAATTTCATTTGGTGAGTGGAAAGCTAGTCTTGCAAGGTATGTTTTTGTTGTTTGGGGAGATTTTTTTGCTGCTTTTTTTATTAAATTTTTGTCTTTTCTGAGAAACAAGGTCTATGTAAAGCTTTGTTCCTGTAAGTTGGTTGTGCGTGGTACATGTGTAGTTTTAGTCTTAACGTGGGTGTATCTGCCCTGGTCTGTAATGTGGACCATTTTGCTATCTTCCACTTTAAGGAGAAGTCGTATTGACTGTGAGATAGAAATGCATGTAAAGTTGTCTTCCAAATTTCCTTCCCTCTTAGCTTTATTATGAAAACAGTCTAAACAAAATTGTCCTGAACTTCCAGTCACTGATTTAATCATTGTTGGCTTCAGCATATTTTTAAAGTGTTTAAGGCAACTAGATGGAGGTTGAAGTTTTAGACAAAAGATTTTTCTGTCTTTGCTACAAAACAGTAAATGGGCAGTTAGTGTTTGTGGACACTGCAGAAATGAGCAGTACCGACTGTGCCATGAACTGCAAGTTCTTTGCTTGGAGCTGGCTACCTTGAGATGACATTGTGGGATATTTTTGTGTCCCATGTTGACTTGTGCATAAACATAAACTCTTTCAGACAACGTTTGTATAACTGGAAGAGTAATGAATTAGAAATGTCAATTCACTTTCACAGTTGTTATGGGTTAATGATAACAATGTTATTGCTGCGATAGTCTTATTAAAAAGACTAAGAAGTGTGAATGGTTTCATTTTGCATTCCGTGAGTACATTTGAGATGTGTGATAGTAGAGAAAACTGCAGCAGGTAATTTACCAATTTGCTTATTTGCCTTTTTAGATGCTGCTCTTTTTCTTCTAATACTACCTGATATCTACTACCATTATTGGGTCCTTATTTGGCATGTGTGCATACACACACACACACATAGGCACTTAGTAGATAATGCATGAACCCAAGATCTGACAGCAAAAGACAACAAAAAAAGCAAAGGGACGATGATCTCTACCTCACAGGCAGGAAACTGATGTTCCATGAGAATAACTCGGTTGATGTAGCAATTTCCAAAAGTGGTATACTCCCAGCATACACCAATACAATTTCTGTACTTTGAGGTTTTGTATGTATGCTTGAACTTTGTAGCATCTTAATCGGAATTGTTCCTCGAAGGAGAATAATTGCAGTATCTAGCTGTGATGATTGTGGACAGTATAGAAGTACCCCAGTGGAAAAGTAGATACTATATACTGTAATGATATCATCTGAGGTCATCTGAAGGGTGAATAAATGAGAGAATCTCAGTGTTAAGGGGAATAGGATGTGTCAGAGATGAAATAGAAAAAAATTGAAATTTTATGGAAATAAGATGAATAATGTGGCAAGAAATGCAGGGCATACCCCATGGGTCACTAACAGAGAGCAAATTTCCCTTCCTCTTGCATTCAAGTTACACGTGAGAGCTTTTTACAGTCGAACTGCTGCCCAGTATTTTTGCTTCCTCTGTTTGTTCCATTGTCTAATTAACTTGATGATGCCAGGTAATCTACTCTGGCCGAGGAAAGCATAGCACAAAATAAATCGGGGAGAACAGACACTGATGGTGTCCTTTTTATGCTTTCAGTCCTAGGCTGACTGCCGGTGCTCTTAGCTGCCACGTTTTCTTGCGTGGGGAACTTGTTTAGCATAGGTGGTCCTTTAGGTTTTCTAACTTATATAAAGGGGCCATATTGTATTGCAGCATACTTAAGATTAAAACCTTCAAAGGAAACCACCAGATAAATAGGAACGTATCTCATTATCAAGAGGACCATCTTCATGATGCAAATGTGAAGGTGAGACATGAAAATGATTTGGCAGGACCTGTGGTGGAGGAATGAGCACAATGGGGGTTTTTGTTTGGTTGTTTTTGAGTTGGTGTCTGAGCTTTAGCCATGCTAGTGCTGTTCTTCACGAAGGACATGTACAAGAACTTTTGTGAAACCGTTTGCTTTATATCATGTGCTCACACCCTGTTTGTAGTGCCATGCAGCAGAAAGGCAGAACAAGCATGTTTTCAAACCACTAAGAAAAATTTTGTTGAAATATATAAAGCTCTTGAAAACAAATATGTTATACAGAACTAAAAGCCATTAAATCAATGCTGTGCTCTTCTATTTAGTAATTTCTATATATCTTGTACTGATACAAAGATAAACTTGATTTTAAAAGGCAATGGATTCATGAACATTGTGTGACAACCCAAAATATTTGTATATTACAAAAAGATAACCAAGAGATCAATAAGCCTGCCTGAAACAGTTATCTTGTAGTACTGCTGAATTTTATTTTTTGCACCAGTCAGTGTTTTCTGAAGTGATGATTTTCCATTAAGCAGAGTTGTGTCATAACCAGTTGCTGGGCCGCTGCTTTTTATGGCTAAGAAAGAAGAAAGAACTGGTCTGATTGTATCTCCTAATTAGCAGGGAACTTGATCTGAGTCCAGAGCTTATTCATAGGAGGCCAGCCAGGCTGTCTGAATGGAGAAATTACACATCTCAAATGCCCTTGGATCCATACCATGCTTCTAGTGACCCTAGTCTCCACTGGCTTCGGCTGTACTGAAGGAGAGCTGCACCATATGGTGGCCAAAGGCTGTGGAGAAAAGGTGTCAGCTGATGATCAAGAATTACTTTTTAATTCTGGCTTTAGACAAGAGAAAACAGAGGGGAAGGTGCAATCCTTTAACTCGGGCTTCATTTTTACACATTCTCTAATTTGGATCTCTTCTTTCCATCCTTCAAAAAGCATCCAAGGAGGTGGAGCACAGATGAGCGTGTGCAGTTGCTGATGGCTTCAGTTCATTAGAAAATGCATGCGCTGTAACCCATAGCGATTTGCCCATGCAGTGGCATTGCTTGAAATATTGCAGAGTTGATAGAAATCAAAACAGTGTTGACTTTGAGTCTGTTTTTAACACTGACACCTAATTTAAATAAATACCAGATGGGACAGAGGCAGTTTGTCTAGGTAATTACATTATCCCCACTCGCACAGTGCTGTACTGTGGCTTCAGCAAAGATATGCATGGAAGCATCCAACAGCTGGGATGCTTCCACAGCAAGGAGAGGCAAGGCAATACCAGCCAAAGCAGGAACAGAGGGAGAAAGGCAGCTCACCCCATGCCCAGGATTTTGGTACAGCCTGGAGAAGCTTTAGAATGTGTAGGAATAATTAAAATTAATGCAAGAAATACGTACGTAAAAATAAATGCTTGGCTAAAAATTACACTTAAGTGTGAAATCTAAAGTACTTCTGCAAACAGTAAAAGAAGTGCCTGGTAGCTTCTGATGCCTTTATTTTATAGCAGTAGAAATGGAAAAGGGAGCTCAACATAAATTGAGAAAGGACATTTAATTAGTAAAAATCAAGCAAGTAGCAAATCAGTCCAACTAATGTATTTTAGATTTCTTATTTGGAGACATCAACTATCATAGAAATTTCATTAAACATGATAAGTTTAATTATTTTGTCCTTAGTGAAGAGTGCTAATTAACTTGGCTATGATAAATATGCATCTGAATATAATTTTGAAATCCCTACAGATCCTAATTATTCTTAAAGACTGAGGTGTAGACCTTGCTATAATAATCCTTTTTTAAAGTAAAGATTTCTTCAAGGGTACCAGTGATTTTAAAGGTGAGTAATTTTTTTTTTTCTTCTGAAAAAAAGGAGGCAATTTTTGATCAAAATCTGAGGTGAAATTACGAGGGTTCTGAAAATAACCTTGAAGTGTGTATCTTGTTCCTAGCCATGGATTCTGCCTATGAATTGAAGCCAAATGAAAATCTGCAAAGGGGGATTGGTTAACTGCTAACCATTGTAGCAGCTGTGAATATGTAATCAGTTTGTATATAAGAATAGCATTACTCACACTTGAAGGTAAAAAGGAACAATATATGGCAAACCCTCTTAGCATACATCAGGCCTTAATTTGGGGCCATTGTCTTGTAATCACAATGGAGTGAAGATCATCCTCCAAAATCATTTTAAAGTCCTGCGTGCGTGCCATTTCTGGTGACTCAGATTCATGATCTCCCTGACAATTGACTAGATTTATGACTCTCTTGAAGACCAAGTCAAGAGAAGGATGAAGGAAAAAGAAAAGCTTTCTCTGAAAACTTCTTATTTTAAGCATCTCTTTGGTTTTATTGCCTAGAAAACTTTTACTAGAACAAGTCTTTTGCATTCAAAAACATGGGCTAATGATACCATTGGGTTATCTGTTCTACAGTTTGCTTTCTTGGCTTCTTGACAAGCATAATTATAAATTAAAGTAGATGCAATTCCTTGATGTAATAATGAATGTGCTAATTAAAAATGGAGTAAGTATAGAAGTGCAAAGGTGTTTCATAGGTTTGCTTGGGTTTTTTATTATTCAAATCTCTTCATGTCAGGATATGTTACTTTCTAATCCTTGACCCTGTCAGCTAATCAAACAAAAGCATGCCTGTCTTCTAATTAACAAAATAATTTCCCTTGTGGATACAGATGTTCCTACAAATCTAAGGCAAACATCAGTGAAATTAAAGTGCAGTTCAAGTTTCTAAAATTTACTTTGGAATACCAAAATGCCATAGTATTAAGTGTTTGAGGAACTGTTACTCACTCAAATGATTCATGGGTTGGTTTTTTTTTTTTTTGGTAGTAAAAAGGAGTGTTTTGCCTAAATTTTAGTATCAATACTAAAAATAGTGCTTTGGCTGCATGATGGCCAGGAAATACTCTCTGTCCCTAAAATGAGATAATTATAAGCTGAAAAATATATAATGAGTCTGATTTTTGTCAGTGATGTATCACTAGAGCCTCTTAAAGTTGCGATAATACAAGGGAGAGGAAAGGCGAAAAGGATATAAGTGCCTCGACTTACAATGGTAATGAGTACAACAGTTTGCTGGAGTAGCTGTAAATCAAATGTACTGTAGCTATAAAAAGCCCATAAGACATTTGGATGTGATCCTGGACTGCTTCTGCAATATAGAAGCTGTGCATACAAATGAGAAGTCATCCATATTGTATTATGGGGAGGACTGCATTACGGAAACTGGAAAGATGATAATAGGAAGTTGTTTTTGGAAAACTACTGAAGCTGAGCTTCATTGTGTTGGCACCAATGTAGGGCAATTACATTTGGGACAACATCAATATCAGTTAAATAGAGGAAATGCAATAAGGAAGGAATATTTGATCATTAGGAGTATAAATTAAATTAAATTCTGCAGATTAGAGGACTGTATATTTTAACTTCGTTTTAGCCTGATTTTCCCCCCCCCCTTCATTTCACTTTATGCTTTATTACTGTTAACCTTTTTTTTTTTTTTTTCTTTCTCATAGTCTGGCTAATGCTTATTGCACCTTCATCATGCGTACTAAGCGTAAGAGAATTCTTTAAATAAAGCAAGCTCTTGGAGTAGACATTAAAAAATTAATTTACTGCATAGGGATGAAAATGAAAGAAGGTGGACAGTGCTGAGAATGAACGGATTTCTAGAAGATCACGTAAAAACAAACTCTTTCAGGAAAAGTATTCCTATAGATTCAGGTAACAGTCTGGGACCCAAAGGACCTGCATTCAGTTCCTGACCCTGTCATGTCTTTGTTCTCCACCTGTAAAAGCAGAAATGCCGTCTTTCTGCTCCCCTAATTCCTACATTCCTACGTATGTCTTCTCTTTCTAAGTCTTTCATAATTTTTAAGTATGGTCTGGTTTTCACAGTGCAGGGCACTTAATTAGCATTCTGATTGCATTTGGAGTCCAGATATTAATTCTGGTGTTTGTATTATTGTGATGGCGCTTAGTATTACCACTTGTTACAGTAATATTAACAGATTTTCTCACCTGAGCATTATGTTGGGGTAAGGCTGGGACTGCAGGTACCTAGTCTTGTCTGGGATGATCTGTTCCATAGTGGCCACAGGCTAGATCTAATGGGAAAAACCTATAAATAGGAGCATGGTGACCTGGATTCTGTCCTCATCTGTGCCTCCTCTGTACCCTGGCAGGCTGGTTCCCTAGTGATGTGCCTCAGTTTCTCAGCATGTGGGTGCAGAATAATAGCTCTCCTGTGATGTCAGACCTGGGTATCTGCTAAGTGTCTTGAGCCCTGGCAGAAGATTCTTTAAAAGCGTGATGAATTGGTAGCAGCTGCCTTATCTCCCAGAGACCAGTTAAGTGTCATAGGTGCTTTGAGTAAGCTTTTTATTTTCTTCCAGTTCTTTAACAAAACAAACAAAAAAATCCATTAAGAGAAGGGGACACTAAGAAAACAGAGGGAGTTTGAATGTAGGTGGCAGGAGTTTGACTTTGATGTGTTATAGATTAAACATCCATAAGTCACTGGAGGGCTGAATGGCGAGACATCACACAGACATGCAATTCCTGTCAGAGAAGTACAGGAAGAAATCAGCACATGTAGCCATAAAAGTGCAAAAACTGTTAGCTTGGGAGTTTTCATCTAGCTTTGTAAGCTTATTATGATTATATACTCCCCTAGAAGCTATGACTTTACTTATTGTCAGTTATTGGTAGTCTTTGAATGGAGGATGGGCAGTAGTACTGCATCACCATCAGCACAAGACTGAATGTTGGATTGCTTATAGCAACACGCTGCTCTGGAGTACATCGATGTTTGCAAACAGCTTAGGCATTGGGTCATAGAGCAGATTTATAACACAAATGCACGGACAGTTTAACATAAACCAGCGTAGCTGAAAGGGGATAATTGTGAAAGAACGGTTGTAGTCTTTCACCATCTTCAGACCTTTCAGACCCAGGGAATGCAGGGCCCGAGGAGGGAGGACAGGGTAGAAGATAGCAATTGTTTTCTCTGCCTCTCCCTTGGTCTGGCTCTTACCAGGAAGATTCACTGTCTGGAAGAACTGATCTGTTGAATCTCAGAGCAAGAAGGACCTTATGTGCTGAGTTTATCCTCGTTGCACCTTTGAATTGTTGAGACAAGTGTTTGGAGGCTACAATCTTGTTCTTTTCCCCTCAGTGCTTCTTCCTATAGCAAGCTTCTCCATAGCAAGCAATAATCACCCAGAGTTTTAGTGAGTCATGTCATATAATGGCCATTTTCTTACCTCAGGGACTAGAAGGGGAATTTGCCTTTAGATCCATCTGTTTGTAAACAGCGGTGATCTATTGGTCATTCAAGTTCAAGATTTGTGTGAGCAAATCAGCTTATGCACAAAGACAGTATTTACTGCGATGCCTGTTTGCTGTTGGTACCAGTTAGCCAGTGAGGGGATCACTTCTTTTTACTGTACCCACTATCCTTGCAGTACTTCAAGGCAGGTAAGGTTTTTGACTCTTTTTTTTTCTTTTTTTTATCTGACTTTAAAAGTCTTAAAGGTGGAAACTCACACTATCTGTTCAGAAACCCACCCAACCCTGGCTGATTTTTTTTTTTTTAACACATGCAGACAACTAAAACGGATGTCTTAAAATTGTTGCAATTGAATGTTCAATTCATAGATTAGTATGTCAAGAAGTAATTGTTGGAACGTGTTCCTGTTGTATGAGGTAAAGTGAGTCTAACTTGATTTAACCATTAAGCCTCCCTTTTCCCGAAATGCTGGCTTTTGACTTTTTTTTTTCTACTTCTCACATTTGGAAAATGCCAATAGACAAAAGCTTGCACTTTAGAGTGGAACGCGTGAAAATACCAGGTGTAATATGTAGGTGATAAATCTGTTGGGCTCTTTAACAACTTTATTGATTTTTTGTCTAGTGATATTTCTGTCAGGAAGAGACATCTAATCCAACTTAAAGTGGGGTTACATATAGCCCTAGCAAAAATAATCAGAAACTCCTTATCTGCAAGTATATTTATGTACTATGCTATGCAGTTTGGGTGCTGTTCTCTTCATTGTGTTGGAGTGCTGAAATACCACTTCCTTCCTCAGGGGCTGAGTGAATGTTATTGGTATGTTTAATTGCTCTTTCCATATATATGGCTCCCACGGTGATTAATGGGAACCATGTGTATTAACCCCCACAAAACACTAATTCCCAGATGAATGGAACATCCCAGAATTTACATCAGAGGGCCAAATCCGTCTCATAAGCTTATGTTATAGACATTCCATTTGATTTCCTCCCATTTGGTGGAGAGAAGAGACCTGAGATCTAGCCGTTACTAGAGTGCCCAGAAGCATCCTGAGGTGTATAAACTCCCCAAATTGTATCAAGCTTTTAAGAGAATCCTCCTCAGGCTTTCTCTGACTTTCTAATACTGGCTCCAACTTGTTGGACCTGGCAGGTAAAAGCAGGGTTTTCTCCTACATTTTGTTCTCCTGGTGGTTTTATTCCTCCATCGCATGTTGTTTGAGCCCGATGGATGTAGAGTAAATGGCCCCAGTGGACAAGACCATGTTGCAGTCTACCTTTTCCTTGTGAATGCCGTCGGTGATGGCAGGTACGCAAGGAACAGCAGAGCTGAGTGCCTCTGGGGCGATGTGGTAGTACAGGTCAGGACCTTACCAGACTTGAACTTGGGTAAAAGCGAGCAGAGTTGATTTCTGGAAACCAATATAACGGTAATATCAAGTTCATAAATTCCAGTTTATCTACCATATGCTTTTTTTCGTCATTATGAGTTGAGAGTAGCTGATTGGCTCTAATAATTTGACAGTCTCTAATTCGGTCTGTGTTGTATCTGACAGAACGCTTTATTCCATCTGGGTATTCTTTAACAGAAAATATAGGCTTATCTTTTTCTTTCAAATTCCATTGATATTATTTACTACTTGAAATAGGGTTAGTCTCCTGGGTCTCCTTATTTTCATGCTGGAGCTAGTTGGCAAGGATGGATACCTGTCATGACTTAACACACACATCAAAATAAAATGAAATGGGAACTTTGCCATTTGCCAGTAACAGAAACTATTGAACACAGAGTCATTCTTATATACGCTTAAAAAAAAAAAAGGGGGTTGGGGGGGAGAAAGCTCTCATCTGCTAGAGTACATAAAAGAAAGTATTATTAAAAATTGTTGAAGCTTCATCCTTCTTGCTGTAGCTTCTGAAGCAGACCAGAATGAAAGCTGGCGTTGTTTCAGCAATGGAGTTGGCCAAATACACACAGAGGGACGGCAGCCAAGGTGGCATGTGCCAGGCTGACGCGCAGCCGTGCCGCGTTAGCTTGCTCAGTGGAGCTGCTCTGAGTCTGTGCGCTGGTCAGGATACTGCCCACCGAATCCTGATGTCTTAGAAATACTGATTCCTCCCAACTGAACCTTTAATGTACATGAGAAAAAATAATTAGAGAAATTAAGGAAGCAGCAATAGAGCGTCTTTGAAGGCAATTTGAATGAGGACATTACATGACCTTTCTAAAAATAAATAAATAATTGGGGGGAGAACTTTTGGGCAGTTATGTATAAACACTTTATCACTAACAGAGTAGATAGGTGTTCTGTTTGCAATGGCGATTGTAAGGAGGAGAAACAAAAATGGTATTAGGATTATCAAATTACTGTATAACCTGCAGAAGCTGAAATATTGCGAATAAATACAAGTAATGCGTCCAGATCCTGAAGAATATGGCAAGGGTACAATAAGAGAAAAATCTAGAATCTCAGCGAGGAAAATTGAGAAAGAAGGGAGGAAAAGGTAGTGTTTATCCTAGATAATAAGCCATTTAGAGGAAAAAGCATAGCATCGTTCTTCAGGAAGAGTTGTTACACACAGAAACAGTATAAAAGTACAAAAATACACATTAATATAACTGATACGCATAGACAGTGAGCAAATATCCACTCCAAAAAATGTTAGTCTGATATTTGAATGTCCTTTTTTGCAGTGAGCGCTGAATGTTGATGAAAACTGGAACATAAATCTAGGGGAAACACGTGAGAGAAGGAAAAAATGCAATGCATTTATACAATTTATTTGAAACCTGCTAATGATAGTGGCTGGTTCTCCCTGAAATGCTGTTGGTAAAGGAGAGGAAGTGCCAAAATTATTTTATACAATAAAGGGACTTGCAGCTTTGGATTCATGACCCTTTTTCTTCTCTCTGATGTGTGCAGGATACAGTAAGCTGCTCATCACTTAAACCTTTGATAGCAAGGCTGAGGGCGTTTCTGAGGCAGAAACTTTCAGTCATGATGTACTGTGCTTTACGTAAAATCCCTGGGTGAATTTCCGGACATCACATGAAATCTTTATCAAAGATGATCTGTCGCTACAGTGCTAGGGACCGCACAAGCACTGTAGAAGTGGCTTCTGTTGTGTTTAATCTTCCCAAGGCTGTGAAGAAGGGAAGTGTTATCAGCTCTTTTTTTATCGATGAAGAGTTTGAAATGTCCCTTGAGCTTCCCTAAAATGCTCAATCTGCAAATGAACCTGATTGTTGCAATGCGAAGCAGCACAATGCCTAATGCCAGGCACGGCTCCAGACTCTTTGACACCTGGCTCCTCTCCGCAGGATGGAGTGAGGTCCCCTGGGGTGATATATAGCACAAGGGAAGAGCTCGGCATCTTGGTGTGGAACTGCTGAGCAGCGTGCCCAAAATCTGACCCAGAGATAGACTACTAATATACTGCAGGGAAAGGCAGAGTGTTCTGAGAGGAAAAGAACCTTGATTTTTGCCCAATATCTGGGTAAATACGCAGTTTCAAGTCTACTACAACACGAAGCAAGGTGGTTGTGTGCTAGCTGTTTGCAGAACTGAGGATGGTTTTGCTGAAAAACAGAGCCCTCTTCTGTTAGCTGACACTAGTACAAAAGATTATACTTTTTTGTGCATCAGCAGTTAGATGGAAACATATTCACAAACACTGAGAAGTCATCTATCATCAGGCAATGATGCACGTATACGCTAATGCATGGCAGTAGTTCTATTATTTACCCATTAGCTCCTCCAAGAATCTAACCCTTTCTCTCGGTATTCAATGCCAATATTTTTGGTGTTACTGTTTGTTTTGCGAGAAGCTCAAACGGTGCCTATCCCTTTTATGAATTTGAATTGTTAATGTGAACATTTGAGCTCATTATAACTCCGAAATGTTTCCTTTGTTACCAGTAACTGACAAACCTGCGCACACTGCTCAAAAAACAGTAAGTGCTATTTCTAGGATTGTATTTTGCTCACTGCTGTGCACAACAATATGCTCTTGCCTTCGCTAATGAAGTTTTTCTTTAATGAACACAATTAGAGCTAGGCAAACAATGCAAAAATATTTTCCATGAATATTCATCCAAAGTCTCAAATAAATTCCCTTCAGTTATGTTTGCACCCATTCATTGTCCTCTTTCAGTGAAATTTTCCAAGATTCAATCTTTGATGCTTGAGTAATGAGGGAGGAAATTAAGTTTCAGCTCAGGGGTTACCCTTCTAATGTTGCCTAACTTGTTATTTCTTATTGTTACTTGCATTTCTGCAAGAATGTCGGGAGGGGGGGAGTAGTGTTTGACAAGAAATGTGCATTTGGCCACTCTAACACTGAGTTTGGAGGTGAGACCCAGGTGACATAGAGCCAAAAGCAGGAATTTCTGGAGGAGAAGCAAGGGTGAAGAGGCAGGTACAATGGGTTATTCCAAATGGGGGGGCAGCAGCTGCTGAGGACGGGGCTTCTGTGAAGGTGTTGTCTTTTTTTCTTCTTTTTTTGGTCTTTTAACAGACAAATCAAGAACTTTAGTTACTGAACAGAACGCCGATCAATGTACATATGCACACAACGCATTGAGAAGTAGTACTTCAGATTTCAGTATTTAAATAGCAAAATAAAACTTTAAACTTCTGGGAAATGCCACTGAATAATCCCAGAGAGCGAAGAAAGCTGAGGGGTTAATGATCTGGTTTTAGATGTTTTCCTGAAGAGAAAAGCAGCAGCAATTAAATCAATTATAAACTCTTTGCTAAATTCTAATTACATTTAGCAGTGTGGAAGAGCACAGAGCCTCTGCCGAGGATTTTAAGTGGGTTGTGGAACCTTTCATGTGTACGCTGCTGGTGCAGACATCTCCTTTGGGAGCATCTGAAGTCTCAAATCATCTCAAGGCTGCTTGGTGGTCCACGTGAAGCCTCTAGTCAGTCTGCGATGAGTGAGGATCTGCCTGCGTTGCGGAAGAGGCAACCGCTATAGCTGATGTTAGTGCTCACGTTCTAAAGGAATCTCCAAATGAGGCAGATATTACCCAGAAATTACAGGATTGTTGTTTTTCCTTCTCAAAGCACAAATCACAGCCTCAATGTTAATTTTCCATGAAATTCTGGTGGAGAAACGGGTTTTCTTTTAAGTTCTTCCTCCCTGCTCTCCCCAAAACTTTCCTGTTCCTAAAGTTTATCCTAGGCTGCTTGGAGCCTTCCTGATCAGGAGGAGTCTAAACTCACTTCATGCCTGTGCTGTAAAAATTCAGTGGTTAAATTGGAAAATTAATAGATACAGTAACAGACATTAGGAAAAGGGGTTTCCTGTCTAGCTTCTCCAGAATGTTTCATAAAGACTATTTAAAAAACCCAAAACTAACAAACATTTCCAAGGCAAGTGGTCACTGGTTGATGCCCAAATCAATTCCATTTTGGGGGTCTGATGGTTTGGGATAGGGAGTAATATTGAGAGATAAATGTGAAGACCTCACCATAAATACAGAGAGCTGTTATCTTGAGGGCTTTAGGAATTAAAGCTTAAATCCAACCAGCTGATGTATAAGCTAGGTGTGTAAAAGCAGATTATTACGCGTTTCATATAGAAACCTCCCACAAGGTCATTTCAAGTTATAAACCATTTGGCTTTTTCATTCCTACAAAGTTTCTTCCAGTCCTTAAGTTGAGAGACATTCAATAAGTATGACATGAGAAAAAGATCGTTTATTTTGCTTAGTGTAAAAACTGAACAGAAATAGAAGACCCTCAATGGAGTAAAGCTTGAGATGGTTTTAGATTTCAAGGTAAACAGCTGCAGAAATCCTCTTACTGCAGAGAAATCATTAAAATGAAAAATCCCTAAAGTATTCAAAGGACACGGCTTAATATCCTGGTATTTGGTTGTAGTTAAACTAGCCACTGTTTGGTTTTTTTTTTTTCTTCTTTTTGTTCATTATCTAACTAAGTGGAAGCATGTATCTAAAGCAAAAAGACTGTTGTAATCACTTTTAAATGTTTCTTAGATAACAACCTTGACACAAGCTGGCTTAATGTTAAGAGCTGCTGCAGTGGGCGCTCTCCTCTGTGAGCTGATTGCAGGGCAACACCTGAAGTCTGCTCAAGGTATAATAGTTGTGAGGGCATATGTTGTGTATGGTGTTGGGGGGGCACAGGCAAGCATGGCTTAATTTCCTGTTCGCTCATATAAATGAAACCTTTTTGCTAGGGGCACCAGGAGAGGAGAGAGTGTAGCTGCAGCTGGAGAGGGCACGTTGGAAGTAGCAAGAGGGGTGTTGTGGAAGAGGGAGATGTGCTGTCTACACCTGTGGGCCTGAATATAATGGAACACTTAGGCATGTGTTTCAGTTCATTCCTATTCAAGAGAAGCTTTTAGGAATGCAAATGATGCCACCTTGAAATGCAGTGGCTAAGCAGTTAAAGCTGCTCCCTAGGAAAGGCCAGCTGGCAGCGCTGCCAGGGTGCTGTCTCCTGTCCCTCCTGCGAGACCCCCTGTCTCTGACTCCTCATTAAACTGCTAGAAAACCTAGCAAGCCTCAAATCTCCCCTGTACCCTCCTTGTCTCGCTGCCTCAGAACTGGTTACTAAAATCCTTACAGTTTTGCCTAATTAATGTTACTAACCTGGATCTGGTATCTGCAGACAGAAGAATAGTAATTACCTTCAGTACTGTTTGTAGAGATTTATTTTTTTTTTAAAGGGAAGGATGGTGTGTACTTCTGTGCAAAAATAAGGCATGAGATTCCTCTTTGACAAAAACTTGCAACTTTGTTTGTGGTTGATAAAAATGTCTTTTTTGAATGATTTCCAGCATCCTCTGTGCTAGTTCTCACCATGTTTCCCGCTGGCTCCTTGTATCTCAGTGTCAATAATCTATGCTTTCCAAGGGCCTTTTCCAAATGCGCTTCCAAGGTTCCAGTTGAATACTCGGAATTAGATTCACTTGATGTAAAATTCTGAATATTTACATCATATATATCTTTATATTTTCTCCTTCGGTTCCCATTTAAGGATTTTTCTACTAGTCAGCCTTTCCACTTAATGTCAGCTCATCGTCAGAGGGCTCATATTGAAGCCTCTTGTTGAGGCAGTTCAGTAATAAACAGTGAGAAAAACAGAAGCAGTTAACAAAATGCACTCAAGCAGAAAGGGTTTTCCTTGAGACTTTCTTTTAAATAAAAGCTCCAGCAAACTCATTGCTAGATCAGCAGCTGCTCTGAATTATGTTCCAGGAAAAATTATATTTTTTGGAGAGTCCTTGTTAACATAATGGAAAATCTTTTAAGAAACAGACACAGGTAGGCTGTTCTTCATAAGGGAAATATGTATTTGACTTTGGTAAACTCCAAGGGTTTGCATTATGTTAATTATAAAAAACAAAAGTACAGGATGGTGGGTGCCCTACTAACACTCTGCTCCAAAAGAATACTTAATTTTGAAGCATGACCACCATTATTCAGAAGCTACAATTGCCTGTTCATGTGCTTTGCTGTAGCAGGGTCTGAGGCCGGTGATGACAGGCACTGTTGAAAAGCTCCTCTTACCCCTTTCTAGCAGAGAGGTTTTAGACTATTGCTTCTGTGAATTAGCATTTCTGCGTTCTTTTGTCACTGATGCATCATGCTGGCTGGTTTGTTTTGAAAGGAAAAATAATCAACCAGCCTGGTATAGTGACGGTTGCGAAGATTTGTTCCACAAATTAGAAACAACCAGTTTTCTGTCTTTGATGTATAGTGTCAAAATACGCAAGGCATTAGTAACTAATTATTATTTTTTTACGATTCAGCAAAATATGTGAGCTGTGACTATTGTGCCAGTTTAGCATACAAATACCACGATAGTTTGTATACCTACAAATCATCATTTGTGTATTCCTCTTTGTAATCGATGAACATCCTTTGTTATAGGTGTTTATAAAGGATTGGGCATGTTAGAGCAATGCGAACGATAAATAACATTCACATACAGAAGGATAATAATGCACTACTGTGCTCTCAAACCAACAGCTAAATACCAGATCAGAAAGGCCAGCCAAATCCCTGGCTTTAGATTATTTCTCCCCCTTTACACGGAAGGA
Organism: Larus michahellis; assembly: GCF_964199755.1. Lineage (NCBI taxonomy): Eukaryota > Metazoa > Chordata > Aves > Charadriiformes > Laridae > Larus > Larus michahellis. Next base: position 9,058,884 of record NC_133909.1, read on the forward strand.
CGTGTAACAACTGGAGGGTCAGAAGCTGTATTCCTTTCGTTGCTCCAGCAGGTAGATTATACACCAACCTGACTGAAGCAAACTTCTCAGGTGTTTCTTGGCAGCTGGCAGGGTTTGTGCAGCATACGTTATTAATGCAGATTTAGAATTTTGGGGTTTGAGCTGAACGAATCCATTTGCACTTTCATGCAAATCAAATCAACTTTACGCGATTCGGAAACAGCTGAGCTGAGCCATGAAAGTTTTTTAGAGCTTCTTTCAGTTGAGCAAAGAGCAGCTGTAATTCTTGTCACGTCTTCTGTCCCTTGGTGCCCCCTTCTGTCTTCTCCTCCCTGCTGAGATTTGATGTGGGAACCCAGTATTTCTGAAAGATGGAGTCCAGGGAAAGAGATGGTGTTAATTTACTCACTGCTCAGTATCGTCTCCTATATGTCTTCTCCTACCAGTGCTCTGAATTTACCAACTTCTATTTACTGTAATGTAAATTTGGATGCTGCTTAGTTGTGTTGTGTAGAGACTAGGTAACTCTTTTTGAATTGACAATTTTTTTAATGCCATGAATTCTCTTTTGAATGAGTCTCATGACCTTTTTTGTTGTTGTTGTTACTCACTACCTATCTGCCCTTCCCCTGGTAATGGATAAGAAAGCAACTCAATAAGCAGACCTGTAAAATGATGTCCAGTTTGCAGCAACAGGTGAATTTTTTTCCCTTAACCTAAAAAGTAGTGGTTTCTACAGGAGTCTTTTCCTGAGCTGGACGAATACTGATCTCTTCTCTTTATTTTTAATTGAATTTTAAAACCAATTATCCTTCTTTGTTTCTCTGTACTCTGTTTTGTATTTTCCCTGTCTAATATTTTAGCAAATGAATTAATTGGTCAACCACGATTGTTCTTGCCTTTTGTACTGTGTCTGACCTCCTAATCATTCCTTACAGAAGCTCAGGATTTGTTCCAAGTGACACCCTTCCCAAGCACCCATCATTTCATTTCTTTTTCTTCTTTTTTTTTTTCCCCAAACTAACTTCCCTTCACACTAAGGCTATCAGTCATAGCATAATTTAAAAAAAAAAAAAAAAAACAACTGTCTGAAACAGTAAGCTTTAAGTGAGTGTTTAAGAATGGGAAAGTTTGTGGTTTTTATTTTTTTAATTTGTACTCAAGCATCTGCACTGCTGCTAGAGTGGAATTAACAGTGCATCCTCATATACCTAAATATTTAAACACTGTTAAATATGTTTACCTGATTTTTCTACAAAGTAACAAACTTAAGTTTTTCCAAGTCTGATCTTTTGTGACTTGGACACACGTAGTCAGGGATGCTAGGTAACTTGTCAGTCTAGTCAAAACAGTGCCCCTTTTAATGTCTGGCTGAAGAGGAGAACCAAAGCCCCAGGCGTTAATTGGTGAACAGTTCCAGTAAGAAGCCAGGCTGGGAAGTCTGTGACCTACTCCTGGATGATGTGCAAAAAAACCTGCAGGCGGTTCTCCTTTCCCATCCGCCTTCTCATGGGTTCATGCAGTCATTAGCATGGATTTCTCCAAATCCTGTTAGTGTGTTGCCTCCCACCCCCCGTTATGTACTGTTTTTTTTATTCACCATTGTGGGTCTGCAGATATGTATCAGGGTTGGCAGGGATGCAATGAAGGTACCCTAATTAGCCATTAGTGTTCGCACATTTTATTTTTTTGTAGTTTTACCTCAAATGTCAAAAACCACAGGCAAGGTCCTTCAGGATGAAGTAGTTCAGAGCGTTCACTATGGGTCATACTTTGTTATTCTGCCCCCAGAATGAAACTTCTTTCAGTCTCTCTAATTAACATGCACAGAGTTACTGGAAAGATAGTTTTGTAAAATTCAAAATAAGTCACTGGGAAGATGCTGCAGACAACTCAAGCAGTCTGCCAACAAAAAGCATTTTTATTCCAGCTAATTATTTTTTAATGATACTATTAGTAATTGGAACTCACTGTACACAGCATACTCCAGATAAAGATCTCAGCAAGCTTTACATAATAGTAGTGTGAAGCCTTGTAACACGTTTAAGACTAGAGTGAGTGGGTTTCTTTTGTAGCCATTTCATACACCAGTCATACCCAGCCTAGTGCATTAGTCCCAAATGAAACTCCATCACAGCCACAAGCTTGAGTTTAAAGGTCGTCTGGCTCCTTGCCTTGATCACTGTTCGCAGTTTTACTTCATCATTTGGTTTTGTTCCCTTGCAGTGGTGCTCATCGTGGTCTCCCAAGGACTTTGATGCACCAGTTTAGTCCTGTGCCCTTCACCTGTGCGATAAGCCACTGCTTGAGACAGATCTCCCTGCTGTAGCGTCAGCCACTTCTACCCTGATTAAGCAACCACAGACAGGGAAGAAAATCTTTGCATGTAGTCTGCCAATGATTAATATGTACTACTTCACCCAGAAACAAACAAGGAGCAAATGAATCGTGATTTTGCAAGTCATTAAGCTGCTGAAAGAATAAAATGAAATACAAGCAACGTAATGTGTTCTTAAACTGCATGCCTCTGCTCTGAGTGCCAAGTGGCCCAGACTGGCAAGTGGGGAGAATGCCAGCCCCCTCAGATGCCTGGGGCTGTTATTCCAAAATACCTCTACCCCATCAATAAATCATTTCTCAGTGCTCCAGAGCAGCAGCCTTTATCCTAGCTAGGAAAATCTGTCCCATACAAACGTCTTGATAAGGGGGTTGGGCTGCAGGTTTGTCTCTTGCCTGTGTTTCAAAATAGTCTTGCTCACTTAAAAAAAAAAACCAAAACAACCGTGAGCATTAAAAGCTCTGTGTAATTATGATGAGAGCTGAATAGAAAAGCTGAGTTTTGTGGGTTTATGAGAGGAGATAGGAGAGAGGGGAGAGGTGACTTGTCTATGTGAAAAGCTCTCTGGGTTTTCTATGGGAAAAGTTTCTTTCCAAAGCACCAGGAGCATCTTTAGGCATAAGAAACTCAACCTGAGTACAGGAGAAAGACTCATCCGAAGACTTGTTCATATGTCTGGGACTAAGACTGCAGATAAGAAGAGCCTCTTCCTTCTTCAGAGATGCTCTGACCTTCTCTTCCACATCTTCTCTTTATTCAAATCTATGCAAAGATAGAAGTTGTGATGCATGAAGTTGCTATTGTCCCTTCCATGTAAAATAATGTGTTCTTATGTTCCTGTCCAATTCTTGGAATTTAATTCTGTACTTTTATTCTGTGGTCAGGCTACCACAAAGCAAGTGGTTCTCTAGCAATATTTTGTTTAGACAGGCAAAGACATATTACTCACTGCCACTTTTAAGATATTTTCAGTCTTTGAATCCGTTCCTGCAAGAACAAATGTCCTTTCTCACTGTCTTTTGTAGAGGTGCTTTAACTTAGCTTTTTCTTGTCCTTAAGTCATGGACAGACACTCTCACATGTAAACAGAGAGAAAACATGTAAGCTTTGGGATTTTGTTTTTGTGCCTACAGGAAAATGAGATTCAGTAGTCATTAATTCAAAAACTTAAATCAATCCATTGTAAAGCTATGGCTGCAGTAGGTGTTTTTCCTCGGTTGTTAAATTGTTTTGTACATCTCTGTCTGCACTTGAAAGATAAACTATAGGGAGAGGATTTCTGCAGTATGTCATTAGGCTTAACTAATTTTTACCTTTGATATATATATAAAAAAAAAAAAAACACAAAAAAACCCCAACCCCGCATAATACGAAAAAAATAAAAATCCACACCAAAACCCCAAAACACAGTAAAGAAGAAAATAGCTAGTCCAAAAACAGACCTTGGTACTGGTCAGAAAGTGCGCTGGATGGCAAACACAACGACTGCAGGCCACACGTTCCTCAGAAGAGGGGTAAATTCTGCCCCTTCAGATTAGTAACTGAAACAAGAGTGACATTTTAAGGCTGGCAAGAATTACTTTTTTTTTTTTCTCTTTCTCTCTCCAAGCTTGAAATAAGGGATTAGAGCTCATTACTGTTTAGCCAGAAAAATAAAAGACAGTGGAACAACTAGTGGAAGTTATCACAGTCCCTCTGCGTGTATGACTGCTGAAGGTACTGGCTGCATGGTGACTAGCGTGCGATACAGAATAGTCTCTCAGAAACTGTTTGCTTCGGCTTTCTTGCTGCTTTGGTGTGTATTGTCAAGTGAGTAGGTGGTGAGGCATAGTGCCCATCATTGTTTTTTGGGTTTTTTTTTTAGTGGGTACTGAGTCACTTAAGTATATGACTTTTGTTCCATAACGCTATTGTCTGCAATGATCAATTTCTAAATAGTCTTCTCCTAGTTGTGTGCCGTGCTGGACAAATCTGTTATCTATCAGATACCAGACATGAGATGCTCCTGTCTCCTGGTTTGTGTTGTCTGTTGTATACTAATTCAAAGTGCCAGGTCAGATAATGGGACAAGATCAGAGTCATACACAGCTCTGAAGTGACATTAGATCACTTCATGGTGCTGCTAACCAATCTGCACTGCTGGAGTCTTGCCTTTCAGACACCTGTGAGCGTTTTCTCTGTTGTCTGATTTGATTTCTTCCTAAGGTAATCGGAGTTTTTACATTTGTCTTTACTGTTTGCTGGTGTCAGCTGAGAGAAAACCTGTTAAAGAATAAAACACTTCATAACTTTCCATGATTTATTTTCTATCTTTTTAACTCTTTGCTGCCCATTTGTTGAGGAAAGAGTTGAGAGATGCTGTGCCTTTTGTAGTTATTAAAGCCGGAATTTGAGTCAGCAGGCTTTGGAAGTCAGCGGTGCTTTAGCTGCCTTGATGGTTGTGTGCTCATTTGGGGCATTGTACTGGAAGTGTCAAAATGTTAACTTTTGTGTCTCGGTCTAGCCATGACGGTATTATCAGATATCTGTGTGGACTGCCTGCTGTGCTAAAGGCATATCAAGACTCTTCTTAATACAGCTGTTTGATCTACGCCCACCCTGTCTCCCATAGTTGTAATGTGGATTCGTACTCCTTGGCGGCTTTTCCTAAAAACATGAGTAAGCCTTTTCCCTTCTGTATTGCAATGTTCCTCATTACTTGATGAACTCCCCTAGACTAAGGAGCCAGTAAAGTCATGCTAGATCTTTAGAAAGGCACCCATCCATGATATTGAAGAGCTTTTGGTGGTGTTTTACACGTCTATGCACAACACGCCTTAGGACACTTTTTGCTTTATGTCATCTTTGTGTGAAATATGTCTTCACAGTTAGCATAGCATGCATTTGCAGTACGTGTCTACCTGGCACTACCAAAGACCAGTTTTTGTGCTTGGGGAGCAGAAACATAAAAATAAGAATGTGTTTTAGAATAAGCGAAGATCAGTGGGTTGTGTCAGCAGAAACTTAAGAGGTTGTATTCCTACGTTTTATAAAGACTGAATCCATAGGAACATTTTTTAAATTCTTTGCAGGTTTCAGTTGTCATAATATTACTGAAAGGTTGGCACTTAGGAAAAAAAAATGGACAAAATGCCTAAGCACATGCCAAAGGATTGTGTCTTGGATGCGCAGCCCAATTGCAGACCAAACTGAGAACGAATATGGTTCTTGCATACAGAGCTATACTACACTTGCATTTAGAAAGGCAGTAGCACAGCTGCATAGCAAATTCTAAAAAAATTTCTTCAAGATGAGTATTTTGATATCTGGAAGCTCCAACCCACATCTTCTACTGAAAAGGTCACACCAAGTAGCGTTAAATATAGATCCAGAACTGTGTGAGCAGAAGCTTTCTGTGCCTAACCGGGGCATCGGCACGTAGGCTGGAAGCCAGGGAAGTGAAGCGATGTGAGTTAACTTACATTTGGTAATGCCAGATTTTAGCTTAGTGTTGCAAGGCAGCTTGCCCGGCGTTAGTTGGGTTTTAATTGCTCCACGTTTTTAAAGCAAGCAAATCTTGACAGAGCATCTGTGATAAAAATGGACCAAAAATGTTAACTCTCTTGAAATTAAACAGCCTGTCTTTTCAAGCCTTTTTGTTCTTGAAGATGCAATTTTGCTCTGTTACGCCAGGTCCAGTTCTCATTAGTTCATATGAAACTACACTTGGAAGTGAGGGGCAGATTTGACCTCATGGTTATCATTATTCTTCTTCACTCTGCAATCACCAACACAGATCAATCTGAAAAAAACCACGTACCTACTTTAATTTTCATTAATAGCTGAACCATACCATGTTTCTAAAGGGGGCGCGGCCTAGTAAGCATGCTTCTTGTCTCTCTTCTGTTTTATTTTTAATGTCGCTTGAATGCTATAGACACCTCAGTAGGTAATCAGGATATCCTTAATTAGAAAATCTACTTAATTGGGACAGCTTCCAGGGAACTGAATTAAGCCTAGTGGTATTTAATTATATTGCTAAGGAAGGTTCAGTTTCTCTTATTTATGCTTCCATCGACAGCATGTTTTGGAAACTCTCCCCCTACTCAAAATACCACTTAGATGGGACAAACCCTGCTGATCAGAGCGAGTGAATACTGCTCGTCGGTTCTTTTCTGTCAACTGTATGGTTCCCAGAGCAGCTTCTTCAGTTATGTGCAAAACAGAATCTTAAGCTGGACCTGGCCAGGGTAAAATTCACCACTGTTCAGAGAGCCCAGAGCAGGGGAATGCATCACGTTGGCCCTTAAAGGGGCTGAGACTGAAGTACGGCACAGGCTTCTGTAACTCTGGGGTTTAGCTGTGGGTACTAATACTGCAGCAGCACTATAAAAACTTTACTACGTAAGCTAGCTTTTGGGGTTTTAATGCAGTTCCTTGCCAACTAAAGCTGTGTGGAGCATATCCTAGTACTGCTTGATCTGAGCTTTAAATTAGATCAGAAGGTCTATACCTCTTTGATACATAAACTTATATTCAAATCCATGCCTCAGTATTTTTCAAGGTTGTTGATTATGTCACAGCATGAGAGCACGCTATTTGAATGGAAAGCAGGGGCGAGGGAAAGGCTGAGATATATCGCTTCTGACACTAAAGCCACACATGTGACAGTGAAAAATGAGAATTCAAGCGTCGGTGCCACTGCTGGAATTAATTTGTGGTTCACAGTGTGAAGTGTTGATGTGTGATGACCATGTATTTATGTTAAAAATATGTCATTGCGATAGAACAGTACTTTAGTTAACTACGTCCATTTTCAAAAGAAAGAATCAAACTTGCAAATCAAGCAGTTCATTGTTAATTACTGTATTTTAATGTCTCTTCCAATAAAAGATATTGTCTCTCTTTGCATAATTCAAAACTTCAAAATGCTGAACTAGAATGTCTGCCAGCATTTTGACTTGTTTTTAAAGATGTGGTGCTAAAATAAAATAAATCTGAGCTTCCCTCAAATTATCACACACAAGGATTTTACTGATGGAAATGTTATTTGTTAAATGAGATGTACATACTTCAAACAAACTTTCTTTGAATAAGTCTTGTGGCATCCCTGCTTTCTTAATTTCCTAGCCTGGCTCCAGCATAAAAGTTTGAGTGTGTCCAGTACCCTACAGTATTTAATTAATTTAATTAATTTTCTTGCTCTTTAAAGGTAAGTTATTTGGTCAATTTTGGCTAAAAACCCCAAGTTTAAAAAGTTAGCGTTTACATAATCAAATACCAATGTCTCCATATTTCTAGCATCGTTATTTGCACTAGAACTCTTGTTGCTCTTCCTCTTCCAAATGAGAAAGAGCTATGTTATACAAAACCCAAACAATGCAAGTTACAGCAGGTCCATATGAATTAAAAAATGGAAAAGATTCAAGATTGGTTATACACAAAAGTGAAGTCAATTAGTTTGTTTCATTTTCTGGTGGAGAGTAACTCCAAAAGTTAAGTATCATAGCAAATTTTCAATTAAGTACAAGAGTTACTTTTCTATTTTAACAGTCACTTTTGGTACACGGCTGATATAATTAGCGATGTACCTGGCATTCTAAAGACTGGCATGAATAATTAATGTAATGCCTTTATTTCAGCCTGCCAGTTACAATACTTGGCTTTTATTCTTAATGACTGCATAAGATCAGGTTTTGGTAGTGCTTTGTATACCAAACAGATAATATTTCTCACTTTGACACAGAAATGCCCAACTACACTAAAGGCTAAATCCTAAGTTCTGACCTTAGCGTCCTCTGATAGCCTCAACTCTGCAGCTGAGGAGACATGCAAAGGTAGATGTATACAGACTTTATAGTTGTCAACTTCTGAGCCACCCACAGGAGCTTCCATACTGACAAGAGTCCCACATATGACCCAAAACATGCTCTATAAGTTTTACCCACACATTAAATCCTCCTTTCCACCTCCCCCTTACACGTGTGTGCTCCTCTGTAAATCTGTTCCTGGCTGTCCCTGTGGTTTTTGGAGGTAATTGACAGGAGCAACCTAAACTAGTATAAACTCAGTTTAAACTGGCATACAACTAGCCAAAGAGCAGGGTGCAGTGAAATGAATTAGATTTCTAGCTGACTTAAAACTTGACAACTGCTGAGCATAAACCAAGCTGGAAGTCAGACTTGGGTCTGTGCCGTTCCATTTACAGGCAGCTACCTGTGAGCACAGCCTGCCAGATGCAAGGCATTTCTGTTGATTTTTCATGGAAATTGTCCCATTGATAGTAAGGGCTGTCCTGTCATGATGAGGTTTGAAAAGGAGCTTGAAGTACATTCAGCAGCAGGCAAATGCCAAAGCTAGGCAGTCAGCCAGCTTGGTCCATCCATCTTTAACCAGAAAACTGTATTTCCCATAATAGTTGAGTGAAGCCATTAACCAAGCTCAGCGCTTTGTGCTTTGAATTACCTTGAAAAGCAATCTACCTTTTAATCCTTTCATTCTGGTTTTCAAAAACAGCGTTTAATGCCAGTTTCAGAGATGAGCGATTGCAGCAATTTCTTTGGCCCTGGTCATATCAGGAGTCAAGGCAAAATCCTGTAGCAGTGCGGGAGGGAAGGCGCCGGGAAATGGCTGGGCTCAAACCTCAGCCCAGGCTCCCTTGAGCTAGGGCAGCTTCTGCTACTGCAGTAGAGATTTTTGGCAATCAAAGAGCGCAAATGCAGAATGGATTTGAATAATTGCATCCTTGCTTATGCACAAGTGGTGCACAATAGATATTTACAAATCAGGCTGCTTTTCAGACATCAACACAATTTTATGTTGGAAGATGGAGTTGTGCTAATTTCATTTTGTACTCCAAAATGAGAATGAGTAAAATGAAATGAGGTTCAGTACTGATTCCGTGTGAATCTTTCCATTGTAGCTTGCTATAAACAAAAGAAGTATATGTAACCCCCATCCGTACGGCCTTCATGGATAAGATCTGAAACAGTTTTTATATATTGGAGCTTGTAATGCTAGGTAAAACAGACATTGGGTGCTTTAGCTCAAAGCAGAGCTCTGAATGGGTTTTGATAGTGGAAGCTTTTTCTATCACTGGCTTGGACTGTGTTAGTTGGGGAGAAAAAACTTAATCTTTAGCTTGGTTCTGAAAATAAAAATATACATCCTGGGTGGGGGAGGCAGGGGGGAGAATTGAGATTGAAATAATTTATTCTTCCTATAAAAGTTCCTTTAGTTTCATTCACTGTATTGAAATAGGACATTTAATAACTATTTATGAGGAATTCATGGGAGTGGTAAAAAGAGAGGAAGGAGTTTCATTTCCTGGAATATTTTGCATATTGGTTTGAAAGTCTGAAAAATCCCATTTCTTCCTTGGTTTTCTTATCTGTATGTTGGGTTGGGAATGATGCATCTCACCTTCAGAAAGAATTAGATATCCTGACTGTGAGTAGCACAGTATACATGGTATTACTTGTCTTTATTTTTTTTTTATTATCCACAAGGATATTGGAAAAGACCAGCTCTTAAATGAAGCCCTCAAGGCTACCTTCTTTATTATTATTTTTAAACTATTGTTTAAAAAACCTAAAAGATCCAGTACCCTGCAGCAAGTACATAAAAGCAGTAGGCAACAGGTGAACTAATAAACGGTCAGAACGGCTGTGTTTTTCTTTACATCTGGACTTGGTGATGTGGAGGACCGAGCTGGTGCTCCCCAGCGGGAGCGGTTAAGCCAAAAGCAAACGCACCTTTTGGAGTGTGGGGGAGAGGAGGATGCCAACAGATGGGGCTTGTTGCCCTCTCAGAAATGCAGCATGTGCTTCTCTGTGCGAGGCCAGGGTGGACTCTGAGACCTCTGCTCCCAGCTCACCCACCGAGGCTTGGCTGCCCTCCTCGTCCATGCAACCCTTCCATCCCTCTTGGTATATACTGACTTGTTCACAGCCTTAATTTGGCCATTAGGTTTTTTTGATAGATATGAACAAATCCTGGAGGAATGGCGGGGGGGCGGGGAACCAACCCAAAACACACATACAAAACAAGTTGCAACAAAATCCGACATATTAGTCTTAACTATTTGCTTGAATCTCCACTGGAGCTGCTTTGGTGACCCTGGCAACTTGTCATTCCTGTTTACTTTCTCTGTATGTTCAAGCAATCAGGTTTTATTTGCACGAGTGCCCGTCAAAAGCACTTTTGCAGCTGTGTTACAGATATGCTATTGTAGAATACAGGACAGGGACATTTTCTAAGACGGTAACATCATCTCGTCTCTTCTCTGTTCATGCTCAGGTCCTTTCTCCTTGCCCCATCCCATCTCTTCAAATTTTAGCGACCCCGTATCACACAATGTTTGCTCAGGAAATAACTTCCATTGAAGGCATAAGAGAGTCTTGCTGCTGCGGATTGCCCTTTCCCCTGTTATAGTACATGAATAACTCCCCTAGAATGGAAGCCGCTCATAAACTGCGGCAGCAGAATGGGGTCCCAGGGTTTAATCCAGTGACTCAGTGCCTTGTTATTTAAAAGGCTTTTCTGTAGAGGCAAAAATGTTTCAAAAGTTTAATACTTTGTAGAGATAAACTGTTCCTTTTAAAGTCATCATTGTCTTGTTCTGATACATCATCTCTGAAGAAATAATTCAAAACACTTTTATGTTTGTCTCTGTGCTGCCTGCAAGTGAAATATTTAAAGCAGGCTGCGTGCTCTAATACTGGGTTCAGAGTAGGGACTTTTGTGAGGCTCACATCTGACTATTTTCCCCAGTATTTTTCTCCCCTGTGCATTTTTTTTGTCTCAGGCTATCCTTATGTTATAGGAGGTCAGAGCAAACACAACGTACCTTTTTGAGAGAAACAGAGGTATTCAGCAAGGAATGATCTAAAGTAACAGTAGTTTTGTGGGGAGCTTGCAGCTGCTCGGAGTGCTGCTGGTCCTCCCCTCCCTTACCCACAGACAGTAGGGGCTGAGCATCTGCGTTTCCTGGGATATTGTATTTAATAAAAAAGAAAAAAGTATTCCAAATGGGAATGAAAGCAAAGAATCTCCCATCACCTGTATAATGAAATGAAATCATTTTAGGTTCATTGCAGTATTTAACATGAGCAGAATACCTGTACCATAGAACAAATGTCTAAACAGAGCTATTTGAAATAAAAGAGGAATTACTTGCTCAGAAGAGAACAAATGGAAACATTTTAATCTTATCGAAATGCTCTTATTTATGTCCTGAAGTGACATTTGCTTGAAATGCTCACCTGCTAGGAAAAATGCATTTCTAACAAATTAGCTTAGAAGAGGAACTTTTGCTTGAGAATCCAGAGAGGATTTTAAATATATATGTATATAAAAACCACAGTCTTGTAGCTGTAGTACAGAAGTCAGCTGCATATTCCCTCAGTTTAAGGGGAAAACACCTCTCCTCACAGCTGGTCCCTATGTCTGTGTACCGTGGGATGTCTTACCGGTTCTCCTAAAGCTGCTGGCTTTGGCTCTGGGCTGGCTGTGCCACCTCAGCACAGTGCTGAGTACTCCTGCCCGTGAAATAATTGGAAAAATATTGGGAAACATCAAGTTTTATTATTAGCTTTATTATTTATTATTACTGTCTTCTGTATCCATCTGGACCACAATTTCGAATTTTGACAAGAAAACACTTTCATGCATGTCAAGTGATCAGATTGCTAGTGCCACAAACGTGGCTGCATACCAGGAACTGGCCTGAATGCTGAGTCTTGCCTTGAGTCAAAATAAACTGGAATGAGTTTTGGTTTTCTCTGTGAATGGTTGTGGCCAAAGATTGAGATTAGGGGTTTGCAGACAAATGAGCAGCTTTCCAGTGGGTAAAACAAGCAAAGGATGGAACTGGACCAAGCCTGAGGAGTAAAACCTTTATTGAGGATGTGCATCTTAAAATGCGTGGCACCTAAGGTCTTGTTTAAGACTGGGCAAGATTCCAGTGAATCATGGACACTTTGTCTCATTTTTTCAAAGGCAGCAGTTCTTGGCAACCACAGAAAAAGGAAAACCATCATTCCATTTTCGAACTGTGTTTTCCAGACTTGGAAACTGAGAGCTTTTACATTTCATTGGGACTTAAGAACTACAGATGATGGTTTTTCTGGCCTTTTTGCACTAAAGGTTTCCACACACATTAAGCTCTGAAGGCTTTGGAGTTTCACTTTAAAAGCTAAAACACGTTTAAATTGTGGGGGCGTATAATAGCCCACAAAAATGCTAATGCTATTTTTCTGCTGTTTAAATGCTAGCCAGCAAAAACTGAGCCAGAGACTTTTGGATCCCCACTGAGCAGCACAGTTTTTTGGGGGTTTTTTTGTTTTGTTTTGTTTTTTCCCCTCTTGCTCTTGTCAAGGTACAACTCTCACTATTTTGCTAAGACGAAAATTGGTTTCGGGTGAAAGCCCTAAACAGAGGACTTAAGCTCGTTCACAGTTAACAGTGTTCTTTTAATTGTGCTGACATTCTAGTTTACAAACATTGGTGTCAGCAGGCCATCTTTTAGGGTTTCATCAATGAAAATGAATCCTCTTGTGCATTAGAAAAATGCAGTGGACTAGGAGATAATCACAAACACTCTATATCTTCGGTTATGGGTGAATATAAATGGATCAGACTTACAGAAATCTTGGAGTCATTTGTCTGGGGCTGCTAAACTGAAATTCATTGGGATGCTCTCAACCACGTCAGCTGGAAGTTTTGCCATACAAACTTCTGTACATGATTCTTTCATGAGGGTATGACTTCTCTGTCAAGCACAGAATACAAGTAGAAACCTCAATATTAGATACAGTGGTAGGTAACTTAAATGTTTAATGTGCCCTTTGCATTTCTATCAGTCATCTGTCGGCAGCTGCAGGCAGCCATTCGGAGAGAGGCCAGGACGTGGTATAGAAGGGTTTGATCAGCTCTGAGGGGGAGGATGTGTGTTTGGAGCAGGTAGAATATTGCCAACCCAAATCATTGAAGAATGAGCCTGGTCTCCCTTTCTATCTCCAAATAGATACGTTTTTTAAACTGTAACTTGAAAAACAAACAAAAAATTGTGATGGGTCTCTGCTACTTTTTAGGCTGATTTTACTTTTTTCAAGGTACTCTAAGAAGGAACATACATAAAACTAACTAAACAAAAATACAGGGATTTAAAAGGCAGTAGGCTCATAATGATGCTCTGTTAAGATTCCTATAATCCAAATTCCATGTTCCCATTTCTTCTTTTATACCAATATTTTCTTGGATGATTGTTTCCTGAAGCTTTGCAGCCAAGGGACTTGATAGTTATTAGCAGGCAGAGAATAAAAAAGTGGGCTTGGGAGGACCACATCTGATGTTGTGTAACAAAAAAAGTACTTTTTAAAAGTAGGAAGTCATAGGGAGCAGTTTTGCCATGCTCCTATATATTTTTATACATCCTTAAGGCTTTTTCTGTTTTAATAGATCTTCATGAGGTATGTGAAATAAACGCAGTCCATGGACACCGTGCATGTGATACCTCTGTTCCTTGTCTCTATGAAGGGGTACCTTTTTAAGGCTTTAGAGCCTCTTCACGTAGTAGACTGAGACAGCAGCGATGAATCAGGTCAATGTTTCTGTTGTATATTTGAAAGCAGTGCATGTATATTTAATATGTTCTAATATTTGATCTTTTGCATATATGGCTTAGCTGGATTATGTGACATAACTCTCATTTGATGCACAGCTCCACTAGAGCTCACACTAGATACTAATGTGTGTTGAGATCAGGTTAATAATGCATACAACTTTTTCTGTGAGTCGTTTCTAAAAGTAACTTGGGATGTTAAAAGGATCAGCCTACCTTCCTCTCTGAAGCAGGTTTTCTCTGAAATAATGAGCCGATGCCATCTGAGACTCGCTCCAAACCCAGCCTTTCTTGTTAGGTTCAGCAATATGTTGGGGGTAAGGACATTGCTAATGTGTGGCTTGCTTCAGTGGCCGCTTGATTTAAGGGGGGAATGGGGAGGATGCAAAAGTGTGCTGTAAAAAGGCAATAGGTTTCATGGTGATTCCTGTTACTAAATCCCTATTGCACAGGTCCAGGTGCTGCCCTAACGTGGTTCTGTTAGTCACTGAACATGGGCTAGTGCTGAGGCCACGAAAGAGTGCTCTGTGACCTGTAGGGCAGCCTCTGCTCTGGAGTTTAGGTGCACAGTCCAATAACCACCAAATCCCCCCAAAGCGCTTGAGGAGATGGTGTTCCCTGGTCTCCTCGTGGTGACTCGGGCATGGCCCTGAAATGGCTTCTGCTTCTCTGCTGCCTAGGGGCAGTGTGACAAGGACAGAGTGTTTTCCACTCGGATACGTAGGATCTGTGACACTTTTCATTGCAGTGTCCTGTTCCTGGCACAACAGTGCTAATGAGGATAGCAGATGACAATTAAACATTCAGGTGCAATTGATGTAATGAGGAATATGGGTCAGAATCGCCTCTGTTGTCACTTCCATCACGTTAAATTGCAAGCCTGGCATCTCGTGTGCTTTCCTCCGATGCTGATTCTGAGCGTTAAGGATGAGGCTGGTGGGACCTCCTCAAGCAGCTGTTTGGTAATTCTGGCTGGGAAGCACTCTTCCCGCAAGCAATATTGCACTTTGCTCAGTTTGTTAAATATATAGTGAGGAATTTACAGGCTCAGGCTAGAAGAGATTGGTAAGTGTAGAGCTATATCATGCAAAAAGAAGATTGTGCCCGCAGAGATAACGATCCTTCCCAGAATTGTGCGGTACGAACGGGTGCTGGGTGCACGTTTGCCCACAGGGTACAGTGGCAGTCAGCCAGTGTGGAGAGTGAAGCATCCTTGCAGCCTGTCTTATGTTCTTCAAACAGAAAGGACACAGTATGAGCAGGAATAGTGTGTATTTCTGTTGGTGACGTTATCTGCCGTTGATTTCTTGCTGACAAGATTGAACTGTTCAGTTCTCTAGGGATAGACAACTCCTGCTTCATTTATTATGGGCTTTCTCTGCTCATGTGCCAACCTGACCAAAGCAGTGGTAGGACATCTCAAAAACAAATCCTGCTTGAACTTGGGTATACATTTGCTGTTGAGAGGTTGTATCTAGCAGCTTCCTTTGCTCAAAAAAATCATTTGGACAATCTCCGGATCACATACAAGCACCTACCCTTCACCTTTGATTTGGGAACTTTCCGGGGGCAAGGAGTGGCGCTGATCAGTAAGAATGAATCATACGAATCCAGTTCCTCATGTAACGCTTCTTATTACCCAAGAAATATTACAGCACCAGGGTGCTGGGCAGGCTGTTGAATTGAATTGGGTCTTGTCCTTTTGCTGTTCTCACTCAAGTAATCAAGCCTCAAGTGAGTATGTGCATTTACCAATATGTGTGCTGCAAAAACACCCATATAACGGTGTGAAGAGGAATACTCGCTTTCATTACAGGTTACAATTTTTCTTGGTTGCTAGCAGGTTTTTGCTGAAACTTGAAAATAAGTCTCTGAGAAATTGCCAAAGTGGGCCCTGTTGCTCTGTCTTATTCTCTTTCCAGATCTTTCCTTGAATGTTAGCTGGGTATTGAGTTGTTTAACAAGGTTGGCAATGTAAATATATCCTTTATTCCTATGCAATCAGCCTGAAAGAAAAAGTATGAGGCAGTGAGAATTAATAGGAAGGCAGTATTGTATGTGCTAATTCCACTTGACTTCTAACTGTTTCATTGGAAAAGCAGTGAGCTTTTTATTTTGTGGCAAGGCCTGTGACTTGCCAGTGTAATTGGTGCAAACTAGACTGCCTGGACAAGCTTAATGTAAATAGGATCTAACACCAGGAGGTAGGAATGTTGCACTGGGCAGAATCTAGTTTTGAAGAGTTTTTAGAGAAGTCTGTAGCTGAAAAAATTCCAAAAGTAATTGGTGAGGCACAGGGTAATGCCAAGCTTTCTTTATGTCCAAGAAGAATTTAAAACTGAAAGGCACAAAAATACCAAACCCCCTCTCTTCATCCTTTTCCTTTGTCTCTGATTTCCACAGTTGTGACTTCCTAGCTGCCCTGGTTGCTCTGAGATCTTTTGAGCCCTAGTTCGCTCTGAACTTCAACCTTGAATTGAATCTGTGTCACTCCTCATAGGAAGGGAAGAAAAAAAAAATGCATAAGCATTAACTGTGGCCTTAGGAAATGCCACCTGGGGATGAAGCTTAAGTATTAATCTTTCAACAATTAAGCCGCACTTGTTCTCAGGACATACAGGTAACCCTCCTGCAGTCACTCTGCCCAGTAGGCAATGTCTTTGCTTAATTTAATGTTTCTGCTTAATCATCTCTCACTTCTATCTTTGAACTTTCACAGCCACCCCCACAGCAACAAATCTAGTTCATCCCTAAAGCTATATGTACAGTGGATTGAACAGATGATACACTAAACACTCCCCTTTGCTGCAGCGGGTGGAGGTATAGGATGTTTAAACCACTGAATGCTTTTCCTCAGTGTGCGTTTCTTCCTTTTGTTCTGTGTGGTTTTAGTTGTTTTGTTGTTTTTTTTCCCCTCCCTCAGTAGATTACTCTTAAGTCCCTGTCCCCACTGCCTGCTACTTCTCTTGAGGATAGTAAATTGCCTTTGTCACCTTTTTGCAAAATCCCAGTTGCAACCAACAGCCAACTCCAGCCGTTCTGAGAGCGCTGCTGTGGCAAGAGCTAGTCCTTGCCTCCAGTGGGAAGCTCAGTTTTCTGTGGGATCATCAACCTGGCCCGGCTCACTGGGCAGCTACGCAGCCACTGGAGCTGAGACGGGACGGGGTGAGGAGCACGTGGGCAGAGGATGGGAAGAAGAAAGGGCTGCCCCATGAAGCAGGAGCTTAGGAACTGAACCATCTTAGACTGAGAGTTGTAGCTGCACTTTTAACATATGCTTAACTACATGATGCACTGTGGTGTAAAGATACCTGAGCTGGCTCTGAATGAGCTGCCTTCCTCATTTCATAAGTCCCAGATGTAGTATAGCTCCATTAGCATGGCAATACACCCAAAGTAATGAGTTTGGGTAAAGCTGATGCTGCTATATTGCCTTCCCTTCTGGTGCTAGCTCATTTCCAGCTGGCTCAGATGTCTCTTAAGTGCTGTTTTGCATGATACAGACAACCCCAAAATAACCTGTACAAGGCAAGCATGGAGTCCAGTAAGACACAGATGAATCTCCCTTACCTGAGCTATCCTTCTGATCGCCAGACTAAGCCTGTTAATGTCTAATATGGTACTTTGTATACAAGGTAGGTATATTGCATGTGCAGCTATTGTACTACTTACTGTCTTGCCAAGGCTTGTGGAGGTTACTGATCTGGGCAGAAGGAAAAGGCCTAAGATAGGAAATCTTAAAGTTGAAAGGAGAAATTTATCTCACTGCAGTATCTGTTCATTTTAGTTGGAGGATTTTCTTTTTTCCGTTACTCTTTTTTCAGATTTTTTCTTTTTTTTTTTTTTTTTTTTTTCTTTTCCCCCCTCCGATACACTTACCAGATGTTGGGGAGTGTTCATTGTTGTTCCTTAACTAACTCGAAAGCCTCAGGTATTCAGTGCTTCTCTAAGCTGTAAATCTGGGAAGCCCCTTTGGAAATAGCAGCTACAATATGCTAACAATGACTGCATCACACAATACGTTGAGATGAAAAGGAGATAATTTCCTTGATCTCACTTCAGAAGACTGGCATGTCTCTTGGCAGAACTCATTTGGATGTTGCTCTCTGTAATTAAAGTGTGTATCGTCGTGCATACAGGGCACGGTCGGAAGAAGGTCTCTGGGAGGCTGAATTAAAGTTGCACAGACAACCTTAATTTTGGCATTTCCTAGCATTCAAATTCTTGACTTGCAACTTTAATAGCGTTTCCCTTTTTTAAAATTACTTACAAGCAGTTTCCTTGGGGAATTGATTTTCTTGTTTAACTCTGAGCTGCAATCAAGGAACATGTAAGTCTTGGTCCCATAAACTATCAGCAGGTTTGTGCCCACTTGTCACTTGAATTATTAACAGAGTAGCAGTTGCTGTAGGTCGCCATCCCATGACTGGACCTGTGCTAATTTGAGATAGGCACTTAAGCGGCTGGGTTTAACGGATGGTGAATATCAGAAGTCAGGAACTTTGGTTTCCATTTTTGGTGCTGGTTTACTCAAACTCTGTGTCCCGTTTTTGTTGGGGTTTTTTTGCTTTGATTTTTTTGGATTATAAAAAAGACATCATTATAAGAACATTTTAAGACCAGGAGTTACCAGTTTCTTTTATTACAATACACTCCTCAAATCTGGAAGAGCTATTTTCATTTATCACCTTGTACCTGGCTTCACGCTTTAAATCTCTATCTGATCTGTTTATGATTATTAGTGCAATCAGCCCCCCTTCCTTCTAGGACTAATTAATTAGAATAATCCTAATGACTTTCTTCTGGGAGCACAAAAATAACTTTGGTTAGTTAGAAACCAAGGAAAAAGAGATTCCAGAACAAGATGTTCTTCTACATTCCAGTCATATCATGCTCACGTATCTACAACACATGCAGAAGTTCTTTCTACAAGTAATACAGCACAATAGCTCAAAGTGTAAGCACCCATGTTTTCTCAGTAGTAATATATAGGACTCAACGCTGAGAATATGTCTGCAACATTGTGTCTGTATAGCCGTAAATCAGAGGTATTTGTCTATATTTTGTAGTTCCTATTTCCTATAATTTGGTGGTTGGTTAGTGCAGTCTTGTCTTGCTGTCTCACGGTGGCTACTTTTAATATCACACCCATTAATTCCTAGATAAATGTGAAAATGCTGAGTGGTTGCAGGAAAAATACTATGATGGAAATGCATTCAGTAGGTTTATTCCGCATTGTTGAATCCAAATTCCTGAGTGGAGGTTTCATCATTTCCCACTAGTGAATCAGTGCAGGGGGAGGGGGGAGGATTGAGCTGGGTCGGGGGTGACATGCAAAGAGCAGTTGAGAGGTCCAGGAGGTGTAGGGCTCCTTAGATAACTGAAGTCTAGAGTTTTGCCCAATTTTTCAGTTAGTGGTTTTTACGTTCCAACATATGAACAGTACCGGAAAAGGGTTTTGAACACAAAGACCATCCTGTTCCCTTAATAGTTCAGTGTAAGGTAATGTAACATCTTCTACGTCATTCCCTTTTATCATGTGTAATCAATGTTATACTTAATGCAGCATGACTTTTCAAGTGATTAAGGACCTGGTGGGGACATTAACAATGTAAAACTTTATTTGCATTTACACTAATGATTTTATAATGAGAGTTTTATTATATTAATGAAGACTGCTGAGAGAAGAAAGGAAAAGCAAAGCTGAAACTCCCCTAATGTCTTTCTTTAATAGAGTACCCTCTACTAACACTGTGTTGACATAGGTGCTTATTTGCATAAAGGAAAATATGGGCATTTGGAACTATTAATTACTGAATGCTCAATGTACTTTGTAGTAATTACTATATTAATTGTGTTATTTCAGGAGGGATTTTACAGAAAATTATTTATACAATGATTCAGAATGGAGAGAAAAACTTTTAAAATAGCTGCATTTGTATCATCGTGGTTCCATATCTCAATAACAACATATGGGATAAAAATACCTGTGAGAGCAGCTTACCTTTAGGCAGATGTATCCAGAAATAGCATGAACTGCTATCCCTGCTCCACAGTCTTTCAGTGAGTTACAAACCTTTTAAACTGGAACAGAAAACTTGTAAAGGGAGAGCTGTTGGCTGTTAAGTCCAAGCATTGGCAGGACCTCCCAGGAAAGGGAACTAGCGCTGGATGTGGTTTCTGAAAAGCAACATCAGCTCCTTATTACCACTTTCAGATGTTGCCTGAAGGACACATTTAAAAACAAACAAACAAAAAAAAACCCTGACCAAAATAAACTGAATTATTGGAATGGAGCACACTTCTCTTGAAGCGAATTTTGTCCGATACTGGGTAACCTAATAGAGTAAGAAATGAAGAAGTAGCTCCACTCACCTCGTTTGATTTTTGCAGTGCAACTCTGTGGCTGACTTCATGTAAATACCTGTGCCAGCAGTTTGCTATATTTTCACAAGATAGTTTTCCCAAAACTCTTCTCAAAAGTAAAAGATCGCAAAATGTCATCTTAATATTGCTATGTCAAGTATAACCTTGGCAAGAAAAATGAAGATATGTTAGTAAAACAGAGAAGCCCACTGAGAATGTAATAATAGATTTGATTATTTAAGGCAAAAATATTACAAAATCTACGCATATTGTTTCCACTCTGTCTAGTTAATGGCTTCACCTAAATTCTCCTGCTTTGATTTCCCTCCACCTTCTCTGATGGACTAGTGCAGTAACTACCAACCAGCTGGTTTTCTGTAATTTCTGCAAATGATTGGTTATAGTAATTAGGTTTCTTGGCAGACAGCCCTAAAAGTCAGCTAGCTGTCAAGAGATTTAATTTCATTGCATCTTACTCTAACACACATGATGTGACCTGTGTTAATTAGGAGCCCTACAAACAGAGTTTGGGGAATTAAGGATGGAGTCGGGCATCGTGGGGCTGTAAGGCTCCCCAAAGAAACAGAGGTTTGTAGCATGAATGGCTTGACAGAAGCAGGTAAAAATATGCCATGACTTCTGCCAGAACCCCTCGTTCTTAAACAGCCGGTGCTCTACAGCAAGTAAGTCAGGTGGCGCTGCTGGAAAAGGAGGAGGCAAGTGGAGGAGGCGAGTGACGTTGGGTGGAACTGGGGGAATGGACTGGGTGTTGACTGGGATGTGCAGCGGCAGAAGCAGGAGTTGGAGGAGAGAGAGCCTGAAGTCCGAATTCTTCTGAGGTTTTTTCCTAACAGCATAAATCTTGATTAAAGCACAGTGGACTCTGAAAACTGTAGCTCAACATCAGCTATGACATATATGATTTATAGCTCTGAATCAGGTATTCCCTAGGTACATCTTCCAAGGACTACTAAAGTGAAGGCAAAGATGAGAGTTGAATTCAACTCTTATTTTTATCAGGCTTTAGAAGACAAGAGAGACCCTCACAACCCAACTGATTCTAAAGTAATTTTGTTGGATTCAGTGAATGGGAATCCTCAGTTCTCAAGATTTTAAAGTTTTGCACATATGAAACAATGATTTTTAGGCAATGACATGTATGTTCAGAACTTTTGGCATAGAGTCGCTACTGGACTGAATGAGTGGAACTCTAGAAGGGGTTCTGTTGAAATCAGTAGTTCCTTCTTATAGTGAAGGCTGATTTTAATGCGATGAATATTATAACAATATGGTGGCATGAAATAATTCCCTGAAAATGGGTTTAAGTAGTCTAATTTAAACTACAAAGATCACTAGTTGTAAACTTGCATCACCCTTTAATTAGGCTTTGTATCGGACTGGTTCTTCAGCAGCTTACCTCATTACAAAAATCTTACGTAGGAGTCTTCCTGCGCAAGTTACTCGAAACAGACCACAATCCAAAACTTCAACTTTTCAGTTTAGTGAAAGTTAATATTTATGGTCCTGGAAAATGTATGTTGTCATTTCCCATCTACAGCTCTGTATAAACAGAGCATTTAAGTGGAAATGCAAATGTTCTTTCTTCTGCACTTCTGTGAACACCTGAAAGATATATAATAGCAAAGTGCATTTTTTTCAAAGGATTTCTTGAAATCAGTTTAAACTTCTCTAAAGATTCTAGCAGGAGGCAGCTGAAAAGAAATGAAAAAGAGCCGTGCCAAGGAAATTACATTACTGTCATTGTTAATTTGCTTTAAATAACTGTGAAAAGAAGTAGTCTATTCTCTGTTAAAATTTCCCATTGGCTTACAAACAAGTGGTGAATATAATATTTTATAGACTCTGACATGAAGTCTGTGTTTAAATATTTATCTTTTGAACAGCTATGTTTACAGCTAAAACCTTCTTCCAACTTAAACTTTAGCAATAATGTGATATACTCCTCCTCTTGAAGTTGTCTCAGGTGAAACTATATTAGCAGCTCAGGTTTTATGAGGTTCTTCAGATCTCTCAGATTATTTGCTCAATGGGAGGTCAGTACTTTAAAGATCCAGGTGAAAATGCGTGCAGCAGACTACATTCACCCTTGCTTGGAAATTCCTTGGAGCCATTTGGACTTTACCGTAGAGCACTGTTCAGTATTGACAGTATTGCATATGAGCTTCACTGATGGGTTTTGAATGAATGGAAGAAATCAAGGTCTTATCGGTGTCCTGTGAATTTGCCAGCTTTCAAAGCCTTTTTGCAGTCCTCCCCGTTGCTGCCGCTGTTGTGGTGTTCAGGCTCACATTTCAAACCCATCAGCTTAGCACTGCTGACAGTGCGGATGGAGGCAGGTCACTGCTGAAGTGATCAAAATACATGGCTGTGCTTCTGGCTAAGAG
Organism: Larus michahellis; assembly: GCF_964199755.1. Classification (NCBI taxonomy): domain Eukaryota; kingdom Metazoa; phylum Chordata; class Aves; order Charadriiformes; family Laridae; genus Larus; species Larus michahellis. The sequence continues at coordinate 9,081,595 of NC_133909.1, forward strand.
ATAATTAAGTCAATAAATTGAGCTTGCTTTTCTTCTCCTCAATATTTTTATTTTCCAAGCTGCAAAGTGTGTGTGAGTACCAAGAACGAGCAACCAGAATGCCCTGCAGAGTTTTGCCAAATAAGAGAAGTGCTTTCCCCCTTGTGCCATGTAAAGGAAGCGTTGAAAAGTGTCTACTGTCGTATAAAAGAGCCTTTAAATTTATTGTGTCTATGATTGTGGTTCAGGGAACATGCTTGAGCAGGTATAAATTTTGGTGGAGAGTCATCTGGGCCTCATAAAGATGCCACTAGGAAGCCTGCAACTCTTGAGTACTAAACTTGTTAGTGTTATAATATCAGGGGAAGATATAAATCTGTTTTAGGTGCCGCATCTATCCCATGCGTATGTGAGTTCGTCTGCCACTGGATACTGTTGTTACAATGCCAACGGCAATGAAATTGGGAAAGATTAAGAAAGATAGTATTTGTTTTAAAAAGAGTATTCCCAGCAACCAAGTTCAAAAGAAGGGATGAAGTTATAGCCCTGTGAGCTTCAGGAGGTCTGGCGGGATGTCGGCGTGCTCAGGGCATCAGCAGGGGCAGGGATGGTTTGCGCCAGAGCATCGGTTGTGGGTAATGCGACAGGGAATGGTGTAGGAAGACAGACCGAAGTCCTTTGCGTTTCCATGTCTCGGTGCTTCAAGCAGCAGCCTTTGCCATCTAAGTGTGGACTACAATTGCAGATCCTCAGAAGCACTTGGGGGACTATATTAAATAATCTTCACCTGGACCAGTGAAATCAAAATGCCTTTTCGAATTAGGCTTCAAATTCCGCTTTTGCATGCGAAGGCACTTTTCCCAGTTGTGAATGTTTAAGGCCAAATAGCTGCAAGATTTCTTTTGCATATTTTTTTGTTATACTGGATCGTCCTGTTGAAACTGCTAGGTGATTTTACAGTATCAGCATGTACCAATGAACTACTCTGGAAGGCAAGCCCTTGCTTTGCTCCTGGTTTTTCATCTCCACTGCTAGTGAAACAAATTGATCGATAGCAATTAGTCTTATTAATGGCACAAATGCTAGCCTTACACTGAATAGGTTCTGCAGGCTTTGTCTGATTGAATTTATTTGTGTCTTCCTAGGTTAATCAAATATTTCAAAGAAAGGTGATCAGAGAATACTAAATTCTTTAAGTCTATCAGTATTCTGAACAGCTGTTCCTAGCTATCCAAATTCACTTGAGCTGGTGTACATATATTACAGGAGATATTTATTGCCCAAGTAGTTTTTTATTTTTTATAAATGCAGTCTTCTTGCAATTAATAAAGCCCTTAGTAAATGCTTTTTGTAGGAAGCAATGTCCTTCACAGAATACCAAAGTCATTTAACAAAGACAATTTAACAAATTAGGAGGATATGCAAGGAAAAAAAAACAGCCCTTGTGCTCGAAATTGCATGAAGTAATTTTTATTTTTCTGTATTTTTAATTTAAGTATTTCTGAATTTCAACCCAGTAACTATAAACAGATCTTTCTAAAGGCATCGTGTGCTTTTCTCTGATCTTGAAAATGCTATTTTACAATATGTCTTTAAATTACAGAAGTATGTGAAAACATATTTCAAAATAAACAGTTTATTCAATAACTTCTGAGGAAAAAAAATATTACATTTCCTAGATAAGAATATGTGAAAGTGTTCCCTTGCTGACATCTCAGAAGTACGACATTTTAAGAATTGTAGAGGTGGAATCTAAATAAAAGTCACTTTTGATTAGAGGTATGTTTGCTGTCGTAGTGAGGATAATTTTGTAGAGGAAAAGCTGCACCTGTTTTGTTCAGCGCAGAGTTTAGAAGAGAGAATTTCATACCACTAATAAATTGTGAGGTGTGGGGGAAAGGTTTACCCTAATTGCAAGTGGCACTTCTACTTTTGATGGCCAACTTCCTCAAATAATGCCATGTAATGATATACAAATTATCCTTTACATCCGAGCTGCTTTAGCCAGTGCCCTGCTCTGGCCAGGTTTTTCCAGAGTGGTGACCTGAAAAACACAATTGCAATTCAAAAATCCATCCTGGGCTTAGCCCTTTTAGTTGTGCATGAAGTGCGTGGATTGGGAATGTGGCTGCAGGATGCTTAGGGGAGGGGAGTAGCGTGCAGAGGATGTTCCTGTTGCGTCCCTGTGGACACAGACCTGACCTACAGCACGTAGTGCTTCTGCTGGGCCCCTTGTCGGTGGGGACTCTGCTCTCTGTGTCTTCTTCGGGGCTGGATTGTGGGATTTGTGCTATTTTCAGGGTCTGTTGTTTAAATTCTTAGTTGAGCATTAGCAGCGGAGTAGTGGTAGTGACAGCAATCGACTCCAGTCCCCCGAGCAGCAAGGGGCCAACTGCACCCACCTTCCCCTGAAAGCATCTCTGCAGCACTTTATTATATAGTGAAAAATTCCAGCCAGGCAAGCCAGAGGTTTGCTTCCCATTTATCAAGGAGAGGAGTGAAACTCCATTCTTTGCTTTACTTTTAACAAGTAAAAGTTAAGTAAGAAAATAATTTTATTAATCTCATTAAGGTTGCTTTCTTTTAACAAGCAATAAAAATTATAAATAATTAAACAACCAGGGAAGCCATGTGCTAGTGGGTTATTAATGCAGGCCTAGGGCACACTGTAAGTCATGATGTTGAGGGCAAATTGACTTTAATCAAAAGGCCTGCATTAATTACTTAGTCATTCTAGGCCCTTTTCTTTTTCTTGCTATGATAATGTCAAATTTTTGTTTAGTTTTGCTTCACATGAGCAAACACGTATATTTTGAGGACAAAAAAAACCCCTTGAAAATCTGCAGTATAGATTTTAATTCAATTAAATTTACTGAGAGTGAGTTTGTTATAGGCCCAGTCACAGCACACGGCTTTTCAGCTTCGGTGTACAGAACTTCAGGTTTTTGGACCCCCCCCTCAATTCAGTCCCTGATTATGACGGAAGAAGTTTTTATATGTGGACCACTTCTGTCTGAACTTGTGTAAGCCAAGCAGAGAGCAGCCAGGTTAGTTTTAAACTCGTACCTGAAGGATTGATATTGCTTTACTGCTACTTCTTGGGCTTGGTCCTCCCTGAAGGCCTTCAGAAGAGCTGAAATGTAGCCCTGGGAAGGTCGGTGGAAGGCTGGTGCAAAGCACAAACCTCATTTAAGCTCAGTGTTGAAAGTTTAAGTGTTGCAAAAGCCTTGTCCTGTCATTGTACCGAATTCTCAGGGTGAGAAATCCAGAATCTGTTAAACCAAAATACTTAGCCACATGGAAACATGTTCTTTCAAGCCTTGCATTAAGAAACATAAATGTATTTTTATATGGTTTTAGGTAGCAATAAAGCATCAGCTCTCATTAACTGGGACGTTACTGGTACTTGTGACTGGGCACACACGTGATGTGTGTTTGTGCAACAAAGACGTGGCTTCTGTGGAATGCTGTTCTTCCTTGGTATGTGATGTGGTACTTCCTGTAAGTTTTGGTCATGTGGATGGGTTTAATCCAGAAATCTTTGAAGAATGGAATTTGTAGTGTATTGACTTTTTTAATTATTTTTTTTAAACACAGAACATTCTGTTTATGCTGCAGGCCAATTGCCACTACTTTTCCTGAGGTATTTGAAATATATGTATTTCTCATGAATCGTTCATATATATATATGTGTGTGTATATATATATATATATGTATGCATTTAAGTGTTGTAGCAGAGATATTAATCTTCCTTGTAATCTCCTGCTCTCATTTAATATATTATTCTGATCCACTTGAAGAGCACGACAGGGAACTGGACAGATTAGCTTCTGGTGCTGCTGCCCAATGAGTCTTAATTCATTTGAAAAGAGAAGAAAAGAAACATATGAAAAGACTTTAAACTCATTAAAACTCAACTCCCACTGCAGCAACCGGACTTAAATAGTAGCTCCAGCTTTTAAAGGGCAAGGTGGATGTGTTTCCAGATTAGCTCTGGTCACTACTGCTGTGCTGTCACTGTGGCTTGAAGGCACCAGTGACACCACTGGTGTTTCTCTTCTCCATACAGTGTTTGGCAATGGATGATGTATTTCCAGAAAGGTGCTGCTGTGTTTTTTCTTTTTTTCTCGTAAAACTGTCACAGAGCTTACAAAGCTCACAGATAGATTTTTTTTTTTTTTTTTTTAAATGTCAGTTTAATTATATTTGAGAAACTCGAGGGAACCGAAGGGGAATGGCTTTCAGGAAAGCCTATTTAGGTGGGCTCAGCATTCATAACTGAGGTCTCGGTACCTGCAGAGAAACATCTGGCCGCTTCATTAAGGTGCTTACACAAGAAATTAGCTCTTTTGAACATCTAGCCCTAAATTCACATTCCATACTAGTCTTTACAATTTTACTTTAATTTAGAAGGCAAATTTGTGAGACCTTCTCCTTTCTGTCTTACTCCTTTCTCCCTTGTAGCTGTCCCCAGCATTATTTGGAGGCCGTGAAGCTGTCCAAGTTGTGTTGTATGTCAGACTAAGTGGGGAGCTAAGGGAAGGTTACCTGTCTGAAACAGGTACCTGTTACTGACATCAGAAGTTTTCTGAGCGGTGGAATAAGCAGGGCCTCAGTCCAGCTAAAAATCATCTTACAAAAAGGTTAAAAAAAAGAAGCATTAACAGTCATAGCTAGCATAAGAATAAGGCTCCTTCTGCCCTATGAAGTCAGCTACGGAGTTGTGGTGCATGCACAGAGGAGAACCTTTCCTTCTACCCTTGGGGCTGAAACCCTGCGAACATCAGGATTGCTTCCCTTTAGCTGCCTCCAGAAAGAATTTGGGAAGAGCAGAAACCATGGAATACTCTTCAAGCTAAAATGGGAATCTAGTTCAAAATGAGTAGGACCCAAGATCTCTTACCAGCTGCATCTGAGGGCAGATCAAAGATTGTACAGAGGAGAAAAATAATTTATCTGTCATCAAGACAGACTGAAACTCAGTGAAGCAGCTCAGCGAGAACTAGAGCAGCGGATAATTATCCTGGAGCAAAAATATAAATGTAGGAATGATAGGAAAAGTTACCATGAACTGTGATACCAATAAAGAATTAAAGTACTTAAGCAAGATGAGATGACAGGCAGTGTATATCCGGATAACTATAGCACGCCTCAGGTAATACTGTAAAGTGTCTTGACAGCAGGTTCGCATTTAGATTCTCCCGGGTCTTACACCTTTATCTATCAATCTCAAGCGAGATCAGATCACCAAAAATAGCATTGCCCAGAGTATCCTGTGAAGGAACTTGAGACGAGTGATTAGAACAGGGAATCTGCCACTGCAAACCTCCTGTGTCCTGCTTCTGTTATCGGCCTAAAACAGAATATACCTTTACACGCAGAAAATGGATGTCATGGTGTGCAGCTGTTAGGCTTCTTCAACCAGCCAAGCAAAAGTGCCAGTACATTTTTGTTTAAGATGCTGTTTAAGTAGCTGAATGTTTGTCATGGCTGAACCATAAGACCGTGTGTCTTGACCAAAGCAAGCAACAGGTTACCATAGGTTGAGAGCATGTGTGTGTTGGAGCTGGACCGTGGTTTCTAAGTGCGGAATCGAGGAGGAGAAAAGGAGCGTATTTCTCCTGAGTGTATCAGGTTAAATAAAATAAAATTATTTATGAGAAGGTGTTTTGAAGATGTATTTATCCAAAAAAAAGGACATGGAAAACCATCTAGAAACATGGCAGAAATGTGTTTAGAATCTAAGTTTCTTCTGTGAAAAGGAGTTTACTCAGCCTGTTCCTGAACCGTGCCTCTGGCTGCTCAGCCAGCAGTACTGACACACATACAGAATAGCCAGCAGGTGTCCAGCTCCCATTGCGATTCCTTAGGGACAGAAACTACTTGGGCTCTGAGCTTTCTTTGAAGACCTATACACCAAAACCTTATTATTTTTTTTTCTTTTTCTATCCTGGAATCTTACACTGTGCTACTGCTTCTAGACATCTTGCAGTCAGCCACAATGCAAATTAAAAAGCCTCCTCTCAGTGCTGTGCTAGTTTAATTGCTAAATGAAGACAAGCACCTGACAAAAATGTTAGCAGCATGACTTGTACCAGATGCGGAGATGCTTATTCATTCAGATGAGGCAAGATTCGTAATTAACAGGAGCGGATTTGATTGTGTAGGCTGTTCAAGCTAGCGTCTGTCTCTAAACATCTCTGCAGAAAAATCAAATCCTGCCCTTAACAGCTGAAGATCTTTGGTGCAATCCAGTGAATTTACCCGGTGAAGAAAGTCGGAAGACTTGTGATGGATACTTTGCTACGTGGGTGAGAGCGTCACTTGACTTTCATATTCTGCGGCTGATTTGGGGTAACTAGGTCTATGTGGATAAACAGAGTTTCTTTAGTATGTATACAGTCGTTGGTATATGGCAGTATGGTTAAAAATCATCTCTGCATATGGATGTTTGTGAGTCATACACCAAACCACAGTCCTGCAGTCAAACCTGATGCTGACGTCAAACAGAGTGATGCTTAAGCCAAGGTTTAGGCAGAAGTTAAGCAAAGCATAAATGGTGGCTTTTAACTGGATATCAATTTGAGGTTCACACATGCAAAGAACAATATTCTGGGGAAAACTTGCATGGTTTCCTGAGTTTGACCTTTTCCATGCAACAACATTCAAAAGACAACAATGAATTATGTGTTTGTAACCTTGCCTCAGTGAGGGAGGAAACTGTTAGATCTGCTTTAAAAAGAAAAAAAAAAAAGTATTAATACTGAAGTGGCACATGGCTCATCTAGAATTCCCTCCAATTTATTGGAGTCGTCACAGCCTGATAAACACTTGATAACAGACAAATTGGTAAGTGAATTGGATAGATAGAGATCCTCTAATTGACATCCTACAAAGCTTTAAAACTCCTCCTTACTTCAGACTGTAATAAAAACATCAATGGAGATACATTTTGCAATGCCTGTGTATCTAAAATGGGGTAGACTGGACTATCTCATTTTTCTGAATTTCTAAGGAATCTATGTTCTCACATGCTTATTTTACAGCTGTTTTGACAGACAGTGCATAAACATACAGAATAAATACAGCTATCAGCTAAAAGTATCTCCAGACATTGTCATTTTCATTTAAGCTTGCTGATGATACACAAAATAATCACAGGAGTATATTTACTGAAAATAATGCAGGTTGCTATGGTATATTATAATATTAAAAGCATAAATTCCCTCATGTGGGGAAAGGACTGTAATATGCAAAAACTTCAGACAAGTGGGAAAAGCTGTTGCTACACTTGCCAGTTAAAATGCTTCAGCAAAAAGGTGGTGTATTCAGATGTTCGATTTCACTTATGGGGGAACTCCAGGGGCAGTGTTGTCTCTAGAACTGAGTCCTGGATGGTTTGTGCTCCTTGCCATCCGTTGCCACTTTCCAAATATTAGTGGAATTCTTTATCTTATGGATTAGATCTCATCTTGGAAATGCTTACACGCGTTGCTAACCTGTTACTAATAACACGGTCCATACTACTACAGAAGATTCTGTTATTGCCAATTAATAGCTTAGATGTAAATAATTGCTATCTAAAAACGTGTGAATGTATTTAATGCTGAAAAGATTCTCTATCAAGCTGAGGCTCTGAGGAGCACGGTCACGGCAGGGATGTGGCACAGCAGAAACAGCTTTGTGCCAAGCACAGCAAGGAGAACTCAGCTGGGGGAACAGCTAAGAAGTATAAACATTTTTTTTATTATTATTTTTTCAAGTGTAAGCAAGCAAATTGTTTGAGAAGGCTTCTGTAACAGAGTAAAATAAGGGAAGTTGCATGGGATCCAAAGATCCTATGTTTGTTCTGACCAATTAGAAATTGTTTTAAATGTTGGCACATAAGAGCATAAATTATTGTGTAACACCTAGGAGACCTAAGGCTAATCTTCTGCCTCCAAAACGTTATTAGCATTAACTTATTATAAGCAGTACAGCTATATTTTGTCAGTTACAAGGAATTTCTGTTATAACAAAATGCTGTATTCGTTCATGCAGCACTTTAAATAATTGAGAAATTCCATAGAAATTACACTAAATAATTCCTTAATGTCCTGCCAGTTTATTCTGTAATTTCTACTACCATGATGCAAAGATACCATCAATATAGTTTCCATACGAGAGAATGCACCTGTACTGGAGAGGGGAAAAAGATAGAGCTGTTTGGATGCCACTAAGAATGCGTATCTTTCTTCCAGCAATTCTTTAAGAAGACAAATTCCCCCGACTCTTAGTGCAGCGTACCCTGGCTACGGCACACAGAGGTGTGTCTCTGAAGCGAGCAGGGGCTGCAAACATGCAACACGCTACTTGTTCTGCAGCAAATCTTCCTGGTCTTTCCTGTGGTTTGTCTTATTCCTCCTCAGAAGCTGTTCTCACCCCCTCAGTTGTGCTGATGATGATTGTCGTAGTTTGCAGCAGTATCACAGAGCAGCGTGTTCCTACGCTCCCTTGTGCACATGGGTCATTTTTTAAAAAGAAGTGTGAACTCATGAAGCAATTACTTTTAAAAATCCCTTCCCCCCTCAACAGAAAAGATTTTCATTTCCATCTTTTTAATGTTTATTCCTGTGCTATTTATAAGAACTTGTTTTGCGATGCCAGTATTTCATTAACCGTAATTACTCTGAAATGTGCATCATTGCCCTTTACGTGGGCTATATAATACAGACAACAGAACATATTGAGCTGCTTCTGCGGCAAAGTTGCACCAGGGATGGATCTGGTGTGCTCTATGCAAACCAGAGAGCGCAATGTTCCAACTGCTTTTTGTTCCCCTTGGTCTTATTCCCAGCATGATGGCCCAGATTTAAAGTATACCCATTACTATTATGTACCAGACACAACAAGATGAATAAGGATTCCAGTGGCGTTTTTTTAATTGCCATATAGTAGTAACAATTCATTTAAAGAAAAACACGTGATCTTCCCTTTTAACTTTGAGAGAGAAACACATGGAGGTGGCTTAATTAATTTTATTTTTCAGAGTATTTCATGTTATGTACCTTTAAAAAGCACTTCTGCTCCCTTCAGATGAAAATACCTGTATATAAGAAAGAGATTTTTTTTTTTTTTTTAAAGATGAAGAACATTTCTTGCCCATAAAATGAATAAGGTAGATTATTTACATTTCATGTATGGTTTTGGAAATTCTAGCTGTACTGTGAGAGGACAGCAAGACGTTTGTGTATCCATTGCATCTGCCCTGCCACACCACCCCTCCTTACTGCTGTGTCCCTGCCTTTGCTTCTTCCAGCCTCCCCGCACTCCTTCCAGCCTTCATCATCTTCATATCTGCTCTTGGAGCCAAGAAAGAGAAAGTAATTGTTGCAGACAGCATTTTACTTACAACTACATATTTGCATTTTTTACTGCAGAAAAATATTCTTGCTTTATATAGATTAAATAAAAAGGATTTAAGTCCACTAAAGGCTTGGGGGGGGGATTTAAAAAGTTGTAGAAGAATGCAGGTTAAGTGAGGAAGAGGATGGTCAACAAAATTTGATTTTTTTTTTTTTTTTTTTAAATATGTAAGGCAATCTTGGAAGTAAGATCGGGGTGGCCTTTGAACTGGCCAGTAACTGTGACAAGACAAGATGTGAAAAAGGCGTTTGATGCAAGGTAACCTGATGCTCAAAGTTATCCCACATCTGGCAGACTCAGAACACTAGTGCTGTTCCCTGGAACATCCAGCTGTGACCAGGAAGGGCACACAGCACTACGTGGCCCTTTTGTATGATTTTATGTAGCAGTTTCTAGAGCTGCATCTGAGAATTTTCCACTCTCAGCAGACAGTCGATGTACATATAAAAATCACATTGAAACAATGATTTTTACATCTTGAGCATCTTACTGTAATTACTGTACAAGCTGTTTGACAGAATGATTTTTTAAAAAGAATAAAACTACTGGACGCATTTGGGGGCACTGATATAATAGTATGAGATAGATATTAAATGCACAAACGTCTTAGTAAACTGAAAGTTTTAATTCTTCAGTTGGATACCACAATCTGTTATCCTAAATTAAATTTCCAAAGGAGTATATTTTTCAGATATTACATACTTCATAGCTGACAGGGACACTATCTAATTAGCTATTTATATGCAAGGCATACCAGGGGATAATTAGAAACATGGATTATGCAAAGGCAATCAGACTGACAGAGGGCAAAGAAAGCTAACATCTTAAATCAAATTTGTATATATACTTATATAGTTTATCATGTGTCGTTTGGGTTGTATTACATTAATACTTCATTTAATATGTTGTTACACATAATACTGTAATCCACTAATTTGTACATTAAACATGTGCTCTCTTAAAAACAGTGTCTATTGGCCCAATGAATCCATTAGGCCAGCAGGAAAAGGCTTAATTAAGTTACATATCTATTCCGCCCCTTGGGAAATGCCCTAGGCATCTCTAATTGCGTTTGTCTGTGTTCGCATACAGGCTTTGTGGGTTACTGCTGTCCCTGGCACATCTTATCACATACTCAATATTTGTATTGCCAAAGCAATGGTGAACGCGCTCCGCAATGCGTGGGTAGCTGTCGCTGGGTCAGCCAAAGAGAGGGTGAAACGGGGAACTCCTTTCCTTGAGTCACGGAGAGGAGACGCACCACGCGTCTGAATTTGAGCAGATGGGGAAAGAGGGTCATTTGCTGTGTAAAGATACGTAACTTGGATGGGTAACTTGGGAAGCTTATGTAACTAATGGGAGAGGTAGGCTCCTAAATCAGCTGCTCTGAATCACTCTGTGAAGGTGGTTAATTTTTTACTGCTGACTGTATAGAAAGTCTAAGGGGCTCGGCCAGCCAGGTGGTGTCTAAATGAGGGACAGATCGAATATCTTTCTCAGGAGTGTACAGATAAGTTTTCCCCACTTTGATCATGTGGTCAAACAAATATTTTAAATGAAGGGCTGTTCAGGATGCGTTAGGTCTATGGCAAGTATGCTTACACCTACGCAAATCTAAACAGGTTTTTCTAAACTTTTTAAAAGTTGACAAATTTAATTGTTTCACTGGCAATTGGCGAGTCAACAGTAGAACCAGGCAAGGTTGGTGAAATCTAGATGATTCCCTTTCCTTTAGTGGAGATTTACTATGAGGTCAAAAGAAAATGTCTAGTCTGCTTTTACTACCTTTCATTAAACATTTAGAAGAAATTGTCTCATCTTCTTATGGTGAGAGTCAATTCTTTTAAGGTCTAATTGTAGAAAAATCATGTAACAAAAGCAAAGGATGCATGAAAGCAAGAGATATGAGTAACTGTGTCTACAGCACCCATGAGACTAGTGGACTTTTATCTGAGAGGAAGGAAAGAAGAATCTGCATTGTGTTTTGTCCTGAATGACTGTTAAGGTAAACAATGAACGAAAATGCATTTTTAGGTTGATTTAGATCCATTCCTTCAGAGGAATTCCTGTTGTTCCCTTTCATTTTCTTCTGATAAAGTATGGCTAAGCATTTAGGGATTATTGGCACTGGATCTTGGGTAGCCATCAGCAGTTCTTTTCTCGGAAAGAGCTGATACGATCATGTAGGGGTCCAGATATGGCTGATGTTGAAATTGCATTTAAAAAGCTACTCAAATAACATTTCTTTCTCCTTACATCTGAATAGTTCTAATCGATAGTGACTCCACACAGGTATTTGTGAATCTGGGCGGGAGATAGCAGAGGTTCCTCCTTATAGCTTGAAATTCCTCATACAGTGAAACTGGAGCTATTCTCCAGTGAAACTGGGAGTTGGTGATATGCCGCTGCTGACGTAGCGTGCTTCCAGAACATCACAGGCTCTCCTTTTATTTGTCCTGTAGCCCGAACTTAAATCATTTTACTTGCCTATGAACCTTGGCATAACTGAATGCAGAATTTACCTTCTAGACTTTTGTATGCTTTTAATATTTATTCATTGGTCTGTACTAGAAGAATGTTTGTCATCTTAACTGGATTTCTGGATGAGAATCAATGGATCATTAGTTTTAATTATAATATATCAATGTCATACTAGTACAATTTATATCTAATGAAATTAGTGTCGGTGATATACTGTACTGTCATCACTAAATTCTTCATGATAACTACAAATATCAAAACCCGTTTTCTTTACATTATTGACAGATTGATTTACCTAGTACAGTCTAATTAAACAGGCACCATTTTAAAAGTGATTGCATGTTATTGTTGGATGAGGTACAAATATACCGGCCCGTGCAGCTCTGAGAAAGGAATATCTAATGTAGCAAGTAACGTATAGGTCATGTGGTGTGCATAAAGGATTGCGCTGGGAATCAGGAAACTGAGTTTTGCTCCTGCTACTGATACTGCGTGGTATTCAAAATTATTCACATCTCAGCATCTTTATTTGTCAAGTTGTTTTCTTCTTTGTGAAATTGTTTGACATAAGCAAGAAAAGCTGCTATGTAATAGGTATTTGTTGTCGTTGTTAATAGTGTGTTTCATATCAAGCATGTTTTACTGGATCAAGCCTAGAATCTTCAATAACTTCCAAGGCAAAGCCTTAGACATCAAGCTATCTGAATGCCTGTAATGATTGCTCTCAGTTTACGTATCCTGAAATTAAACTATCTCAACCAATTTCACTTCTGCAGATGACACCACTAGCAAATGTCAAGACAAATAGACTAAGTTGGTAGCCATTGACAGAAAGATAAACCAAAACTGATTAAGGGTACAATAAGTCACTTATCTTACTTTCTCACAGATGGGCGACAATTATTTAATTGGTTAATACCAAAAAATTAAAGCAAGATTAATAGTTTGCATGAAATGAAACTAACTAGTATTTTACTGTTTTAAGAAAGCATTATTTGAATCTGCTTACATTGCATCACAATTAGACTCTGGTGTCAACAATAAAATTTAGGATTTGCAGCAAAGGTTTCTTGAGAAGGGCACGCACGTGAAGCATCCCTCTGTAAAAATATCGAATTAACCATATGACGACTGAGTTTTTTGCTCTCAAACTGGAATTACTAGCAGAGAATCAAGGTTGTTTGGGACTGTATTTATTTACTTATGACCATCTATTTTCAGTCCACCTATTTGCAGTCCAGTCACAGCTAGAAGCGAAGATGCCAGTTCACCAAAATGTATCTGGACAGAGCTGGGTAAAAGATACCCTATGCCATATGATCAATGCTTTTGCAAGTCTGGATGGTAATGATGCTGCAATGATTCACTGGCAAATTCTTAACTTCCTTCTCCTGAGATGAGGGCAGTGAGACCACTCCTTCTAATGAAGTTAAGCCTGCATTTGTGTTACAGAACCGGGACCTTACTTCATTACATACTGGATTTTTGCTATAATTTCTTCAGTTGATTTTCTATAACTTGTCCAGCTTTAAAAAGTGGCAAAATAATTATGGTGAGCATGCATGTGAAGTAGTGCTTCAATATTTGCAGTTGGCATAAGTTACTATCGGTGATCTACAGAGGGGATTTTCAAACTTTTACCACAATCTGCCCCCTTCCTTTCCGCCCCAGCTTAATGAGACTCGGTCTGAAACTTAAACTATTAAATGGCAAACAATCAAAAGAAAAAAATCTGCTGGCCACTGACAATATGCAAACAAGCCATCCTTGGATGTTGATGTCCCCTTGTAGAGGAGTGTTAAAGCCAACAAGGTCTCTGCGTGTACAGCAGCAACTTGATGCAAACTCTGAGCATCTTTTATCTGGAAAATAGCTGTTTCCCAACTTCTCTGGCAGAAAGGCACTCTTACTGCAGGCTGTGGCTAGGCTTTGAAATTACTTGTGAAGACTACATCTGTAGGCGCTCTGCCTGTAAATAAGGTAAAGCTTGAAAGTCAGTTGAAAGTAATTCTCCCAAGCAGTCTTCTAGAACTGCAGAATCTACACAAACATCTGGACGATCAAGTGACAATGCTTTCCTCTTAATTTCTGCAGCTAAAGAAAGTCGTCATTTCGAAAGCTTTGATTTACTTCAAAGTAACATGGCATTCTAGTCTAAATGCAGTGTTTTTTTTAATGAGATCCATTGTTAATTTACTTGCCTCTGAATCTTGTTGCTCATAGGTTTCTACTTTTGAAGGCTAATTAATTTTAATATGCTCTGTAAGAATAGTTCGATCTCCTCTATTAATGAAATCTTCACTTGGATAGCTCAGAATATCCAAATCACTTTGGCAACTACAGATATGGAACAAGGTATTAGTATAGTCCACGTTTATTTCCTGATTCTTCCTGAGAGAAGTTTGCAGGTGTTCTTTACTGAGGAATGGTGAATAGCATACATTAGTAAAATTAAATATCTGTCTACATGAGAGCATCTCCCGTCCCTTTTTGCCTGATATGTTTCTAGATGTTTTGTTGAATATAATTATGGGGTTCCCTAAGGTAATGCTTACCTGCCTGACTCTGAATGGAACTGGAGAAATGGTCTCGTGGACAGAGTGATGACTGTGTCTGGAAAGGGAAGAGATTTGGGAGACAGAAAAATGCAAATGCTGCACATCACTGTCACTAAGGGTATCATAAGTAAGCGTCTGAGATCACTGGCAGAGATAGCTTTGTGTTTATGTGCATTTTTGTGGTAACTGAAAAATTGTTCCATAGGTCCTGAATTTCTGTTTCCCTAAAAATGGAAAATGGGAAAGGTGTGTGTTAAATTCATGCTTGGGAAAGTTTGGAAACTGCTAAAATTTCTACATAATTTTCCAAGAAAAGTTGAAAACGTGACTCCTTCACTTAGAATCCTAGAATGGTTTGGGTTGGAAGGGACCTTTAAAGGTCATCTAGTCCACGCACACCCTCCTTTGTCTCAAGAGTTACAACTTTGAGGAGACTGAATAAAAGTTTTTTTAGAAAAAGTAACCCAACCTATCAAGGATGGGAAGCAATGCAACATGGAATCCATTTGATAAACACTCACAATGGATTTTTTTTTTTTTCTTTGCAGTACATGAAGTTCTCAGAAACACCTTCAGCTTTGCCTTACAAAGTTTCACAAGAGATTCAAGCAGAGTGACCATGAAAAATATTGATGTACGAACAGTTTATGACCCCACTTGCTCCTTGCCCCACTGTATGAGGAATCCCATACATGATGCTCCCCTGCTTCTGGTCCAGGACCGGTTCCAAGTCTGCTGATGTTGGAAATAAGTCTTGCTCTGAACTTTATGTTGCTTGGGACCTGCACTTCGTCTGGCAATGCCGTTAATACTGCCTGTCGTCCAGACCAAATCAGGAAAAAAAGAGGTAAGAATCAAGACGCTCATTCTTGTTGTATGCGTTATTCCTTCACTTCTATCTACAAAATATCCTCTGTAGTCCATTACATTCATCATGTTTAGATGTACTTTGTTATAGTCGATAATCTATTACTTTAGATATCTGATTATTGAGAGCAAGGAGGGTTGGCATTTCTCTTTGGCAAATGGCATTTCCTGCTGTTTTCTTCCTTTTCTGCTTAGGTGAAATATTACAGCTTCATAGATGGTAAATTAAATGTCAAATATAATTTGGCATCTAAACCATGAAGTTTATTTCTGTCCTAAGAGCAAACCTGACAGATGCCTTCATGTACTGGCTGTACAGAGAGCTATACAGGATGATAAATCACTTTTTACTATGTCATCACAAATGGTTCAGCATAACTTATTTATGAAAGTTCAGGATTTCTATAAGTGTCTTAAAAAGAAACTCCTTTTTTTTATACAGCTAGTAAAGTCAAGTCCTGGAGCTTCTTCAATCAGCTTCAACTTCCTCTTCTCTTCCTCCTTAATCATGTAAACGTGCATATAGTTTAGATGATTGAAGTTTGAAGTCCTTGGTTCCTAAGGTGTTTGATCACAACATTACCATGTGAAATGCCCGTAATTTCTTTTTAAAAACAGAGCACCAGTGAAACGAGGTACAAGGGGAGTGATAACTTGTTTAAGAGGACCCCAGAATTCCCTACCTAAATCTTATTATATAGGAAGAATAAAGCCTAACCAGAGTTGATTCTTAATCCACATCACAAAGTACATATCAACTTTTTACTAACATGGCTTCCGTAAGGCTGTCATTGATGCATCTTCAGGTGTTTCATCACATCCTTATGCCCACATGCAGAGGAACACCTTAAAATGTCAAAAAAATTGTTATTAAATTGTAAAGGAAAAACCCCCAAAACACCCATAAACCGAACCCTTGGTGTCATAACAATGGTGGTAAAACATAACCAGTATTCCTAATGAAACGGGTGTCCTTTTTCAGGAAGATATACATTGCGGTATAATTGGCATAATGGTTGAAAATCAAGGACATGGTCATCTGGTGAATAACTTGCCGACAAATACATTCGCCCTAACAACAAAGCACCGCTTAAAATAATGTCTGTCCGTGCAGAAAAATGTCAGTGAGTGTCTGAATCAATAGTGACATTTAGAATTGCAATAAACTACACAGCCAACCAAAGTCATCGTATCTGGGTAGATCATAACAGACTTTAGTCATATCAGACTCGGTAATGGGCAGAAATCCTGAGCTATCTAAGTCGAAGGCAGAAATGATTTTTCTTTAGCTAGTGTTTATTTTGTCATTGTTTTCTCAGCCTCCTTAAGTACATGTCAGCATTGACCATTAGAGAGATAAAAGAGTCTGAGTAGATCAGTATCTGGCTGGAATGCTGTCTTCAGTCTTTCAAAAAAGAGAGATTAAATTTGTATGCTGGATCATTCATGCGGTAAATACGATGAAGGAGGAAAGCAGAAAGTTTTATACAAAATTGATAGTATTTTCAGAACAGAAACATGGGAGTTAATGTATTGGATCAGTGCAGTGTCTATATAGTTCCATAGCTGTCACAGACAGGGTTTAAACCACGGGCTTCAGAGACAACCCAAACAAAAGGCAACTCTAGTTTAAGGAGCTCTAGGTGGAAATTTTTTCCTGTCTTCAAAGATACGAAAAGCTCTACAAATTTTCCCAGAAGCACAGGAGTTTATATGCCTTCTAAAGTATTTAAGGGCCGAGGGTTGTTTTGAATTTATAATTACAACCCTGGATATTCTTGCGAATGTCTAATCTCTCTATAACTCCTTGTGAGCTTTCAGTCTCACAGATATACTGACTCAAGAAATCCCCCAGTCTGACTGTTCAGTTTTGTCATCAGTTTTGAGAGTGACATCTAGTGCTGCTGGAAAGAAGAATTGGGAGCTCATTAGCTTTGTTCCCCCTCTGCAAAATGGGAGTAGTAGCACAGTTACCATAATAGTGTTTGTCAGAATATCCATGTCCTCGGTACATCAGCCACATCAGTTCCTATGCTGTGGATCCACCCAGAAGTAAAGGGAAGCAAAGTGTCGTTCCTGAATTTATGGCCCAGGCCGGTGGCAGCACTGGGAATACAGCCCTGCTCGCCTAGGCTAATAAACTGCCCATTAGACCGAAGTCTCTGCAGCCACCGCTAAGTGATAACCATGACAAAGTATGTAGCTTAACCAGTAGTATGCAGTAAAGCACTTTACTTTGTGTTTAGTACTTTGTACTTTTAACCTCTGATTTTTACATTGTGTATGAAATTAACAGAGGAGAAGTAAAAGGAATTAATGTAATGCAGACATCTATGTGATAGATTGTTAATAATCAAAATCTAACGTGCCAAATGAACATAACTAGGGAGAGTCAAGTAAGTATGTTTTCTTATTCGTGTTCTTTCTAGCTGCTTAAAGGTGATTGCTATACTGAATTGCATAAAACACATGCAGATTGATATTTCCTGGCAACATATTTACATAAAATTAAGTTAAAACAAAAACCTTCCCCAGGAAAACACTCTGTGACCAAGATTTTAACTCAGTCACTTTGCAACTGAATGGGTTACTCTAACCTTGCTTACAGTAATTGTTTAATGACTCTCCTCCCTCTTGCGAGGATGTAACAGGAGAAGCTGTGTAAAATGGAAGAAGCTTTTGAAGCGTCAAACGGGTGTGAGAGAATCTAGTCCCTGATTTGAAGACTGCTGCAGGTGTTTAACCATCTGTATCTCTCCAAGAAGTGAAGGTTGCTAAGTGACCGGTACTACTTGTCTGGTACTGAATCAACCAAACTGTGTATTCCTGCCTCTTTCTGCTGCTGAAACCAGTTGGGTGTTGCTTGAGTGGGTCCTGAATATGCTGATGTCTGCTAGTCACGATGCACACAACTGCAGCCAAAACTATGCTTTGCGCATAACTTCAGCCAATAGCTTCCCCATAGATTTTCTTGGAGGTTGCTGTGAAATTCATGGCAAGCGTAGCTGGCTCTCATTATGCTAAACAGGCCTTCAACAAACACCTGAAGGCAAGCAAACAGCTCAGTATGTGATGTCAGTGTGGGGGCTAGAAAGTTCCGCGTTTCCTTAATAGATGGTCTGGGAAGTGGTGTGAAAATGTGCTGGCTGTTACTAACCAGCAAAGGATGGTTCCTAAAGTAATATTGATAGAGAAAATTACGTCCTATTCACAATGAACTCCATCCATGTTATAAATGGTACAGAATATGGCTACAATAAGAACTTTATATCTATATTCCCAGTGTCACAGTATGCACTATAGGAATGCTTTGCATTGTCAGGCGAATGCAGTAGCTAAATAAAGAAGGAATGAGGATCTAACCCTGCCTTCTACCCGTGCCGCGTAGAAATGACCTTGTGCTCTGCAATGGAAGCATCAATGCAACAGTACCTGCCTTGCTAAAGTGCTTTGAGAAGTCTTATAAAAGAGTAGAGTATTAATACTCCTATCTGGTAATATACAAACACAGTTTTGTTTTATAAAACAGTAATAGAAGAGAATTATGTACATGTATTTTGATGAGGTGATAAGATGTGG
Organism: Larus michahellis; assembly: GCF_964199755.1. NCBI lineage: Eukaryota > Metazoa > Chordata > Aves > Charadriiformes > Laridae > Larus > Larus michahellis. Next base: position 9,100,465 of record NC_133909.1, read on the forward strand.
CGGCTTCTCACTAAAATATTCATAGCTGGGGGTACGCTTCCCATCAAGTGACTGTGAAAGCTGATGTAATGGAGTTCAAGATTTACTGTCTTCCTGGAGAGTTTTGTACGAGGGTGGTTTTTTTCCTCAGTTTGCAGCTCATCAGGAGATTGCTTTTTTCAAACTGCAGGTGCAGGTATTTACAACGCAAACCAGATCCGCGGTTACTCAGAGGTGGTACAAAGGTGGTTATATATATATATATATATATATATATATATATATGCGAAAGATCTTGTAGCAGTTGACTTTGGGAGAGAATTAGGGATGGGGTGAGCCAGGAATTCTGGAGAGGGATTAAGATTGGGTTGAATTCAGAGCTGGCATTGAAGGCAGCCCCGGGAGCAAGAGGATATTTTTACTGGTCCTTGTGCAAGGGTTGTTTGATCCTAATTTCCAGTCTTTTAGTTGAAGTCATGCGGTACACATTCTTAGCCTGTATGCCACCTGTTGTGAGAACTGTGATGAGACTATTTTACGATTGCACTTGTCAGTTATGTCTAACCTGACATTTATTAATCAATCGAGTCCATAGCTCCTAGTTCTTATTATCTTTTTCTTCTTTTAACGTGTTTAAGTATGGGACATGTTCTGTGGAACTGCATTCTCCAAGATTATATCTTTTCCTGCTTCCAAATGGCTAGTAATCCTAAAGCATTTCCATCCCGATTTGTTGAGGCACATGTAGGGTTATGCTGGAGTGCTTCAAATTAACAATTTCTCATAAGAAACTCCTGAATCTTCTCGAAGCTGTCTGTAGCCATGGCTCTGTTCTTGATTTTGGCCAACTCTCTCCATGCATATTCTTTTCCTTTAATATTTGCTTTTAGTGTTTGTCTTCTAGTGTTTTTATTATTTAGTGGACCTCTTACCATTCACCTTAAGTGCCTATAAAGATTGTGGTTTATGGGAATATCTTGTAATAAAATATACTCCATGAGGAGGTCTTTTGACAAGGGTACAACCAAAAGTGTTAGTTTTATAATGTCTAATTATGAAAAACAGTAGAAGATAAATTATACAAGCAACCATATCTCAGACCCCAAAAGATGACTTGAGTTCTGTGAAAAGAGATTTTCTGAGGCATGCTTGATGTATTTATACTCCAAAACCCCAACAGTGGCTGTCTGCAACATTCACCGCAGCAGTGTAGAGTTCAGCCCCTCTCCAGGGTTGGAACAGTATTTGCTCCCCAACCTCCCACGGCTGCTGCGCGCCCTACGGAAAGTACTGCACGGAGCGGATGGCATGTGGTTGAGAGTGCAACATGATGAATCAAGAGAGCAAATCACAAGATGGTTTCTTTACCCTCCACTTAATGAGCAAATAGGCCAACATCTCTTCTAAAGCCACATTCATTATAATTCTAATTAGTAACATGTATAAAATTGATTTGCATACCTAAAGGAAGAAAAACTCCCTCTGAGAAATGCTAGAATTACTGGCTTAGGAAAAATAAAAGATGGTTCTCTGAAGCAAATCTCATATTTTCTGCTGCAATTAGCTGGTGTTTTTAAAATTGTTTATTCTAAGCCTTTAAACATCTTTTAAAGTCTCAAGTGGCTTACTCAGTGCTTGGAATGAAAATACAGCTGATTTCAAATCAAAAGAGTTTTAAGTTTCTCCTTAGATCCATCAAGTTGTTCTGATGATGCAAGTCTTTGAGCTGATATTATGTCAAGATAAACTGACAAAAAGCAAACCAATACACTTATTTTTATATTTCACTACATTAAGTTGCATACAAGGACAGAAAATCTGTCATTTTGTATGTCTGTGAAGTATTAAACACCTTTTCATGATTCAGAAACAATGAATAGTAGTATTTGTTAAAATTGTATTGCAAGAAAATTCCTGGCATTCATGTATAACGTCTTGCATGATCAAGTGCTTTACAGACATTAATTGGAGTTGATTTGAATCAGTAAAACAATATTGAGACAGGTCTATTAAACAGCCCAGAGTGAATAATTGTAATATTGAAATTATACATACCAGTGTTTCAAATCGCATTGTAGGAATGACATACATGATCCATGGCTATTAATAGTGTTTACTGGACTGAGCGATGCTCTGAGTTCCAGTTCTATGTAATTAAAACCTGGCACAGAAAATAAGCATTGTTATAACTGTAGCTGTTTGTTTTATGTTAAAAGAGATATGTAATATTTAACATATGTTGAAAGAAGTCATATTTGTAATCCAACACACATTCAGTATTTTAAAGCAAACGTGTGGCAGAAATATGTCTAATTTAATTGCAAGTAACTCCAAATTCAGCGGGAGACCTGCAGATTCAAGCACTAGCTCTGGATGGTCAGAAAATTGCTTGAGGATGATCTTTTCCTTCTAAGCTTTTCAGTCTAGCGGTAGTCTTTAATCTATGTTTGACAGCCTTGGAAAGTGGGGTTCTGCTCTGTGGCTAGCACGCTGTGGAGCTATTTTTATACAAATAGGCCATTTAGAGGTATGACTTCATGCAAATTACTTAGATATTCTTTGGTGGATTTAGGGCTCCTTTAAACCTTTATTCAAACCTCCCAACTGAAATGCTGTGTCAAAATTCCCAGTGACCAAGTTCTTCCAACTTTCAATAAGATATTGTGCTTTCAGAGGGAAAACAATAGTTTAGCCCGTACTATGGTAGACAGTGTGCTGAATTTAGAAATTAGTGTGTGTGTACATATAGTACATATCTGTATATATAAAATAATCCTTCAAACGTAAATGAAAACAGTCTATTGATGTGCTGGAATTGTTCATGTTTTACCATGAAAAATACTAATCCTTGTTCTAATACATTTTCATATACAACCATGTCTTCACCCACGGATCTGTGATATATAGTATGTAGCTTCTAATTTTAATGTAATACTTGGGTTCTGAAAATTTGGGCAAATAATTTCCATTGTGTCTTACCAAAATGGGCAAGCACCTTTGCAAGAAATGGAGGTGGCTGTCTTCATCCTGATTGCTGGCATGGAAGATCATTTTCTAGCTTTGCTAGAAAAAATGCTGCTAGGTTATTCGTTTGTTTTATTCCGGGATATCACTTGAAGTTAATTTTGTCAGATAATATCTATGATAAGACTGAGTATTTCTTTTCAAAAAAACTCAAACAAACAGCACAAATACCAAGCCCGCTTGCAGCACATCCATATTTATTTGTCACAGCGATGTTAAAACCAGGAAGCAGCCAGTGACTGAGCCATCCATCAATCGGACACATTATGTATTTATCATTATTATGAAAATGTGGATTGATGGCCAGTGAATACACTTCTGAGTTATCAAGCCTTCACTGTTCATATCTTTGTAAAAGGGAAGCACTAGTTTCTCAAAGTTGTTATACAGGTAACCATCACCGTGCCCTGAGGTTTGTGGTGGTAGAGAAAGCAATAAGTTAATGTTGATGCTGGGTGCAAGTTTGGGAGGTATCACCTGTTCCATACACGGGGAAGAAGAAAGAATCAGCTGAAATTAGGTTGCTGTTATTCTGAGTGCCTTATCATGTCTAGTCCTCCATTGAATGGCTTTTATTTTTATTAGCATATTTACTGAAAAAAAAAAACACATAAGGTGTGACTTTTGTCCTTCCGTAAAAAGAGGCAGTGCCCAGGTCACAGTCTGTACAGCAATACGATTTAACAAAGGCACTTGTGAAGTCATTGTGCGTGTACAAGCTTGTCATGTGCTATCCACTCTTTTCTCTTAGTTTTTATTAATTCAGGGGGGAAGACTACAGATTTTTATAAAACAATATTTTTTTTTCCCTATACATGACTACAGAAAATACATGTTGTGATGAGAATAAAGCTGAGAAGCTGGGGACTATCTAAGACCATAGGAAGAGGAATCTGTAAATAAGCTCATCCAATATATTGTCAACAGGAGACGTATATTTACGGTGAAATGGCTTTCAGAGTAGAAACTATTGGGTCCTCTTTTTTTATGTGTTCTCTGGCAAAGGAATGATTTAAAGTGAACTTCAACTCACATTTCAAATAATAGATGACAGGAGCTCATCCATTTCAATATGATTCATTCCACTGCATATGTATGGGGGAGATTTTGAAAGAAAACTAGGGAGTTTTATTTCCAAGTGAGCCACTAGATTTTTAAATGTGGTGTTTCCTCCTCACTTTCCTCCTATTAAGTTTATTGGCTTCCCTGAGTAGAAGACTGCACTTTTGTGGTCGCTATTGCTCCTTGTCTGCTCTTTGTCTCCCACCAGCTCTAGAACTCAGGGTGCAGGGTAGGGTGTTTTTGGTTTGGTGTTTTGTTTTGGTTTTTTTTTTTTTTCTTGGGTGGGATGGGGGTGTTGGTATTCTGACTGTTGTTTGATAGCTTAATTTGTTTTGTTGTTGGGGTTTTTTTGTTTTTGTTTCTCAAGTATTAGTTTCCTACTTTATTCACTTATAGTTCACTTTCCTGAAAAGCTGTCAGTGCTCAGAGCTCTCTCCTTCCATGTGTCTGAAATAAATGAACTCTAATTCTCTTCCATATCATAAAACTGAAAGTAAAGTAATTTCATTTATCGTTTTTTAGATTACAGGGTCACGTGTTTGGGGAGGGACTGTTCTTATTGGTCTATTTGATTTGGATCCTGGATAATGTCAGTTCCTATTGAAAATCTTCCTTTAAGTGTTTGAGAATCACAGATGAGAGACTTCCAGGAAAGCCCAGCTGAGGGTGCTGGTGCTTTCACAGCCTGGTGCTCTGCCTGGGAGTATGATCTGGAGCCTTAAATTTTTGTCTGATGCAGATGTCCAGACTGAAATCCTGGACGTGGTGGAGGATAACTGCCTCACCTGAAGTCAATCAGGGGCTGTTTGTAGGTTTTTGTCCTAATTTTTAATGCATGAGGTCCCATCCCTTACTTCAGGGATGCTTCAATATGATTTGCACATGACATACCAGGTCCTTTATGCATATGCCGCATGTAAACCAAAGCAGATGCTAGCATAAAATGTGTCAGAGTTGCTCTGGGAGAAAAATCAGTCTTTTGTGGTTTCAGGCAGTTTTCCTGCATGAGCAGAATGTTTTATTTTTGGAGACAGCTACTCTATGACATGAATGACAGATATGCTTTCTTTTTGAAGGAAACAAAGTGCATAGTCAGTGTTTTACTTTCCAGTGAGCTACAAACTTCTTGTGGTGATCTTCAGCTGATGAAAGCAAAAAGAAATTATTTTAAAATGATGAGGGTCAGGGCGTTTTGGCACAATAGAATTGAATGATATTGCCGTCATAAATTGATGCACATTAGAGTTGGCTGGAAAGGCTTTCATCAAGACATTCACAAAACCAAAAGACATCAGAGTAAACAGCATCCTGGGACGTGACAGTGAGAGAATCTTGGGGCAAGCAAGATACGTGTGCCAAACCAGCTTAAGTGACAGTGTTCTCTTCATATCCATTTGTTTATCACCTGTTCTTCTTAATTCCTCTTTCATTCAATTCATTTAACTGCTCTTGGGAAAAGTCAAATTTAATAATGCTAACCTGTACAGAAAAGTATATGCATATTCATGTAAGCTCATGAATTATTGGTAAAATCGAATAGAGTCAACATTGATCATGGCAAAAGGCAAGTAAATGTAGTTGTCTTGTGGAAAAAATCAATCTCAACTGAATTTTTTTCTTTGATCACATATAATCTGAAATACATTTTGATAAAAAATTAAACATTGAAGGATATAGATTGAAGATCCCGTATTTCCTGTCTATAAAGTTCTATCCTTGTTCATAAAAGTAATGTATTTTAAAATCCTAGAAATACAAGAGGTTTTAAAAGGATCTGTGGGGTTAAAATTTAAATTCAGAAATCCCAGAAAGTTTGCAATGTGTTCAACTTGTCTCATTCTAGTGAAAGTGTCTTCTGCCTCCTTTTTGTCATTCTGTGGGAACTGACTGACTGTCTGTAGGGAACATCTCCACAACTGTCACAAGATGTTCAAAATGTGATTACTAGCATGGGTAAAAATTCTTGACACAACAGTGTCCTGTCAGAAAATACAGATTAATCAAAATTTAAGTGTTACTTAGGGATACATAAACTTCCAAATTTTAGGTGGAAAAATTTGTAAGTTAGTAGATTCAACTTTGTCATTGCATTTCACCTCATTTCACTTGGACTTTTATATGTTGTCCCTTTTTATTATCCTTTCAATGAAATGTTTCCTTGCTCTCAGGCCTGTATCACTGACAACTTCTGCTCACCTGGAAATTTTGAAATTTTGTGTTTTGTTCTGATCTGACACGCAAGTGTCCTTCTATTTCCACTGGAATGGCAGTTCTGTTTTCCAGTTGTGGTCTGGATTTCCAAATCTGTTCTCAATTTTTGTGTGATCAAGCCTATCCCTACGAAAGGATTGATCTGCAGCATAGCAACTGCTTTGAGAAATCCACCAACCAATGTAAACCCATCAAGATGATGCAAAGATTTTCTGCAGTAATCTTATGAGGAATTTTTGCCTCACATATAGACCTTACAGGTATGAAGAGTTTTTGCCTCACCTCTTGACCTTATAGCAGCCTTCCAGTACCTAAAGGGAGCCTATAGGAAAGATGGGGAAGGACTCTTTCTCAGGGACTGTAGCAATAGGACGAGGGGTAATGATTTTAAACTGAAAGAGGGGAGATTTAGATTGGATATTAGGAAGAAATTCTTTGCTGTGAGGGTGGTGAGCCCCTGGCCCAGGCTGCCCAGAGAAGCTGTGGCTGCCGCATCCCTGGAGGTGTTCAAGGCCAGGTTGGACGGGGCTTGGAGCAACCTGGGCTGGTGGGAGGTGTCCCTGCCCAGGGCAGGGGGTGCCACTGGGTGACCTTTAAGGTCGCTTCCAACCCAAACCATTCTGTGATTCTATGATAGGTCTTAAAAGATCCTATTTCTTGAGCTAAGTCCTATATTGCAGCAGTCCTTACATCAGACTCCTAAAATTAAAGTTGAGCTTAGAGCAAATGAGAGAATTTTTCTAGTGCTGCCAAAGGAAGAATATGATGAGCCTTCCTTTGAGGCCTCAGAAATTTCCTGGGTGCACATAAGCCATCGACTGGTCTTTTTGCTATAGAAAAGAGCATATGTATCTTCTATGGGTTTTTTTAACCATATTTTTGTCAGTGTCCGCATTTCACAGTCAAAAAGCTGCAAGAGGTAGTCTATGAAGTTGTTTATGTAGGTAAATTTGAAGTAATTTGCATTTCAGGTGTTTGTGTGCAGCTTCTATTGATGCAAATGGGATTTGTGCACATAAATTTTATCGCATCAGAATGGGAATACATCCCTTGCTATAATTCACGTTCTCCCTTTCATTTGGGATCTTTTTATATTCAGCCATTTATAATTTATTCTCCCAAACTGGCTTTGAATCTCAGCAATGGTAACTTGAAAAATTACATTAATCTGTTTGAGGTGAATTAACCTCTTTTTTTCCATGCTGTTGGTCCATGAGTCAAATTTCCTTAATAAGACACCATTACTTGCACTGGCTGGTAACAGCACTAACATTTTTTTGTCAGTTGTAAGATTTCTGAAGCATATATTTTTATATTTAATCCAGTGGTCTCATTTTAAAAGAGAATTTTTAATTATTTAGCATTTTTTCCTCCTAGAGACAGAGCCATAGGAATTTTTTTATTGTTATTCTTGTCAAATACCAAATGGCTTATGTGAGTCCACTGAATAATTATTTTTTTTTACTGCTCTTTCATGTATGCACTTATTTCTTGACTGGGGATGTGATCAGAAGTTGCCTGGGGTCACTCACTTGGGCAAGGATTGCTTTAGGACTACTGGATGTGATTATTGGCCTGTGCACACTCACCTCCTGTGTACAAAATCGCAGGAAATGAGATGAACCCAAGGAAAGCCCAGCAGCTCTCAACTCCAGCCTCTCCCAGAATTTACCCCACTCCCAGCCGTTGACACAGGGTGTAAGTAAAAAAAACCAAGAAGAATTAACCATGGGAAAAAAGGGCTCCATTAACTGTTGGTTCATCAATACTTCCTAAAGAAGTAAATCTAGAGTGCATTTCAAGTAGGTATCAGAAATTACGGCTTTTTTTTTTTTTTCCAAGTACACGTTTCCCTCCAAAAATATGTAGTTACAGCTGGGAGGAGTTTTGTAATTTTGTGTAGGCTTATAACTCTTGAGGTACCGAACAAATGTAACACATCGATTCTAAAAGTATTCAAATCATCCACATGCATTCCTATTCTTGAATGTAATACAATCTTCAGGTTGTTTTCCTTCTTTTTTTTTTTTATATGAAACTTTGCTATTTTTCCATCGTGCTTTGCTATTTTTCCATGTCCTTCACATCCCTCAGACCTCCTTGTCTTCACTTGTTCCAATATCTTTACTCTTTCCCCTTATTTTACCCCCTAGTCAGTGAACTCGGTCCTTGGGCTGGTGACCTTGTCTGCAGCTGCAGGGAGGGAGCTGCTCGGGGAGCCGTGCAGGTGCCAATAGATTGTGCGCAGCTGGAATTAGGTACCCCTGAAGTGTGGGCTTTCTAAATTGCCAGCTGAGCTTTGGGCGTGCCATTGGCCTCATCAGGGTGGTGTGTTTTTGGCCGCATGCTCAAAATATTGTACTGAACATTTTGAAATAATAACAAGAAAATCAGTTTGTAGCTTCTGCTCCTAATAGCAGTCCTTCAGGAGGATGTTCTGTTTGATCAGGTAAAACCACTTACTCCTGCTATGTTTTCATTTGGAGGATAGAAGAAAGGAGAACAAAATGCATAGCAATTAGTAACTTCCCTGTGAAAATGTGTACAGTAATCTTTTCCATTTTAGTACTGTAGCTTGCAAGCAAATCTGGGAGGCGTGGAAGGGGTTTACATAAGGATGATCGCAGCAGTTCATACAGTTAGCAAGAATTAGCATATACTGCCATTGTGCTGAATTTTTCATTGCCACTTTTTAACAGTCTCTATTCTAAAGAAAACTGAATTCTATAATTGAGCATATAAATGTGACGTTATTTCATATTCATGTTATCTCAATGTTTGACAGAAAGATAATTTTAATTATGCAAGTTGGTATTTGCTAGCCTTTCAAGAGCATTCCTTGGGTGTCAAGCCTCATTGTTTTTCCTGCTGCCGTTTTCTTTGAAGGAAAAACTCAAGGACTGCATGCTGAAGGACGTATTTTCTGCACTGATAGTAGTTACGTTTCTCCCATGCCCATGAAGATACATTCCCATGGAATTGCTCTTATATTAGATGAAGAGCATCACAAAATGAAAGCGCAAAGCTACATTTTTCACAAAAGAACATGGGATGAGCCAGGTTCTTATCATCATGCACTTGACAGCAGTGTCTGGACTTGGGTAAAATGCCTGTAAACTACTCTCTGATGAGAAAAACTATGATTTGCATCTGTTTTGAAAAGACCACCATCGCATGAGATAAATGTAACGTGCACACGTCTTCTGCAGCAGCTTCCCCTGCGGTCAGTACAAAATGGCTGCTCATCTCCGTAACTGAGACAAGCCCTTGGTTATTTCAAGGTGTAATATAGTGAAAACAATGAACTTGTTAATCAGCTAGTTATTTTTCTGAAACGGATTTTAAACATTTCCTGACTTCTTGTTATAGAAAAGAATAACTTTCCTGAGCAACAACTAGCCAGGCAGTCCAGCGATAGGTTTCCTTCTTTTACTGTCATTTCTCCTCTCCACTCAACCTTGCCGGGGTGTTTGATCCTGTGAAAATTGCAGTAAATGTTCAGCTGCTTTTTGGCAGAGTAGAGCAGTTTGCTGGGTCTCTTTGTTCCTTATCATTTCTGCTTTTAAGAGCATCCCACCGACAGGAGCTGGTGCCCCTCCATAGCACAGAGCGACCAGCTCTGAGGGCTGGCGTGATTGCTGCATTGACTTCAAGGTTTCCGAAGACAGAGGGGCTTTTGCTGTGGCAAGGATCTCTCAAACCTTCTTACACTCAGAGATACAAACCCATCCACCTGAATAGTACTGCAAGAAGGTTATCTACAGGTGACAGGAGGGTTGGGACACCTGGAAACTGTCTTTACAGCTCTGATTCCTATTTCGGGTAGCCCCAGGAAGGGAAAAACGCTAATGCGGGGAAAGCCTCTCTGAGGACTGTGCAAGGTTATGTACTAGTAGGGGAAAGCAAGTGGATCCCTTTGCAGAAAAGGGGGACAAAAGTGACAAAGAGGAATGCAGAGGCTAAAGAGCACAGTAAGTATCAGTGACATGTTAAATATCAGGTCTGGAAAACAGTAGCCTTACTGTTTTTGTAGTGTGCCCTTTCTGGACCAGAAGGGATGAATCAAGCTTTGGTGTAAAACGCTGAGCTCTCTTCTTTAGCAAAACTTTTGCAATACGTAGATCACTGACAAAGTCATGAAGACCCAGTTTAATGGTTGTCGAGTCTGTCTTTCATACACGTGTGGCTAAGCCATTTTCATACGGCTGCAGTCAGCTTCTGACTCTTGTCTGGCACGCTAAACCAAGTGAAACAAGAACGTGAGCTGGGAATGAGAATGTAAATGTGATTTCATGGCACTGTGATCAAGAAGATACAGTTCTTTATTCATATAGGCTTGAGAGAAGACAATGTCAGAGGAATGAAAACAAAAATACCCTCAGATTAGTTTGTGTAGTAACGTTTCACCTCTACCCAACATCAGAACTACTGTTCCATACACCAAACCACGCCTCTGGATTACTGCAGACAGGCTGTGTCCGTGGAAAACCCTGCTGTGTTCTTGGGTTTTATTCACTCCTCTAAAAATAGAAAACCTTTATTTTTGTTTTCGCTATAGAGATTATTATTAGATTTAAAAACTTTCTCTATGAACAAAAATTATGCCCTCATAACTATTTTAGTACTAAATATGTCAGTTTTTTTCAAATGTATGATTTAAACACTGGTAAAGTATTGAAAAGTATATTTGGGCTATTATGGCATTCTTTAAAATTCTTTTTGGAACAGAAGCTGTTTTTAAAATATTGTCTTAGTGATGAGAATACTCAGTTTCTTTTAAAATTATTGACGTTATTTTAGGGGTGCTGAAACTCTCATTTGTCTAGGTTCAAATGCAGCAAAGGTTAATAGTTAGCAGACGTTGCTACTTTCTCAGTTACTGAATATTTGCATAACGCAGTTATTGTTAAATAGTCTTCCTTGGGATCAGGAGAAAGGCAAGACCCATAGGCAGCAGAGGAGGCGAGTGCTGGTGTTGGTTTGAGCCTGCCTTGCTGGAGCAGATTTCCAACGCGCAGAGGGTCCCATGTGTTGGCCAAGGCTGTGGCGGGGGCCTTTTTTGCCAGTCAGTGGATTAGCTGGATCAGGACTCGGTGGCCTTTGTTTTAGTCATGTTCTTTGCGGTGGGAAAATTGGAGGATCCAAATCTCAGGGGTTGTTAAGCAGCTACTTTTCAATCATGCTAAATTCAAATAAAAATGGTTCTTTTTCAGCCCAGTGCAATCAGGACTCAGTGTACCAGCTTTCCAATCTGGAGATGAAACAAGCACTCCAGATTATTCAGAAACAATAGAGACTCTGATTGTTTAATACACTGATAAGAATGTGTTTAAAAAATAAATTATCTACTAGCTGCTGGGATTGCTTGAAATTCCATTAAACGCTAATGAGAGAAGGCATCACAGACAAATTAATAAACACCCTACGCACTAACCTAGAAAATATGAGCCTAAAACCTTTGATGCTAAACTGATTAAAATGAGAAACATATTTCATGTGAAACCGCACAGCATATTTCAGTGTATTAATTGAGGCATAATGAAAATGGAAGATACAGCACAGAAAAGGAAGAATACACGTTATAAACTAGACTATAGTCCTGCAAAAGTCATATGCAAATGCAGCCTTAGTTTCATGCATATGAGCAATTACATAGCAGTAGAAAGAGCATAGAAAAAGTTAAATATATTCGGATTTTAGTGCATTTTGGTTGGTGAAATCAAAGAGAGGGATTTTTTTTTCTTCAGTGAATTTGCGCATGTGTTCTAAAATCATAAATTCTTTATACATATGAAAAATCACCAAATCCTGCTTCTTGCTTTGGTTCTGAGGTAGGTTTATAAGAAAACTTGCACTGGGGGTGAAGGGAAGGTTGAAGAGAAACAATGTTGTATTTAAAAAAAAAAAAAAAAATCTCATGTATTATATTTTACTTAGATAAGCATAAATTAGAAAAGAAAGAAAGAAAAGAAAACTGGTTGCAGTGAAGAAAAAGGAAGATGCTGGTGCATCTGTCTAAGGCATTATGTGTGTTCAATACTTTGCCATTCAATGAGAAGGGGTTGCCATAACAACCATCATACCTTGTGGTAGCTAGAGATGACAGAGATATAACACCTCCCCTAAAGAAACTCAGCACCAGCTTGTTGCACAGCACAAAAAAAATCATTCTGTGCACAAGGGGTCCCAACCCGGATCATGTTGTTTGAATAATCGTGCAGAGAGGAGTCCTGGGCACTGTTATTTGTCCTTCTATGGCAAAGAGGGGGGCTGGTGGTACCCGCATTCATGTCTCTTGGAGGAACACAGCTGGGGAGTAGGGATAAGCTGGCAGGCAAGGAAGGGTTATCCTTTCCCATCTGGAGCAAACAAGACCATGGCTCCAAAATAAGTATCTTCTGTTTCTGTGACATCTTTAGCGTAACCATGGTTGGAAAATCATGATTAATCTGGTTCAGCTAAAGAGCTGTGAGAAAGGGGAAGGGAGACCCCCGAGCTAACTCGGAGTCAGAGCTCCCTCCCTGATGCTTCTGTGCATCTCCCTCATTTCGGTTTGGCCATCGCAGCCTTTTCAGCTCCTTGCCTCTCCCTGAGCCCCTGTACAAACCCTGAGTCAGGCAAGAGCCTTCCGTGAGGTTTCTTCTGTGTGCGATGATCTTAAGTACAGGTTCTTTTGCAATAGCAGCACTGTACCATTTAGAAGTGGTCTTTGGCATTCACATGTCTATTCATCAAATGTCTGTCGCCTGAAAAAAGTACTGCTTTGTTGCACTTCATCCAATGAGATATATGTGCAGAGATAGTGTATGATTTATTATGGTCGTGCCCTACAAGTAAAAGTGTCATCAGATCATGATGCAGAGCACATGATGTCTGATTGAAAATCTTCCATGCCTACAGTTGTCATTATCTGGGGTGACAATCTTGCTGGCGTAGAGCCGACAAGCTGGATGGGGACAGACTGTTCAGGCAGTATATGTACAATGAATCGTGCCCATTCATCTCCGTTGTGTATTTGTAATCTGGGTATAAAAATTGGGCTCTAGATACTAGTAGCTATGAATTGAACCCGTTCAAATTATTATTTAAAAAAAACAACAACCCAACCAAAACACGCAGTGTTTTGTGTGTGTATTTATATATGCATTCCTTTGTTTGTGTTCAGTTTCCAGTTTTTTAAGTAGTGTTTGGGCCTGTCTTTCTGTAGGAAAAATTTGAACTAAATTATATGTATATTTAAACAAAAGGGAGCGGTCTCAGTTATCTGTTCAATGTTGGCAAAAGAGAGGTTCAAAGTCACCTGTTACCACGAGGCAATAAAATCCCATCTGGGCCAGGTCCAGAGCCAAAGCCCCTTTAAACCAGCAGGAATCTGGGAATTATTTCACTGGACTTCACAGAAAACTAACCAGCTGTTCCTCTTCCTTTTGTAGTTCTTTTTGACCATTGGTTCGAAGTACATGTTTAAATATGTTCTTCCACAAATGAGAAATTATTTTTGCAGTATTTGGAAAACTGGCATAAAATATGTCTGTTATTACCTGTATGAATCAAACCCGCATCAGTGAGGTGTGACATAAAGCACAAAAACTTCTTTCACTGAAATCAGTAGGAGCAGGAGCAGCCCATTATTCATTTTTGATGGAAAGAAAAGAGGAATAAACACTCCGCAGTAAAAAATAAAGCAGAAGAAATTAATAACCCGCACCCCAAGAGAGCGTGTACTTGGCAGTGTCTGAAAGCAGGCTTTTCTTCTGGTATTCGTGGATCTTATTTTTTTCCTGGTGATGGAAGATGGTAATATTTGGTGATGCTAGAAGCTCTATTTTTGGTTAACTAATAGACTTCACTTCAGATTTAGCTATTTTAGGTTCAGTATATTAATTTAATAGGTGTATTGGTCACAAATGAAGGATTTCTGCGTCTTTAGTTACATATTGTCATCAAAAAAATTGCAGACTAATCATACTGTACTTACAAGATGTGAATTTATTTATTCTACACTGATTCATTTTCACTCTCAAGTCTGTTCGCTGTCTGACAGACAGGAAACTAAGTGTGTTTTAATATTTTGCGATAAAGCACATAAATCTTCTGGCAAGTATGATGTATGCAGTCCAGGTTACTGCATGCTTACCTTAACCAAACTTTCCATATGGAATTAAAAATTCCAACACTTCTGTATTGAAAGATATCATGAATGTCACATATTTCTCTAAGAAAAATGTTCATTTGTGGATAAGGTACAGTGTAAATGTTATTGAAATATTTAAGGAGAATCACAGGATATATTAAAACTGAATCCTCTTGATTTCAGACTGATGGAGCCAGAGGGCTTTGAGAGGTAACGGAGCTGAAAATGTAGTGTCAGTGTGGCAGAGAATGCTTATCTGTGGTGACCAAAGCGCATTATTACCAATGTCTATTTCAATAATAGTTTTTATTTGGGTTGACTGAATCTATAGAAAATAAAGACTTTTTTCATTAGGACTGGTTTGTGTCAGCAGCAAAGGTAGTTTCTGAGTATAGGCACGTTGATTGAGACAAATGAAAAATTGTTTCCCAGTTTTGAACCTTCACCCAGTTCTCCAGGGGCAGTTTCCTTTGGAAGGTCCTTTCCAGCCCAAACTGTTTTATGACTGTGTGATTCTGTGAAGGCCGTTACATGTTTGTTTATCATTTCTGTGTCATTCTTAATCTTCCTGTGTCTCTGTTCTTCATTTGATGAAGACAGAAGCAGAGTAATGGCATGAGACCAGGATTTACATAATATGCAAAGATTTATTTGAAACCCAAACTGTATTACAGCCTTTGTTTTGGATTCATCCTAGTTTGTGCTGGAAAATTGAAACTAGAGCCAAGCCTGAACCTCTTTTTCAGGCACCGCTGTTATTAAAAGCAGCGCTAAGGAAGGACACAAAGGTTTGGTCGTTAATGATGCACTGGTTTGCTGGCCCCAGTAAGGCAATAAAAGCCCACAGTGGGGAACTGACATAGTGTCTCAGAGCATATAACTACCAGCATTGCGGGACTCTCTGAAACAAACAGTAATACATTTTTCTTACATCTTTCTCATTAACTTTTTAAAGCCTCTGCTGGCTTTGTGGGCTTATTGCAGTAAGTTTGAAATGATGTATGAAATAAGAAAGGAAAGGCAGGTTGTACTCCACAGTCACTACTGCGTGGTGTTGGATGATGTTATACTGAGCTCATAACAAGCCAGGACAGGTTTGAGTTTTATGAGAAAGAGAAAGAAAACTTCACTGCAAACATCTTACTGGTACTTTTTCACACAGCCAAACTGGCCATGGTTAGTGATTGCCCTGATGCTGTGTATTTGCTAGGTTTTTCCCGCTCCTTTCAGCTGGTAAATTCTGCAAAGGTGGACTTTTCTGAAGCTCCTACCTACCCCAGGAGGTAATATCCACACTGAACTGATACCCCAGAGGGCAAAACTTAAATCATAACCTTGCCAATGTCCTCCTGCATGACTTTGCCCAAGTTATTTAGGGCAAGAGTGAAACATTGCTTAGCGGTAATAGCCCTGTTCCAAGGATGGCTTTTGGTTTTTGTCCAGTGACTTACCAAGCATGAGCTCTACTTGAGCTCATCATTTATTTTTTAGTTGATTTACTTGTTTCAAGGCTGCTTTTGCTTTTGTTTTGACTTTTACTGCTCTTCCATCCATTTCCCACACGTAAAGGAGAGTAAGAGAACAGCTTTCCTTCCACTGATTGTTCTTATCTGTTGGACTGAAGGACCTTTGAGACACTTTGTACGCTTTTTTCCAGCTCTTAACGCCATTAGTCCCGCATTTTGCTTTGCACTGTAATACAAATAGTAGTATTATTTATATATGGCAAATAGAGTTTTACATGGGAGCGTGGCTCTTAAATGTCATTCTAAAGAGGCAGGTGCAGCCAGAAGAAAAAGCTAGAAAGAAGATATAAAAAGGTACAATAGACAATGAAGGAAAAGAGGGAATAATATGTATATATTCATTTGTCTGTAATCAGTTTCTGTCTGGGTCGTATTGATCTATGATGTTGATATCATAGTTCAGACTCTGTCTGAATTTTAATCAAGCTCATTCATGTGTTTTGGTCATGTTCTTTGAGAGATGTTGATTGAATGTTAATTTCATTTGATGTGGGAGACAGGAAAGCAGAGCATTGGTTAACAGTGAAGAGTTCGACCAAAATGCATTTACTTCCAAAATAAAGGACAAGCTTCAGCCTCCAGCCATGTAAGTAGCTTTGATGGATGTTACAGCAGTGATTCTATTTTCAAGTTTTACTTGCAGCAAGATAACCCAATTGAATTAATCATAAGCTATAGTGGATAATGCGCGCATATGTGGAAGCCACACTTCTTGTGCCCATTCCCTTGCCCACACACAAGAGGCTAAAGAGTACGCGGTAATTAATGCGTTAGTTACATTAATGCAGTTAGTGCTAAAGATGCATGGTCCAGCCTGACCCAGGAGGTCTGCAAACTTAGGAAGTAGAAGGAAAATTGTAAAGTTTGGGTTAGAAACGTAGTAGTACGGCATGAGAGGAGCCTATCCAGCTGTGTACAACAGGAGTTCTTGTTTCTTATTAAGTGTATCCTACAAGTCAGTATGAATCATCAATCAGGAGTCTTTCTTTTATTCTGGTTCCAGATAGCTGGCATCAAAATTTACATTTTAAATGAAAGAAAATAATTGTGGATAATCCCTTCTAATTCAGTTTGAGTTTTAAATCATTTTTTTCTCTAATGGTATTTGCTTTATAATAAAGTATGATAGAAGCTTGTAAAATGAAGAGAAAATGAAATGAGTATAAGCTTTGGTGAAGCCTGATGTTCTCCAAATACTTTTGCGTAATAATTCAAAATAGTGAAATGTACAGGTTTTATGCCCATTTACACAAATTAAGTCTGCAATTCACACACAGTTACAAGCCGGCTCCAAACATCTTACGAAGTCCAACATGATTGCCTCCTGGTCCTTTTCATTAGCTATCAGGAGGTTGTTACAGCTAGGTTAGGAAAAAATTATGACCTTATTCTTCTTTTCAATCTATAATACTTTTTTCTACTGCATGTATGTGGTACTCAAGTCAGTTTAGCACAACTGAAAAATTTTAATTATAATTGCAGTAGATAAAAGCAGTCTGTCTGCTTATCTGTGTACTTATTTTGTGAGGTGATGAATTTCTTCAGGAGACTCCTAAAAGGAAAAGACTAAAAATCCACTAAATCACCCAAGAATGGAGGCATTAAGGACTACTGTATGCAGATTGTATCTCCCCAGTCTCAGTCCACAGTGCAGGGGTTTCCTTTTACCATTATCCCCTGCTCTTCTGTACTGTGCTTGTTGGCACAGTGAGCAGCAGCATCTGCTTCTCGGAAGATGATGTGTCTAGGCATCCTTGAGTACCATTCAAGAGGTCATCAGAAGTGGTGTGAATTACAGGTCCGCGTGTAGCTCCATTGTGAGGAAGAAGCAAAACAAGCCTTCGCGCTGTGGAGTGAGCCGGGCAGGCTGCTCCCAGATTTGTCGGACTGCTGCAGCAGCACATCTTGTACACGTTTGCTGGGAGCGGGCTGCCTGGTGTCCTGTGCCAGGGGCACACAGTGCCAAGCCGTGCTGCTGGGCACGGCCAGTGCCTTCCTGGTGGACCGCAACAGAACGGATCTTGTCAAATTCATAGTAGCTTAAGCAGCCTTTGTTAAAGGCTTTGGGATAGACTTCATTTTTCTCCCTGCTTATTTCAAACAGAAAAGGCTCTTGCTCAGCTAATAATAGAGAAGAGAGGAGATGCTCCTGATTTAAGGCGGTATCGTTAATTGGCTGTGAAGAAAGAAGTACTGAATCTCCTTTACTCAAAGGAGTATGGACATGTGCATTTCCTTTTAAGGTAATAGGTAATATAATTACATGTAACATATGATGTGGAGGCTTCAATTAATAGAAGCTCTATTCAATATAATTGATCAGTATATTTGATGAGGTTTGGCAATCTCTTTTTGGAAAAGCTTTGCTACTTTTTAACGTGAGATCTGTAGACACTCACGTGACTACATGTTAGAACTCCAGCTGGGGCAAAATAGCCTTGTCATTTTGAATGTGTCGAGCACAGTGCGAGGGGAATTTATACTTAATTGGGGTTTTAGAAAGGATGATGGCTGAGAAGTGTTTATTGTAGAGTGGTAGGGAGTTTAGCTGATTCAGAGTGTATTTCCAGCTTATTATGTTTGAATTCAGAACATGCTGAGCTGGTCTTAACACTGATGTAATGTTTTGCCTCATCCTATGTTTAAGTGGCCATGCACATATGAGTACTTAGAGGTTGACAGACACCTCTTAATAAAAAGTAGCTCTCTTTGGTGTGTGTGTTTGGGTAGGCAGGGATATTCTTTTAATGGTTTCTCACAGAAAGAAGAATAAATTTCCCTTCTTGATCAAGGTATGAAAATCTTCGTATTGATTTACTTGACAAATGTAGGCTGATGTCCTAGCAATTCGCAGTCACAATCATTTCTACTGTATCACCATGCCTGTACGTTTAAGTTGTGAACCTGTATAATAAAACATAGTTTGAATCTCAGTGTTCCTGCCAAATATAGTTAAGCATGTGGATGATTTGCTAACACATTTCAACAGCAGGCTCTCAGGAATGTGTCCCTGTAAATCCTCCTCTGCTGTTTGTTTGGCCGGTGATGCTGTTTGTAAATGGGATGCTACTTTGTGCTGTCTTGTGATTGCTACTCAAACCGTGATACCTTTGCTCAGTCTTCAGCTGAAGGAAACAAGCAGCCTGGGGAGTATTTTATGAGGCAAGATGTATCTCTTCAACATTAAAGTCACAAATCTGTAAGGAGTGCAAATATTCTGTCACTAGGATGCCAATTCCCTTTTATGACTCCCTCAGTAATTACTGAGTAATATCTGTTACGGAGCAGTGTACTAGGGAATAAGTGGGTTTTTTGTAGATGGGGACCAAAGTGAAGCTAACGTGTTTGATAACAGAGAGATCTGCATAGTGAGTTCATGAATGTTCCTGATGTAGGACAAATTAAGCAGAGATGGATTTTAAAAGCAATCTTGTGAAAGAAAATGCACAGTCAAACGTGTTTGCAACTGATGCTAATTTGGGATGCAGAGCACAATTTGCTCCCTCTTGCAAATTGGCTTCTGCTTCCCCGCTGCTCCGCGTGCATTTCCTCTGGCATGAGGAAATTGCATTAAATGGGTTGGGTTTCCATCAAACTGCTTTGACCTGATAGGACAGTTGATATTGAAAACATGTGCATAGGTTATAAACTCTTCAGAGTTTGGATGTGATCTCTTTGTGTAGGTCGATCCTAGCACAGAGGGACTCTTTTCTCTGACTCAAGCTTCTAGGCATCGACACAACCAACAATAATGCCTTCTGTTTTATTGGCATAGGAAATTTTTAAGGCAGAAGAGACCATTGGGTTATCCAGTAAATGCACCGGGCTGTTATTGTCCTCCAGAGACCTGTGTAGATGAGGATGATAGTGCTGGATTGGGGATGGAAGAATCAAACTCAGGTCACACCATTAACAGGCCTCGGTGCAATAAACACCTTTTCTGAGAGATAAAATCCCTTCTGTGTAGTTATATTTGCCCATTGCTGCTGACTTCGGCTGCGATTTCTAGGTCTTATGATAAAACTGATGTTATTAAAACTGGCTACAATCTTTAGAAATATGTGCTGTGAAAGTAAGCAAAAGCTAACTGTATCTACCCATCATTCATAATTTTCCGTTCCAAAGGAAACTGTACAATGAAAATGCAGAACGTACATATGTGCATATCCATTCTATGTATATAGACACATATAGTTTATATATATGAATTTTACTTTTATATTCTATGCATGTATGAATGAGTATATAGAGATATGCATGCATGCGCATGCTATATTTTTTTCCTTTTCTGAAATTCCAGCAATGTAAATATTAAAACCTTTTTTTAAAAATGAAGTTAAGACCTGGGGCAAAACCAATAAAAACAGTTTAACTGGGAAAGAAATGACTAGATTCTCATGCCTAAATGTAGAATATCACAGTTTTTCATTTTTGTTATTGAATGGCATAAAGTTTGGAGTGACAGCTGAAGATTTCAGCCTTTGCTCAGAACATCCTGGCAAGTCTCAAGCCATTAATATATTTTTCACTGTTTAATTATATTTAATGTTTTAGGACTGACTAAATTAAATGGGTATGGTAAGATTTTAAAATTCATTGATGCTATCTCATTTTAGTAAATGCAGGGATGGAATAACGCCCTAAGCCTCAGCCTAAGTACTACACTCTGAATATCCATGTCTATAAAGACAGCAGTCTCATTCCTCTCCTATAATACATTAATATTTTATGGAGCAGAACAACACAGAGTCAATAGACAATTTCATATTACGATCATAGTCACATAAAGCCCAGTACTTGGCATGCTTTTCATCTCCAAAACCTCAAAAGCCCTCCTGCCTGCACGGTTCAGATTAGATCTTGCGGCTACATCCTTATGGCCTCCAGACGTTCGTCTGTCTTGCAGAGTGACTTTCTGCAGAGAAGTGGTGGAAGCACGTCTGCCTGCCTACAAACCAAGCTGCCCACTCAGGTGTGCGTGGTCCCATGTGTGCTGGCAGAGACATTGCAGCCAGGCATGAAGGTCCGTGCCAGCAGCCACCAGCAGTGTTTTGTGGAGTGGTGTGGAGTGGCTGCTAAGATGAAAGGGAAGAACCTCGTTATCCGGGCTACTGATATCAACATGATAATCAGCATTGGGCTATGTGTCTGTATTTATAAACATAATTAACAATGCTTAATTAAGGACACTTAAGGAGAGGAGGAATTACTCTGAGCTTTGAAGTGCCAGGTAGTTTGCAGAATGAACTTGAGAATTTGGATCAGCAGGGCTGGAAATTAATTGGGCTCTGCAATGTGCTATGTAATTGCTACAGAGGTCAGGGTGACGTGACAAGCCAGTAATTCCCTCTCCTCCTCAGACACCTCCAAGGAGTCTGCAAGTCGCAATGGTGAGAGAAGTAGATTTTTCTCTTTCCCAGCTTGAAAGGAAAAGCATGTTGAAGCAGAGGACCGATGCAGTGCCGCTGCCCAGCTTAACCTCCAGTTAACGCCTGTTTTGAGAAATCAAGCAGGGCATAGGCTGCCTGCTAGTTCTTCTCACCAGGATGAAATTTCAGTTAATGTGTTTAATTTCAATCCCTATTTGTCTGATTGATGATATGTAATAACATAAGAGCTATACTTGGGCCAGAGCAGGGGTTTCAGCATCTCAGGTATTCCACCTTTGACAGAGACCAGTAGCAGACACTTTGGAAAGAAACAGGATTTGTTGAAGCAGGGAGAGAGCACCACAAGGTATATACTCTCACAGCTTTCTTCCAAGGCACAATGTTCTGTTCAGATGAATTCAGATATTTCACTAATTTATTTTTAGCTATCGAACATGAAAATGACACGGAGAAATGAAAGGTGTTTCCTGTGCTCAGAGAAGGATGCTTACTGCAGGCAGCATTAGAGAGCTCAATTTCCCTGCTCCCCCTTTCATCCTGGCTTTCTGCCTAAAGCACATGGCTCAGTAAGATGTCACAAAGACAGCAGCCCTTTTATTTCGCAAAACAATTCACAGTTGTTAGTTTCAATTTGATATTTGTTTTGCTTTGGTGTTTTCCTCCAATATTTCTGCTCTGTCGCTGTTGGAGGCTTCTTTTCTGCAGGGCTGCAGCACGGCTTAACATTTTGGCCTTGGTTGTGGCATGTGCATACTGTGATTGATTGTGTTCATTACGAAGGTTGACTGTTGTTTGTTTCACTATCAATAGATACGTTAGCAAACAAGATAAGTGAAGACCAGCAGACGTGCTATAGTAATTACTGTAGGTTCAGATAAAGCATGTAGCATTGGAGCTTCACCATAATGAATCCTTGTTGATATGAAACGGGAGATTCATTATGTATTAGATGTTGAAATCTTTCCACAGCCAAATGGGAAGAATCACAAAAGAGGAAAACACGTAGTTCTTTAGGGCAGTATGTCCAGCACTTCAAATAATGAGAGCCTAGTCAGTGCATGGCACCAGCTTTTAGCTGAAGCACTTTTGTTGTGGATGCAGGGACATCAAAGTGTCTCACAAAATTGGATCAATTTTGATGAAATCTTCTTATTGGAAAACACAGCAGCAGCAAAATTTATTTCACTCCAGCACAAAATCTTTGGACGGTGTTTCTACACCTTCCCATTTTGAAATGTCCTCCTCTTTTACTTAAAATGCAGTTAAGTCCTTGAAATTAAAACGAGGTTTTCCAGACACCCTTAATGTTCCTCACTATCCCTCCTGCGCTCTGTGTTTCAATTTTTTTCCTTAAGCCTGGCTCAGCATCCCTCATGCCTCTTTCCTCGCCTCAAGCTGTTTCTTTCCACTGGTTCCCTTGTCCTCTCCTGCTGAACTGGAAAGAGCAATTGCAGAGAAGTGCTGCTGATCCCAGCACGCTCAGAAAATGTCTTTGCCAACCTAACAGCTTTGGACTTAGCTGTGCTAACCAAGCGCTCTCATCATCTTAGGTCAGCCAAATGGGAACAAGAGTTGTTTGGGTTTTTTTTATTTAAAAAAAATTTAAAAAGCAGCACAGGGCACATCCCCTCCAAGAGAGTGACCCCTCCTATCAGTTGCAAAGCCCTTTTCTCAAACATGTAGGATACTGGGGTTTTTTTAATTTTTATTTTTTAATATGGCCAACATTTTGATATCCCCCCCCCCACTTCCTGGAAAAAAACTGAACCATTTCATGGAAATTCCAAATATTTAAATCTTGACTTCAGAACACGTTCTGTTTGGTAGAGATGCAGTTTCTGAGAGGTATAATTTTGGTAAACTCTGGTTTTATAGTGAAAGGACTAAAGGAAGGAGGGACATGCAGCCAGAAACAAAATTACCCTGATACGGAGGTTTCTTAAGCAGGAGCATATTTGTGGAAGTACAAAGCTAAATATGGCAATTTATCCACAAGAAGAAAAAGCCAAGAAGTCTTTGTGTCATAAACAGGATGGGTCTTCAAATCTAAGGTGAACCTCCCATTCTGCATCTGTTTCTCCCTTCAGTTTCTCATCTGTAATATTCAAAAGATCTAGGATTAGGACCTTTCCCAGGGGATAGGAGGGAACTAGGATCCCCTTTCCTACATTGTGAGGATCCAGAGAACTTTTTAGATGTAATGAACTAACTTCTGGTGCAGTGAAAAAGTTCTTATAACAATAAAGTATTGTCTGCTCATAGCTTGTCCTTCTATATTGTTTCAAGCAGTCAGATTCCCAAAGACTTTTTATACCCCTAAAGGAAACAAGGAGCAAGTTGCTACAATATATAATTTGGAGAAGCATAAAACAGTTGTCACAATTTTAATTAAGTAATAGTTGCTCAGTATCTGCCAAACCTACCCACTAGTCACTGTATAACTAGTAGTGCAGATGTCTAGACCTGCAGCAGGTGATGTAGCTGTCTTCCTGCGTCATTTTATCAATTCCTAATGTACTTAGTAAAGATTTGTAATGGCACTGATGCTTTAAAAAGCTGTTCTGGAACCTATGCACCAAGAATTTGCAGTCCTACAGGTCATGTGTGCCACGAGAAGATTTTAAACCCAGCAGGCAGAAGAGAAAGTACCTTAAAATAAGTTATTTTAACACCAAAGGGGCTCTTGGAAGCTATTTGTGATCATTATCCAGCTATTTTATCTCAAGCATCAATTCCTGCAATGAGGTGCAAAGAACAGGTGAACAAGATGAATCTTAGTTACCTTCAAAGGGTGGGGAAAGTTTCACAAAGAGGATTAAATGTAAGACAAATGAGAGAGCCCACTGAGAAGAGATTTACAGGCATTCAGTACCCACACCAGAGGTGATAGGTGAAGTGGTAGGAGTTATTTTGCCTTAATTGAGACTCCCTGATGCCACTGCAGACTCATTTAGATCACTCATCCTCTCCTACTCCTCACGTAGGAGTGATTCCGAGGGACTTTAGGTTGGTACAATGGGTATACTGAAAAGCAAGAAGGAAAGATATATTAGAGGTACGTTATAACTTCAAAGACAGTTGACTTTAATGCAGTCACACCTTATTCATGGCATTATTTGCTGCCATCCTAACTTCTGAGCCCCAGGCATGCAAGCGACATCAACTTTGTCATAAAGGTGTTGCAGAAGTATGTGGCATGAGCCAGTAAGTTAAAATGAATGAGTCTTAATGAGCCCAGAATGATTGCTTATACCTACGTACATGTGGAGTAAGAGCATATAAATCAGAGTTGTCATTCTGGATTTCCTTGAGTTACAAATCAAATCAGTATGTCCTGAAACAGAGGTAAGAGCTACGCTGTGATGCACGACAGAGCAGGAAGATTTAAACAGTATCAGCTGACAGGGCACCTGTTCAATACTTCAGAAAAATCCGTAGTTATATTGTAACCTGGTCTTAAACTTGAAGTTCAGTGGGGCTATCCTGCTCCCGTGGTTTATTTGAAATCAGGTGGATGGAGGGGAGTGGGTAAAGTTTCAATCGCTATTTTTGTGGATCACTGTGACAAACTGAAGCTGATTAATATCTATGTGTAGAGACTGTAATTGAAGGGAAGAGTTTTACCTCCTGTCGTGCTTTGTTTAGTTTTACTTAATATTTATCTAAACATCAATTTTTCAGAGCAAAATAAGAGTCATATTAATATAAACCTAAAAATTGTTAACTGTTTTAACTTCAGCACTAAGAACTTAAATAAATAAATTCACAGGATAATTTTGTAAAAAGCTTGTATCCTTCTTTTGTATAATGGTTTAACATGGGTGGGTAAAAAATTTGTTATGGCTGCAAAGGAACTACTCTAGCGCCTTCAGCAGCATAAAAGATTGACTCAGGAGACTAGGTTGCCCAGAAAAGCAATTGCATAGCAAGTCACCCATCACTGTAAGTTTGCAAAGAGAATATGGTTGACCTCACATTCATAGCGACATAGGTTTCTTAAGAAAGAGAAAGAAGCTGTATCCCAGCTACCCAAAGGTGACCCATTGCACTGAAAAGTGAGCACACAATTCAGTGGTGAATGAGGGCTGCTTTAGGGGTGGGCGGAAGCACCTGTAAAAAAGGTGTGTCTGGATGGAGAGCAGTTCCTTCTGTGTGGAAAACCCTTGTGTGATAGTACTTCAATGAAATGCCTTTACTATTTACCTTGGGTCTCCAACAGAAGCGCTGTGTCTAGAACAATGAGGCTGTATTTGGAAAGTCCCCATACATGCAGTGGCCTCCAAATTAAGAGGATGATGTTCAGTTTTTTGTGTGTGTCAGGTATTTGGATGACTGACAGACCAGAAAGGGCACAGCAGTACCTTCACCGACTCTATGTACCTCTGTCTCAAGATGTCTTTTCCTTTGTCTGATTTTCAGGAGTTTGTCTAACTGCATTTGAGCTCTGTAGGATTATACTACTGCAATTATCTTCAGCTCTGGCTTGAGGGAACAAAGCTCTGAAGAAATATCTCTGTATTGTAAAAAGATGATCTTAAACCGTAGTACAGGGCATAATTTCTGCATCAATTTCAAAATTATGTATCATCAAATGCCATATCACGTCTTTCATAGTGGTCATTAGCAATTATGTCACATGGAGTCACAGAAAACAGTGAATTTGGTACTAATAGAGCAGAACAAAGTCTCTTCTGGCTTATGAGTTGTTCTTTAATCTCTGCAACTGGATGTTGCAGTTTAGCACTGGCAGGGAACCTTGTTTCTCTGTAGCTGTGTGCTTGCTTTGAGTTTTAAGACGACATCAATTCTACAGAAAATTCTGCCACTATTAGGCATGCAAATGTGGTAATTTATGCAGGACAAGCATGTTATCTATCGAGGCCAGCACTCCTCTGCCTTGTGTTCACAGTGCTTGTAAAATCAAGACAGCAAAAGCCCTAGTGTGTGGCCACATGTAACTCTTGACCAGTCTAGCATGGCTTTGCTGCTGCAGGAAAAACTGCTATTCCATGAAGTAGAGGAAGAGGTGCCAAATCTCATAGGCTTCAGATTTTTCTAGAGCAATGATTATGCACTTGCATTGGCAGGAACTAGCCTGGTGAACAGATGTGTTCGTCATATCAGCACTCCCTTATTGCCAACTCATGGAATACTTTTGCAGATGCCAAGAAAATAAATATGAACTGTCTGCTAGAGTATTCAGGTAGAAGCTAGCAGACTCTCTTCTGTGCTACAGTGGCATTGTTAGGGAGGGAAGAATCGTGTTTGATGGAAATTCTGAGAATGGCTCAGAAATGGGAACAGGAAGGAGGGTGACGCATCAGCAGAGGGTGGTCATTTCTTAGGAAAAGCATTACATGACAGAAAGGAGGTACAAGCAATAAGAAACCTGAGAACCGGGTTCCTACACCCATGCTTATCACGTCATAATCACAGGGGACAAAAATGAAGCTCTTTTTTGTGTTAGAAGTGCCATCAGTCATTTAATTAATAAGGACAAAAGAAAAATAGCATCACAATCTAAATGCCACCCCAGAGAGAGGGGGACATTTCTTTTTATTTTTAAGTGTCCAGTGATCTCACCAGATGTTGGTGTGAATTCTTCTTGTCTCAGTTTTCAAAGCTAGACTCATAACTGGACCAAAGTTTTAAGGCGTGTGGGTGCCTTTAATTGTACACTTTGTAAACACTGTCTGCCTGACAAGTGTGATCTGTTGAGCGATGAGACTGATTTTGTGTACACGATCTGCCTACAGGCCAGGGCTCTAATGATGCTTAATTATCATATATAGGGAAAATAAATACAAACTATTCTAGTAACAGTTTGTTACCACCAAGTTTTAACTGACTGACATTGGATATCAATCTGGCTGCGTGGAAGCTTGTCTCCTGATGAGACAAACCTCGTTTATGTTGTTAAGTGGATGATCCATTAAGCGACAGATGTTGTCCTATGAGTCTGTTAAATCTCACAGGAAAGTGGTCAGTTGAGCTGGTCAGTGATTTCTCTTGAGAATTATGTAAGGTAAACCTAGTTGAAATCGGGATGGACCCTCTCTCCCTTTAATTTGTTTGGATTTTCTAAGAATTTTCTCTTATATTGAACTACTGGGAAGTTAGACATTTTGTAGAGCTAATGATGTCTCTACTATTTTAAATAGTAGCGTGGACAGCTTTTAGCCACATTGTTTATTATGAACTTGGCTTCCTATTTGCTGAGCTTTAAGAGCACCTCCATATGTCATGAATCATTCTCTTTGAAAACCTAGCATGACAAAAAGGACTTCTAATTTTAGACCCTCCAAATTGATAACATGCCCTTAAAACAGAAGTAATTGATTGGCATGTATCTTTAATGTAGTATAATGCACATTATGTTCTTCAAAGAGCTTCTTAGCCTACTTTCTGGCAACGTTGCTGCTGTGTTTTTCCTGTAGCTCTTTCTCTTTCTTTGTGTTACTTCTAATGATATCATGTAAAGCTGGTCATTTTATTTTGCCTCGAATATAAATTATTTTTAAACGGTGATGATTCTGAATAAGCGTCATACTGAGCTCCATAAAGTATCTTTTTTTCCATTAAAACCCAGTCTGCAGCTATTTGGTATACACTGTGCTTCATGGAGGTAAAAGATAGATGTGAAATTTTGTCAAATGACTTAAAAAACCAAAAAAATTCAATACATTGTTAGAATGAGTCTAATACCTTTACAAATTCAAAACACTGTTGTGTTGTGACCTTTCTCATCTTGTTAACTTGTTTCTCCAAAGTGTTCTGACCTTAATATAATGTATTTGCTAAAATGTTTTCTCTAAATTGTTAAACTACTGCTGTACTCTGTTCTGTCTTAATGGGTCTCTACAACATCAGCCAGCACCTTTTTTAATACCATCATTACGCAGTGTTACTGCACAGGCATCTTCAGGTTTTTTACAAAAAGTCTGTCATTTGCTATTTTCTTTCAGCATTGTATCATTATTACATTGTTCCTTGTGAAGATCCGGTGCTACTTCTGAAAGAACTTTCTTTTTCTTGTCTTCATTTTTATGAAAGTGTCTCATAAATGTCACATTCCTCTTTCGGCAAACCATATCTGCACTCATATCTGCCTTTTTCCTTTTCTGAAATGGGAGTTGTGCAATTGTTACATATTTTTCATTTCCAGATTCCTTCTAATTAAAAATTAAATAAGTACACAAAAATCAGAATCCGCTTTAAGATTAATTCTGGTTTTGCTTCTGTTGGTTTTACTGCAGTGTCATTTAGTTGACGTTAGCAGAGTTATTTCTGATTCATACGACTGTAAATTCATAATCAGAACCACACTTTGAGGCCTCAATCCAGCTAAGCATTTAATTCCCTCATTCTCCATAACAAGTTTATGCAAATAGTTTCTTGGTTGGCTGGTTGGTTTTGTTAATGAATATGATGCAGGTCCTGTGTGTTAACAGGCAGCTGTTTGTTGTAGGGTAGCTTCAAAACGCATTGTTAGGGGATCTGGGCTGAAACAGTGACCTAGAAAAGCTGCATTCAGCAGGCATAAATACAATAGCCACAAACCGTGGTACCTTGTGAGCTGTCGTGAAGCTAATGAGTTTTGCCAAAACTAAGAAGAAAGAGATGGAAAGACACTCACTTACTAAGGCGTGTGGTTGCTGACTAAGAAGAGGGGACCATTGTCAGAGCAGCAGCATGGGAGAAGATTCAGAAATGCAAGATGCTCCAGAGATGGAGTTAAGGGAAATTCATGAAAGATTTTGAAGAAAAAGTGGAGGTAAGAAAATACTTTCTATACTTTATGTTTATTATATGTAGTCTTTTATTTAACCTTTGCTCAGTGTGGTGTTTATTTTTAGACAAAATAATTCAGAATTCTTGGGTTTGAGTAGCATTTACAGTCATTTTAATCAGAATCGTCACAGGCGCTCAGGGAGAAGGTCTGGGTACAAAGCTCAGGTGGAACTACCCAATTACAGCAGGTGGCAGAAGGACTGTGGACTGATCCTGATAGGATGGCATGGCTCTTCCCAGACAATCATATCGAAAGCTAAAGCCATCCCCTTGGCTTTAGCCACGGCCATGGATAGGCCATATGAGAAAGGCTGAAAGGTCTCCAAGGCATAGTTCGGTTTGTAGTTTTGATGCATGTGCTTGCTTTTAATTGACTAATTATTTTTCTTATGTAATATCTGTTAAAATTAGTGTGAATATTTGCACTTCAGTTAGGCATTTGTTCCAGGAGTCTGTGAGGCTGTGGCTTGAGTCTATCTGTGGCGTTCACCTCCAACTCAGGGTCACCTCCCATTGCCCCCCGCTCTGGTAGTTTCTTCTTTTCTTACACTCTGCCTTCCTTCTCTGCTCATAACCTAACAGCAGAGATAGATAGACATCATCTCCCAGCACCCGCTGCTTTCACAGAAAGGCTCACGACGCCCAGAAGTAAGCTGCCACATCGTCCCAACAAGGCAGAAAATTACATTACAGTGCTTAGCCTGAATTTAGCCAATATTGAAGGCTGATCCCTTGAACAGCACGTTAATCCACTGGTTGATGTGGTTACTGGTACAATTTTATTCCTCAGCCAAGGCTTGTTTCTGTTATTTGCTGACTTGATTCAGTGTTCTTTTATATCCACTGTGGGATGAGCTAAAAGAATATTATAAACATGCACCTTAAACTGATGCTGTAATTAAGTTCTCAAACAACAGCCGGATAAATCATTCATGCAAGGCACAGATGCTCCAGTTTCAAAGTAATTTTTTAGGATAACAGTTTCCTTCTCTGCATCCTGAAGCAATGGCTAAAGAAAGGATTAATGCCATGAACAGCTTTAGGAATGGTTTGCACTATGTGGTTCATTTTTGCATAAAAGTCGCTTACATGTTTAAAAATTACTTTCCAACTCATGATAAGCTGCCCTAGGTGACCATGAACTAAATTTTAAATTAACTAATCAGGGAGGTCTTTGATGAGATTGTCAGCAGATCAGCGTTTGTTACCAGTGAGCCCTCCCAAGCTCTGCGTGCTTCAGATAAAAGCATAGGGACGGCTGCGGCCTTCAGGGAATGAGCGACGAAGGAGCTGCGTTGCCACCCTCAAAATGCCGCTGTGGTTGACAGGTTCTGGAATCTAAAGAGAATGTCATCTTTTGGGGGGCCATGACTTTGTGTTATCTAGGTATGATTTAAATATTTGGATATGAAACTAAAGCCTGACAGTGAGCCACAAATTAGCAATTCTGGTCATGGTTGTATCTTCCTTTTTCTCTTCTGTATTGAATTTTTGTATAAATTAGAAGAGCATTTGATCCAAGCCACACTTATTATTCATCTGCTTCTCGCAGGCTTCTCTTTTCAGTGACGTACTCTTGGGCTTCAAGTGAAAT
This sequence comes from Larus michahellis, assembly GCF_964199755.1. Classification (NCBI taxonomy): domain Eukaryota; kingdom Metazoa; phylum Chordata; class Aves; order Charadriiformes; family Laridae; genus Larus; species Larus michahellis. The sequence continues at coordinate 9,131,176 of NC_133909.1, forward strand.
GCATAGAATAACAGGGGACTGCAGCCGGGGTGTTTTATTTGGAAGTCTAAGACTTTTGAAATTCATTCCCAAATTAGTAGAACCTACTGAAATGCTACAAAGTTGTAGGGTATAGGGGTCTTTTTCCCCTCTTGAATTTGTTGCATTTCTTCTTGGTGACTGAGTGTTGCGAAGCCTTGGAGGAGGGAGGGGTTCTTTGAGGGGCAGCTCCAAATCTGGCCAGGGACGGGGTTGTCTGCTGCAGATACCTGCTCCCTGTGGGAGGCTGCTGGGATGGGGTAACCTGGGTAAGCAGCTCCTGAGAAATAAATATTTTGGAAGGACCTCTGGGGACTTAAAGAATTTTAGAGTAGGGTTTGGAGAGCCTTTAAAAATTTTTCACTTTGGTCCATACTCTATCAGAATGGAAACTTAGCTTGCCAGAAAAGTGAAGCTCAAATCAGATTGGACCTAAGGCACCGCCCGGGGGGGGAACGCAAGTCAGGATCTGGCTGTCATGATGCTTCCCATCTACTGCACTGAATTCCCCGGGTGTTTTGTATAGAGGGAGTTCTGTTGCATGGGCAGCTTTCCCCAGTCAGCCGGTCTGGTGTTGCCACTGCGGGAAGCAGGCAAAGTGGGGACGAGGTAGAAGGAGCCATAACCATGACGGTGGTAGACACACTGAGTGATGTCGTTACTTACAGCACTGAGGTATATCTCATGCCAGAACTGAGAAAAGGTTTTTGCACTCTGTTTACATTTAAATATGTGGAAATAGATATTTACCATATATTTATGCTATCAGGACCAAAGCCAAACACTGTATTAATTTCTTGGTTCTTCCAATCCTCTGATCTGCTTTTTGTCAGAACATGTTATTAGATGATGTACGTATTCACGTGTTATCTGACTTTCTGACTAGCTACAACGGGAGCTTTAACAATCTTGGCAGCATGAACTAAGACTAAAACTAATGCCATATGACATGAATATGTATAAAGATGTTAAATTCAGTTCTAGTAGGGATTTTTTTTGTGCTTTGTTGAAGACTATGGAATAAAGATTTTTCTTGCAGCAATTTTTCAATTTATATTTAATTGACTTTCTGTAATTTAATTGACTTTCATATGATTTTTTTTCCCCTAAAAAGCAATAGGCACATTTTCAGCATGTTTCTAATAATACAATAAACAGTGTGTGTAAAATGAACAAATATAAAAATGAGACAGATAGGAGTATCTATTCTTAGAAATGAGCTGCTTCCAACTTACTCATTTTGGTGGGTTTTTTTAGCAGGTCTGGTTCTTCAAGTCAGTTTGTTTAAAAATTGGCAGAGGGTAGAAACGGGTGACAGTGTTTTGGTGACACCAAATAATTGTTTCCTACTTACTTGTTAAACAACAGGATAATTAAATATAATATGAAAAGTTAAATAATAAGAAACTATTCCTGCTTGGGCCAATCAGACTGCAACAGAAATAGAGGGGAGATTTCTACTCAAAAGGGATAAAACTGAAGTAATTTCAGCACCAAAGATGAATGAATAAATGACTCTGCTACCAGGGGAACAAAAAACCCTGCAGTGGGATTGTCCACACGCGGTTACACGCCTGAGGCATCCCACCGCCTGCGCTCAGCAGCACATCGACACATGTGCTTAGGCAGCCTGGCCAGACAAATACAGCTTCCCCACCCAATATATTCAGCATATTTGCATCAATTTAGTCCTGAAGGATCCTTTTGTCTCTTGAAGTCTTGTAAATAAACAGAATTCCCTTTGATTTCTTTATTCAGGAAAGCTTAGGTTGAGCTCAGAGCATCGGCAATGGGGGAAATTTGGATGGAATGACAATAGATACCTCTCTTAAATTCATGAAACCTTCCCTTAATGAATTTTGTTCCAAATTCCTGAAAGTCACAGGCTGTAGCTGTTTACTGATAGAAAAGGCTGCTGCCCTTAGGAACTTTTCTTCTAATGATGTGTTGCAGTGAGCTTTAAGCTTTTTGCTTCTGTACTTATGCTGGAAGCAGGATGGTTAGAAAGCATGACAGTGAGCTGGTGAGATTCTTAACACATTCCTGCTCCTGGCCAGCCCGCAGAGCTTCACCTTCCTCAGCAGCGTCTGAGCACAGCAAAAAATAGGGGCAGATTTTGAAGGAAGGCAATGGCTCGTTCCTGTTCTGGAGAAAACAGTTCCTTTCTGTACTCCTGTATGAGGTACCACTACAAGGAGGGCAAAAGTGACACTCAGCAACTTTTTTTTTTTTTTTTTTTTTTTTACTTAAATAAAGTATCTACAACAAAGCTTCAGCTTCACCTCCAATGAAGCCAAGCTACTTTCTACCAGGAGCTTCCCTATGCTCCCTTATAAGCGCATTCTGTTCCATAAGGCACATGCACGTTCCCTCTCCCGCTGCCCTCCTCTGACTTTCTCCCAGCATAAACAGAGAGCATCTAGTATCTTATTCAGATGGTGAATAAAAATACGAATATTGCATCAAGTGCCTATGAAATGAGTAAGTAATAAAAGAAACCGTGTACGCACACTGAGAGCTCGTTTGGCATTTTCCAGGGACTGTTCTAAAGATGCTGCAGTTGCTTCATAAGCATCTGTAATAGTAAGAGGTGGGGGGAAAGGCAGCAGGGAGGGACAGGGTCGAAGTCTCAAAACAGGCTTCAGTTGCGATCGACAGTACGGGGAAGCAGTTCAGTGAGATGGCACTCCAGCCTCAAGAAAAAACCTCAGTGAAATTAAAAAAAGGCAGTTTTCCTACTGTGAAAGAATTTTTTTCAATATAATCCATTAACATCTTCCTGTTTGCTGTGGATAATATCCCTTACTGACATTTTAATCAAAAGAGATTTTACTAAAACTGAGCTTTCTGAAGTGTTTACTTTTGTTGTGTATTCTGCTTTATTAACTAGCCAAATAGAAAACGGAGGAAGCATGTCACCCTGCAGGGTCAAATATATATTATGTTATAAAAAGGTTTGTTATAAAAAGGTTAGAAACCTTTTGTTTCTGATTGTCAGTTATTTGGAAACTATATGTAGTACCTCTAGAAATAAAGGGGATGATTACGTTTTATAGGCAAGAAGGGATTAATAAAACTCATAATGCTCAAAGAAACAGCTGTTTCTCTGTTCTGTAGTGCTTCTAAACCCTCATCTAATGCTGAGTGAGTCAGCTGGGAGACGCCACTGGTGTTAAAAAAGAATTAAATGGAAAAGTAGTGGTTATTATTTGAAAACAATTATTCTCTAATTGTGCTTTGAGCGAGGGGAAAGAAGAAAGAAAACTGCTGTTAAAATAATTTATAATTGGAACAAAGTATAGAGTAGGAGGAAAAGATCTTTTAAAATAAAGACTTCCTAATCCATAAGCAGAAATGAAGTGACAGCAATAATGTTTTTATTAGTTTGTTTTGAAAGGGCTGCATTATTCACAAGTGGTGCTGATGCAAGTGAGTGGAGTCAGGCTCCCTCCCGGAGCTGCCGGCTCCAGGTGGTGCAGGGTGGCGTGGGGCTGGGAGGGGAGGAATTTCCAACTGTGTTCCCAGTTCTGCTGTTCCTCTGCTCCATAACCCTGGAACAAGGCACTGCATCTCCTCAAGCCTTCTCCTCACCCATTTGTCCTTCACACTGTGGGGTGGGTTGAACTGTTGAGCATTCAAAGCAGAGACTCACTTGATATATACATATATAATGTGTAGCTTCAACTTCAGTTGTTGAGTATGGTAGAAAATAGTTGCTGGCATTTCTATGCCTTTTTTTTTATTTTTTTTATTTTCTGTTGCCTGGAACATTCATATGATTTTGCTGGCTGCCTGGCAGAGGGAGAAAAAAGAGTTTGTGTCTCCATTATGCATTTTCCATTAGAAGTGCGTATACTTAATAGTTACGGCTTGCAATGACCTTAAGCCACATGATGTAATCCTTATTCAATTTTTAGTAAAGGCGGAATTCCCATCAAGTTTAAGGGTTGTCAGTGTGAAAGAGATACCAAAATTTACCTCATTAGATTATAAAATACTCTGCCCTGGTGCCTTACGTTCTTTCAATAATGTATTTTAATGGCATCTCTGGAAATGCAGGAATACTCTTTGATGATTTGATAAATTAATGGACTTTTCTATTAGTCTTTGAAAAGAACTGTGATCCCGTAAATACCTCTAGATTTACAAATGGTATCTTCATAATGTGTATGCAGCCTTCATAACTTGTGTGCAGCATGTCTACTTTCGCTCCTTGTCCTTGTTTTTAGTTTTTATTTCATTTTGTTTTACTTCTCCAACATACTACTCTGAGTTTTGTTCAAACTAAACAGCCAAATCTAAAGCATGGCAGTAAAGGCAGATAAATTTCCATTCCTAAATTTTCTAGAGATTTGGCATTCAGAAACTCACAGGTTATTCTTGTAAGAAACAGAAAGGAGAGAGAAAGCAATGAAAGACACAAACCGCAGTTTCATCAATAGCCTGAGCGTCAGAGGAAGCACTGGTAAAGAAAGGAAGGACTGCTTCAATTCTTTCTGTCTTCCAGCTTCTTCCCTTTTTGGTTGCCTTTAAAAACTTGCCAAAAACTAGATTCTCTTTATGGATGAAGAACCTGACATGTCTTGTGCAATTGCAGGTTGTGTTAAATGTGTGGTAAGGTTCTAAGACAGTGGTGGATTCAGAAAGATTTCCCTCTTTCTCCCCGTGGTCACCGTCTCCACCTATTTATCCCTATTTCCTAGACAGTGCTGCAACGTGGTACACTTCTTTAAGTTCACTCCCAGGGAGGTTGAAAATAAATGAAGAAGACCTTCTTGAGGCTGAAGAAAATAATTTATTAGTCCTTACGGCTGAAGTGTATAAATAGGAAGGCCTTCGTGGGGCTAAAGAAAATAAATTAAACCTAAAAAGATGCTATTTCAGGGACAAAGATTTATCATTTGGAGGTGTTGAGGGCTATAGTCATATTCCAAAGTTTCATAAAGGAGACTCTTTGTTTCTTCTCTGTAAAATCCATTAGGCTCAAAAATACCGAGCCCACTCTAAATTTCAAAGTACCTGCTGTTTCCTCACTCTGTCTCGCTCCTGGAATAAATTACCGTCCCCTCTTTCTGTGAAATTAGGCTGCTATGCCATTTCGTTTGCAGGACATTTTGCATAGAAAAAGTAAATTGTGCTATTCCAGCTCTAAGGCCGCGTGGCAGGCAGATGTTCTGATTTATCATTCACTCTCTCTAGCATGCTATAGGGATGTTCTAGTGCATATGATTCGGATTTTCCTGTGTCACCAGAAAAACAGAGAGTTTATTTAATTTTGTAGCAGTCATAAGTGGCTCCTTGTCAGTCCAATGCACATGATTTGTCTTGGAGCAGAATATGTTGGAAACCAGTCCATGTAGGATACAGTTCTGCTTGTGCTCCCGAGCTGGGCAGGCTGGCAGCAGAGAAAGCAGAGATCTGGTGGGGTGCAGAGAGCTTCGTGTCTAACCTTTCCTGTTATTCTTTCAAACACAGCATGGATTCAGGGGGCTGGAGGGATTATGCAGACCACAGAGGTTTTTGCGTTATCCTCGTCCCATAGCTTTTACATTCCCTGATACTGCTGGAGTAGTAACAAAGTTGTGCTGCCTCTGGCAGAGCGCTTTATTGGCTGACTTGGGATATTTCGTCACTCATATCCTTCCCATGGTTTGATAGGAGAGAATTTTCTCTAGAATTTTCTGTTTTTCTAAAGAAAACTTAATTTCTACATTATTTAGTTTGTTGATGGGTGCATTTCGCATTGCTGGCTTTTTCCTCTTTTTTAACCTATTTTCAGGCAAAAAGAAAAAATCAGTGCCCACCCACCTGCCAAATTCCAGAAAATTCTGTAATCCACAGGTTTTTTCACCTAGTGCAAAGGAGAGAGAAGGTCACCAGGCTCATGCTGTATTTTCAGTGTCCCCAGTTCCATCCTATTCACCCTGGGAAGCTGCATTCCCTTCCCTTAGATGTATAGAGGAGCTCCAGCTCTAAGAGGTCGTCCTAACTGCACTAGTATTTCTAACAGTTATTCCAAAGATGTAAAAGCGAGTTATAACATACAAGCCCTAGATCAAACAGTTCAGCATTTACTTTATTTGACCTTCCAGAGTGTGAGTTGTGTTAAATCAGCTTGGCGAGACATGGCAGTCCCAAGAACATGCCTGGAGGGAAGTCAGAACTCTGTTTTGCAATTTTGCCTCTGGCTGACAGCTGTAAAAAGTGTTAACTAATGAAGTATTCTAAATGGGTAAATAAGAAAGAAAAAAACACTAGAAAGCTATAGAAAGCTGTCCATCAAGCACAGAGCGAATTAAAGCTTTCTACCTGCAAAATACAGTTTCTTTTCATGCTTCGGCATTGATTATCTGGTCAGCATATAAACCAGCCTGTGAGTCCAGAGCAGTAGGCAGCAAAATCCTCATTAGGTCCCTCATACTCATGTTGTTTTTCTTCTGATCTTAAGTTTTTCCTCTCCCTCATCGATGCATGCTGTCAGTACCTGGAGGGTACTGAATTTAAGATGCCATATTCAAAGTTTTACCTCTGCTAATGTACAGATCATGACTTCTAAAACCACTAAAAATTAGAGAGGGAACCCATATCCATGGAACAAGCCCCAGCTGGTTTCTCCATAGACTGACTCTGTAATCCAAATCGTGGTTCTCCGACAACTGGGGAGCATCCTGCACCAAGGCGTGACCTCCAGAGCCTAGTTTGGTTTCTCACCTGGCTTCAGAGACCAGAGCCAAAGCTCCTGTTGGGTTTGTGTGTTGGGTGACTCCACCTGTCTGCTCCTCTTTGAGTAGCCTACAGAGGCTCAGTGAGCTTCATGCCTTCAGAGCTGAGTATCTTCACTACTGTCTCACTGAGGGCTGGTCCTTTGTCTCTTTCCACCTGAGAAGGTTATCACCGCAGCTACCCATCACCACCTCACTGCAGGAGGTGACCACCTCTCCCAGGTTAGTGGGTCACCTGTGCTCCTTAGGGGTCCTCATTGCTCAACAGATACTCCCTAAACCATCCTGTCAAAGTGAGCTTGCTGCCACGGACATGTTATTTAAGCTTCTTCAGTCACCAAAGCAGCTGAGCTGGCAGGTTATAGAGAGCAGCTCTCCTGCAGGAGGCTGGGACTGGTGGTGGTGGCTGGCCTGGATTCCTGCCTCTTGAGTCGGCAGAGCTGCAGCCAGCAGAGCTATGAACCAGCACAGAAAACTCTGATCAGAAAAGACCTTTCTCCATCCCCTCCCTAGCATTTAATATGAAGTGTCAGAAGTATTCCAGGTGACTGAAACAATTGCAGTAAGTTATGTTATGGCTTCTGCCTTGGTGCTGAAAGGATCAGAGGCAATAGAAAAAGCCAGAAGAGTGCTATTTTCCCTCATAATAACATCCATAAAAATGGTGTTGCTGTAGTGATGAATAATTAAGCAAAGCTGACTACCCTCAAATATGCCACTTTCTTGCCCGAAGGAATTTTCTATTATTTTTCAGCTGATATCAATTAGATTCAGCTTGAGTGATGAAGTGTTATATAACGGAGATGTCTATATCTCCTACTCCAGTGATGCACCAGAGTTTGGTTTCTTCAATCATTTAATATAAATTGACCATTGGGGCAATTCAGGAATATTGAAGGCCAGACGATGATTTGGTTTTGTGAGCTATCAGCAAGAGAACACATGTTTATGGTCAAAGAAATCTCGTAGCCTAACAGTGGGATTTTACTGTATTCCACATACGTATACAGAAACGTAATGGGTGAAGTATTCCCACTTCATATTTTGCATGGAGTCGCAGAAAGGGAAGTAGTCTCCACATGGCCGTTCCTCTTACCGTTTGCAGATATGGAGGGTACGGCTGGAGTTTGAACTCTGTATTTGATTAAAAAGCCAGCACTGCATAACCCACGCAGAGGAGAAGCAGAACACACCGGTAGAACGGCTGGTGCAGCTCTTCCCAGCAGCCCTTTAACCAGCCTGAGCCACTGTCTGCGTCTCGTTTTACTCCTGGGGAACTCGGGGTTTCTTTAAAAAGATTTTGCACTTGTCAAGAACTAGGACATGTTGCTTGAAATGGCTGCCATGTCCATTTCTGACATTCACTGAAATAAGAAAACAAGTTTCTAGTTTCTTGTTTTCCTGACTCTACATTCATCCTGGATGTGGAAGTCTAGCTGAATTTTTCCTGGTTTGCATACTGTTGCTGCTAGTAATGATGAATTATTCAGTGGGAGCTAAATGAATGAGCCTATTGATGAGTGCAAATCAGAAAAGAGTTTAGTTAACTTTCCAGGAGCTTTACTGCCCTGAGGAATTGTTTGATATGCAACAGAACTGGCCAAAAACCTGTTGTGTTGAGGGAACTTCTTATTTTTTGAAATCTGGTTTTGAGCAAAATTTTCTAGTGGATGGGACATTTTTGCCTGGTTCTGTTTTTGAAGATATTTACAGTATAAGATAGATACCTCTTGCTGTAAAAATCAGGAATTCCTCATTCAGCGTATGGAATATAGTTGTACTGAAGAGAAAGAATTCAGTAACAGCATTTGACTCGTTAAAAAGTGATGACCACTGTAGCCAGCTGAAGCTTGAGTCCTGTGATTTGTTTAGACTATGCAGAGTCCCACTGGAGTCGGTGTTTGTGCACATTGGTACAATCCTCTGCAATGTCACAAGGGTTTGGATTTCCAGAAAGAGCAAGGGGATGTTGCAGCAATAGGATTAATAACAGTCCAAACGAAGTTTGGCCAGAACAGCAGGCTGTTCCTGTTGCGAAGAGTGCCCAGAGCTTTCCACTACATCCCCTTATAGTGACAACAGCTATTAAACATTCAGTGTCACATCTCAAAATTCAGCAATAACGCTTCCATCTGAAATTCCACAAATACTGACCAGGTGATTTAAAACCGAATGCTTCTCTCTGTCTTGGAAACTCTCGCTAATGCTGACTTTCTCCTGCATGCACGGTTGATTTATATGCATTGGCACAGACAGATATGTCGAAAGGGAACTCTTTTTTCAAATGGAAAATAAGACCAAAGACATTCTTTCTGGTTTTCTAACAGGGCCATTAGCAGAAGTTATGGCTCAGGAAAAAGACTTTCCTAGGTTTTCTTCCATGGATCATGCCATCCCACTTGTCAGATCTGCATGCAGATTTAAGAATTAGGACACCTATTGTCAGACCCCATGTTTTTTGTGATTTTAAGGCAGTAAGTGTTTTTTGCTGTATTTCTCTGCCTGAAAAAAATAGCGCAAATATCTTCATCTGCTGCTATTTGTGCATTGAACACAAATAGTTTGGCTTTCCCCCAACCTTGTATTTATTACAAAAAGCATTTAGCCAGAGATTATAAAAATTCATTTAAAAATTGTTTGCTCTCCAAAAAAGCAGATGTACATTTAGCTATACAGTTATGAACTAGTAACCTGTAGGGCAAAATGAACTTTAGCCTTGTAAGATAAGATTCCTGCTGTCATTCCTCCCTCCTTCCCTTTCTGTGTTCAGTACTTTCCAGGGATGCGCATCGTAAAACCTACAGAAGATCAAATCTCTCACGGATTTGGTTTTATTATATAAAGGCAGTGCATTCAAATAATTTGTGTCATGCTGCTCCCCTGCACTTGCTTGGCATAATCTGCTCCAGAAGACATTAGCAAAAGCACAAGTGTGACATCTATTGACAGCACAGGACTCAGACCCAGCTGGCAGGAGGAGCAGGCAGCCTGTTTGCCTGCAGCTCGCTGCGGCCGGAGCAGTGGAAGGTCTGTAAGAGCGCACGCTGCGGCAGGGCTAATCTGAGAATGAAATTAGAGCAGAGGTTTACAGCAAAAGGCTGTTGTGGGGTTTGAGTTGCATCTGTTTTTCATGTTCAATTTAACTTAGGTCTTGCACAAATTTTGAGAAGAATAATCCACCAGGGACTATGAGACACAAAAGATACCAGCTGTGCTTCCGAAAATCCTTGAGCAACAGACTCTGCTGCAGGAGTGCAGCAGGGAAGTAATGGTTTATGCTTCTGCTGTCTGTATGCTCTTCCCTAGGTATCTGCTATTGGCAGATGATGCAGTGATTACTGCATCAATTCCTGGAGAACAGTGCTTATCAGCATGCATTAGCTCTAGAAATACCATCATTATCCAAGTTGGAGCAACCTAAGGAACCATAACTGCTGTGACGAGCCATCTGCAGTTTTGCTGTGTGTTGGCCACTGGCAGACTGAGGATACTGGGCAAGACAGACCTTTCTTCTAACCTGGTACAGCTGGTCTCATGTTTAAGCTGAGCCGTAGGAATGAACAGTATTTACAGCGTATCAGCAGGACCTTCCTTCCCTGTACTGTGCATAGAGAACTTCCCGACGTCATCTTTGCAAATTGCCCTAACCCATATTGCCCTTTTTCTAGTAGGACCCAGGTTTTCTGGGTCTTCTCTTAATTTCTGACAAATCAAAAAAAGGTATTTGCACTTCAAGTAGCTAATAGTTCTCCTTAGAGCCTTTATAATGGGTTTAGAGGCGGTCTTCTCCTTATGGTGATCTCAAGCATCAGATTTGGATTTAAAAGCAAAGTTTTCTATACGTCACCCAAGTTCAACTCTTGTAATTCCGCTTCCACCATAGACAGCCAACTCTTGCTATGAGCAGCCCTTGCTCGTGGCCTAACGTAGCTTCTAGACAGCGATAACATGAGTTTGCACAGGGAGAGGTCTTTTTCAAAAGCATGAAAGGGCTATAAGCAATCAGCTGGGAATTAATTGCCAAAGGCTACTTGCTAAGATCACTGACACATCTTGTGGACCTTTAAAGGGACTCATATGCCTTTAATCATTTGAATATTCCTGAAAGTAAATCACCTTTTGAACTGTATTCTCATCTGAGTTTTCTAATGTGTAATTCCATTGACCTTGGAGGGGTGACTCATGCTTTATGTTGATATAAGAAAGATTGCAATCAGACGACTTATCTCCAACATGACCTACTCTCGCTGAACCTTTGGAAGGCATTCCCAGTGTTTTTAATGGAGATAGCTTTGAGATAAATATATATATGGATAGATCTAGAGATTTTACGCGTCATTTCCATTACGTTCTATCATCAGAGGGGTTTGGATCTGAGCTTAAACTTTGAATCTTAATTTAACTAAATTAAAATATTGGCATTAAATAATTTATTTCACTTAAAAATTAGATACGTTTAGATCTATTAAATAATAAAAAGGAAAATGAGCCCAGCCTGGTGACCAGGTTCTTCATGAATCTGAGAAAAGATTCAGAAGATAACAACATCCTGGTTTGTTTTAGCCTACGTATCTGCGATACACCCTCAGGCACTCCTCACCATCTGAGTGCCAAAACCTGTGCTGAGACAGTGGGCTGTTATCTTTCCCTTGAACATCGATGGACAAAAATACATCCCTGTCCATGCTGAGGTCTCCCTTTGCACCGGAGCTGTGCGAGGAAGTATTTTACCGCATTCTAAAAGACAAGAAAGGAGGCTTCATTTGTTTCTCCGTGAGCAAGGAGTACTGCAATGTTTTTTCATTGAAAGATCTTCTTTGACACACGATGGTTTCACCTGGGCTCTCCTGGCAAGAGCTTTCTTGGGTTACTGTTTACCCATGTGTTCCAGAAAGGAGGCAAGCTTCTACACATGGGAGCTTTTTTGTATATCCTCTGGGTTCTGGCAGGAACCCAGCTGGGATCGCCGCCTTTTACAAATTTACGTGTGGGTCTTCTTCCTCCCTCTTCAAATCCAATGTGTATCTGAAAGGATAGGAAGGAAGTAACCCAGAGTCAAAGGTACGAACAAAACTTCCTCTGTGCTCTCTTTTTCTTCTTTGCTGCTGATTCTTAAGAAAAGGAATATACTCCTTCAGTAAATTAACACACGATGAAAATTTATGTGAGAGAACATGGATAAAATATGTGTAATTTCTAAATTTGCCAGTTTTCTGAGCCCCATATGTTTAGTACCAAAATAAAATTACAACACAGGGGAAATTGGATGATAGATCCAGGACATGGGGGGAAATATATGGCTGTTAATTTGTAATTTTGTTTTGCTAACTGTGAGACAAGAAGGCTTTCTGCACGCTAAATAATGATGGTATTTGGAGTGATAAATCTGAGCATCCTTGTGCTGTCTCCCGCTGTGGAATAAATCTGTTGGTCTGTTACAGGCTAGCAGTTCTGTTGATGGTTTTAGCTAGGCTGTTTCACAGAAAACCAGCCTCTTTCCCCTTAGCTCCGCTGAGATCCTTGACAAAGCATGAATGGATTCCCGGCCCGTACAAGAGGAGCGGAGTTATGCTGTCGGGGTGGTTCTGCCTAACACGTCCTCAGTGCTCCTTTGCTTGGGAGAGTCATCTTTCTGAGCTCTCTCCTCTGCACTACAGCTGAGCAGATAACGTTAGCTCCTGCTTGTCATTGTTTCGCTAGTTAGAAATACCCTTCTTTCACATGAGAAAACTCAGAGCAATAGCACTCATTAACTGCTTACATTAAAGCCTTGACAAAAGCCAGGTTGGAGTGGGAAAACTCATTTACACCTGATACAAGGGGATCATTAGGTAGCTGAATGATTACAAGAAATGTAAGGCCAGAGCACACCCGTGAAGAAGCTACAGGCTGGCAGAAGGATTCTTGTAAATCTAAAGAACCATTAACTCTTTACATTGCTGTATGCATAAAGAAGGGGATTTTTTTGTTTGTTGGTGGGGTTTTGGCTTTTTTTTCCCCTCTTAAGCTCCATTTTACACTTCCTAACGCCTGTTGTAATATGTAGTGTGAATTAAAGGAGTGGCACAGAAGTTGGACGGGCACATAGACTGGATAATTGCAAAACAATCTTGTACTGCCTTTAGCATCTGCTGCTTTGTACCTTGAAGTGAGACTTTTAGCAAAAGTAATTCGGGAACAAAGAGTGACCATGTGCTAACTTCCTTCAGGAGGAGGCAGCAGTGGCCGTGGCTGGTGCTAGCAGTCTCAGGTAGGCAATATAGGAAATGTCAGACCTTGTGTTAAAATAGCACATTAAAATGCAGTCACACATGCTATCTGCCAGTAACACATTTGTTCAGGAGGTTTAGTTATGGTTTTCACAGAGAAAATCTGTTCGGATTGCTCATAGATAGGTAAATAGGATTTCACAGCTGTTATTTTGGCAAATTAAAGGTTGGTGGCATTTGGTTAATTTGTTGTTAGATGTAACTTGTGGGAAGGCGATACGGTGATCGCAGAGTGAAGATCATCGCGAATCTTTCTAGTGTTGCATGTTGATAGTGGCAAGGACTGGGCTTATAATCTTCCAAAATTTCTTTCTTTGTTTCTTTTGTAAAATTGCTCCTCTGTTGACAAGCACTTGAAGTATCGTGTAATATATCATCGTGTGTTTATATACACAGTGTTTGTCGTGACAACCTTGTTCACAGGATGAATGTCCTAATCTTGAGGCTATTAAAGGTACCTGTCTAGGTTTTAAAACACGAGGCCAGTCCATTTTCAGTTCTTTAGAATAATTGCAGAACTCTTGATTCGGATCCCAAGGAAAGAAGCAATCACTTTAGCACAACTGGAGGTACGGAAATCCTAGGGAAGGGGCAGGACTTTGGTCTAGCACTCATCTTTGTTTTCTCATTATATAGCTTCTTTCGGAGCATATTAAGCAGGTACATGATGAATTTGAGCACCCACCTGCCTTTGCTGACTTGGACAGTCACCAGGGTGATCGTATGTCTTCTGAGACAAGTCACATGTAAGCAAATGGAAGTGCTCAGTTGTAAACAGATATTCTGCTGGTACAGCCTCTTTCCTCAGCCTTTGAATTCTTGGTTCTTTTAGTTTTACGGTCAAATGTTTGAATCCAGTCTAAAGTGAAGGCCATAAATTTAAACCATCCAAAAGAACAGAGGGAATAGTTGTAATAAAAATGAGACAATCATTTGAAAACGTGCCAAAAATACACTCTACTGTCTGGAATTCATTTGCTAAGATTTTACCATAATTAGAGCTTGAACATTCATTAATTATACTGAGTTTATTCACAGTAAGTCAGGTAATCGCTACTTTTCACAATTACTCATGAAGGATTGTAATTAAAGAGCCCTTGCCATTCTCAGTCAGACGCTATTAAAGGGACTTGCCCTGCACTGAGAATCCCCTCCTCGGTTTTGCTTCCACCTCCCTTTTGGCAGTGCTGCTCAGAGCTGTTAAAAAGTTGCTGTGGCAGTGTTTGAGGGAAGATCGATTCTTGTATTTTTTTCCTGTTGGTGGTATTTTTACCTTGTTTTGAGATCTTTATTATGCAAGTGTTACTTAAAAGTGAGTTGCTCTAGAATTAGTATGTTGTGGGGGATGGGGAGAACAAGCCTAGAAGTGTATTTTTGTTCTGTAAATCCCATACATTTAGAATTTAATGTATTTTATAAAAACTATATTTGTTCTGTGGATTTTGAAAAACTCAATAGTGCTATGTAAGATTAGGAAACTCAACTGGAAAATAGTTAAAACTTTATTCGTGATGAAATAGTATAATAGAAGAAAACTGGAAGTCATGTGGGGAAATTATAGAATTCTACTCTAATGAGCTTACTTGTGTCTTCCTCTGCAGCATCTCGATGCTGTAGAAAATAATATGCTGGACCGTGTTTTTTATCTCTGTGACAGTTCCTTCTTTTCTGGAATTACTGGCTCAAAGTGTAAATTGATATTTTTGAACTGAAAACATGTCTGAGGTCTGTCTCAAGCGTGCTCACAAATTTTCAGTGTGATTTTTGTGGTCTTACTGAAGATGAACACTTCAGTGTTAACTATTGGAAAATGAGGCAGACGCTCAGTTTGATACATAGGCGCTCTCTGTTGTCAGCAGAGGTGGGTAGGCAACTCCAAAAGAGCTGGTGAAAGTTGGGGTTTTTGTTGTTTTTTTTTAAAGGGTACTGGAAAGAGCAGAGAAAATGAAAAAGAATCCAGGGCACTATCCCTGTTGTTGAATTAACTCTGATATGCCAGTGGTACAGTGTGCTCTTTTCTTAAGTTCATACCCCGGCTAATTCTCTAACTATATTACTTTAAAGAAGACATTCCAGTCTATCATACCAATAATTCACTGGCTGGAACTCCTTAAGTACATATTTGCATTGTTCTTATTGTAATGAGTTCTAAAGGAGACATTATGGTTCAACATGCCTGATAACATTTAATCAAGAAGCCATAGGTAAAAATCTCTGAACGCTATGAAATTGAATAAAAGATCGTAATCATTCCAGGGTTTTGATTAAATTGGTCTTAAAATTACAGGTTGCTTAGGCTCAAATCTAACAGCACAGAGGATCAGGACAGTGCTGAGGCATGAACAGAATTGCTGAGGATGATACAATTCAATTATTTTAAGGAAACTGAACAGTAAATAAGCAAAATGGCAAGATTATAATGTGTTCTGCAACAGGAGACAATCAATTGCAAGAGATTTCTAGCAATTTACTGTAGTGCTGCAAGTAGTTCTACATTGATCCTGTGTTGCCGACATCCCCATCCAAGTGCAGAACCTTCTGAATTCACATTACTACAGGTAGGGACCAAATATCCCAGGACAATCTGTGGAGAACGATGCTATGAAGTATAGCAAAGATGGCCAGATCTAGCTGTGTCGTCCTGTCCTGTAGCTACTCTGGAGTAGCGTGTTTTGGTATTGTTTTCTCTGAACTCGTAAGGTACAATACTCTTTATGGCTAGTTACACGCACTTTTGGAATGGTATGCTATATAAATTGGGCTTGATGGTATTTGAATAAAAAGCTGATATGTGTAAATTATTATTAAGGCGATGGTTAAAACTTGCAACCACCTAATATTCTTTTAGTTTTCATTTATCTCTAAGGACACAAACAGAGCCCTGAAATGCAAAGGGGAAACGATGAGTCAGCCCAAGAACGGTCCCATGATACTACCAGCTCAATTTGACAAACCCCAGAGCTTATTATATCATTTGGACAAGTGTCGTCTGAATATTTGAATGCTTTTCTGAGACAACTCCCTCGGGCAGATGAATGAGATTCAGCCGTTACTACCACTGAGTCTGATTTGCTGTCATTCTGGCTAGAAGGAATAGGAGCGTCCAGTAGAAATAACAGGCACAGCGTTATAGGACCAGGGATAGATTAGAAAGGAGTTATTGCTGGCACTTTCTATTCTCTCTTGGCCCACACAGCTATTTATTATTCACTTTCCTCAGTGTCTGGATTTATCTGATGACTGACATTCCAATACAAATTGAAATTTAAGCTTTAGATATATGTACATAGTTGCCTCTTCAGGCTGAGGCAGTGTGAGTTAATGGTTAGTCCCTCAATGTCAAACAGAAGAGGAGCCAGACTGTGAGGGAAGAAAGTGGTATTATATTTGGCAGATGTTCTCAGTCTTCACAGCAAAGACATGACACTTACAGTAAGTAGAATTTCCCACAAATTAATGAAATGTTCTGCAAACTTGCCTGTCTGTCCTTTTAAGTCCTTGAGGTTTTTACACTCTGAAAATGATAACAAGCACTGGAAAGCTGGAGGCCGGTTAATGTTGTCACAAGAGAATAATATACAATGAATTCTGTCTAAATGAGCACCTGAAATAAAAGACGTACAATGATAAGACGAAGAAATCCATATTCGCTATCCACTGCGCTACTCTCCAGTGGTAATATTTATATGCAGATAGCCACGTAAATGAATATCTTATGAATAGCTCAATGTCAGAGAGAAAAACAAATCCTTCTGTAAACAGATAAAACAAATTGCGAGATGTCTTTTAGGATGAACTTCTTTGAATGCATTGTACTTGAGGGGCAAAGGGGGAGCTCGGCATTTTGCAACTGTTCTGGAAATGACTGGAGAGATGGAGAGAGACCTTTCTTTCACATTCTCATATTGAATTTTTTGTTTCATATGACACAGAAAGGGATTAGTTACAACTTTAAAGTAAAGAGTATAATATTTAACCTGCTGTGTCATCCCCATACACGTTCCTAATGAGCATGAAACAAACCCTGCTTGTCCTCATTGTGGCTATGGAAATCAGAGGTTCTGTGGCAGCTGTTAGGTTTTCTCTAGGCTTATAGAGAAAGGAAAGAAAAGCACTTGGTCCTATGGACCAGATAATGAATTTAATAAGGACCTTTCCTATGGCCCTATGAAGGACATAAGGCAGAATTCACTGGTATCCAAAGATTAATCAAGGGAATACCAAGTTCAAATTGGCTCATTGCTTTTGTACAGAATGTATTGTCAGCTTTTGTGCTTCTATTTAGCTACTGACAGCAGTTGCATGAATGATTTTGTTTTAAATAGAAAGAAGTTTAAAACAATTGTTTTGGGTTGCTAAGTCAACCATGCAAAAATGCACCAAATTTAAGTTTCTATATGTAACTTGAGTTGTGCCTACTGGTTACTGCCTCCTCTGAATGAAGAGGGGTCCTGGAGAGGGGAGAGGGAGTTATTATATTATTCAAGTAAAAGCTGCAAGTGGGAAAATGAAGGTTTTCTCACAAATTTCCTTGTGTTTTTTACATTATTTTCATACACAACAATTGTACTGCATCAGCAGGTAAAAATTCCCCTGCTATGTCCTCACCACAAGTCAGCGTTTAGATGAAAATGTCCTCGTCATGAAAACATCACTCCGCTTGGCCTTCTCTTAACGAGTGGTCAGAGAGCAGTGCTGACACACGCCAGCTGCAGGAGCGGAGCTAATGCTCCAGCAGTACCTGTTATACAGATCAGTTAATTATTTGAGCCACTTCTCCCATCTTCTCTCACCTGGATTCCCCTTAGTTCAGTAAAATCCGAGCGAGTCATCCGATACATGCTCTCCCTGTAGGCTTCAGATCTGGGGACCACATTTACCTTTTGATCTCCACTAAAGAAACATTTATCTAAATTTAAAATTAATTAATATCACGCAGCTAAATCTGAACCCCGTGGATTAGATTAAAGTTTATCCAATAAGAGCAGAAAATCTGATCCTCTGAATATAAATGACTGCATCATCTACATGAGATTTAATTGAGAAAACTGCATCGAAAAGGCAAATTAAATACCAAGAACACAACAGATTTTCCACAGCGAAACACTGTGGGAAGTGAAAAACCATCTGTACAGAGAAGAACCGAATGATATTTTTGCATCATGTCAGACAGATAATATTTTCTCTTTCATTATCTATGTTAAACATTTTGATAAGACAGATAAATTAATGTACTTTTGCCTATCACCTGACATTACTTAAGATGATGAAAAGATTATTGCAAACTCAAAATGACACATGAATTTTAAATGGTTTCAAATTTACACTATTTCTCTAATCTTGTCTGTTCTGAGACAGACAAAAATGCAAATTGCTAGGAGTGCTATTTAGAATTCCTATCAAACTTTTAGGCTGGGAAAATAATTCTGGAGCCATAGGTTTGCACAACTAAAAGCTTTCATGCCACTTGTTTCCTAAAAAATGTACCGATATAGTTTCATTAGGACTTCCAGTAAAATTAACCCCACTGTTAATAAATATATTTTTAAATTGTGTTCCCCAGCATATGTTTCAAAACCTCAGAAATGCTGCCATCTGTTTTTTGCCTGGTTTCTGAAATAGCCACAGTCAAACGATACTGTCAAAGCCCTGTAGCATCCATATGCCTCTAAATCAACAGACAAGTTTGAACCAGGATTTCCAATGCCATATGGACTAATGTCATTTTCTCATTATTTCAAACAAATCGTGTCCCAGGTTCACAGGTAGTTCAACAGGAAAACCCTAGCTCTCAGGTCACTGCTCCTCGTACCTAAGGATTTTTAAGGTTAAAGAGCAACAGAGGCAGCAAAGATGTGATATCCACTGAGGTACAGCAGCTCAACAGGTTATAAGTATGTTGCTAGAGTTTAAGAACACTTTTCTCTAAAACAATGTAGTATTAAGTTTTTTTTACTCCAACAGTAGCTACATCTTTGGAACTGGCATTCCCAAGACTGACTGGGCTCCATTTAAAAGGACCGAGACAAGGCGCTGCTGTCTTTAAATGGCCATTAATTTCTATGTAACTCAGTATAATACACGCCACACAGGGAAACTGGTTAGTGAAAAGAGCTCTGTTTCTCTAAGCTGTCATCATGCCTCCGGAGTCTGCAAAGACTCTGCAGAGTTAAAAATAATGAACTGAGGTATCCACACAATTATTTATTTTCAAATTGGTGAAGTGCCATTTTCTTCTCAGTTCAGGAAATTAACCTCCCCGAAAGCCAGCTTGCTCTACACAAAATTAATAAAGCAGAGCATGCTGGCAATAACTTGCACATGTTTATTTATGTGTGATGTCTCCAGCTAGAAAGGCTAAGATGAAAAATTGACTCAAAAGGCTGTACTCCGAGGGGATTTACTCCTGGGTTGGGCCCATTTTCATGTTGTTTAAACTCAGAATTGATGGAACATGAATCTCCTCTGGAGCCTGTAAAAATTAAGCTCTTTTATTATCACCTTTCCTGGTTTTATCCCATGGCGCACACCTAACACTTTCTTTTAGAAAAGAAGGTGAAGAGATTGGCTATCCAGTTCTAAAGGAGAAGCAAGGGGGAAAAGGTGATGAGGGTTGCAAGCGAATCTGTTGGTACTGAGCCCGAGAAATAATTTTCTCTGTGTCTTTTCACTGAAGCTTTATGTAGTTTAAACTGAACTTGTATTCATGGTAAGGGCTGGTGAAATTTTGTCCCAGCATATGTACTTGCATGGACTGCTGATCTGAGCGTTGTAAGACACCTCTAGAGTTTGTAGCACTGCAGTGTCTAATGAAAACTCCCACAAGCCAGGTCTCACCTCAAAGTTAAGCCATAGCCTGCAGAGCTTGATGAAGACAAGCGGTGCAACAGGGCTGAGGTACTCCAAAATTAACTCTCTATATCAGCCGGATTTAAATTTGATGTGAGGATTGAGGGTGATAGAATAATTTCACTGGGGTGTTTTTTCTGCTTTGTTTTGTTTACCCTCGCCTTGTTTTTCTCCTCGGGGAGCACACGTTAACAACAATTCCAGTTTGTATTTATAACAGGTCTGTTATTCCTGTTTCTTCACCGATGACTTTTCATTGTTGGCACCATTCAGAATATAGGATTTAGCAAAATTTTAGCTTCAAACTTGGCTTTGGAGACGACGTATCTCCGCAGTCTTGACACGCCTCTGCCGGGTGCTGCACGCGCTGAGCCATCTGGGGTGCTTGGCTGCAGAGTGGTGCTGCCCAGGCTGTGCCAGCAAAGGCAGGCTTCTCAAGGGAGCTGCGGGGATTTCAAGGGGCGGAAAAATGTTTTCAAAGGTAGAGAAGCGAAGGGAGAATGCTTGATGGCATCTTCCATGTAAGCTGGTAATTGTACCTAAGTCCTTTCTGCCCAGGGCAGGTGTGATCTTACAGGTGAGATAGCCACGTAGGGACTGATGTCCAGGGCACCAGCAGCTCTCTGCTTTTTGATGCTGGGGAGGGAGAAACTGGCAAAGAGTGAATGTGGGCGCTACAAAAGGCATAATGGTATCAACTGGGGGTCACACTGGACTCTTCGTGGGACCTCTGCAGTTAAAGTAGGGAGTTCAAGTGCTATCCTACGCGTTACTTCTCAGCTTCTTCTTTGAATCATATAATTTAGCATCAGGCATCAACAGGAATGTCAGCCTATACAGAAAATGTGTATCAGGGTGCAGACAGACAGACGGTATTTCATAAACCTTTAGCATGCCACCCTCTTCTACTTGTGCCGTCCTTAATTACACTGACGACTTGAGTCTTATCCAAAATAATCTCAGATGACCATTCTCTCAAAACGAATCCAGTTCATCCAAAATTACCACCCTGTCAAAGTTCCTAAGTGTAATAAAATCGTAGGGATTTCATACCCTTGGGGAGAGGTAGTACTGCGTGTACCAGGTCTGACCCATTTTGTCTTTGAAATGCGTCCTTTTGAAAGCCTAATAGATGCTGCTGTAATCATGTCAGAAATATAGCTTCTGCGCAACAGAAATAGCTCCTGCTTTGCCTGTAGCTACATACATGGAGACATTGAGAGGCAACATTCACATGCGAATCAGGAACTGAGTATCGGTCCACCTCTCCAGCTCACATTGCCGTGGCTGCCTTCAAGTTGAGCGTGTCTGGAAAGCACTCAGCAGCTCCTCTCCCTTCTTTGCTAGGGTGCATTGTCAGGTTTATCCGTTTGTTGACAGGAGGTTTAGTCTTTTACTATCAGTAAACCTGAGAAGTACCACAGGTGTCAGCTCGGGTTGTGGGAATTGCCAGGGTGTACATAGCCAGGAGTGAGGGGATGAGGAGCAAAGCTGGCGGGAGTTAATGTGCGACTGAGCCGCCAGAGCAGAAATGAGCTTGGAAGAACCGTGTGTGTTTTCTCTCTGGCTGCTGGGTGGCTGCAAGCTTCTGACCAATTCTGTTCTCCTCTCATTTGAGGAAACCTCAGGAAGCCTTTTGTTCTGTTTCATCAAACCTGAGTTGCACAAACATTACTCTTCTCTGCCTGGAAGTTTTTATTTTTCTGCCAAAGGTGCCTAGCAAATGTTAGTATCTTGTTATGCTACAAAATGCAGTGAATAATAATTCCTTCATCTGGTCTCATACAATCTAAATAGAAAAGAGCCCCTTCTGCCCCTTTGCTGAAATTGGGGCTGGGCACAGGGAGAGTGAGAATAGCCCAAGGCTATGAAAAAGCCAAAGGCCCGGTACAGATAAATCTGAGACTAAAGCCTTGGCAGGGGATCTCGTAGCTAACTAAGGCTGAAAAGGCTATTAATACCTAATCGTTGAATGGTGGTGTTTCCTGGACCTGCCTGAAACCAGGATATGCAAAGAACACATGCATATATCAGGATTTTCTTTTAAT
This sequence comes from Larus michahellis, assembly GCF_964199755.1. Classification (NCBI taxonomy): domain Eukaryota; kingdom Metazoa; phylum Chordata; class Aves; order Charadriiformes; family Laridae; genus Larus; species Larus michahellis. The sequence goes on from NC_133909.1 coordinate 9,153,082, forward strand.
TAGTTTTACTCCAGAAATTCGGGCTAGCTTTTGGGCAGAGGCTTTGATTTCTTTTTGAACTGAATTCATGTGATTGCCAGGAAAGGCAGTTCAGTTTCATTTTCCTTGAAGTCAACAGAACTGCTGACTTCAAAAGCAGAAGCAGGCCCCAAATTAACAGAAGTCATGCAGCTCATTTGCTGCATCCCTGAACAAAATTACCATTGTTAATGCATTTCCATTTAGGGCTTGGACCACCATTATTGCTTAGTTTCAAGGGTTCAGTCCAGTTAGGAGGATAACTTAACACCAATTATTTGATAGCAAGTGAAATGAAAGTCTAATTTTCAAAAATCATGACTAATTTCTGACATAGTTTTCAACTCTTCCCTTATTAGAAATAGTGTCTTTCATGTAGTTTCCTTTGTAATGATTTAATCTGCAGAGAAATTTAATGTATTCTCTTTGATACCCTCCCTGCAAGTCTCAGTCAAAATGCTCTCACAAGCAACCTTAGACTTCAGCCTTTAAAAACCTTTAAAGTCTTTAATACTGTCAAGGTGTTAAAGATACGTTTCTTGGTTTGATACAGATAATGCACCACCAAATTGTGAGCTTTATGGGGTGCATTTTATTTGCTGTTTTCAAATGGAAGTGATTCCTCCTTTTGCAATTCTAGGGCCAGATTTCAAGCATTGTGAAACCTGGAGGCACCAAGAATTAAAGGAGTTTACTGCGTCTTTTGCTTTGTTAAGAGAAGTAAAGTGAATGGAAAATTAGACTGAAATCAGAGAGGACACCCCCATCCTGAAGGATAGTAGGGAAAATCTTACATTTTTTAGATTGTGTCCAGATACTACTCTGTTAAGCAGCACAGTTCCGTCCTGTGATAGACGCAAAAAATTTCAAAGCATGGAGAATGATGGGGAAGGTTATGATTCTCACTCGCCTTTCTTGAGGTGGTATCCTTCAGAGCCACCCTGACCTTCTGCAGTTCTTCGCAGGTAGTAATTGAATCATGAATATTTCGGTCCTGTGATTGATACGCCTGAGCCTAACAAATGAGCTTCTTCAAAAACCTGTATTGTTAGTGGATTAAGGGAACAAATTCAGCATAATATCTATAATTCTCTTGGTGATATCAAGGGCAGAAGTAGTGGCTAACCTATCACTTTGCAAGCCTTTTTAATAGTATTGATTGCCCCCTTTTTTTTTTCCCTGCAGAGGTAGGCAACTATTGGATGAAAAGCACATTGATTTGTGTTCTAGTTGGTCAAAACATTGATTACATAGTTCACTGTACATGTTTCTCTATTTTTCTAAATATATACTGAATTAGTGCCAGGTTTTCTCATGTTGATAAAAGATAATTACAATGATGTTCCAAAGTTGCTCCTGATTTAAGCTCTTTTCTTTTCTTTCCCTAGTTTTACCCTATCTGATTTTTCTCCTTCAGTCTTCAGGCTCAGCTATGGGTAAACGTTTTCATAATGTTGGGCATTGATTCTCCTTTCTGTTCCCAGGAGTTTGGGATAGGATTCATTTATCCTAACATTTGCACATAAAAATGAGATGTCTGCATTTTAGAGAGCCAGACTAGGCCAGACTCTTTTTATAGTCAGTGGAGAGAAATAGATATGTAAAATTTTGCACAGTCCCACTGTGTCCAGGAGTATGCTTTAGACTGTAATGTAGACATTCAGGAAGATTTAATTGCCAATCCTGGAATTTGGCCAGGGTGAGGAATTGATGGTCGCACTTAACATTAAATGTGCTGTGGAGCATTAAAGATAACATGTGATTATGGCTTTCCCTTTTCACTCAGCTGTTCCTTTTGTAGGAGCCTGACTTCCCCAGGAAGATGTTGCAGGGCAGCTCGGTTTCAGAGGCGAGAGCGTCGCCTCCTGTAAAACTACTATCAAACACCTCTCAGATGCAGGAGCTTGAACTGGAACAGGTTCTCCAGTAGCATGGACCAACTAAGTGATAGATTAAATTGCTTCTCTATTTTAGCAAATACACCAGAATGAGATTGTCCAGTCTGTTTTATGCTTCACTGCTGTATATTCTGCTGGAGCAGTTCTTAGCAAGACTGTGTACAATTCTGTTATGTGGCACAGTTGTTATCTTGGACCCTTTTCAAGAGCACTAAATTAGCCTAAATTAAAACTTGAAGGAAAAATCAACACCTCATCGGTTCTACCCCATTCATCAGAATTCTGTCCAAGATACTAAAATGTCACTTCATAGGTGGTTCTTGTGACAGCCTTATGGAGGACTGTGCACAACTGCTTTGAAGAAAGCAGACTGTGAACTTAGATGACAAGCTCCCTTTGTATTTTTAGCAAGAACCTTTCTGAAAAAGAAATGTTGAGTAGCGTAAGTAGTTGCTACTCACAGTGTTCACCTTGGTATTTTCAGCTGCATTTGCAGAATTACAGTGATATTGAGCACAAGTGGGCAGATGGACGATTATTCCTGTGATTCATTGACTTTTCTCGCTGAATGCATTCTGGTTTGTAGTACCTGGCTTCAACCTGACATCTCTGTGAGTCAGAGAAGAAGGAAATCCTGTTTGCCAATAGATGCAATTATAACTAACTGTTTTTAAAAGAAATTAAAATAAATCAAGTTCCTGTATTGTTGGTGGGCTCAAAAAGCTTGAGGAGGAAAACATTCTTTATTTTGACAGGTACATGCCCAGGAAGGTTTACGTATTTTAGATATTATTGCTAACCTTGGATCTGAACTGTGTGTTTGTTGAAAAAGATTATATGTGTATGTTTTAGGTACACTTTTTGGTTTTCAATTCAATAGCTAGATAGTTTAAAAAAAAAAAAAGAAAGACTTACATTTTAATATTAGAAGAGTGAGATATTGTATAATGATACTCTATACTGGGTATCAATACACATAGAAAATCAACTCATCTAAGACTAATTTTGTCATTTCAATTTGCATGCTTACAAAGTTTTGAAAATGCACACTCTTTTAATTTGTGGGTAGAGCAAAAAAAAAAAAAAAAATATTTTCTTCCTTTCTTCCTAACCTCTGAATATGAGATCTAGAATCAATCTTTCAAAAAATCATGGAATCAGGAGTTTGTTTCAGGTTCGTCTAATAGAAAAAGTCTTAATATACTATACTTTGGTATTGTTCCTATATAATATATTCATGTTTCTTTGCTGCAGTTAAAATAAATTTTCATTCTCTATTTTAAATATAGAAGTGAGCCTTGGTGCGATTGTTGTAAATTTTTCTGATTTAGTATTTGTGTTTGACTTGGTAAGGACACGCTTCTGTGGCCTCTTCTGCCAACCTGGCAAAAAAAGAGTTGACATGGTTTCAAATACATGCAAAGGTCAAAGTTTCTTCAGGGAACGCTGTCTCTATTTTTTCTCGTTGTTCTAAGTTGTCCAAAAGAAGCATATTTTGGCATCTCACATAGGAAATCTCTATACATCTTGGAGCACGTAAATCCTGAGACCAGATCTAGTGTCAATATGGCCGCACTGGAATCATCAGAGAAGGACCTGTTTCCCAGTCATTACACTTTGTCGATTTAAACAGATTTGCAGATCATTATTCTGATAACTCTTCCCAAAAGAGACCTCTTTAAAACAGTTTTATGTTGGTCTACATTCCTTGTGGCAGTCTTGGGTATGAATCTTCCTGCTTTATTTTCGCTGTCAAGAAAAATGAGTAAAACCAGGGTGATGGAAAAGCATCCAAGAAAGACTTCTGGTAGAAAATCCAGATTTGGCAGCTGTTCCTGGTTTGCATGTCCAGATATGGGATGAATAATTCCTCCAAGACAAGGAGATAGCATCTGATCATTCCATGTATATGAAGCCTTAGAAATGCTTCTGTCATTCAAATTTCCACAAAGGAAATATAATTTGTGGTTATTCGTGCACTGCATTAACAGATGGAAGCACAGCAGGTAGATAAATACTGACATTCTCTTCTATGAATACCTTCAAAAGAAAGGTCAAAGGTAAAACAGTGAGTAAAGTGAATGTAGATTAGGCAGAACATCTGTTGAAGGGGGATAGCGGGGAAAATATTCATTGCTTTTCAAATAGAAGTTCTGCTTAAAAAAATGTTGATGGGCATCTGCTTAATTATAAATTCTTTGCCATCCTTAACATTAGTATTCCACTAAAATAAAAAAATAAATTAAAAAAAAGAAGAAAAGAAAAAGTACAATTAACCCCAAAAGATTGTTCACTCCTGTTCCCATAATATAATACTGGAACTTGCTTGGGCTAGAAATAGGAGAGTCCTTAGCAAGGCTAAGGAGAGAGGCTTAGCCAAGTATCTAGACTACAACAGGTGGGATGAAGGGCACTTTGGGCAATGTCACCACCTTCCTCGTCCCATTTAGTAAAATGACAGAATGGAATAAAAAATCAAAGGGGTAGATCTGGTTGTTGGTGGCTGCCTTGGTATGATGCTCCCAGCAGGGCTTTGCCCTTCTGCAGCAGCAGGACAGACCTGAGCGTATTCATTTCACACCGAAAAGAAAACCAGTGACGTGAATGTGCACAGCGTTCATCCCTCCTACAACTGCCCTGCTGTCAGTGAGCTTCAGAGAAAGAGCGAATATAGGCTATTTTCCATAATTCTATATGAACAAAAAGTCCCACTAATCAAACTTGGTGTGTGCGTGAAATACAATATATCACTGCCTCCTCTTGCACTCTTCATTGATATTGTAGTTCTCAGGATTGATTAAACATGGTCAAAATAATCATTTCACTAACATCACATTGGATTTTTCGCTGGTCTCAGCTATTGATTTAGCATGTTGCCCATTCTGTATTTTTATTGGACCAATTGTTTGTAATGGGTGAGTAAACAGATGTCAACACAATTTAAAGATAGCGGGAAGAGACATGAATGGCACTTGAAAATCAATAGGAGAGAGGTAGAAAATAGCCATTTGTGCCACGGAAATTCTTCCCAGAAATCATTCCTGCGACCAGATCAATTTGCTCCCATTGGGAGACAGTACTGTTAGAACTAATGCCACCTCGGTCGGAAATGATCCATGTTGGCTGGACGTTCAAATTAAAATTCTGTAAAAATCAAAACTTTGAAAACTCCTTTGGAAATGTAGCTCTTAAAACTATTTCTTGTGCTGAGCAAGCAAGTCCTGATACTGGTCTCCTAGTGAACTGAAAAGACAAAAAGGTATGCCCAAATGAACTTTCAGGTAAACTGATAGACATATTTATTCCAGGGAGTTATTTGCATATAACGTTACGTACATATTTTGTACTTGTCAAATAGCATTTAAAATCTTGAGAGAGTCTTGTAAGGCATAATACCCCATCTCACTTTCAGTGTATCACACCCAAGTTCCTAGGAGAATAACGCTTCTTCTAGATTGCTGTCTTCACGCACCTCCAACACAGGCGTTATTTACACTGCTGATAATCAGCTTCAGGTATGATCAGAGCCCCGCAATCCTTTTGGCCAGAAAAATCCCTTTTTGTATCAATAAGAAAATGACTACTAATATTATAATGACATATGCTAATAAGGTGCCTGTCAACCTAGAGCAACCTTTACATCATTCCAAGTACGACTGCAGCTGTCTGAAGAAGTTAAACAGCGGGAAAGAGACTGTTGGATAGAAGTAGGGAGGTGACTTATTCTGTAATACTGATGTGCTGCATTGTTCTCCCTGCTCCTTTTGCTAAGCGCCTAATGACTCCTGAACACTGAGAACTAAACAAAGGATTTTCTATGCATACGTGTGCTTGTGCACATCTATGCATACAGACAAAATCATACTGAACTATGACCGTTGCTGTCAGCGATCTGTTGATTGGGACCTTCATGATGTTGTTAATGGAGAGTTCTCCTATTTTCTTTATATTTCCAATGTACTAGCTGAGACTTCCTCATACATTTAGCATTTATAACACTACTTTTGGGGGGCTGGAGGAGGACATACTTGGATTTCACTGCGTCCTGCAACTGGCCATTTCCACCTGGGATCGAAAAGCACCTTGTGGTGGGATGATGTCTGTGGGTGGGAAGGCTGTCTGATGGGGTGGGTTGCCTGCCAGGAGGAGGGAAGCACTTTTCATGAAGCAATGCAAAACAAAAGTATTGATTGCACAGTATCAATAACATCCTGCCACTTCTAAAAAGAGCTGATGTTCCTGCAGGTTTAAGTCACTGTACCTTTCCTGCTTCATTTCCTATCTGCTATTCCTTTCAGACACGTTCCTATTTTTTTTCCCCAAAGATAGAATATCTAAGGATTCTCCAAATTAAGGAGTTCTCCTCTGTAAATTAATGTTTTGTATCAAGAATCTGATATCACTGGGGGAAAAGCTTTGGTCTTAAACACTTCACATACCTGAAGGATTCCTTGTTCAAAGACTTTCCATCAATTGACTTCCCTTTTAAAGGACTTGGTTTCGCTGCAGGTGGTGTCCAGCTTCAAAGTCTCTGGGTTCCTGTCCCAGGCAGGGCCCTGCCTTCAAAGGGTTTGCTATGGCCGAAGGAGTTAAATACAATGAGTGGGAAAAGTGGTAAAACATGGCTTTAAAATTTGATGCTGGTCTTGGAGATTTTATTTCTTTTTTAAATCAAAGCTTCTCTCAGATAAGCATGTCTTTAAGAAAATCTCTTTCTAGACTATGCTAAAGAAGGGACGCAACATGGTATTTTTTCTTCTCTTTCTCTCTAAATCTCCGATTCAAAACCCATGAGACATCTCTATTTGCGATATCATGTATACAAATATTTAACACTAACCATATGTTTCTGTGTTTTCTTGAAGCCTAAAATCATTTCTTAAATCATCCTTCCTTTACAACTTCTATGTTAAAGTGCCTTTTTGGCAGCCTAAATTGCTCATGTTTAAGTGAAATTTGTTTCAAGAGAGAGACTTTGTATCTATGTATATTTGCTATTTATGCTTCTGAGTTCATTACAAAATAGTGTCATGTGCAGGATGATGACTTGTGGAGTCTAGGACTTTCTGTGTAGTCCAGAAATGATCTGATACAGCCAAGCATGCTGGGACAACTAAATATGTCTCATTAACTTCAACTCAGGAGTATAAAAGGATGAGCATTAAAAATTAAGGAAAGTTAGAGAGGGACACTAGATTCTGTAGGAAAAAATGGCAGAGGAATAGCCTACTTGATGAACAGACAAGTTCATTTTATAGTTGTTATAAAAGTTGCAAGTAAAGAACCCCTCAGGGTGAACGCTAGACAATAACCCATTGTGTAATGAGTGGGGTCAGGGCCTCACCTTTTAACAATTACCTGCAAAGAGCAAAGCCTTCTTGCATTGAATAACAATCATAAATTTTGCCACTCTTGGGCTGCGCTGGCAAATTGCCAGGAGCTGTAGGGCTGAACCTGTTTTACATAAAGACTTGGCATTCGGAGACGAATGTGCACACGGAAAGGTGAACAGCCTTGTTTTGATGCAATTTTAAAGATGTGTTTCTAGCTGCTGAGGGAAGACTGCAAGAGATGAAATGAGAAAAAAGGATCCAGGCAAATAAAAGGAAGGGGAGTATAAAACAAATATGAATAGAAGATGGGTGGAAAACCCTAAAAAAACTGTAACTTCATTCTTCTAAACGTAATAAGCTCTGATCCTGAAATACTGTAACAACCATCCAACTCTGAGGAAAGACTCTCTGACAGGCTCTGGATTTGGCCCATGATCCATAACTTGGATTTGAAACCGTTTCAGTACTTTTACTTTTTCAAACGACTCTTTAATTGAATATAAATTTGTTTTATTTTCTGAGATCAGTGTGACACATCAGCAGCTTGAAATGAGTTGCAAGCTTGCATGAGGAAAGAAGATTGTTGTCTGAAGATACCAAATTTAGATACAACCTTGTTGGCGTTATCAGCTCATGGGAGAATCCAAATGCGAAACTTGCGTGAGTGTTGGAGCACCTTGCAGTATTTTCTCTCAGGCAATCACATTAGGATGCATAATGGAAACCATAATGATATAAATATTTAATTCTTGTAACTAGGTTCTAAACAGTATAGAAATGTTGGCATAATTAATTTTCAGCCACTATCTCTTTTCTTCCCCTTTCTAATTAGTAGAGTACAGATGAGATGCTACTGCATAATTGATAAAAGCCATGTTTTTAATTGTGTATATATGATCATCCTTACATAGTTACATCAAATGAATTAAGTGTCATTGCCGCCTTTAACACAGCTAGAGAGGATATAGCAGTAATTTTATGCTTGCAATAGAGTCATATTAATGCTCGTTGCTCTTCATCTGAAGACATCAAAGACCTTTGCAAAGTTGCATGGGTTATTCTGCTTCCATATATGGTCAACTGGAGGCTCAGAAAGATTAGAACTCACATTTTTTAATCAGGAGATGATTCAATCATGAGATCAAAATAAGTGAGTGGTGTTAAAACCCTCAGTCTAAAAGATTTGCACACGCAGGCATCAGGCCTAGAGCTCTGAACCGTGCCTTATCTCATATAAATTAAAACATGCTTTATTCGTTGGTCATGTAGGATGTCCAGGCAGATAATATAACTGATAAACATGATGTTTTCAAAGACACGGGTAATAGCTTTGCTCTCTGGGAGAGCTACTTGGCCAGCCAGGCCTTCCCAGCTGTCACAAGCTGGGAGAGTGACAGACACCTTAACTGGAATTGGAAAAGCAATATTCACTACAACAGGTAGGTATTGATTGAAATTTACTAAAGAAAAAATATTTGGAGAATTAGAAAACATCAAAATCGGTCTTTCCAAGTGAAGGATTTCATAATCCCCACCAGCTTTTTTCAGTGTGGCTTGGAACGTAAAAATAATGATTTCTTAATTCATCCACCAAGTTGAAAAATCAATTATTGTACTCCTCAGCTCTAGTGAACTGTTTGTTCCTTAATGTAATGACAATTGTCTTGCAAGCAAATTAAGTCCAGCACTACAGAAAATAAAATATTCATTAGAAAAGTTATTAGAAAGATAGATCAAATTATATTGAGGCAGTTTATTTTCCATGTTTCTACAAGGTGCTTGTAATACTATGTTGCCTGATTTTAGGTAACATCAAGACAGTCTTTTGCTGTTCTAGCATAGAATGTTTCCTATCAAATTCCTGGAAAATCCCATACTGAACGTAAAAGCATACACAATGGAATTTATCCTGAATGACCTTTGCTTCTATCGAGTACCACAATTTAAGTGGAACAGGATGTAGCAGCTGTGTCTTGGGAAGGAAGGGCTGCAGTGTCACGACAGAGGTGAAAAGAACACTGAAGGTTGGATTTCAGTCCTACAGTGTATTCTGATCAAAAAGCAACACACAAATTCTTACCTCCTGAAAAACTATGGAGCTGCATATCGTTCCGAAGGATGGAGGAACTGCTTAATACAGAAGGAAATGTAATCAAACTTCTTGCTGTTTCCTTCTGCACAACCTTGTGGCTGTTTTGGGTGGTTTTTTCCCCAATTGGGGGAAAAAGTAGTAGAACATAGAACATATGTTCTATGTAGAACATAGAACATAGTAGAACAACAAGCAGTATGTCCCACCCTGCCAGTACTGGCAGCTGGCACAGAGAACTTTAGGCTCCAAAGCTTTAATTCACACTTAACATCCCAGAGATGTCAGGGAAAGTCAGGTCCCCGAGTATAGCTTAGGTGCCTACATCCATTTTGGGAACTCTTGGATGAGTATGTGGCTGTGCTAAAATTCTGGGCTGTTTTCCCCTTTTTTTCTGAAGGTGTGACTGCCTTTAAACCTACATCGAAAGCAAACCAGATGCGTGATCTGAAAGACAAAGTCACAGTGAATCTTGACTATAACATCTACTCAGAAGTCAACTTCCTATTCAGAGCACGGCTGCCCTGACACTCCTAGACAATTTTCACTCATCCAAATAATCCTTTAGATTAATGTTAAAGTAGCAGCACAGAGATGATTCTTGGAAGCAAAACTGGGTTCATTTGACAGAATTTTAAAAATAGTTATAATTATTCTCTGTTATCTCTCTACAGTGCAGAGAGAAAAAGAGAGGGGGAAAGGCAATTACCTTATTTGTGTGTGTGTGTGTGTTCATATAGTACGACTTTTCCTTCTTTCTTTACATCTGGGAATCTGTAATGGAGCTGACAGCGATTTAGGGTTTTATAAGTGTTGGAACTAATCTCTGCTTTCCTGGGAATTTTAAGATATACATTGCCCTTGTGTTCACTGACCTAGCTAGCTAATGATAAAGAAAAAATATTTTATTATTTGGAGTAATAATGGGCAACATTTGAATTAATTACTGCAGACAAGCTTAGCTCATGTGATGAATGTAAACATTGTCTTTGGATATGAACTTGCATTTATCACAAAGCAGAGAGTAATATGGACCTGACCCGAGAAGAAATATTTTTAGATTAATTAGCGACCTACTTGCAGATACCCAGAACAATCAGGCAAGTTTTAATTTTTTGTGAGAACTATTCTAAGTGTGTACCAGTTCAGCAGCAGATTTCATTGCATTCTGCAGGATTGCTTTTGAGTAGAAGAACAAGGTACTAATTCGGGCTTTAGATAAACAAAACAGGTGGAGGAGATTCTTTCTAGAGATGAGACAGCCCTTGATGTTAACGAAGTAGACAATATTGTTATGTGTTTTTGCAAGCTGGGACACATCAACAACCCCTCTCTGTGCAGCGTGGTTTTAACAAGAGGGTTATCCACTTCTGTCACCACCGGCAATAACCATCTTCTCTTATTAGCTCCTTTTAAATGTGCTGAAGAGACACAGAAGCGGCTGTAGCTCAGCACTCCAGTTCAAGGAAGCATCCCTGTTAAGAAGGGTTCTTGAATGCATGCTAAAGTTTAAACATGTATTTAAATGCTTTTCAGGGTGGTTTATAGTACCACAGTAACTGTTTTCCCACCCCAGGGCTTTAATTAGGAAATGATAGTGAGCATCTGTGCTTGCTGGCTGGTGTAGGAGACTGGAGAGAGGGTAGGAAAGCAGCGTACAATAACCAGAGATATATTTTGGGGGGTTTGAAGGGTTGCAGATTTCATCCTTCAAAGATGCGTCTTTCTGATGTGTTTTTCCTCTTATTATGAAACAACAAACTGAAAGTCAAAGACTTTAGATCAAGTATCTCTTGCAAATTTTAAGACTGGTTTAAACAAGTATCTATAGAAAGGAGAGTGCGGTTAAGAGCCAGCGACTTTAATTGTAAGACAAGGCAAAGCCTGATTTGTGGGTCCATAGGATGCTTAGGCCAAAAAGCTCAGGCCGCGTGAGATGGAGACAGGTCTGGCAAAATGGAAGCTGTTGTTTACTAGTTTATTAATTAGAAAACCCTTAAATGTTTTAAAGGCAAGGCAGAGGTTGAAGTGCTACAGTACCTGTGCTAAATCCGTGTGCCCTTTTGGGGGCACCCACTGGCCTCAGTTTGATCTGTGAAACGTTCTGCCTCACCATGTTGTGCTGTGGAAGACATTGTGCCCTATTGTTGAAATTGTAAAAATAGGAGAGAGATAAGCACCCCACATTTTTCTGCCGTAAGCTCCTTAAGATCACTGACAGAAGGACCTGCTTGTTTCTTGATGAAGTATTGCGCGTGCAGTTTGCTATAATTTTTGTTCTCGCATTTGAAAACAGGTAACAGTGATGTCTGCCAGAGCGTGATTCCCTTTTTGTCTCCTGTAGCTGAGATTGCATCCATACAAAGAAAAATACTTTGTGCACTTCTGCTTGAACGTGTATGGCATCTTTCTTCACATAACTGATAGACATGGATATTGTTAAGATTGGCAGAACAGCAATGGTAAATATCGGCAAAATTAAAACAGATCTTTCCACAGCTCTTAGCCAGTTAACAAGAATGAGCTCTGTTAGCAGAGAGGTGAGAAGAGGTGCAATGCGTGCCTATTATCAAAGGAGCTTTATTGTCTCCAGAATTTCGAAGAAGCCGTTTCACTACTTACATAGTGTACAGAGAGTTTTATCTCTCCCTAAAAAAAATTAAAATGAAAGGGCTGGAGATCTCTCCAAAATAAATGGTACAATATTTTCTTATTGACAAGAAAAGCTAGTTTGTGTCTCTGTTCATCAATGGAGTACAATGACGAGTCGTTCTTCTTTCTTCTCTGTAGTCAATAAAGGGGAAAAAAAGTTCAGTAAGTGCAGCATTATAGAAGTCAGCAAAATCCAAATGTTGATTGTTCTTCCCCCCAGTTCCAAATTGCTTCTTGTCATTGCTGAGGATTTAAACAAAGTTATTTGTGCTTATGGGTTCTCATCAGCAGCTTCACCATCAGTACCTGCAGCTTCAGGAACAAGGAAAGGAGAAAAGGTGGAGGAAATTTTCTTCTTTCCCTTTGGTTCTTGAGTTTAGAAGTGCATTTCTAGAAACAAAGCTGAAGACTGTCTAGGCATAAACTTCATGTTTTTCCTTTATTAGTATGATTTAATGTTCATAATATGGTGACGCAGAGCTCAGGTTGTCACCCATCATTTGAGGCACTAAAAGGCTGCCCCTGTCCTAGAGAGTTTACAAGACTAAATATCACATGAAGTTTAAAACATACATGTAGATACGATTTTTAAAAAGAAAAAAGAATTTAGTAACTAAAATAACAGTTGTTTACACCCAAAGCAATTTGACAGAGAGGTATAAGGCATGATAAGAGCTTCTCCAGAAGCCGGCGTGTGGAGAGAGGAGCAGATACTGCCCGGGGTCAGAAGACACCAGCTGCCCAAGGCAGAGCGGAGCACCCAGTCAGTGGGAGCACCTAGGGGTCCTCACGCTGCCCAGCTGCCTACGGTGGCCATGGCAGGGACCTGGGGACCATGCAGGTAGAGGAGTGGACACAGAACACAAAGCCACTGGAAAATGGATTTCATGAATTGCATTGCTCATGAATAAACTTTTTTTACAGTTTTGGCAGCCACTTTTTAGATACTGTTGACTGTTACTTTCATTTATGCATCTGCTTACAATTTCCAACTGACCAGATTATATATGACCTTGCAGGTTTTGCTCTCCTCCTGTCTAATATGAAGCATTTGGCCTTTTGTTCTGGGCTGTTTCTTGCCTTCATTACTTTCTTCCATTAATCTATTTCAGTACTGTTTTTTACTCCCTTAAGTGCAACATTTTCACTTTCTTGAGTGATGGACTAAACCTTTGTTTTTAACAAATTGGTTTTTATAACATAGTGACTTTTCAGTAGTTTTTAGGGAACTCTCAGATTAAAAAAAGAGAATTTGGGGGAGATTAAGAGCGAGTTTCAGCCATCTCTATGTTGAGTGAGACAAGGGACGAGGGAAATACTTGAAAGAGCTGTTGCAGTAACAACTGCAACCTAATTGTCTCTATGGAGGCAAAATTAATCCTAAAGGGTTATTATTGTACTGATTCTGGTAGGAAATATAACAGCAGATCTGGGGCTTAATTTACTTGATTCTCTTGTCTCCTCTAGCAAATTTTCAGCTTTTTTTTTGGCTATGTTTTTATTACTTATTTGTCTATTCTCATTAGTACCAGTGTCCTTTCATCTCTTGAAAGCTTCTTGGTTTCATCAGGATGGAAACAGCTTCCTGAAAATAAACTTGAGCACGAAGCTGCATATTTATGTATCAGTTGGCTTTGCCTCCCTTTCCAGTCCTTCTGCAGTAGGAGGGCTTTTCTGAGCAGGCTTTGACTAGGCTAAAGCCCACAGCGTGTTGGCAGTCTCCACTCCCCGAGGTCTTGAGGGAGTGGCAGAAGGAGAGCGTGAGCGAAGCCTGGGGAAACCAGGTACGCTGCAGATGCCCCAAGTACAGAATTGCAAAGGAGTTAAACCTTCTTTCCTTGCTCCTTCCTTCTAGCTCTCTGCAAAGGCAGTAACAGAAGAAATTGGAGTCCAGATTAACAACTTTAAAGGGCACGCTTGGTGCATATGCCAGCTGATGAAATTAAATGAAAGTTGCTTTTAAGGTGATGGGCAAAGCAACTGCTCAAAGCCTCCAGTAAGACCAATTAGTTCATGGAACAAGTTATCCACTTGGCAGGTAGGAGGTAGCTGCACTCCCAGAAATGTAAGGTTGGTTTATCTGTTTGGTAGTTTTTCCTGCAACTCTTGGATTATCAACCGAAGCTTTTCCTTGTGCTTGTTGGTGTTGGCTATAGGTTGAATGCATTTAAATCTTTTTGTGGTTTATTTGTGTTTTAATACTTTTGATCTCTTCTGAAATGCTTAGCGTAATCCAAGTCCGTCAGTGTGGGTTGTAGTAGACCTACCAGATTTTTCTCTCGTTTCCAGCGCAGTTGTGTTTTATCCTTTTCAGTTTACACCCTCCTTTTGAAATATGTTGGTCAGAAAAGTGCAGGCTCAGAAAAGGAATAACTTCCTCTTTGACATACTTAAGGAATAGTTTATAGATAAGTGATAAGGAACTTGTAAATCAATCAGGATATCATATAGATACTGCCCCAGAAAAGATATCAAACTAACAAACCGAAATAAGTCTAAACCTAGGTATGTTCTGTAATTAGCATTCTATATCCATTATTCAATAAAGTAAACAAAGGATGCCTTACACAGAAAAAGTACATTAACACAGAATAATAGAAGTAACAGCAAACAGTACTGAATTCACTGGAGTCTTCCTTCCTCCCTGGGATTTGAATTTCTATATTTGAGTCATTCCTTTTATCCTCCCGAAGGAACTGGTTGACTGACAGCACAGAAATGTATATTCTAAATAGTTAAAAGCTGTTGTCATTGCACATGTCTGCAATGCATTAACAATGAATATCCAGAGCCGTACTAGACAGGATGGGGGGCTTCCCTGTTTCAGGAGCTCTTCCAAGGCTGATAACAAAAGAGGATAATTAAGGCTGAAGTCTGCTGGCTGCTGCTATAGCCCAGCCCTGAGTGTCACATACTGCCCTATGTGACAGGTGGAACATTAATGGCTCAAAACTCTACCTCACCGCGGGTACTGCATCAATAAGGAGAAAGGCACAAAATCACCTAGAGGGAAGAAAGAGGTCTGGAAACAAACAAGCAAAGACTTGAAGGTTTAGAAGCCCCTTGAGTAAATGAATCGCCTTTTCTGAAGTGTGATTAGCAATCAAAAGAAGACAACCTGAGCAGCAGAATTGTCATCCCTAACCAAATGGACTGTCACATCATTTAACTTGCTTCTTGCTGGCAGCAGGCACTCTGTCAGAGACTGCAGCCCGAAGAAACAAGAAAAGGGAAAGAAACAGCAGACATTTGACAACTGAAATGATGCTTGCTGTATTGCCATTGTCCCTGAATTTTGAAAGGCCAACATCAAAATATTATGACTCCCAAAATGTCATAATTACAGTATCTCAGCGCATGCTTGTCTTCACTCTGTGCCTCAGACTTTATGTTTAATCTCTTTAATGTACTATAATTACGTCTTCAGTGTGGATCAATTATCTCAGAATAGGGAAACAAATTACCATCATTATCTCCAATTATTCTTTGCATTTTCTTTTATCCTTTTTTGTTTTCTGGGTGTCTTTACTAGTGACAAAAATGTAGTTTGCATTCATGCTTCTTTGTTGTTCTTTGCCTGAATATATATTTGGCAGTAAATCATCTGTCAAGCAAGGAATTATCCTTCCCTTTGCTGTTATTCCTTAGTTCTCCTTGTTGGGCAACTCACGACTTTCTGCGTATTCAAATATGTTTATTAGAAGTACAGCTCTAAAGTAAGACCAAAGATTGAGAGCAGATAGACTCTTTTTAATTTCTCAGGTTCCTCATTAAAGTACTTACTTCAAATTAACATTCACTGTACCACAAGAATACCATTGGTATCTGCAGGAGTGGAGTTTATTGTGACAGTAATTCACAGGTCAAAGCTGACTTCATCTGCACTGATGTGACAGCTAATGGTTCCTATTACGCCAGTGATCCATGACTTCCAGAGTCACTTGTTACCATTCCACTACAACGATAAATAAATAAATCTAATGAAACTAGCGCTTTAAAAAAAATGCATTAAGCTGCAGTTATAGTTAGACTACAGTCCACTAACGCAGAGAAACTCAGTTTTTGCTGCATCTTGTGGTTTGATCATTGGAGGAAAGTCACTATAACACCATGTACAGTGCTTCTGTATTCTGCACTCCCAGGAGGAAACTCAGCTCTTAAAACCCAGTCTTGGTAGCCCTTTTCACCTAAATCATTTACTTTGGTCTCCAGGACAATTTATCTGAATAAGATAAACAACATTGCGTATGTTGCTTGGAATACTGTAAGAAAATTATTTCTTGTGTGATACTGGTATGTTGTCTGTTTGGGTCTTAGCTGGAAGCTGTGAATGAAGCCGAGGTATCCAAGCCTTGCAAAACTCCAAGTTAGGATATTTTTTTTAAGGTGATGATTTTGCTGTAGGGATCATGTCTTATTTCTTCTGAATTGGCCAAGCTTGCTTCCAAAATGCTGCACTGAAAATCAAGTTCCATACAATTGGAATTTCTGCTAAGAAAGGCTTATAGTGGTAACTCTCTTGTAAAACAAATCATATCTTCCTGCCCTCTCTCTCCATTTTATGAGGTACCTTTCCCCTTCTTATTGCTTTTCCTTCCATTTCTCACTGTCTTTGCTGCACACCAAGGCAATAAACTACTGAGGTGCATAAGAAAAAGGCAAGTGCTTAGTTCAGAATTGCATCCAAACCTGGCTGCTGCTTGAAAATAGTAATTTCTATCAACTGTATTTCAAATTAAAGCGCTAAAGTGCTGGAGAAATGGGGTGTGGAAATACTTAATTTGATAGCAAATTACATTTATGGGATGAGAAAATGATGTCTTTTAAAAATGGGTCCCAATGTTCAATGCATACCTGTTTTAATTACCCAGGTGTGAAAAATTAAAAAAATTATGCTTTGTTGGGAACATTTCAAGGACTGCTGATGTCAACAAATGGCAAGGCAGCAGCGTAAACCCAGATGGTTAGCAGTAGGCTTTTCTCAACCGTCTAAACAGATTTACTCAAAACTCCTACAAATCCAGAATCCAATGCAAAGATTAAAGCTGTGCTTTCCTGTGCAGCGCTTTATTAGCAAGTGTCACAAGGCATGTTTTTAAAACTGTGGTAAAGTGTAAGATTTGGGGACATTACGAACAGCGTTTCTATTCTTCATCGTTCTCTGCTGATCTGTGCTCCTCTGGGTGACTCGCAGGAGAATTTGATATGCAAAATGACAACAAAGTTAACGATGAGCACACTGCCTGGGTTTAGACTGTAATGCAGGCATCAAGTGCTTGGTGACGTGTCAGCTCTTTACTTCTGAAAGTTAACCTCCCACCAGCATTGGGCTGAGCTGCAGCAGAACCCACAAAGCCTCACAGGGAACTGGGGCCATGCTGCAACGGGAGCAACGCAAAAGGGTGGGTTTTTTCTCTTTTATAAACTTATAACTTCTGGTCTAGAATGTTCTTTAGTGAATTACTTATTGTGATGGGCAGAAAGCTGATAGACCAGTGATCTCCGTGATGTCCAGTGTCTCTGCCGTTGCCTTTGGCTGTTTTGCAGCAGGGAGCAGAGATGATGTGAGCCCACTGCACCGGTCTCGCACCAGCGGCCAGTTTGCTTCAGGGAACAATTTCCATTTGTTGATTAGATAGGTGACCTGGAAACTTGGTATTTGGAAGGGTCAGGAACTCCAGCGTCTGGCTCCCACCACAGCAGTGATTCTCTAGGGTGCTCAAGAGCAGCTTGCCCTGAAAGTGCAGGAGGACGGAGCTCACCCTGGTGCCACCAGGCCCTGCACCTGGCTACAGGAGAGGGCCTCAAACGCTACTTTCCATTGCTTTCTCTTTCTCTATAGGAACTCTTCTGTAAGACAAGTACTCTACTGTGGGGTGGACTTTGGCCTATGTTATTTTAAGTATAGTATTACCATGTCTTTCTAAATCACCAACCACTTGCTGTAATAAATTCCTTGCAGTTAGACTACACTTGTGAACACAATAGTGTACTTACTGCAATCTCTATGACAGAGATTGAAATTCTAAAGCTTTTCCAGTATTTCTGAAGAGTATTTTGCCCTCAACCTGCAGCTGAACTGACAGAAGCTTCAGGGTTGTTTTGAGATCAGTATCTGCAGTAACCCGTTATGGAAAAGAGCAATGCCAAGGGCACTCCACCAAATCTCTCTGATGAACGGGGCACCAAAAGGAAATTGCTGGAATTGGCTTTTAAGGAACATGAACTGCTTCCTGCCTCCAGAATCAGGGCTGACTCCTGATATCTTTAAATGTCTTTGGCATTCATTACCTTCTCCAGTTGGAAGGGTAGTTACCAGCATTAAAATGACTGTCATATATTAGGGTCATGGGGAACAGTCGCATTAGCGAATTAAGAGAGAGAGAAGCCAGCAAAACCCAGGCTTAATCTGACAAATCTCTCTGTAATGAGCTCCTGTTACTTCAGGGATGAATCCAGGTGAAGGCACTGATGTTGATGTAAGTTTTCACTAATAACAAGGCAAAATATTATTATTAATAATTGTATGCGTTAATGTACTTGAGCTGCCTTTTTTTTCTAGTGCTCGGTAATAAGGACTGCCAAGCTTCCTGAGGAGGCTGAGGGTTAAGTTTTTGTCTTGGGGAAGTTTCCTGAGAGTAGTTGTCTAATAAACACTCTGTGCTGGAGGGGAAAACAAGTGATATACGTTGCAGTACAGCAATATAATGAATTAGTTAAAAGCAAAGAACCCCCAAAACAGTAGATTGCCAGGGCAGGTCCGTGTCTGCCAAACAATATTTCTGCGCCAACTTTCCAAATGAAGCACAGCCAAAAATAGGAGTGCAATAACTCATCGTGAAGGAAGAAAGCTATTACAAGGGGGATGAAACAGCAGCAGTCTGCCACCAGTGACCCTAGATTACAGGTCTGGTTCTCAATCGTTTAGCTGTGCAGTAACTTACACCAGTCCTGCAAACCGTGTCAGAACGGTCTCATGCCTCTCCGCAAAAGTGCAGAGCTGGGACAAACGGTCAAGAAAGAGCTGAACTCAGTGCTTGTTTGGCGAACAGTAATGCTGTCATCAGGGGAGCCAGCAGAAGTAGTGGGAATATGTGCTTACAGGCTTAGTGCCTTTGCTTAGTGGGTGATACAGCACTGGCGCCATTCAAGTGACATAGGGAATACCGGAGGCATTTTACACCACCGGAGATAAAGTTGTCTAAGGCAAAATAGGGCAGGTGTAAAGGGTGACTTCTGCAGTCTGCTTTCCTGTTCTGCATCTGCAAGTGTTGCTGGATCTAGTGTCAGCAAATTAAGGTGAAACAGGAGAGGCGTTGGCCAAACGCAGCTCATTTTAGTCACCCTGCCAAAGCCAGATGTCGCCATTCACTTTTTAACAAAGAAATGCCCTGTCACGCCAAACAACTAAAATAAGATTCATCAGCAAGATGAAATTCAACTTATTACACGCCTGAGTATCCAATAGAAGAGGAGAAGGTGATGCATGATTGCCGCTTGCAGCATGTGGTTAGTGAGGAAGAAACGCTGGTACTTCAATAGTGGGCAATAATGGCAAACATCTGCTTCATTTGCTGTTTCATAGACATGCAGGATATGTCCTCTGACATCCGCACTCAAAACCAGCTCGTTCTTCTCATCAGGCTCCTTTGCACCATCTGGGTTTGCTGAGGAATGATTTTGCAAGGAAAAAAACTGTGGTGGGGGGAGGATCATTATTCAGTTCTCCCTGGTGGATAATACCCATATATTCGCATGCCGGAAAGGTCACAGAAATTAAAGTATTAAGGGTCTGCTGCAACGTGATACATACAGCCAGGCTTCTTGGTCTTCATTTGAGGTTTCACGGTCCTTGCTAGACCTACTGAAATTGAAAACTATTACATATAGGTGGAAATAGAGGTTACCTTGGGAATTTTAACTAATAATAATATACTGAAGTTAAAGAAATGCAATCTAGGTTCATTTTCTCCTTCCATTCTTTTCTGGTTTTTTTCAGAGCTTTATTCTCCCTTAGTCACAAAGTCACTACTGCTGATTATTTCACAGGCAACCCCTGCTTCAGGAGTGAACTGAGAAGAGAGGCCTTAACAGAGAGACAGAGGCATTCCTTAATTTGGGGAGGCAATTGAAATAATCCCTTGAACATACGTTTCATGACTACAGTGTCAAAATTTCAGATGTTTCCCTTAAGTTTAGATTTCTCAGATCAACATACCCAACTCTGAGGCACTGAAGGCACTGAACAATGTGTATTCCGCTTCTTCCATTGCTTTAAGTAGAAGGTTTTTTTATCAGCGTAAAGAACTGATGTTTTTATGACCCTGCAGTGGGTATAGGTCCTCAAAGAGTACTCAAAATCCAGTCCTTTCTGCAGAGAAAATATACAACTCCTCCTCATGATGCCCTTTCCAAGGGTATTTCTGAGGTGATGCTACAGCAGAACTAAACAGGTACCTGGATCTTTCTGTGCTATTGTAGAGAAGAGGTTACAAGCAATGGCAATGCCTGGTCTGACTGCAGAGGGCTGGATTACTTCTCTTGATTCATCCCTTGCATGCCATATTCAGTATGAAAACCAGCCTGATTGCTATTTCTTTGGTACATCGTACATCTGGCAGGTACGTTTTTCAAGAGATCGTGACTCTGTCCTCCTGCTCTGTAAGCAATTTTTTTAAAAGAAAAGAAGTCCATTTGTCCTCCCTTTGGTTTACTTTGTGTTCATACAGTTAGTCCGATCTTCACCATTAACAGAACTGAGAACTGCAGGATGTGAATTTTAGTAGAGACCATGTTTTAATCTGCAGTCATCAAGGGAGGTCGTATTTCTCTGTACATCTTATAATGCTTTAACCCCACACAGAGAGGGAGCCGCTCCTGGGGCACAGACTCTCCCCCGCTCCCCCACGGGCATTAGCTCATTGACAGCAGCAGTGTAATTAGAGAATGTTAAAAATGATACTCCTGGGCTGCCAACCTGCAGTAAACATCAAACTACTGCGTATGTAAAAGCCAATAGTAAGCTGCTTTGCCAAAACCACAGAAATTGGCATAGTATTCTGTCGCTTCAGATCTTTACTATTATTTCACATGAGGGTGAGCAAGGTTGGGAGAAAGTGTAAAAAGCTGCCAGTTTCTTTCCAAGGCAAAACTGCATTTCTAGGCGAAGGTCTGTACCCAGCAGTGTAGGATGCAGAGTAGGCACTGGACTTTTCACAATAGCAAACTGGGATCTGCCCTGCTTCTGGTCATAAAGGACTACACCAGCAAATACCAGTCTAGCCACTGGGAATCTGTTCCATTATACTTAATTGAAATGCAAAATGGCATAATAGTTTTTTTTTTTTTCATTTTGTTCCATGTCTGAGAACAGTAGGGGGAGAGCAGGAAGGTTGATCCATAAACTGCCAGTAACATATTAATAGCTCTGGAGAAATGTTCTTAAGAACTATCCACATGGATATCGTGGCCCTTAGCTCCACCAGGGAGTGGAGCACAGCATCAAAAGGCAGGACTCTGTGCTCCCTCTCCAGCTCTGCCACTGACTCCTCACGGAGCTGTAGGCCGCTCACTGCAGTGCTTCTGGGCTGTAAAGATCATTCCCACCCTGGACAGCAGGCAGCTGCAGCTGTAAATCTAAATGCAACCAGTTCATAGTGATGCTGGGACTCTTCCCATGGTTGGAAAGTGATCCAGGACACGTAGGTGCGAAAGGCGCTGTGGCAGGTGTGATATATTTTTACATCTATTCTGCCTTGCAAGCAGTAAGCTAGTCCTAAAAAATGGGAGAAACCTGAGCAGAATTAGAAATAATACTAGAAATGGCACAAAACTTGGGCTAAAACCATGAGATGTCTCAAGTTGGAACTACCCTGAAGGAGAGGGGATGTATCATATTACCACTCGAGGAATGTCGCTTAAAGATGTGTATATGATGAACCTAAGGTTAAACATGCTCGTATGCTGACTAGTTAAATATCTTAAGTGTTTTTCTAGTTAAGCACTTTCTTCATGATCATGGTTAATTGACACGCTTGTGTTCAGATCTATGACATCTTTTCCATCTGCTATGATTCTGCAGTCTTTTATAGAGCCTTTGCAAGGTCTTCACGCAGATACATCCAGTGTGAGTTTGTGCAGAATGTTCTGCAATCCAGAACAGAGATTTCAATTTTTTATATATTTTTTTTTTCCTCTGTCGGTATCCCTGCTGTTTAGCAAGAAATGGTAGAGTTAGTCACTCACACAAAATTAAACCTACTTTTACTTATTAGTTGCTGAAATGCAAGCATATTCTTAGCTGTCTTTGGTAACGCACCTAAGATATTAGGTAAACACTACAAATTAGATGTAAATGGAATCAGAGAAACAGCTGTCACCTCTCTTGCTAGCTGATTATTTTTTTTCTGAGTGATAACAATTCCATTTCAGCATGTTACGCCCATCAGACTCTTTAAATCCTGACTGCAGTGGTTGCCACTCCTGCCTGCTGGTAGGCTGGGGGGGGGCAGGCCCGTGGCGGTGAATTTCGATGTCTCTCCAAAGCGTTTAGCGGACCCTCACCTTAGCGACACTTAGCAGTGCCCCCCGCCCCGAACCTTCTCCGCTCGATTCTACCTGCTGCACACAGGAGCCACGATGCGCTGAACCGTGCGTGGGCAGTTATTTACTGACTCCGAATTTCCTGGAGGAAATGTCTCCAGACCCCCAGCCTGTTTGCGAGCGCCAGGGGCTCAGCCAGGCATTTCTTAGCTTCCACTGTCCTCTAGCGGTACTTCATCTCCAAAACCTCCTGTCGGCTGCTGGTCGCGCTCCAAGCCCTGTCCTCGCCATCTATCTGGACATGCGGTTTCTCCAGGAGCTGGATTCAGAGCCAGGCTTGAGCAAGAGAGATGCTGGGAGTTGCGTTGGTCCCTGGCACACGGGTGGGTTCCTCTGATGAGAAATGCTGTCTCTATGGAGCTGCTTTCCTACACCTCTTCCCGCTCACCAGCCCCTTCCATTGACACTCCAGGCTTTGTAGCCCGAAAGATGGAAAGCTTGAATGTGTGTCTCCAGCTCTTCTCCAAATTTTATCTCACGTAGTGGTGTCTAAGCCATTGCTTTGAAGCACAGTTTCCTAGATGAGGAGATATTAGGAGATACCCTAATACAGATAACAGCACGTTCAGTTTTGCTGGTTGTCATTCATTTCAGTGGGAATGGGGTTTTTTTTGACCGGGATGTAATTATTGAGTTAATAGGGATGTGAGCTAACAGGAGTGAGAATTTAGATGAAATTTCATGGGTTCATTTTGTGCCTCGCGAGGGGGCTGCCACCGATGTGTGCTGTGGCAGCTGGGGACTCTGCTGAGAGCTTTGCAACTGGGCTCGCAGGAGGAGGGACTGCATTTAAGATATTGTCAGCATGTAGCTTGCAAAATGCTGTAGGGCATTAGTGGGAAAAGATGCTTGCAAATATAAAATATTAACTAGCCTTTGTTTTTAATAAGCCTGATTACTCTAAGGGAATGAATAAAGTTTGTCATAATGTGACTAAGTTTGTTGTGTTTCCTGGACTCATTTTATGAGTATCTGTCTTATCCCTCACCTGCATTAGGAGACCAGCCGAATATTTTATCAAATCAGTGTTTCTGAAATATTCAAATTACTGTATCGGTATTCCTACAGATGATGCAATATATAACAAAATGAATAATTCTCAGAAAGCTATTTATTCAACAAACCTAAGCCCAAATTCCACAGAGACTTAGGTGTACACTTAACATTTCTCAGGGGAGTAATCCTGTTGGATTCAATGTCAATATTTGCATGAGTGAATGTTGACACATTTAGGGCTTCCTCCTTTTCTGATATCTATTTACATAATGCTACAACCTTGAATTAATTAGATGACTGATTCTTTGAAAATTTTCTTTACTTCCTTCTTTGAGCTGACTGACTAGCCGAGCTGTGATTCGGGTTGGGTGGCTACGATAGCGTAACTATGATCTTGCTGGTTTGCATCAGGATAAACATACAGACACTTCTAGCAAAAATGCTTGCGTGCCAGGGTTATTTTGTTTGGTTTTCGTTGGTTGGTTTTTTTTTTTGTAAAAGCTTGCATGGAAAGGAAGGTAAGCCATTAATTTGGCTTTTGTTGAACAACGGATAAGGTGTTCTCCCATCCTTTATCTGGCTTTCCTAGCACACGTACTCTGCAGTGGAGACATTCTCTCTCTCCGGATAGGTTTTGTATCCTACCTTAAGCCTTTATTATAGAATTTATCCTATAACAATAATGAAATTTTGATATTGGTTGTCTTTCTCTGAAATTCCTTGAGTACTGGCAAGAAGTGAGATATAGCAGGGTGACTGGTGGAGACTAGTTTAAGGATACAGCGATCAAAATGATCATGGCAGTAAAAATCCAGGAGGATATTGATATCATCTAGTCCAGTACCTGCGGCTGCAGTTTCATAACTGCTTTAGGGTGATCTAAACACAAGCTGCTACTGAGCTGTTGCCTCCCTTGTGCCAGGGCTGGCACCTTGGTGCTTGTGTGGGCAATTCAGTCCAGGAGCCATCCCAGATGAAAAACAATTGAAAATTTAAAAAAAAAAAAAAAAAAAAAAAAGTAGAAACACTGGGGTTGGCTTAGAACAGGCATGAAGACACCCCAGTTCAATTGTCCTCAATCACTGTCTGAAGTGGCCTGAAGGCTACAGTCTGTATAGGATCCAGACTCCCAACTTTGCATGCTCTGAATTGAATCCCAGTCAAATAGCTGAAGTAGATGGTGTGAGGCCCCTGTTCACCCTGGTTAATGTACCTGGGCTCCCATTACAGTTAATGAAGACAGGATCCTACACCTCAGAGGCTACTCCTAGCAAGAACTTAATTTAGCTGCTTCGACTTATCATCTGGGAGGGCCTGTCTTTCTTCAGTGACTGTAAAGAGGAGCCTAAGGAGTTTAACCTCACCAGGCTGGCAGCAGCCCTTACGAATCCCCACTATCTCTGCATTGCCTCAGTTGATTTTTTTTTTTCTCTTTTTTCTGTGTCTTGCTACAGTGCAATGACTATTTGTAATGGAAATAACGCCCTTGGGAACTGCAACAAGTTCTTGCAAGACTTAATACCAGGGGTGTAATGGAGATACACAACCCCAGCACATGAACAGGTATAAGAAAGGAAAAAAAACTAGCCGTGCTGCTATGGCCATGCTATTTACTCTCCTGCATTGTTGTTTGGATGTCAATATGAAAGGTATTTATTATGCCCTTCAGCAAATATTGTGCTCGTCAATATTTACGAGTGTATCAGCTATGGATTAGCAGTATTTATTCTCTCTGGAATAATGTTTTCGGTTCTCACTGGAGGGCCTTCAAAAAGAATATCTTTAACCTTTGCAAGCAGCTTTTTCTACCCTTTTGCTTCCCATGAGAGAAAAAGAGCATCTGAGATTTGATTAAATCTGTGTGTGGGGAACTCAGGGGCAGCCAAAACACCACAAAGCTGCTAGAACAAATTAATCTTTGGTGTAAATCCACATTTCTGGAAAAGACCTGTTAGCAGAATCTTGCCGTGCAAGCCCTTCACGATTTCATAGAAGCTATATCTCCTCCATAAAACTGTAGGTCTTTAAAATGTGCAATGGAATTGCGCTGTTGGGTATCTGACCCACGACACGGGGGTCCTCAGGGTGGGACCCCCGTGCACTAAGGAATGGTGTCTGCCTGAGGTGTCTGTGGGATTCTTAACGTCAGCCTCCAAAATCAATGCTGTGTTGAAAACAGGAAGAAAAAGAATCCAGAATCTCCAGTGTCTTCAGTTTTCTTTCTTATTTGCACTTTCAGTGCTGCATTTCAAGGGGGAATTAAATACAAAATATATCTTTTTATTTAGCCAACACTCTAGTATGCTAGTATTAACAGCAAAATACTGCTCAGGAAAGTGCTTGTCGGGATGTGTGTGTGTGTGAACTTTTGTCCAGCCTTGTAGAGGTGTTGAGATATTTTAGGAGAAATAACAGTAATTTCCCTCATGGTTTAATTCCATTGGTTTATTTCTCTAAGTTATGCCATAAGCTTCTTCAGGGGAACCTGAAGAGCCAGATTTATAAAGGGAATGGATAATTTCATTGCAAAAAGACAAAACTAGCATTATGCATGTTAAGTTAAGGGTAAACAAATCTCATGCTTCAGGGCACAAAATGATTTCCTATTGGGCTCGGGAAAGCTGTTTTTCTTCATGTAAAGCATTGTACGGTTGGCTAGACATATTACTAAGGGGTTTATTTATTCTTTTGCTGCCCTCTGAAGCATCAGTTTAGGAAGCTTCGTTTTAGGTTATGCTTAGAGGCAGGATGCCAGACGTTGTTATAATTTTATTTAGCATCAAGAGCACGCACTATAAACTTCTTGTGCCAGCAGACCTGTGATGTCTACAGATGCATAATGGAGTTCCTCAAATGCAGGCCAGACTCTCCAACCACGTGATGCAGTATTGATGGGTCCGTACAAGGATGGAGATGCTACTTCCTTATAGTCAGAAAGGAAAAGATGTAGGATTCATCTAACCCGTTTTCCTACTGTAATACTGCTCTTCTTATCTCCTGCTTCTAGGGTGAAAGCAGTTCCTGTAGACGTGTAAGATTCCCAAGATGCGTTATCACAGAATCACAGAATCTTCAGAGTTGGAAGGGATCTCTAGAGATCATCTAGTCCAACTCCCCTGCTAGAGCAGGATTGCCCAGAGCACATTACTCAGCACTGCATCCAGGCGAGTCTTGAAAGTCTCCAGAGAAGGGGACTCCACAACCTCCCTGGGCAGCCTGTTCCAGTGCTCTGTCACCCTCACCATAAAGAAGTTTTTCTGTGTATTTGAACGGAACATCCTATGTTCTAGCTTGTGCCCATTGCCCCTCGTCCTGTCACTGGGAACCATTGAAGAAAGTCTGACACCATCCTTAAACCCACCCTTTAGATACTTATAAACATTAATAAGGTCTCCCCTCAGCCTTCTCTTCTCCAGGCTGAAGAGTCCCAGCTCTTTCAGCCTTTCCTCATAAGGGAGATGCTCCAATCCCTCAGTCATCTTAGTTGCCCTTCACTGGACTCGCTCCAGCAGTTCCCTGTCCCTCTTGAACTGGGGAGCCCAAAACTGGACACAGTATTACAGTTGTGGCCTCACCAGTGCAGAGTAGAGGGGGAGAATGACCTCCCTTGACCTGCTGGCCACAGTCTTCCCTATGCAGCCCAGGATTCCATTGGCCTTTTTGGCCACAAGGGCACACTGCTGGCTCATGGATAATTTACTGTCTACCAGGACCCCTAGATCCTTCTCCTCAGAACTACTTCCCAGCAGGTCCACCCCTAACCTATACTGGTGCTTAGCATTCTTCCTCCCCAGGTGCAGGACCTTGCACTTGCTTTTGTTGAACCTCATTAGGTTCTTCTTTGCCCAGCTCTCCAGCCTGTCCAGGTCATGCTGGATGGCAGCACGGCCCTCTGGAGTGTCAGCCACCCCACCCAGTTTGGTATCATCAGCGAACTTGCTGAGGATACACTCTGTCCCAACATCCAGGTCATTAATGAATATGCTGAACAAAATTGGACCAAGTATTGACCCCTGGGGGACACCACTGGTTACAGGCCTCCAGCTAGACTCTGTGTCGCTGATCACAACCCTCTGAGTTCTGTCACTCAGCCAGCTCTCGATCCACCTCACTGTCCCCTCGTCTAGCCCATACTTCCTCAGCTTCCTAATGAGGATGTTATGGGAGACAGTGTCAAAAGCCTTGCTAAAGCCAAGTTATGATGGGAGTGGTATTCAACCATGCCAGTGCCTGCCTGCCAGGCTCACCTAAATACCCCAAACCAGCTCCCGTCGATGGAGCATGCAGAATTTTAGGTCAGTCTTTCAGCTGAGGGCCAGAAGCACCCTGCCTGCTCTATGCAGGGAAAGTGCCTGTAGCTGCTACCCAAGAACGCCCCCACGCTACCAGGATTCGCGCTCTGCCCAGCCTTCTGTGCCAGCAGTAATTCAGCCTGTGACTTTAGCACAAAGATGGGCGGACATAAAAGCAACTTTGAAAGTTCCCACAAGAACTGCCTTTGTATTTGATGCCTGGAGTCAGTTTCCTTTAAGGAAATGGAAAGAGAGAGAAATAACTCTAACAGCCTTGGTAGTTTTTGCTTCTAAGTGGGCAGCCTACAAAATTTGGTAGAAACAGAAGTAACCCGAATCTGTGAATGCAGCAAAAGCCACAGGAATTTAGATGTATGCAGTCGGGAAATTCACTGACAGGAAAGGGAAGGCTTTCAGTTAAAACATTCCCATATACCATCTGATATCAAATTCAGTTCATGTGTTTGTCATGCTTGTTTTGTAGAAGTCACGTCTTCTCTCCATGCCTGTATTTTGCATCTGTAAAATGAGGGTGACAACACCACCGCTTCCCAATTTAGGTTGCAAGCTGCTATGGCCTGGGAGAGTTGCTTTATACAGAGCTTAAGACAATATTTAATATAAATAGCCATAATGCTTTCTAGACAGAAATAATCTCGTTGAGAATAAGGCTGAAACGTTTTTTCCCCATTTAAAATGTCGGCGGTTTTGTTGTTCTCTGGCATTTCCTCTTCTTTCTAGCCTGACTGTTACGTTTTTGAAACCTCTGACAGTTCCGTGAGTTAATTGCAACCATCAGACTGGGTACAGGTATTTTATAATGATCTGAATGAACCTGCTGGGGGAGGGGAGGTCTGCCTGTAGATCACTAGCGTTTTATTTGGGTGATGAGTTTGACAGCTTCGTGTCTCAGGGTCTGCCAGGGTGAGGATCAATCGTGTTGAGCTGTATTTGCAGCCTTTAGGGTAAACCCACCTTTCACGAGGGGGCCGGGGTTGTCTCCATTACTGCGCTCTCGCTGCCACCGTTCTGTGACTCAGCCAAGGCTTTCTCTGCTCTGCACCAGTTCCTGCAAACAGGGTCGCTCGGGCTGTGGCTGTGCGGCAACTGGAGTAAGGAACACAGCTCTTGTAGGCATGGCTGAGCTACTTTGGGTGAAAAACAGAGTTCATGGCAACTCACACTTTACTCCTACTTTTCTGAGTTTGTGTAGGAGCTGGGGTGGCGATGGGACATCAGTCCATGCTGAAATCCCTGCCGACACGTTTTTATGCAGAGTGGTTAGGTTAACGCAGGCTCGTGTGCATCTCGGTGTTCACCCCTTGTAGCCTGACGTATAATTTTTTGGTCTCTGTGTCTCCATTACCACTACAGGGGTCTTCCGAGGGCCATGTAGACATATTTGGCTTGTGCAGAGATCAGGAGGAGAGTCTGTTTATTCTGGACCCCTGACAGAGGAGGGAAGGATGTCCTTTGGCAGGAGGATGTTACAGGATGATGAGAAGATGCTTCCTCATGCAGACGATGTCTGGGGGATTTAATACTGTCTGTTTCCAAATGTTTGCCTTGTAGTTATCCCCACATTCCATTTGCTGCGCAGCAGAACTGGGATGATCTGGAACTGGAAAGGATTTGTCTTGAAGAATGGGAAATACAGCTGCATGGAACAGGATCTGCGTGCTACAAAGGGAGGTGGCCGTGAAATAAGATCAACAGCTGTTTTATTATGACGCTACTAGCGGCTGGAAGAGACGCCTTGTTTGAAGGTTAACTGGCTTACCTTTTTTATTTGAAATACATGTATATTCTGCTTGAGGCACTTTTGTTATCATAAAACTACATATATTTTTTTGTAGAGAAGGTAGAAAGCTATAATTTCCTGAAATTTAAAACTTCTGAAGAGCAGCAGATTGCAATTTCAGGGGCACCTTGTCCTTAATAGATACAAATATTGCATCTCTATTGAGAATTGCTCTTCAAATTAGAAATTCAACCCTTAATCTTTCAATCAAACAGCACTAAATAAAAACAGCATTTAACTTTTGCTGTCGCTCTTCCTTGAAATAGAAGATAAAAAGGAGAAACTGTGTTGCTGGAGCCTACTCCAGAAATTCCACATTCTGAATTGCAAATAGCTGGGCTTAGAAGTAATTAAAGAATTCCTACAACACTTCAACCAAGGACCTTAACACCCCACACAAAGTTACTTTAAAAGAGGCTGCTGAGATAAGTGGGGAAATTGGGGAACAGGAGACAAGGTCATCCTTGGAAGAGCTGTGTTATCACTTGTGCAGCTGAGGCCACAGAACCCACCGAGACTGGGACATCCGAGAGCACAGCGTGATAAAAGCACCAACTAAAAAACAGTTCCTGCCTTGAGGACCTTGCAGTCCACACTGAGAGCAGGACACAGGGGCAATTCCAGTCGCCAGGTTGTAGGTAGGAAACTGAGGCAGGGGGCAAAACTCATGTCATGAGTCTGTAGCAGGAATTGTGCTTTCCTCATGAAATGACTGGTGTGTTAATCACAGGATCTTGTTTGTTCCTTCTGCTTGTGGTACGACTCTTCTGTATGAAAGTGGGGGACTTGTAGCCTCGAGAATATCAGCTCCTTGCATATGGAATTAAAGGTATCCATCCGTAGATGTCTACATGTCAACTTACTGTCTAGGCAAATATAATCAGTTGTGGTAACTGAGGACTTGTAAATTTATCTCATCTTACCCTTTGCTACTAGGGTGGACTCCACAGCAAAAACTTCAAAGTCAAGTTCCCTTCAGAACTGCTGTGAGTTGATTAGAGGTCAGGTTTTCCAGGAGCCGTTCATTTCTGTGCAAGGCCCCTCTCTTTTTGAGGCCATGCATTTTGCCGTTACTAGCGCTGAGAGATTCTCGCAGCTCTTGGCACAAACCAGGAGGCTTTCACTCCTTCCCTTAGTAGTTCTTGTTCAGGAATACGAGGTAATGTCTTCTCCACAGTGGTAGAATGGGGCCATAAATGGAGCAGATGTGCCCACCATGAAATAACTTCAGTGCATGGAAATATCAGAAATACGGATGCGTAATGGCGGTTACGGTTAGAGCTCTGCAACCCCAGCTGCTGCAATAGCTCCCGCAGCTTTGCCACAGCAGAGCAAGGTAAATCAGGTCTGACTTGGAGGTACTTTATGCCCCAAATCAGGGAGGACCGTGGAGAGGCAAGAGTCTCTGTGAACTTGTCTGCCTTCAACAGAGCTTGGACAGAGGAGAAAATTGGCTGAATACATTTTATCCTTTTCATTTAACACTTTGCTGGGTTTTTTGCATGGGGTTAGTTCAATATATAAGAAAAATAAGCTCTGAGGTGCAAATGTCTCCCAACATAAGAATTTACCTGAAGAGGGCGGGAAACCATTAGGTCAGAAACAACTTCTGTCTCTTAGCTGCCAAATTTTGACGATAAAGGATTCTTGCAGGAGATGTCAAACCAAATTTGTATTTGACTTAATTTTGCGAACGTACGGAGAATGCTCGGTGTATGATAGGAGTTGTCTGGAAAATGCTATTCCAGGAGGATTAGGAAGCAATGAGCAGTTGTGCCAGGTGGCACTTTTGGAGGACATTTGCTACCTGCTAAAGGGGATTGCTTGAGCAGTCCGTCCCAGGCAGGCAGGATGGACGTTTGCGGTCCAGCACTGGGCTGTGTGACAGTGTAGAAAGCTTTGTTTCTTGGTTGGTTTTTTTTTTGTTTTCCATGTTTCCATGCAGTGAAAATAACAGTGAACAAACCAAGTGGTTTTGAAATACTTACCCTAGGGTCAGCAGTATGAGAAACAGCGCAGGCAGTTTTTTATTAATAAAGGAAAGGCTGTTGCAAGTAGAGTGTGACTGATGCAGGTTAAAGACCCACTCCCCAGATTTCCAATCAAGGACAGCGTGAGTATTCAAAACCTGTATGTGCAGTTACAACAGGAAGATTTCAAAATTATTTTTTTTTTTCAAGTTGGCTTCACAGGTGAGTTACAAAAACTGGCGTTAGAAGCTGGCCCAGCCTGTGCAGTGAGGCTGCTGTACGCGAGAGGTCTCCAGCTCAGTCACACTCTGGCTCTCTACAAACCTCACTGCATTTCTGCGGTCTGAGTCCGTGGGCCTCCCCCTGGGCCCATCTTTAAGCTCCCTGGGGCAGGACTGGCCTCAGCAGGGCCACAGCTTCTGACTTCCTCCTCTAACAAGTGTATTTATTGATTTCTTCTTTTCCTTAACATGATTTTATGAAGTTAAGACCCTCCAGGGAAGCCGTTGTTGAGTTCTTCCCACAGAAGGAATGCTTTCTTCTAGTTTGTAAGTACCCACGGTAATAGCTGTTCCTTGTTAGCACCGAGAGGGCTTAAATTAGTGTGGTCTGGATCCTTCTGGGGCTCGCACATCAAAAAGGCATTTCTTCTGTGCTTTAATTTTTCCTTCTTCAGTATCAGTACCAAGAAGAGATGGCACAACTGGAGGCCGTGTAATAGGCTGTGTGGGCAGACAGATATAGCATCTTCTGTTTTGTTATTGGCAAGGAGAATCGAGTTGAGATTTGATTTCCGAAATGGAAAAGTTGGCTCATCTGAAGATTTATGAAACCAAATACCCAAAAGAAAAATTCGATGGCTCCTTTACTTATTTCTTCCTGACTGCTCATCCAGTTCTTTCTTGCTGTTGTAATCTCGCTTTGAAGCCCTCTGTTATCTCCACGGGGTCTCCAGAAAGTCTCGGTGCTGCTCACGAGAGCCCTGAGGGTGTTTGTGGGGAATGGGATAGTTACACCAGCTTCCATCCCGTACCAGCAGCTGCCAAACAAACTTCCCATAAAGAGTTTTTACAAAATCAGGAGGAATTCTTTGTCATTCAAGTGGCAATGAATAGAAGAAAAATAGCCCCAGAAAGAACCTTTTATCTGAACTCCCTTTCTCTCTGGTTTGGGGCAGAGAAACCAGTGCTTGGATGTTCTGGCCAGAGGCATGGAAATTTATTACATCTGCCGTGTACTGTGAGTGCAATTTTCTGAGAGTCTGCTGCGTGCTGAAAACAGCTCCATCTTGGTTTTGCTCCAAATGTATTGAGAGAAACCCACTGTGCTTTGTCATTGTTCTTACTTCTGCATCTCACCATCTAAAAATAATTTAAGCTGAAAGGATATGAATTTTGTTTGTGCATGGAAAAAACCATAATGGATTCAACTACTGTGATTTTTGGGAAACAAAGATAACAATAACTTACAAAGTCAGTCTGCCTGTGTTACCTATGGATTCAAGGAATGTTTAAAGCAATGAAATTTAGTGCCATTTTTCCCATCGCTTACACCTAAACAAGTGAAGTCAAAAGCAAGTATAAATCAGTGCGCAATTGGACCAAAGCAAGTAGTTTAAGAAAACAGAAGAGGCTAGCAATTGTCTCAAAGATAAAATGGCTTTAGACTTAAATTCAGTAACAGAAGTTGGTGGGATTCATGGTGGAAAGTTTGTAGTTTTCTTCTAAGCCTCTATTCTTTTTTCTTTTTCTTTACCATTGTAGCAACTCTTTAGGAAGCAATATATACTGTGGATGAAGCTTGCTGAACTGGAGAATGGAGTATTTCCCTGGTGTCTCTGAAAAACTATGGAACAAATTGGACTGGGTACGACAAGCTGCACAGTGTTATTTTAGTTGCTGTAGATAACTGAATTTCTCCTTCTAGGCATTGAGTGTCACTAGTTCATGTATTAAGGGTCAGAGCCTGCAGGCGGCCACAGCGGTGTGAGTGTGAAGGATCTCCAGTGGAGACGAGGGGGTGACCGGGGAAACTCAGGATTTATTGCTGTGCCATCCAGAGCAGGGGCTGCCTCTCAGGGCTTGTACATGAGCAAACATGGCAGTTCGTAGCCAAGTAAAAACTTCATTTGCTTTTCAAGGCTGTGCAAATTCTCAACTGTTTAATACAGATGTAATTTATTTGTACAGGTCCGTCACGATGATAGAGGCAAAAGGCCAGATTTTCAATTGTCCTGGACCAGAACAGTTTGTTAGTTAATGATACTCTTGTGATTTGGTTTCACGTGTGGTGCTCTACGTGTGTTGTGAGTTGTGCAGCTTCTCCAATACCCTGTCTGTGTACTGCAAAAGGAGGGTTATTGTGCTTGGGAAGGAGAGAGCCTGGTGACTTTGAGCCAGGGCTGATATTAAAGACGTCTGGGCTCTTTTCCTGCTGCTGCCATTGATTTCTGGTGTGACTTTGAGCAAGTAATTCTGCACGTTGGTCTGAGCAAGCCTATGGGAATGCTGCAAGCCAGCTCCAAAACCGGCAGCAAGGTAGTTGTATGAGGGTAACGGGGCTAATTAGCCCTGGTTTTTTGGACCTGAGTAGTGCCTTGACATAGTACCGTGCACTGGGCAAAACTGCTTGTGGCAGCTGTTAGACACAAACACATATTCCCTAAAACTGTATTCACCATGCTCCATTGCACAGTGCAGACGTGTCCTTAAACTCTTTGTAGCTCAATCCCAGGTTATTCTGCTCATCTGGTTTGCTATCGGGGGAAGTGAAAGGGTGGTTACGTGTCTTGCAAACGAGAGTGAAGGGGAGTTAACAGAAATACACGGTAAGACATACCAGAGAATAACTCCCTGCCCCACTGTTTAAACTGGGATCTGAAGAAAAAAGGCTCATGAGCCATATAGGAAGCACGACAGGACATACGTGAGCAGTAATTTGAAAATAAATCAAAATAATTCACAGAAAGCCCCTCGGACATATTTATAATCATACCATTGGTCTGTTATAGCAGCTACAGTGTTTAAAACGCAACACGTTTACTGATGATCAGTAGTTGCCTCCAGCAATTTACATCTGCTAATGCAAAAATGGATAAACTTGTCTCGCAAGTACTGGTGACAAAACCTGGCATCAACAACTTCTTTAGTACCTAAACACATGCAAGATTTTATGAATCGAGAACAGTGTATGCCATCTCCAAACACAGACTGCAGTAAGAGCGTAGACAAATTTTTTCTTTATTGCACTTTGAAGTACTATTTCATTAGTGGAGGAAAGAACAAATTTACTTTTTATCTCTTCCTTTACATTGAATTAAATCAGGTACTTTTAAATTATGGACCTGAAATTACCGACACTTTGGACTCATGCAGTTTCCCATTAAATGTGCTAATCAGTGAGTTACGTAACGTGCATTATTTCAGGTGGATTAATATGTCAAATCTGTCTGTATTCATTTGGTATCTCCTTAACAGTGTAAATATATTTGATCTGGGACAAGATTTATATTTTTTTATGCGTAATGGTGAGTTGGCAAAATTTCTTGGATCTTTCACATCCATTTGTATCTCAGAACGATTAAGGTCAAATAGAAGTTACTGCCACATCTCTCACCAGATAACAACTGAGTGCGAAATTAAATATTTACTACCAGAACCTCCCACAAAAGTTAGCTCCATGTGCAGTGTTTAGATAGAGCTGTTTGCTCTGCTCTTGAATTTGTTTTAAGAGTGGGCGGTTGTTTGAATATTTGGTGGGGTTTTTTTATCCACTAGACTGTGAGAATTTCAGTTCATAGTTAATAAGAATACTTGTTCTCTAATTAATTGTAAATTTTGTGATCATATGTATTAGGCTAAAAATATCTTCTAATTTAAAATTCAAAGAAGGCCTTAATAATATATAAAGTGCAGTCCTGACTAAGTTCATCTGTAAATAACGCAGAGAGGTCACGTGTAAGCAGGAGCTGACATCCTGGCGGTAGGCTGGCTCGAGCACAAGCATGGGCACATGGAGGCCATTCCCCTTCTGGGTGACCATCTGATTTTCCTGAACTACCATCAAATGCGAGTGTCCGTTTTTGTACGAGACCACAAAGAACATGGGCCACAGGTATTAAAGCACATACAAGTGTTGGGACAGCCCCGGGACGTGCATTGCGTCACGTTGGTAAATGTCCACTCAGCGGGGAAGGTGGAGGAGCTTGCATGGTCCCTAAGCTTAGAAAATACCAGTTTTCCCTGATGGTTAGATGCTAATGCCTGAAATCAGGGGAGTAGCAAAACAGGAATGAGTTTTGCAAAGGTTTATACTTTGCTTGTCTTTATTAACTGCTGCCGTTGAAACTTTTAACAGCCACTCTGGAAATTGGGCGGACAAGAGGGAAAAGCGGCAAGGATCATAATCTTCTGAAGGACGCCATAAAGATGAAACTAAAACTCCCACTGAATTACCTTTCTCGTATACGCACACATTATAATAGAATTAGTAATTCTCATGATTCACCAAAATGACAGTTTCTTGCCCAGCATGATTTAATGGGGTGGTTGTTCTCTGCCAAGGGCTGCCACCTAAAATACTGAATTTATGAGCTAGCTCACTAACTGAAACTCTGTAAGCTCCCATTTTTTAAAACAAAGATCCTTGAATAATCTAGGCTGGTTCTCTCACGTTTGGGAGAACTGGTGGAGAGGTAAAATGAGTTGCATAGAGTAGCCCTGCAGAAATGTTTCTGACGTGAATATCCTTCTAATAACCAGTACAGCCATCACTGCGATATCGAGGCATCAGGGAACTGTATTATTTTTCATTTCTGTCTATAAGAATTTAATCAAAAAGCCACTGGAACTTATTTCTTTCCTCTGAAGGACTTCTACCATGTGCTGTTAGCCCAGCTTTATCTCCAGAAGGTCTGTTATAGTGTTATAAAAGACTGATGAGAAGAGGGAATTTTCCTACTAAAATGAGAATAAATCATCGTTTTTCATTCTGTAAGACTTGCTCATACAAACGGGATACTGCTACAATACAAAGAAAAATTGCTTCATGTTACTGCTTTAGTCACCGAGTCCAAATTACCTCTGGAAGTTGCAGGTTGAGGCCCGTCCTTCAGGTGCTTTCTCGGGCCGAGCTCATGTGCCAGACAGAACAAAGTCATTTCCCTTTTGCAGTTGCAGGACTCTAATGGTTGTTAATGGAATAAGCAGCATAACGGCCGGGGCTGTGAAAGCCGAACATATTTTAGCAAAGATTGAAGTCGTTAACGCAAGTGCTTGTGCTCTCCACGGTTGAGCAGTAAAACAGTGTAAAGGGCTGGACCACCGGGAAGGCGAAGGGCGCTGGGCTGGAGCTGGCTCCTTCCCCAGGAGCCTGGGGAGGCTCCCCGGGAACCTGCATCCCTGGGGTTTGGGCAGGGGCACTCAAGGGCTAATTAAAGGAATTTTGCGCCACCTTTCCTATAATAGCAGGGAAATGGATTCAGTGAGTCGAGAGGCTCCATCTATCTCTGGGATTGCTTGTTGCTGAGGGGCCTGAGCTAAAGTCAAGGTCTTGCCCTTGGTTCCTGCCCTGTTGCAGACTTTGAGAGATCCTGAAGCCCAGACTTTGTCACTGTAATGGCCGCACCATAAAATTAGAACAGATTCGAACAGCATTTTTTCCAGTGGAGACAGTTCTTGGATTTAGCAGAGATGATCATCTGGTTGTCAAGGAGCTCCTTTAAAGTAGGTTAATTTCTATTAAATCACTGAAGATTCAGGTACAGAGCTGTGCAGGGAAAATCTGGGACATCATCTTTTTCAAGAAGCAGAGCCATTTCTTACTTTTTATGATTTTTTTCTGGCCTAATCATATTACCTCCGCTGCTGGAGCATATCCACCTGCTGCTGAACATATAGGCACGCCATACACTGTGCTTTCGCAGGAAGAGCACAATGTTAATCCAGGAACTCAGAATAAGGCTGTGGTCTTTCTAACAACATCTTAATTTTTATTTTGCAGTAAATATATGTCCTAGAAATTGATTTAGTTTTAAAGCAGGTTCTTTTATATTCCACATACGTACAGCCAACCTAAAATGTAATTGTGCTAACGCTGCACCTATTATGATACAATAAATCCCTTACACTATGTATTGCATTCAGAATTGTATGTGAGACTTGACTGGACTCTAGGTTTAGTGAAATCATTAACCATGAAAGAAAGGAAAAAGGAACAGAAAGGCATGGATTGTCCCTGCAAGATGCTGGTCAGTCCACTTCCCTGTACCATGGTGTCCCCTTCGGGAAAATGGTACAGGCTGTCTGACCTCATATGAATATGTTGCACAAGTACAGAATATTGACATAAAAGTCCTACTTAGCAGCAGTTTTGTATCTAAGAGAGACTGAATTCATCGTGATGGATGCCTGTGTTAGGTTGTATAGCTTGCCATGTTATACGGACACTTTGCTGAGTAGACTGAGGCTGCAATCTATGAGAAAGCTGTATCTGAACCTCTTTTGGATGTTAAGTGGAAGGCCAAAATAACGTACATCCTGGTGCTTGTTTTTTCAAATACCAGCTCTCTTTATTCTAGAGTAGCAAAGACAGCTTTGCAGTGTCTTGCAGCTGAACCTGATACACAGGGCGAGAGCCATCCTGTCAGTAGGATGCAGTATGTGGAATTCTCCCTTGGTGCACAAGAGTTATAGGCTATGTTTATGTCCCTTGGAAAGTCCCACTGAGAGACTGCAGGGCCCAGGAACGTGGCAGGAAGCTCCTTTGCTGCATTGCTGTTGCTGAGCTGTAGCATAAAATTTGACATAGGATAATCTTTCTATAATCATCTTAGCTGCAGGAGACGCTGGGGAAGGTTACTTTGGTGTGCTGAACTAATATGGAGTTAAGAGGCAAATGACGTGTGCACTGACTCTTACCATCATTATTTTAAAATAATTGAACTAGGAATATTCCGCTCCTTGTCTTTTATCTGCTTATGCAGCAAATGCATTAGAGAGACAAAGAAGTCCTTCTGCTCGTGCAGTAAACCAGACTCCCCCATGTGCTCAGTGGTGACGGCTGCCCAGCTGGGTTGCACGGAGGTGGATAAACTCCCTCCTCTCGGAGCAAATGGCTAATTTGCTGCAAGTGTGCTGCAAGTAAAAAGCTGCTGTTGTCAGCTTTGTGTTGTGTCACATAAAGTCTTTTGTTCCAGAAATGTTACATAAAAAGGCCAGAGCATAAATTTGTTGCTGCCCAAAAGCCACTCTACCCAGGGAACAGCCGTACCCAAGAAATTTTATGTTCAATCAAAGAAATGAAAACTACTTACAATTGCAACCTTGGCGTCAGTGATAGCTCTCAGGTAGGGAATGTGTCTTCAAAGAAGAAACATGCTTTCAAATTTATTTTTTTTATGTACCCACATGTCAGCTTCAGTCCTATAAACTGGTTTGTGGAGACCTTTGAAGTCTTGTTCTCTCGGCCTCCATCTCCCACGTCCAGACAGCAGAGCTGCGGGTGCAATGTTTCAGTCTGTTCTCTCTTTAGCACCCCGTGCATTTCGGGCAGAGTCGATGAGCAGTGTCTGACGCGAGCCAGGCGGAGGACCGGCACCATGCTGCGGCTGAGACACGCAGGCGTGGAGACACGCGCTGCCTCTTGAAGTCAGGGTCTCTGCTCCTAAGAACTCAGAAAGTACCAATATGGATTCAGACTGGCATCCAGGGCATCACTGTAGACTTTCTTCTCTCTCTGAAAGTACTGAATTATTTTATAGTATCATATATCCAGATACAGTAATGAAGAAATATATCTTCCAGACTTTTGCCCTTATTCCTGGTTGCTGAGTTTTAAGCATTCTGTTCGTGCTGCTTCAAGGACGATATTAACATGCAGCTTATTTCACCACAGAGCTCTCTGCAAGGGGGTTTAGATGGGCACAGTTATAAGGAGCTTTAGCTCAAAACTGTGCAGTTTTCAGGCGTCATTATTTGTTTTGTTTTGGGGTTCCCCCCCTCCCCTCCCCCCCCCCAATCCCCCAAGGTGAACTGAAAATATTTTATATTTGAATTTCTTCCATTCTTTTTGTTGAAGGTATATACTGGGGAAAGAAGGGGGAATGAATGCAAGACTGGTCCCTTGTGGTATAAAACCTCATTCCTCCCTCTGATAATCTTCCAGGCAGCTGCTGTCTAAAATTCTCAAAGAAGTGTCTTTAAAATAGGTGGCGAGAGCTGCCCGCTGTGCTGGTGATGCTCCCCAGTGCATGGTGGCTGTTGGTGGGAAGCCACCCCAGACATGCTGGGAAATGGGAAAAGCAAGGGAGAATCGGTATTCTGCTGTCTGCTCCCCGTCTGGCTGGACGTGCGTGGTGGTGGCCTGATAACGTTGGCGTCCATGTCCTACACACAAATGGCACCGGCAAAAGCAATAGTGGAGGATCCTTGGCATTAGAGAACCAGGAACGGGGCTGGTGAGGTCTCCCTGGCAGAGGCCGAAGTCATTGGGACTGGGACTTCTGGCATCTGACTCCTCTTCCCCCAGCCTCCCTGAGAAGCCTTTTCATCCCCCGCACTCCTTCACGGGGCTAACGGCACTTGCTTCTTTTGTAAAGCCCTTTGGGATCTTCTTTTGAAGGAACTGTTTATTATTCTACGAAGTTGCCAAGGGTCGGTTATATTTTTAATTGCTTGTATGTGTCGGGTCCTGTATTCTTCAGTAAGCACTTGGAGGCAAAGCTGACATAATGCGCTTCCCTCGGGCTGCTTAACTGAGCATTGCAGTGAGCCGGGCCTCTCCGCAGGGCCAGGGACGTGGGCCACAGGCTGCAAGCACGGGGTGTCACCTCCAGCCTCCGGAGCTCTTGTGTTCCTGGGATGGAAACAAACTTTGGGGTGGGGGTGGCCACAGCAGCTAATGATACTGCTGGCGCCTTCTCTTCTTCTCTGCTTGGCTTGAATGAGCAAGTCTGCGTAAGAGCAGTCTGGGCTGAAGCACAGAGCCGTCCCAGGGGACAGTGAGGTTCCCGCTTTCCTTAGGAACGACGAAGAAATCTAGAGCGGCATTGATGGCTTTTAATGCAGGAGGGAATTAAGGATCGCAGTGCCTTGGCTCTGTGATGTCTTGCTGTGTAACCCTGGACAGACATTGCCATAAAAAGTAACAGCTCTCTTATTTCATTATTCTTCCCTCTAACGTGAAACCTTCTTTCTTACTTTTAGGCGTTGCATACCATTATTAATATTTATAAACTGTTTTGTTGTTTTCTGATAGACCAAATTCCAGTGTAGCAGTCACCGGCAACTGTCTTCCAGTTGTGCCTTTCGTAATTAGTGTTACTGTGCTATTCCCTAGACCTGCCTGGTACCATGGCAACATTATTTAATTGCAGAGTCAACTGGCCCACTCTTGAAGATAACTACTGTGCGGTGTAGTACGGCTTGACTCCTGTGTTGATTCTGGTCTCAGTGCTATCAGGGGTAATTTCATGTTTTATTCTAAATCTGTAATAATTATAATTTCAAATTATTAAGCAAAAAGTACTGGAAAAGGAAAATAAGAATAATTAACTTCTCATCGATGTCAGGGCTAAAAATGAGGCTTTCAAATAGTAAATAACATAAGTGGGTTGTAATTCAGGGTGCCTTAAGAGATGTCACAGGGGAACGCAATTCTAAAGAAACATACAAACAAGAGGCTTTGAGACTCCATAAATTTAATGGAAAAGTCCCATTAGTTTCAATGGGAGAAAGAAGATGATTGTGTGTCAGAATATTACTAAATTAAAATTAAGTGGGGTTAGAACATTACCTATAGACATTGCTGACGCTGGCAGGAGGTAAGCAGTTTCGCATTAGCATCAGATAATTTTTTCAGTAGCGACCGCCTTGCACATCGTGAGTTTTCCTCCTCTTCTGGCAGGAGAGATGCCACAGTGATTATTATAACGTAACTTATCCTTTCTGGGTCTATGAAGATGTTGAAGCAATTATTTTATAGGTTGCTTTTTCTTACTCCGCACGAGGATCAGCCATACCAATTAGGGATAAATGTGCACGCATGGAAACGCTGCAGAAAAGCTCAGCCTAAGACAGAAAGTCGGCAAGGGGAAGTCTGGCTTAAGCCTGGCAAAGTTACTAACAACAGAAAACAAGGTCTTGTAATGGAAAACGTCAGGCAGTTGCACTCAGGGAGACTGCGACCTGGCCTGCCTAAGGTGGATATTTTATGTAACCAAATAACAAGATAAGCATTATTTTTCTTTTTACTCCCATTAATTGCTCTGCTGTTGCAAACGTGTAATGCAAGTTGACAGGAAGGGGGTTTGGGAAAGAAGGGAGGAAAGGAGAAAACTCTTCTTTTGTGGTATATTTAAAGGGTTATTTTCCTTTTTTGGTGCCTATCTCAGGACTGTCTTGTGCTCAGACAATGCCAGCTCTTCTGCCTCTCCTGGTCTTCTGCCCAGAACATGGTGTTATTTCAGACAGACCGGGAGTTCTCCTAATTAAAGTAGCTGTTTTATTGTGCTCACATCCAGTTGGATCCCAGATAATTTGGTCAGAGAAACTGGAGTTGCAGGAAAACACTGAATTTATCCCCACTTTTAATTTTTGATTGTCCCTCTCTTCCTTCCCGTAATGTTTTAATCTGACCCTGATTTGACCCAGTGCAATTCAGCAGGAACATATGCAGCACCTTGTTCTGCAGTTCCCCATATGGCACAGTGAGGGAAGGAAAGCTGGTGCCA
Source organism: Larus michahellis (assembly GCF_964199755.1). Lineage (NCBI taxonomy): Eukaryota > Metazoa > Chordata > Aves > Charadriiformes > Laridae > Larus > Larus michahellis. Next base: position 9,195,462 of record NC_133909.1, read on the forward strand.
ATTGCAGATCCAATTATAGCCAAGCAAGGTTGCTCCATTATTGCATTTGAAGCCATAATTAAATTCGCTAACCGTGAAGAGGTGCCAAACCTGCCATTTCTTTGGAATATGGGACATCTGTTTAGTGCTAATGCTAACATGGGATTTGAGAGGAAACATCAAAACTTCCATCAGATTCCGCTGTTTCATTTCTTCATTAAAAAAAATCTTCCAGTTAGTAGCTCCTTGGTTTCGGTTTTAAATTTCTTAAGGCGTTTCTAAACTGATGGTTGCAAAAGCTCTGGGTCCTGTGTAAGCCAGATCCCTTCTGGAACTCGAGAGATGCATTAAGGCAGCGCTGTTCCAGAGCTAAAATACCCCGGGGTGTTTTCTCTGCACACCTGGAGCTGATGCAGCTAAATGGCTGCTATTCAGCCGGCTGCGCGCAGGAGCTGGTGTGCCCTGCCTGTATCCATACTCCCAGTCCTTCTTAAATGTGGTTCCCTGACAGATTTTCTAATAAATGGTTATTTTTTTAGTATGACAGCATCTTGAAGCGTGACCGTGTTTTGCAGTCGTTGGCTTTCCCCTGCTCCACGGCATCGTGTGGCCTTGAGTTTGTCTGCTCTCCCTCTGCCCAAAGCTGCCTCCTGCCTTTCCCTGAAGGCAAACGCACCCCTAAAGGCACGGTTACAATTCCAAGCGTTTTGGCTGAATTCAAAAGTTCCTTGCTGTCTGTTGCTAGTACCACCTCGGCGTGGGGCAGGGTTTCCGATGGGAGACTACAGCAACCCTTACGCTGTGGGGACTCGTTACACCTTCCACCGCAGGCACGCTCCCACCAAATTGCTGTGCAAAAAACGAACTGTATTTTTCTTGCATCTATCAGCATGAGAAAACCACGTGTACCTTAAAGTACCTGAAGTGGTAATTTTTCTGCCACCTGACCCACTGATGTCAGTGCAATGCGGGACGGATTTTGTGCCCACTGGCCCTTTGCAGCCTCGAGCGCGTGGTGTCCAGGTAAATGAGAACAAACTTCCCAGCAAAGCGGGGGTGCCAAGGGCTGGGCAGGGCAAGAAAGAGTGTGAACAAGAGCAGATGCAGGGTAATGCCAACACCTGAAAGCTTTAAGTATAATTTAGTGATTGGGAGAAACATATGAGCAGCCATTATTGCTGTCAGTGATGAGAGCTGCCCTTTAGCATTTCAGCATCCAGGTCTTTTGTGGGGGAGAAAAAGCTCTGTGCTTTGGCACTCAGCTCTGACATCATTTAAAACAGACTTGATATGTGTATGTGTCTTTACATTTTTTCTTCACATGCCTTGCAGTTGTTCAGAGCTGAGATTACTCTTAAAACGATAACACAATTTGCGAAGTGGAACGTCAAAATACATGGGGGAGTGGGATGCACTCTCTCGGTATATTTTTCCCCCAATGAGTTAATGTTTTTATGAATTAATGTCGTTATTGTTAATATACAGCCTGGTTATAAAAAATCAAAATATAGCAAGTCTGTGTAGGAGGGAGAAAAAGCAGCAAGGTTCAGGTAAAACGCCTCTAGAGATTCAGTTGGAGACAGGATGATGGATTCAGCCGTTCATTCCCAAAATATATAATGGCTGTAAGAACAGGCACTGAAAATATTAAAAATTAAAACATGGATTTCCATTATTACCTTCAAATGGCAGTTGAAAAATTTGTGAGGTTTAGGGTTGAGAGTGCACATCTTATGATCTGGCCTATAAGAGCCCCATTTGCTGCTGACAGGTATCAAAATGCAATGTAATTACACCTCTAATCAGACGTGCATGTTTCATAATCACATAACACTTCCAAATGCATTTTTCCTCTTGGAGATTTAGAGAGAGAGAGAGATACAACCTGAGACCCAAGAGACTGCAATACGGATATAGTTATAAGGACTTTGAAGCATGGGTTTGGCTGGCAGCCTCCGAAGTGAAAAAACAGCGTCCGGTGGTTTGGAGCACCTGCCTGGAAAGCAAAATCTCATCATTCTTTCCTCACCATTCCCCTCAATGAGAGGGTCCACGCACAAACCAGGTAACGCCTTGGCTCTTTTTACTGGCCAACTGGAAATTCTAGTTACCCAGCAGAGTCTGAGTGGTTTCTAAAATCGCAGCATACTCTGCAATTCTTTTCAGTATTAGAAAACGTTTAAAGACTGCAATGAACAAACAAATGGTGCATCAAAGACAGTAAAACGTCTGTGGCCAATTCATTTACAAGAATACCAAAGGAATAAAAATAATGGTACAATAGTGCTATTGATATTACAGTCCTTTGCAACTCAGTAAGTTCTTCTTACGGCTTGGCCTGCTGTGCGAATGGGAACTGGTGTTGCCATCTGTTACTGTTAGGGAGCTCCTTCCGCTCCCGTGTGCTTCAAAGGCAATGCCCGCGGTCCCGGGTGTCACTCATGGAGACACGAAGCAACATTTTCAAGTTCATAGTGCATTAGACAACAGCAGGGAGGGCACTGAGGGCACTGGAGCTTGGAGGAAAAAGGCTGCAAGGGATTTTCATTTTTTAAATGACCCTGCAGAGAAGACAGCACATGTGGCCGCTAATGTCTTGTCCGAAAATTCGTCTTTTCTGCTCACCAGACATTTGTGATTTGAGTATTTGTTTTATGGAACCTCACAAAGCCTGTGCCAGTGCCAGGACCGAGTGCACTGTCAATGCTTCTGGACTCTGTTTGATAGCATAAATTTATAACGTAGATTAGCTTTTGAGGCTTTTTTTTTTACCTGTGACAGCTTTCATTTTATAGTGGACAGTCAGGGGTTTGTAAATCCAGGGGGATGCCGCTGAATGGAGTTCAGCTTCTGGGGATATTTCTAGTTTATGTGTCTTTTATGCGATTTCCTGCAGTTGCGGGGAAGTGGCTCAGCGACCTAAAGGATCCTTTCCTGTCACTAAGACAAATGCTTCCGTATTGAATCTATAATGATCCAATTTCATATAATGAATCGCTGCTACCGGCTTGGCATAAAACAATTTAAAAATATGCAAGAGGACAAAAGTATAAAATGATATACCAAATAGCAGTTTTCCATACCCAGTTTCTTTTATTTCCAGGACTTTGGGGGGGTTTGCTTGTGTTTTTGTTTCAACAAAGATTAATATGTGTTTAGAAATATTTTACAGAAGAGAAGTTCTAAGCTTTGATGAGCTCTGCAAAGTAAATAGAGGTTTGAAACATGCGTAACTTTGAATGGTGAGCTGCAACCCAGGCAAGACTGGGCGCGTGGTTCCTAGCTAGAGAGATGAGATACTTCAAAGCTGTTATTTTACCTCTCAGATCAATTGTTCTAATGGATCCGTCCCTCTGGTGTCGACCAAGTGAAAGCAGCAAAAGATTATGCACCCTCTTAGTTAACTTGGGGTTAACTTATGAAAGGGGTTTTTGGGAAACCCATTGCTCTTGTAACGGGGCCGTAAGCTCGTGGTTGCTGTCGTTCTGCAGCATTGCAGCTCACCTGGGTGACATTTGTGAGGGCCCAGATCTGCTCTTGTGTGTTAGCTGCTGTGCAGCTTCAGGAAAAAAAAGGTAAAGTCAGTCCAGGCAGTGAAATGTCTCATTGCAGGGCATTTATTATGCGGAAAGAAATATTGCAAATATGCCGGTTTCTTACTGGACTCTCTTGCTGACGGCATTAGTTTTTAAGTCATTTCTAGTGGATCCTCAGGGGCACTGAGGCATTAACCTACACAATTAATGGACGTCTTGCATCAAAGAGGAGTTTTGGCAAGTTCAGCCGGGCAGTCGGCGAGGCTGGGTTTTGAGGTGTCTGCCAGGAGCAGAGGCCCATTGAGCACTGAAGGGATTTGAGTTCCTAAATCGCTCGTACGCTTCTGGAAAATCTCCCTTGTAGTCTGTGGGTCTGGTCACACAGCAAGTTACAGCTGTGAGCAAGTGAACTTTAAGTGCTAAGACTGCTACAGAACAGCTGCTTTCTCATCTTTTTTTTTTTCCCTCCTTCTTTTTCAAAGAGACTGGCCTTAAAGCAGTATCCACGTCAGCAGATTAAAAGGGATTGTTCACAACAGAAAGTCCAGCAGGAGGAACTTCCCTGAAATAAGCTGTTCTGGGAGGAAGCCAAGTTAATAGTTTTTTTATCAGTACTATAACAAGGCAGTAGGGTGACTCTAATTACCAGTGCTTAATGAGCAGCCCAACACTATATGAGGGAGAATAATAGTCCTGAGTCTTGTGGCCATTAAGGATGTAATTTTAAAAATATTTTTTGGGTTTCAGTCTTTTGGTTTTTTGATGCCACTTGCTTCCCACCAAGCCAACCCTGCCATACGAGCACCACCCTCATTCACCATTGCAGGTTCCAAACAAGAGCCAAACTTCAAGGTACAAATTCCTAGAAATGAAACTTGAGTGTTTCAGCTGTTCACAAAACTAACTACACATTTTTCAGTTAAAAATAAAAGAATTGCCTAAAGGGTGGAGCAAGAAGAACACGATTTGACCAGGTCTTCAGCTGGTATAACAAGATAGAGACCATTGACACGCGTCATTGAAAATATCATCTGAAGCGGAATTGTGGTCAAAAAACTTTCAATAATCACACAAGCCTTAAAGAGTGAAAAGCAATAACTATTTCAAAAATGCCGAAGACCATTCTTTTAGGAGAATCTTTAATTTGCTGATGACTTTCTGTACATAGGGATTTAGATAATTGCTGAAGTGATGTCAATATTCACTAACAAAGAAACTTTCGGGAAGTAGCAAGAGGTCTGCAGGTCTCATCACCATCGTTACTGCCATCTGTGGACAACGGTGGGCAGCGCGTGCTGCAGCCGGAGAGCCGGATCTCTGGCCTATCAGTTCTTGCAGGTGACGAGGGGGTGTATGGTCAGGCTTCAGCAGGGTTTTTGGTTGTTTTCATTTGGAAGTACCTTGATTTAGTAGAGTGTGCTGCATGAGACACAGAGAAACATTTTTTGTGAGCTTCTATGTTCTGGACTCTGATGGGTATTGGAAAATATTATTGAAACTATGCAAAGTGGATTATCCAAACTTTTTGTTCAATTTCCTGACTTTTGGGGAAAAAAAAAAGTCCTGAGAACAAATAATATCTCATTATACCACGTCAGATGACATTAGAATAAAATTGATGTGATGAATAACATCAAGAATCAGTTTTTATGCTTGGAATTAATTTTCTGAATAGTGATCCACTGAACGTTGCCATAATTAATGCATTCTTCGTAAACCTATTAGCACATCTTTTTTAGGGGTGAATTCACCATGCAGTTACAGCTCCACTTTTAAGTGCTCACCATCATCAGCTGCAGCCAGAATTTCAAGAGCACAGTTTTAATATTGACACCAAGAATGTGGCCAATGCATTTCTAGATCTAAGAGGGAGCTCAGTGTATTTTTTTCATTTCAACTGATCACCACTTCTTTAAACAAAAATTAAGTAACTTATGGTTTGTTCTGTGGGCTTTTCAGTATTCCCAGGACACTAAAGTAAGGCCTGAGGCTCGTGGGCTCAGTCCTGTCCATTGAAATGGGAAGACGACACAAGTTTCTCATACAGGTTTTCAGTGAGCATCTCAAGATGGAGCATTGATTGCACATTCTGCCCCCACGCTGGCTTTGTCTCCAGGAGAGTTAGCATTCGTGGTGTCACTCAAAGTGAACTTTTACTGCCCACAACAAGCTATTTCTGTAGCAAAGGTCAGATTTGTTATCTATCAGGATGTAGCAGCACAGTCGAATAATGAGTTGCCACAATGAACCGGCCTTTTTACCTTCTGAATGGGCTTCTAAATCAAGCAGAGGGAGCACTGACTGAAAATCATTGGGTCTGTCTACTTGAAAGGTCATAGTCTGAAATACTGCAAGATAATTTCACCCTGGTTTATATAGTGAAACAATCTCTAGCACAAAACCCACCACCTACACCGGTTGTTCGGTTCTCTAGCCTTTTGGGGATTTGAGAATAGTAATCAGAAAAAAGAAAGACTACTTGGATCTGTCACAGACCTAAATTAGTCAAGGAAAGATAGAAAACAATAATGATTTGGCTTTTTTTAAATTTATTTTTTGCTCTGTGGTGAAAGCCACCATAGCTTGCAATGACTTTCCCTAGAGAAGGCACATGCTTCCTTAATGCCTTCCTTGGCCAAGGGAGGAGGTTACCACAGCCCATGTGGGGGCTGCACGTCTTTCCAGGCCTTGCTTTCGGTAAGCAGTTTATTTTGTTGTGCTCAATACTCAGTTAAATATACCCATTTCCTTTCAACCTTACCTCTCTGTTCTAAGGCCCTTCTCTTTACACTCCTCAGTCTAGACAAGGTATTTCTTAAACACAGGGCTGCGACTTCCAGCATAGCCAAAGACAGACGTGCAATTCACACGTTCTCTCGGCCTGTGACAGCAACCTCCAGTTTTCAACCAGTTAAACATTCATCAGCTTTGTCAAATGGAGACGCAACATCCTTAGGTGTGTAAAAGCAATACTCAACATTATAAAAGTAAAAAAATAGACTTCAGTAACTGGTAAATTAAGCTCTTAATAAATACAAATGCTGCTTGATCGGTTTTGGAAGGGTGTTCGGCCCTTGGCATATGGATGAACATCCGATATTAGGCAAAAACTTCTCTGTCTTTCCTAAGCCAAACAAAGTTCGTTGTCAGTAGCACTGGAAACGAACAAAATTCTGCTGTTTAAGTGAAGAATATCAGTCTAGACAGGGTCCAATTCTCTACCTGAAGTTGGCTTTGCACTGCTGTGTTATTTACCTTTATGATGTTACATCACTACATCCAGCTTTTTCCAACAGCCATAAAAATATTTAGTTTTACTGCTGCAGGACAATGTTATGACTTGCAAAATATCCTGAGCTCCTGGACCTGAGAGTGAATTTGTGAATTTCCACCTGAGTGAATCTGTCCTCCTCTGATGCAAGGCAATTTCACCTCTTTGGTGCAGGAGGCAGAGCTTTTTTGGCTACTGATCTGAGGCTGCAAAGCAAAGTACTAAGAGTAAATGATTACCACAGACCTTTCCATCTTCCCTATCAAAACCCACCAGGTATCTCTGAATTACTCTTCTTCACTGAATGCCGAGCAGTGGGTAAAAAAAAAAACAACAAAAAAAACCAAAACCACATGCACCCTGTGAAAATAAAAAAGAGCGCTCCATGTCTCACACGGTGCTCTCCAGAGGCAGGATGAAAGAAAAGAGAATAAACCATGTCTGACAGATGTTAATGAAACACAGAGACACATTTTAATGAAGCACTGGAAAGTGGCCAGTCTATTGTAGTTAAGACATTATAAGCCAAACAGGAAAAGGAAAAGACACAAAGAATTTTAACTTTTTTCTAAAAAGTATCCTTCTTTAATGATGTTTGGAAGAGTTCTGTATGGTTGTCACAGGGCATCTTCATGGATACAGGAGCAGAAACCCTTACCTCCTGAGAGGCAGAAAAGTGCTCTGATGACAGTAAGGTTCTCGGGCACCAGCACAGCTCCATCCAGATCTGCTTGTTAAATCCTCCTGTAGCTACCTGGGGAACGGGTTCAAAAGGTCAGTAAGCACCACGAATTCCAAATGACCGTTCCTGAATTTGGTTTAAAAAAAATCCTGGATTTTTCTCTGTTGTCCCACAGTAAATGCTACTCAAGCAGTTTAGAGTGATGCTGCAGAACAGCTCTTCCCAGGGACACCCAAAAACTTCCCACTGTTCTCTGAAAAGGTATCATCTGGTGACATGGCCGCTGTTGCTTGGAGCAATACAAGACTGTGCCTGGCTGCTTTGAACTGGATCTTGTGTTGCATTCAGCCCACTTCTCTGTTATCTGCCATCACCTAGGGAGGTTATGATATTTAAACGTATTAGATTTGAAACAATATTAGGAGGAATAAAATATTAAACTAAATGTAATAAAGAGATAAAGAAACACGTGCACAAGGTAAAATGCTAACTTTAAATATTAAAAACCAAACCAACACAAATGAGTTGAGGGAACTTGTGGACTGGCAGTCTCAAGATTTATTCCACATTATTATATTAACTTCAGGATTTAAATTTGGCTTTTGTTCCAAGTAGACTCCTTAAGGAGTTGTGGCTAATTTTCCACATACTTAAAAGTGTACACTGAGCCCTCCCAAAAGAGTAATTTCATTAATTGCTTGGTACTGCTGCTGCTTGGATTTATAATCCTTTTTTTAATACAAAGAGTATTCAAGCCAAGACATCTTCCCTACATGAAGCACCACAAAAGATTACCCTCTATGATTCTGTTGACACAGTGGTCCTCTGCAAATTTCATGATATTTCTGGAGAGGGATCTGTTTATAATAATATTAATGTGCACATGATCCCTACAAGCCTTCGCTTTAATCTTGGTTAAATAGCCACGTTATTAAGTAGTAATTCTTGGTGCTGGAAGAACATCATAATCCCGTGAGACAAAACAGGAACAGGGAACGTATAAGGCACTGGCATTTTAAAGCTAATTTAAGGAGGATTTATCACAATTAGAAAAAGAGATAATGAGGGATATATGCAAATTGTCTGGCTAATAGTGATCTGCATTCTACCACCGTCATCAAGCGGAAGCATAGGTTAGAAGGGCAAACTCCTGCCCTGTCTGCAAACACTGATGTGACTGCCTCGGCACAAGCCAAGCGTCTCCAACACCACTTTCCGAAGAATCAGTGCAAGAGCAGCTGTGAGTAGTATTTAATAGCCCCAGACAACTGAAATGTTATTGAAAAGAATAAGAGAATTTCTGTGTCTTAAGGCAATAAAATTAACCCTGCCTTCCCCTCTGGTTTATCTACAGAAGAAATTTTACCTAGGACAAATTTTATCGACTGCACTCATGATTTCTGCAAAGAAAGGTTTGTGAAGAGGCGAATGCTGGCTTAAGTCTTCAGGATTAAGAAGTTGCTTAAGTACTATCTCACAGGCGTTCTGCATCTCCTGCTAGAGCTGCCCGTCTGTCTCTACTGAACAGGTGGGAGCACAGGTACCAAGCTCAATGCCATTAATACTCCACAGGCTCCGATTTCAGGCCTGCCTTCTAAAACTTCTGGTTCCTAGTCCCCTTTTAGTGATTATATAGACTTTATTCCTGTCCGTGCTAAAACTGTGTTTTCTCTGTAAAGCTAAAAGTCTGTGTGTGTGTGAATGGATCAGTGGGTGAATGGAAGGAAGAAAGTAAAGCAAGCAAGCAAGGCACACAGGCAAAATGCTAGGGGTTTTGAGCTCCCTCCAGAAGTGGCATTAGTATTATGTGAGAATGGCAGCTGTGCTTGGCAAGAGCTGAGCTGAAATCCGCATCGATGAATGGTAGGGAAAAAAAATAAAATTGGGCCATGGAAAGCAAGCCATCTGATGGATGTGAGAGAGGTGGATATTTGAGAAGGTTAATCCTAATAGAGAAAGCAACAAAACATATGAAAGGAGTCTAATGTGTGCCAGTTCCCAGGAAAAAAACATTTTTAACAACCGTTCTGCTACAGGGGCAAGCTCTAAATAATGGGCAAGCACTGTCAAAGATTTGGCTGACTAGATTCTTCTCTGCAGCAATACAAACCACACTGCTTATAGAAAAGAAATTAGTAACAGAATCTGATGTTCCAGGTTTTATTACTTTTGGCTAGTTGTAGTTGAACGTGAATCTTGCAGAAGACCTCTTCAGAGTCTGGGGATCCATGTGAAATGAAAACCCCAGGTACATTACCTAAATGTATGCAAAAAAAAAAATAGTAACTTTGGTGTCAGTGTTAGCAGTGGGTTTTGTTATATTTTGCTGTCTGTTTTTCTTGGGATTATGGAAAAGAAATACCAGGATCTTTAAAATACATTAGCCCAAATTTGGAATACTTACTTTATCCATTGCCTCCGTGTGGCAAATTAAATTTCAGGGCAACATGAATTAGATTTTGGAGCAAGTAAAAGGGTCAGCCTGAGGGTCTGTAGCCCCATCAATAATAGAACTTGTGTTCTAATATGAAATTAATTCAGCACATCCTGTGTTACGTGGATAATTTAACACAGCAGCTTTCAAATTTGCTGAGACTGAAGGCTAAAGTCTCAATAAGTCATTTAAAACATTTTCAAAAAATTGAGATGTAGTAATTTTTCAGCTTACCTGACTCACAACTAGGTTATGTGCCAAAACTACGGAATAGAATCACTTCATTCCTTTTTAAGCCCTGCACTGGTTAGAGCCTGTACTGATTTATTTTTTTTAAAGTGAAGCTATAAACCATTTTTTGTGACTGATAAGAAGGGCAGCAAGAAACACACTGTGTCTTTGTAGCTTCCAAGTGTGCTTACTACTATAAAAACCAGCTTGATGCAAACTTAAACCCAAGCTGCTGATGCAGACTTAGCAGGAAAGCCCTCAGAGGAAGGGATGTGCATAGAAGAAAAGCAGAATTGACTGAAACAAGTAGGTCTGAAATTAAATGCAATGTTTCTAGTCTTTCTTACAAAATCAAGAGATGGTTCCTTTCCATCTTGAATTCTCCAGATGTGTCTGACCTTATTTTTCTCCTGTTGGATATATTTTTTTCTATGCAATCATCTAGAAATTATTCAGGGAGGTTTTGCTTGTGTTTGTGGGATATTGTAGGTTAGATAAAAATTTGGTATGTGCTTCAAATAAATTTAAAACTTGAAACAGTTTGATCTTTCATTATCTTTCTGTATTAACTCTGTTGCTAAATTCTTCTTGTTGCTCTAGTGAGGCTGAATTTGCCCTTTCAGTAATTCTGCAGAACTAAATCCAGAGGTAAAACAGAATCAATATTAATCTTCTTGTGCCAAGGGGAAAACAAGTGTCTGCCCCTGTGGTCCGTCTCTAGGCTAGAACTGGAAGAGCTCCCACTTTGTTTAGTGCAGTTTAAACTTGTCACTGTAAGTGGATTTTTGCCAGCCTAGTCTCAAAGTCTGTCCCTGCGGCCCCTGCAGCCTCTTGCAACTTCAGCTCCCGTTGTGTCCTCTTCTCTAGAGATCCTCATACCATTTTCCTCACCTTAGAAATTTTCAGTACTGCACTAAATTACATGACTAAAATCTCACAGGCATGGTTTGTTTCTTCAGTAAGTACCAAGAGATGGGAGTCAGAAATAGAGCACTCGCTGTGCCACAGGGAAAATGTGGTAACGTGAATACAGTCTCCAGCTCCTTTCAACTTGTGGAGTTTTCCTCTCCTCCACCCTCCCGGTCCCACAGCTCTGTGACTGTGTAGGGAATATTAAGAAAAACAGGTAACCAATATAGTGCAAACATTCTAAAGGAAACACACAGTTACTGAAGCCTGAAATAACTTGGTTTTGACATAAAATCCCCACCAGGTGAGCAAATCCAGTTGCCCTTAGCAAGTAACGGTTAATATACTGCAAATCTTGCTTTGAGCAACACTAACTACTAAAACAAGACTGAAAACCATGTCCAGTCCCACACGTGTTTCTGCTTCTTGGCCATTTCAGTTGTTTCTTCATCAAATTAGCTCTCTAGAGTCAAGATAAAGATACAGATGTCTTGGGTCTGTTTACATGGTGCATCAGAGATCTCTGACGCGTTCTGTTCCACACACACAGACCTGCACAGCTCTGCATAAAGATGCCAGCTCAAGTCCCAAAAGCAACACATAAGCTGCATCTGGCGTCATCTGGCATATGCTTCAGGCTTACTTCTCAGAGCGGGCTGTAGATGCAGCGAGGATCTCTCCCAATTCTAAAGCCAGGCTGGCCCTGCACATGTACAGATCCCCATGTTGACTGATTTTTAGAATCCTTGTTTTCCAACAGGGAAACAGAGTTTGTTTCTGATTTGGAGCACTTTCATGTCTCTCATGGAATAGGGTCAATTTGAAGTGTTACTTTTAATTCTAGCAATTTTCTGATCATAAATACAAGGTTTTCTAAATGGAAATTTGTTTTGAAATAAAAAATAAGTTGTTTTCAAACAACATTCAGAGGACAGAGAAGTGTTGAGCATTTGATAAATTTTAATTGGTTCTTATTCCTTAAAAGCTAGAGGCTAAAATCATCATTAGCACCTAAAGACAGACATTAACAAGGCCTGAAAGCAGGTGGAAAATACCGCATCACTTACTCCATATACTTACTTTCTACTAAAAAAATACAAGTAGGCATAACCAAAAATCAATATAAATGGGAAAAAATTCACAGCTGTAGGGAGTGGCAGTAGGTGTGTGCCCAAGCCCTTTGAGTGCTATGTTGCTGCTGTGCCGCACTGGAAAGAGGGGCTGCACAGAACTCCAGAGTGGCTGTCACCCTGTGGGACAGAAAGGAAAGGGAAAGGACAGCCAAAAGGTCTTGCTGTGATTCTGAGAAAGAGTTGAGGGTGTCTTCACATGTACTAACATTGTTCACACAAATAAAGCATTTGGAAATGACTTCTTTCCCGAATGCGTATTAATCAAAATGGTTCAATCTGCAATAAATTCTAAACATGCAAGAAATATCAGGGATTTCTATCACTGTGTACTGGCCCACTGTGCACAGTAGTAAATCTTCCACTAGATTTGAATTCCAGCAGGAGTCCATGAAAGGACATGTCACTGTTACTCTGCACTTATTTTTGCACAGCAGATTTGTGCCTTCCTGGAATAGACCTGCTAGTCAGCAGCAGCATCTGGTATCGTCAGAAAGTTCTAAAAAAATATAGTATTAGATCAATCTGTTCATCCTAGAAGAAATTTAGTTCATTTTGCTGTTTGTATTTATGGGGCGGTTGTTCTTTTAGCACGTACAGCTTGCACAGATATACAGACAAAGCAGCAGAACAAACAGGTTATTTTTTTTCATTTAAGGATGTAAATTACTAAATCATTTAAGCATACGCCTAAACTCAGTGGGTTTTAATAAGATTTAGCCACATGCTTAAGGTAAGTAGGTATTCAATGCCTTATGAAAAAAATGGCTATCTAAGGAAAGCACCTAGTGATATAACAGTACTTTTTTACTGCATCTAAGAGGCTTCAGTTCAATGCACAGCATGGTATTAAACTTCTGAGATCAATCTACTTAGTTCTTTTGCATGCTGCAGAAAGACAGAGATGGACAGCAGTCGTGGTTGTCCATGTTTTTATGTATTTTATAATAGTAGTGATCCTTTAGTCTCCTGTCCTAGTCTAATGTCTGAGCCGTCCACTCCTGCAGGCCGAGGGGGTGTATCTGGATAACTCTCCCAGTTCCACACCGAGCTGCTTTAAAAGGTGATTGTTTTTCTCGATGTATGATACCACAATTATCTGGGTACTCGAATTTCATGGCCAGTGGTCACCTTCATGAATAAAATTTCATGACAGTGGCCTAGGCTGTCTTTGCCAAGCTGTTAGCCTGGCTCCACTCTATAAAACTATAACACGTGCAGTACAGTAGGTTAATGATTGCACAAGTCAAACTACTGTTACCTTCCCAGCTGAAGGTTATCAGCTTTGACAGCGTTTGCTGATGTCCAGTGAACCATAAGCCATATTCTAAGAGTACTTATCACTTTACGGTCTTACTGCCAAGGCAATTCATGAGCAGTTTGTGAGGAAAAAATGTGAACAGGGCTGAGGAGGACACATGAAATTTTGGAGGGGAAAAATAAAGTATTAGGCAATGCTAACTCATCAAAATAGGCCATGAAATAGGCTATAAAAGAGATGAAACAATAAGAGAGACATCATAGTGGAAATAACTACAGGACCATCCGTGTCAGTTTGGTACATACTTTTCACTCGCTCCCATACCTGCCTGATTTGAAAGCAATCTTTGACATTTGGGCTCTGTTAGGACACTTCTTGCCATGAGATCACTCTATAGTTTCACAAATATTGAAGTCTCTCACAGTGCCTGTGAGGTAGATCAATGAAGTTATCTCATTTTTTTCAGATGAATAAATTACAACATAGAGGTGAGTGATATTTTTTTTCTTTTTCTTTTTTCCCCTGAGACCACAGCAAGCCAGCCATAAAGCCAGGAGCAAGATCCCAAGAGTCCTGGCTCCTTCATCCTTGTTTTATAACCTGCACTGTGCTACCTCTGATTTAAGAGAGCCCTGGTAAGGAATTTTTGTGTGTTAAATATCATGTCTGATTATGAGTCAGATGTGTCTATACGTGGTGCTACTCCCTATGCATTAAAAGAGAAGGAGGATGTGCTGCTCAATGGGATTATAGTTATGCCAATCAGCTACAGAAATGTGGATTGACTGGAAATAATATATTTTGCATTAGATAAAGTATACATTAAGTAAAACATTTTTATTCCGGAATGTAGCAAGAATACTGAATGGCTGTTTATTGGTAGAGGTTTGATTGACAACATTGTGGTCCTAATCAAAAAGAAACCCCTAATAAGTTTCCTTTTGAAAAGCAAAGGGGTAAGCACTAAGATTTTCTGGCTAAAAATATAAAATCAGTCATTCTGTAGAATGTATATTTACAATCAGTTATTAGAAATATAGAAAGAACTGAAAAAAATTACAGGGGAATAAAGATCGACTCAACTGATAGCTGAATATTAAATATTAACAATGTTCATAAGAACGAGGGAAATTACAAAGGGCTTGCCAAACTGTGAATTGTCCAAAATGACTGACTGAACCACGAAGTTAAACATCCTCGGGCAAGGCAAACTATATACCAGCAAAGGTCATTACAGTTTCCTCATCGGGTTTAGCTCTTTCACTTTGCAGTTGAGCTGGGTTCTTTAAAATAGTTTTGAGTATGCAGATGTAAAGGTCTTGGTCTGTGTTAAACAGAGAGGCTTTGAAACCAATTCCCCCCAACAGTTGTTAATGAATACTAGCAGGTTATTAGGATGTTACTTGTTGCAGCTTCACTGTGTGTGAAGGCTGCATCAGCCACACAATGGTTAAAGATCACAGGTTTAATTAGCTGTATTTTATGGGGCTTGCCTTTAGGCCTCAGAAATAAAAGGACTGAAAGAAGAGCAAAGGAAAGATTTTTCTGTCTTCCATGGCTGCAGTCTCAGGATGGCGGCCTGCCAGAGTGCTCTGCACTGCATCTATGCCATTGCACCTATTACCATCGCATTGCTGTTTCAGGTTGTGGCAATAGAATTGATTTCCTTTATTATGTCTGTATTCCATTTGCACAGGATTTACTAAAAAACTAGAACTGATGTGAAACACTGAGAAACTTGTGATCACTTTCCTCATGTGTAGGTAAACATACATCTATATTCAGAAGTCTGCTGACAATATTGCAGAATATTGCATATTTTCTGCGATTGATTTGAGCAACAGGAACAGCGGGAGTCTAACAGCAGCTCAAGTACCCTGTTCGCAAGATAATGGTGCACTGTTAACTGAATCAAAGCTAAGACTAAGCAATACTTGAAGCTTATTACCATTCAAGCGAGACCAGTTAAAAAGCGAGCACCAATTTAGAGCTAGTGACCTTGAGGTGTGAGTGTTGTATTATCGGATACAGCTAAATATGGATCTGGCTCAGCTGAGGGGTAGGCACGAACTCACAGTAAAGAAATTATAAGTAACAAGGTACTGCATGAGAGGCTCTGTCTGCCTTGCTTTCAGCCCTCATTCCCCACAAAATCAGAAAATTGATGGTAAATGCACAATATCTTATCGTCCATGGGTGGTTAGAGAATTCCAAATTGAAAGGGGCTGAGGTTATTCTTGCCTAGCAGATGAAACGCTAACTATATTTCAGTGCATTTATGTATAGCAATGGAAAACATAATTTATCTGGGATGTCAGGAACGACATTGCTTTTCATTAACCTTAAGTAATGTTATGAGGCTTTGCTCTGCTACTATGTAGGTACACGTACTGCCAATTTCTGTGCATATATATAGATACAGAATTAAGACTGTTGGAAATTCCTCAAAACCTTGCTAGGAGAAACCTGTTAAGAGCTTGTAGCAGGTATTTATTTTGTGTTTTAAAAATTCAATAGCCTCAAATTAATCTGCCCTCTGGTAATCCACAGAATAGTGATTGAGCCAGACACTTAGCTGGTGTAATGTAGTGAAGCTCTTCTGAAAGCAACAGTTAGGCTGCTACTCTAAGATATAAGAGGCTTAGGCTCAATTCCCTAATTTACCACCGATCTCTTGTGAAACCCTGGGCAAATTCTGTATTTCTAGATGAAAAAAGGGTTTACAGGCATCGAACAAAGTTTGAATCCTGGCAATGCTCAGACTTCCTACATGATGCGTTAAGGACAGCAAGGCTCATTACATGGAATGCTCCTTAGCATCCTCACATAATTTCTATGTGCCTTTAGGAAGCCAATTCTATGATATTCCCAATAAGAATCCTCTGGTACTGCTTACATCAAGAGCGGAGCACCTAGTTTCTTGCTGCTCCTGAAGACAGGCAAGAATTAGGAGCCAAGCTATTAAGTACAGCCATGATAAAAGCCTTTGTGGACAGGCTCCGGTCAAGCCGCAGCTGAGAGCATGTTTCAAGCATCAGATCTCTGGAATTGGGCATCAGAAGAGAGACTTCAGAGAAATTAATGATTCTAACATTTAACCTTTCTATTGTTGCTTCACGACCTCAATATGGAATTGGAAGGTAAATGCATTAAGGAGTATAAAGCATTCAGTTATGGTAGCAATGGGGACCATATAAGTAGCTAAAATTAATAGATGCTGTCATTTATAACTGCTGAGAGTTTGAGTGCCAGAGTGCACTACAAGTGAGGATGGGGTGAAGGTCTGAGCACTTCAGAGTTAATAGCCTGATCTCTGATCCATACAGGCAGAGCTGGCTGGGGGGCCATTCTATGGAGATGAGACAAACCATAAAGGTCTACCCCGCAGGCAAGACTGCAGAATAGGCACCTTCATAGCAGCAAAGCAAATACTGGATGTAGATGCTCTGTAAGCAAATGGTCAAGTTAGCGGTGATGTCAGCGCCCTTTCCATAGTTTTGTTTTTCAGTTCATAATGGAAGAAATCTTTATTGTGGACCCAGTTCCAGGTGTAAGTGGATGGAAAACGTTTTAGGGAACAATCTGTCATAAGAAAGGGTGGAAAAATGGGCCTGGCAACAATTTTAGAGGTCAAAAGAAAATGAGAAACAAGCAGGAGAAAATATTAAATCAAATGAGAAATGTATGGTAGGCCTTCTGTGAAATTAGAGAAATGTTTTTGGGCAAATTCAGCAAAATTACCACAGGACAAGTATCTAAGGAAGACGGGTGTGTGAGCATGCGTGTAGTACATCAGAAAACAAGTTTTTAACGCTTCCCACCTAGAGGATACTGCTTTGTCAAACAACATCTCAGCACAAACTGAAAAGCTATTTGCTCTCTGTTACTTTTGATGTTGACAGCATTTTCTCCAGCCTCATCTTCTCCCCCTCTTCACGTCTGACCAAGGACAGGTATTGGTATCCACTTTGACTATTCAGGAACATTTTCTGACACAAAATCTCACTTTGAGAGAAGTGGGGCAATATATGGATGAGTTACTTATTGCTGGGTTTCAAAAGCTCCTTTAAGTAGGACTACCAAAAGACAATGATTTCTCAAGTGTGTTAGTGGGAGCCAAGCATTGTCCTTAGTGATGAGAAAAACTTGCACCGAACTATTGATAACTCCTGGCATTAGGCTTTGCATAGAATGAAGCATGTACAGGAGAGCTCCGGCCGTCTTAAAGTGCTCCTTCTGTACAAGACAAGCAGAAAAGGCTGAAACAATTACAGCTCTGCAGCTGGCATATTTTCCTTGTACATTGTATGTGCTGTTAAACTGCACAAAGTCCCTACCAAAATCAGCATGAACTCTGCTATGCATCCCTGTCTCTGTAACGGGGATTGTTCAGGCAGGGAACTCCTGTCCAAACTGGTGGTCCTGAGCAGGCATTTGCACCATCCAGCATGTGTCTAATGAGTCGCTGCCTTTGCCTCTCCCTATGACCTCTGATACCTATAGGCGATGCAAGTACCCACGTCCCTTCTCCTCCCTGCCAGGGCTGCTGTTCAGTGGTCAGCCGGAACAAACACAGACCAGGACTGAGCAGGGACCCAGTTCAGGTCTCCTGCATCCTAGCCTGGTTTCACAAAGACTGCTTTCATGCTGTAATTCAGCGATGGTTTTCAGAAAGCATCAGTGCAAAGCCAAGGCTTATGGTTCTTCCAACCATAAGCTGACCTAAGCTGAGAGGTCAAAAGTATAGTTCAGCTCTGAATTTCACGCATCTTTTCAAGCAGAGCTATGTGTACAGTTTAGTGGTCTTTCTGCTCACAAGATCAGAAGTAGGGAGTGCACATAAATGAATGTCATTGCAAGGAAAAATGAGTGTCCTAAATTAGCAGAAAAGATGGAAGAACTCTTGTTTGTTTTCAAAACTAACCACATTAGTAAGCACCAACAGACTTGGTGTAATGGTGTATGAGAAGACCTCTGACATATTGATCGTGGTAGAAAAAGCAGTTCTTGGAGGCTCTTCCTCACAGCTGTCATCACCACAAATAGTTCAAATAATTTTTATACTCTTCTAGTGTATTAAATATTTCAGTAAAAAATTCCTATATTGTTGACAAACTCAAGTACAGACAAGCTGAAATTTCCAGTTTGCCTACAGAACATGTGCTGTCTGTTAAGAGTGAGCATGCCCAGTGCATCCAAAACTGTTCTCTGGTTTTGGAAATACCAGTGGGATTCCTGCAGTGTGTGAACTGTACCTTTTAGACATAATGAGAATTGTTTCACATAGCATTAAATTACTGGTAGCTGCATGGTCTTGCAAATGCCAGTGCACCAGCTCCCTGGGTAAAATGTACTGCAGAGAAATGTTTGCCAAAAACATCGGTATGGAGAAGCAGCCAAAGCAGCAAGTATATTTTGAGGTTTACAGCTGTTTTTAGCAGAGATTCAGAGATTTTTACCTTAAGTTTCAGAGCAACAAGCAATAATTTCACCCTGCTCCATCCTGATACAGGGCATGTACCTTCTGCAATTGCTTTCCTTACTGAACTTAATTACAGTGAGCTCACGCTCCACGACAGGTCGCTGTACAACCTGTTCCGTTTATATACATGCTGCAAAACCCAGTGAACTGCAATGCAAACTAAGAGTCTGAACTCCAGGAGAAATGTGTGCGATTCTCCTGCTCCACAGTACTTGAGGCTCAGCATCACACAGAGGTGACAATGCCATAAATCTCCATTTAGGCCACGTGCATTAATCTATGAGCACCAACTGTGCAGAGAGCCCGTAGGTCAGAGCCACGCATGTTGGAGAGCAGTCACTAACCACGCAGAAGTGCGGTGGAAGTAAAAGAAATCTGAATAATTTCTTCCTCAGAAGGGGGCTCAGTCCAAACATGGGCACACTTTATTTCTGTGTTCAGGCTAAGAAACCAGATGAACGTTTGCCTCCCTTAGCAACAGGGAAAGATATTTTTCAGCTTTCATTGAGTTATGGCATTAAAATCTGCATTTATTTGTTTCTTCTATTAACAGGTGGATATATAGCCGAGTCTTTCCATTTAACAAGTTGGCAAAATTTTCTCTACGTCTTCCACAGTAGGAAAATCACTGCCTTTCAAGTGGGCCTTTTGGTAGGTCCCCATAGCTCTGTCTCCACTATTGGAAAGATGTTTTGTTTTCTTTTTTAACTTTCTGTTAGCTCTGAAGCAATGAACGTGTGGTAAAATCTACACCTGGGGGGGGATTTTTCCAACAAAACCCCTCTGATAAGCAAATACTGATTTGTCATATCAAAACTGTTCCTGGGAATCTGTTTTCATTCAATTCTAGTTCTGAAATTGTCAGCATATCTGGTTCTGCATTCTCAAAATGAAAGCTAATGTTTTTTGGCTTTGAAAATTTTTTTGATTGACTTGGACGAGAAGTGTAGTTTCAACTGTCCTTTTGTTAAAGAAAAAAAACAACAAAACCACTAGGGAAATCCTAACACGGGCAAAATACTTTGTCATTTTTTATATGGTACAAAATAGCTCATAGGTGTGTTCAGTTTAAATAAAACAAATAAAAACATACAAACATTGTAACATTTCCTTCCCTAACAGAAAAAAAAAACAAATCAGGGACAGAGAACCTGTATCCAAATGACCCTCTTTAATAACGAACTGTCTACTGAAAGAGTGTTTCCTCAGTTCAACTAAGAGACTTCGTGATAGATGAGACTTGCTGAGACCTCGGATAAAGGCTCCTGTGGAAGAGCGTAACTGATGGAGAGCTCAAAATCACGGCACTGGCTGCTTCTTGCTTTCCCTAAAATCATGACCTTGGTAGCTTTTCAGGTCGTGCCTGTGTTTCCTATAACGCATTTATTTGATGTGAGCTAACATTCTTCTAAGCTGCTTTGTCAAGAGATTGAAGTTATTAGTAAAATTATGACAACATTTGTTGTCCCTTATGAGAGATGGAAATTAATTTTTTACTTCATGTTATGTATATACTCAGTTTGAGTAACGATAATTATAGCATCCAAGTAGTTCCTTCATTTACTTTGGCATCACACAATTTTTTTAAAACTAAAAACCTAAGAAAATAGATTTTATTTTTAGAAGGAAGAGGAGTAAAATGAACCCAGCAAAGGCTATAAACCAAATTAAGAACACAGATTTGTAAGCTTCTTTACCTTTAAAAACTAGACAGAGCAAAATCTGTTGCTATTGTTATTTTTATCCTGAGAAGTCACCCTGCGCTACAATATACTAAGTGGTACTATGTACACTGCTCACTGTAAAACAGCTAAACATCCATGAGTCATTTGTTTAATCATTTCTGAGTTTTTATGCTAAGCACCTGCCTTTTAATTTGCTACGACCAACCTGAAACATCTGTCAATTTTTTCCCCATGAATTAATAACTCTGTAATTAAAATCCAGCAGAGAGCTCAGCTGAGACTCCTGGTTAATTAGGACAGGAGATAGCCATGTGAGCGGCATGGCATTACATTAGTTGGAGGAGGCTTGGATTTGAACCAGGGCTCTGTGGGTGACACGGAGCTACCAGTCCAGGATTTAACTACGAAGCTTTTGGATATTTGTTCCAGTAGCCAGTACATCTATTTGTGGGCAATCAAATATTGCTGAAATTATTTAATCAGGATGCAGTACCTGAAAACTATTTTCTTTAAATGTGTATTTTTAAAGGATCTGCTTTTAGTTATTGCTATTCTCCAAATACTAAGAAAATGAGAAGAAACAGTGCTGAACAAAGCTCTTGCCTAGAGCTGTTTTGCACTTCAAGTGGCAGTGGGAGTGTCAGGAAGAGAAAAATAGCTTTCTTGGTAAAGGCCATACCTGCCGCTAATGTGCAAAGCTGAAGATTTTAGTTTCTTCCTGGATTGCTTTCTACACTGATAATTGCAATGGTGTCCAAATAATCCAGGTTGTTTCGGGTACTGAAAACATCAGCTTGATGCAGGTTGATTCCTGCATATTTTGAAAGGATTCATATACCACATACTTGATACATAAGGATTTGGCGATTGTTTTTTGCTTTTTGTTTTGTTTTAAAACAGTAGACAAAAATATTTGTTGTCATATCACATCTCAGCCCACCTATAGATGAAAACATCTGAAGACCTCATCACTTGTCAAGTCTTTTTTTAATTTTAAAAAGTGCACCAATTAATATCACAGGATTTTTCAAACTTTTTCACTGAAGGCAAAGAAATTTGTATTGCAGCTAAGAGTGAAATACGAAAGATTTTTATCATAAGCTTCAATAATATGAAAACAAAATTAAACTAAACTTGTAGCACACAATAATGTATACCGTATGTAATATGAGTGTCCTGCTGTGTACCACAGAGGCAAAAAGTGTCGTGGTAACTCAGAAAGCATTCCTGTTTTAATTGGACAATTGTGTTTTACTACTGTCCAAATTCACAAAGGATCTTCTGTGAAATAAACTTCTTTAAATAACCTCTAATGTAAAGAGATGTTTGGCCAATTCACATATTCATTGTTAGCTTAAATATGAAACAATTATTTGCCATTTTCCTTTGCAGAGAAGATGATAGAGAGGTTCCCAAGTTATGATATGCTAGTCTGCTGTAAATCTTGAGTTAGTGAGTTCATACCTTATTTTCCCTTTTGAGCTTGCACTTTATGCAGCAGTGTATATATATAGAGAAGTTGCATGCCATTCATGGGGAAAATATCTACAATTTAAGATTCAGGAAGTTTTTTGTTTCTTCTTAAGTCTTCCTGTGAGATTCAAGCAGAGGATTCTACCTACCAGTGGATAAGGTATATTTAATAATTAACCTCATACAGGAAAGTTGAGTCAAGACTTGCAATATTCTGCAGTATAATAACGATTTCATCGCTTCTTTCTAAATCTAGACTCTATTGACAGAAAATACGCCTCTGGAGAGAAGCTGGGGGAACTGGATGATGCATCTTTGAGAAGGTGAACTTGAGAAAAGGCTTTGGTAAGTTTCCTAAATATACGACAGAATATTTATCTCCAGCCTTGATCCAGGGAAAAGGGAGGATTGTTTCCTGAAAGGGAGGAGAGGTAGGAAAGCTTTTGGATTAACAACACATCATGAGGGTAGAATCCCAGAGGGAGGTAATGTGTAATATCTTTAAAAAATTAAAAAAAGCTAATAGATATAAAATACTTGTTTCTGAAAGATTTTACACTCAGCCTTATGTAAAAGAAGGTATACGTTGTTTTAGTTTCAAATTAGCTGTGACTCCCATAGTGTGTTATTAAAAAAAAATAAAAATGTTTTTCACTTGGAATTCTCAGCATTTTAGAAGGGGGAGAAATACAGATTGTCCAACTTCATGTGAAAGTCCCAGGGAAGTGACATGTGCTGAGGCTGTGGGGTCCAGGAATTGTAGCACAGAACCGAGAGTGAGAAAACCTGTCATCCACTTGTCAGTCCTGAAAACTACCACATCTCTTACCTTCCTCTGCCTTCTGAGATCTTTGCATTGCATATACAAGATTATTTTTTTTTAATCTCAAATTAAAAGAACGCATTGTAACGCTAAAGAGCTGCATCTGAACCACATCGTGTATATGAGAAAACCCAATATGGCTGATAGGGTATTGCCTTTTCGATAGACCATCCTTCACTTCGAGTAGCCACTGCATGAAAAATGAGGATATTCGTTGAACAAGATTGCCCTCTGCAGGCCTCAGACACCGCCCGCCTTTGCTGCGATGCTTGTTCCCCTTTTCTACACAGCCAAATTAAATATGCTGCTAACATAATGGGGTTTGGATTTGAAAAAAAATAAAACAGTAATTACTTAAAGAGATATTTGGGGACAGCTCTTTATTCTTAGTGAGACCAGGTCCCAAACATTAATTTAATTTGCCTAAATAGCTCCTGATTAGGTTTGCTGTTATCTGAAGGCAATGAGCTAATGGAGATGATGCAGAAGGGATTTGATTTAGCCCTCTAGCTGTTTGTTCAAGTTGAGCTACCAGCACAGGCCATAACCAGCATCTGGTCTAATGAGCTACAGTGAGAATCCCGCTGATTGTATCTTTGTTGTACTGGATAACAAGGAAGAATCACACTAAAATAGACTTCTGGTAAAGGCTGTGAGAGTAAATACAGCTCTTGGGAGATAGAGGAGGGAATACTTTGCAACTCCTCACCTAATCTCTGCTGAATAATGATCTTTTAAGAATCTCTCTCGTTTTTAAACTAAACCAAAAATCATCTCCATGGTTTATAATTTTCATATAACAAATAACAGCAGGTACGAGTCGGTATCATAAAACAGTGTATGAATACGACAGCTGTTTAAGTATTTCACTCGATGTGTTGTGTCTATGTGATTCCTTGAAAATAGGACTGACGACTAAGGTAAAGGTGGGATTTTTAAAAAACTAAATCAATTATATATAACTCTGAACTTTAAAACCAGCAAAACTAGGTTGAACCAATATTTGCATAGCTATAGCAATTAGGGATGTGATTTTGTATTTTTAATTGACATAGCAACATCAACAAAACCTCTAGTACAAATAAAATTACATTGAGAAACCTGCTTATGTAGATGTAATACATGTTAGCTCAAGCGGCAGACAAGCTATGCCACTAAAGACTCCCATTTCAAAACATTTTGCAGAGAGAAATTATTTAGCCTCGTCCTTCTTTCCTTTTATAACATACTATTGTGTGCTGGCAAGAGACGGAAAATGTCCCTTAATAGTAATAATTAATACTATATCTGCAATAATAGTAAAATTGCAAAGAGTGCAGTAGGACTCTCCTGGGACTCTTTGCTCACTGACTCATAAATAGCAAGGACTCCAGCCCAGAGAAGGCTGAAGAGTCAGGCAGCCTTGTTTCAAGCAGAACCCGAAGCCCACTAGGAGTTCATAGATCTAGACTAGTAGCTGATTTCAATAAGTAACTTTAATCAGTAAATTCCAATGAAAAAAGACTTCATCAGATTTTTTTCCCCTGAGTAGCTCAATAAAATACACTCTCTGAAACAAGATCTGACTCAAATTGCAGGTTTAACAACGGCTAATTTAAATAGGCCCTTATTTCAGTTTTGGTATTAAAAGAGCAAATGAAATAAACACCTAAGTTTAGAGGACTTCTTCTGCAACGAAGAATAAATAAACAAACTCCTGTTTTGACAGATGATGTCTGGCTTATAACCAATTGACAAGAATAACAGAAGCATGGAAAATTGAGGTGCGTTCATTAGAAACAGTCTCAAATGGAACCTCACCAAGCTGTATGAGGAACTCTGCCCACTTACTATAGAAAGAGTAAGAAAAAGACTTAGCTGCTACATTCATTGTACACGATCAACTTGCCTAAAAGTTCTCATAGTAACTTGGTTTTTTTAGAGATACTTGCAGGTACACAAAAGTGTTCTTCTCCAGCCTTTATGTTAAAACCATCCAGTAGATGGGGCCATAGAGTTATTCAAAATGCGAAAGTAAAATGAGTTTATCCTAGGAAGAACGCTCATAATCAGTGCAAATACAGCTTTGTTAATTCATGAAATTCTAATGTCAGGCAAACAATTTATTTGGTTATATCATGTTCTGACTGTATGACTGATTAAGCTGTATTCAAATGCTAGTTAATATGATTCCGTATTTGTTTGATACTGAAATAATTACAACTCCCAGTCAACAAAAATTACAGCAGAGGTTTTAATTTTCATTCATGCCACATTCGCTCCCAAGTTTTGTATAGGTCTGAGATAGTCAGACTTGTGATGAAGTGACACAATGGAAGTCATTGATAGTAATTGTAACAAGAAAGTCCCACGCGTGGAAACGTGTATGTGGCGAGAGGAACGTGTTAGTGGTTCCTACATAATACAAAGGATGACTATGAATGTAACTTACGTGCACTAGGGTTTTTTTCTCTGTTTCTTTGAGATCTTTACATCTGTTCCTGTTAAATCTGTGAAACAGAAAAGAACATGGGTTTCAGAAAACAGGTATGAATGTTGCAGGAGCAGTGGTCAGCCCCAGTGATTTCACGGTGGTAGGCACTAAAGTCTGCGTCTGCATACAGGGTGCAGTATGGTGTAGAAGTTGTCACTCTTGCTGTGTTTGCAGTCATCTTTTAAAATGAATTAATTGTGTGTAATCAACCAGCAAATTGCATCAGGTATCAGTTTAAAGGTGTACATTCTATTTTGCTGCCTTTGAAAACACTGATTTTCTGTGGTCTTGTACCTGAAGTGAAGGTCTTAACATTTGTATCATAAAGCTGATCCTTTGAATCAGTTCTGCTGTAAAAAGTTCTTCAAAATACATGAAAACCAAACTTACCATTGGTCTCGTGCGTCACTGAACAGATCCATGGGGTGAGTGCTGCAAGGCAGGTATTTTTTTCCCCTTTCCACTGAAGTAAACACAGATTTCCAACTCACAGGTGCCAACAGGCACGTTGGAGCCCCTCGGTAGGTTCGACCCAGGTGTTCTGAGCTTTGCCTTACGAAAGGCCAAGTTTCTCGTGGTTTCAGCTATTAATCCCCATTTAGGAGATGGCTGAGGGACCTCTGAGTTTGCCATAAGCCGGGGGTCACACGTTAAACACTGGCCAAGGAGCAGGGAAAGGAGGTCGTGGCCACGCGATGGACTCAGTGGGGCGCTCTGGGCCCGCGGCCGAGGCGCGGGGCCCACCCGACGGTGGGGCACAGCCGTGAGGGGCCGGGCTGCCCCAGCCCTGGGGCCGAGCGGGGCCGCTCCCCGCCCCGCGTTAGCACTTACCCCGCCGCTCCGCGGGCGCAGCAGCCCTGTAGTCCTGCGGGGGCGGCGCTGCCTGCCCAGCCCGGCTCGGCCTGGCCCGCGATCAGCAGCGAGGAGCCGCGACGGCACCTGGAGGCGGCTCCGCCCCAGTCCCAGGAAGGGAGCGACCAGCGGGGCGGGAGGGGAGCGGCCGGATCCGGCGGGACGGGACGGGACAGGGCTGCCGCCCCTCAGAGGCCGCGCGACTCTATCGGCAGCGGCCATGGCTTTCGGGAAGGCTCCGAAAGACCCTTTCGGCACCGCCGTGGGCAGCCTGGTCGGTGAGTAACGAGGGGGCGCCGCCGCCCGCCCTGCCCCGCCGCCCCCCTGAGGGGAGCCGGGCGCCGCCGTTTCCCGCTTCGCTGCCCGGGCTGTGAGGGGCGCGGCGGGACGGCGCCTCCCCCCGCTCTTCCCGCCTGGCGGAGCTCGGCGGCCCGCGGGGTCCCCGGGCGTTGCTGTACGGCGGCTCCCCTTGCCCTTTCAGACCGGGCGACGTGCGGAGCGCTGCAGACGGAGGAGTGGGGACAGTTCATGCACATCTGCGACGTGATCAACGCGACGGAGGAGGGGTGAGCGCGGCGGGGGCTGTGGGCCCGGGGGTCTCTCCGGGCCGGAGGGTCGGCCGGTGCCGTCACCTGTGGGAAAGGAGAACAGCCGGGTTTTCGTCTCAGAGGTGGCAGGCGGCGTACGACGCATATGTAAAGTTACCCAAGTGTGAGTAGCAGCAGGGAGCAGGTATCTTTGGCTCTTAGGGAAGAGTTTTGCCTGTTTGCGCCCCTTACTCAGCCATCAGGACTCGTAGGGATTAGACTTGTAGGCGCTATCCCATAGACGAGCGCTAGAGAAAGGTTATCACATAGGTTCTTACTTGAGCCTGGCATATTTTGCGTAACCTGCACTGCCAGTCAGTGCCCTTGTGCTCTGCAAAACCCATTTGGTTGCCTACAACGCTGTTTAAAACTGTGTGCTTTCAACTTAACCACAGTTCCCCACCATGCATTTTTCTCAACCAACCTACCGCACAGCAGGAGCGAAGCGATGGCTGGGTTTCTGTTCAGTGGGATCTGTTGTATCAATATATGTACCTGGGACTTCTGGGACAGAGGTGGCCTCTTGACTGAATGGCCACATTCTGGTTTGCTCAGCCACTTGCTGCTTTGTGCTTCCTTGTTCGCACCTGTAAAAAGGGGAAAAGAAAATTTGTTCTCATGTAAGATCTGCTTCAGCATTGCATTGCAAGAACTCACTGCTAGCAGTGGCATGTTTTCACACCGACTGGAGAGCTTTCTCTAGGAGAATGAGGTATGCCTTAGTTTCTGCACAGGTATCTTTTTTTTATATCAGCTTTTCCTTCCTTTCATTTTTTACGGATCCCACACTCTCACCTGTGGCTCTTAGAGCTTGGAAGGTCAGTAATAACTCCCCTCTGGTTATTGCCATAAGCAACACCATGCTTTGACCTTCAGTGTTAGTTTTTATGTGGAGCTTCTATGTAACAGAGCTTTTTTTAATAAACTGTTTCCTCTTGTGCGCAGCTTATGCTAACAGAGGAACTCGTTATAACTTCCTCCTAAGCAACTACTGCTAGTCACAGTCTGTAACAGGATACTAGGAACAGCAAAACTGCTGTATCTAATTAGGCGAATGGTTATTTTAATGCAATATCCAGCTCCTGAGCAGAGTGTTTCCAGATGCTTCAGTGAGAGAAGCAAGAAGCAGGAGTGGAATAGTAATAGTACGGCTTTCTGTAAGGGAAAGTTTTCCTCTCCACTCTCGTGCTCCCATCTGTCACTAGATTCTCTACTGGTATGACATAGGATTAAGAAAAATAGAGAAATCTCTTCTTTTTCCTGATGAAGTATGACAACATTTCAAACTGAAAAATGCAGTAATGGTAAATAGCTATTTAATGTCATTGGCTTTGAAATATTTTCAACAAAGATTTCTTTTTTTCTTATTAAAACACTGCATTTATGCATATTGCTCCATCTTAGATTCTAGAGAGATCCTAAAGAGACTTTAGGACATCTTGTTTTTGTTGATCATGAGCATTGAGCTGGCTTTAATAATTGTACACATACAATTGTAATTGTATGATAGCCCATATTAATCAGGCAAAACTGTTTTCCACGTGTGATAAGCTTGATGCCATCTTCCACCCTTTTCCTCCTACATAGATAGTTAAAAGATAGGGGGTGTATTTATAGAAATCAAAATGACTGTGCTAGAAATGCCACTATCTCTGGGGTGGAATGCGTTGTCCACCTGTACGTGGTAATTATTCAGATGAGTTAAAAGCATCCTGCAATTATAAGATTGGAAATTAGCCAAGACACCCCAACTCCTGACAGCTCTCCCAGGAGAATATTTTTTAATTGCATCATACATGAAAAGTAGGTACCAGTCAACTCTTGATGCAGCTGGCAATTGATACACCCTTTCATAGCAATAAAAGCTAGATAAGTAAATCTATTGTACAACAGTGAAATAATATAATTTTGGAGGAGACTTTGCAGAGGAGCGTAACTTTATTTCTCTGCACAAGTCTCTGGAGTAACGCACAGTCTGCAGTAGCAAACCTGATTCACCACTCCAACTCAATGCTTAAGTGATTTTGCTGAAATCAATGGGGCAATTGCTCTCGTTCTATGTGGGTGTAAATACAGAGATGAATATGGCCCCATATCTCAGGCTGGTTTTTTTGGCTCTTGGATGAAGTTACAAACTAGAAAAACAGTCTGACTTCACTGGTAACTTTTTCTACTTAATTTCTTGTCACAGGCCTAAAGATGCAGTTAAAGCGCTAAAGAAAAAGCTTTCAAAAAACTGTAACCACAAGGAGATCAGGCTTACCCTGTCCGTAAGTACAGCTATATTTATATTAATTAGACACTGAGAAGGAAAACATTTTAAACGATAAGGTGGCATGCAAATTATCACTGACACAACTCTCCGGGATGTTTTCTATCTTTGTGTGTACAGCACTACCACAGTGTAGATCAGGTGGTCTGCTGGTGTTCTGGAGAGTCCTGGATGATGCGAATTCTTAAATTTATTGTTGCGATTTAGGTTTTTTTTTAAACTTGTACTACGTAAAAGTAGTATAGTTGTTATTTACTCCAGTGATTGTACTTCCATGAGTGCCCCACCTGTTTGTGAAAGATATGGAGGTTGGGATATTACATAAAAGCTACATTTGACCATTCTGTTACCTTGTGGTACTGATCTTAGTTAAACTAAGCTTGGTATGCAGCAGGGTGGAATGTGTGTTATCGTGTATAAATGAGAAACTTGAATGAAAGGGTAACAATGGCGAGTTAAGCAAGGCAGCAAGACACAGGATAAGCCACATAAGATTCAGATGTTATGACTAAAGGTTGGAGTGGCTGGGAATATCTTTCTTTGAGATAATCTGGCCTCCAGAATCTGACAGTGTTTCTGAACTATCCCGGAGTTTGGGGAAGTGATGTGATTTCAGTCAATTTAAGGTTTACTGAAGTATGTTAACGTAGTTCTCTGTTCTCCACTACACCAATAATGTAGGTAATAGCAGGAAGTTCCTAACACTGTCAAAAGTCCAGAGTTCACAGATTGAATTACTCTTGACTAACAATAGTGCAACTATGAGGAGAATCATACCATTTGTATTTTAAGTTGTTGGGGATTTGTGTCTGTCATTATTTGTCTAGAAGTATTTTCTTCACCATTTCCTTTTTTGAGGTTGGAGAGGCCTGTCTGCATTACACTGAGTACTATTACTCATGGGTTTGGTATTTGTTGTGCAAAATCATTATCTATATCAATATGTGCTGAGAAGTGATTAAGGAAGATGGGTGGTTGATAGTGTCAAATTGTAGGTCACTTAGCAATTGCCCAAGTGTCTCCTGACAAGTTAGAGATGCAGCTAGATGTGTTAAACATACCGATGTATACCTTCACCTCGTTCCATTTCCGCACTTCTTTCCTGGCTTCCTTCTCCACTGTCTTATGAGTCACCTTTTTGTGTGTTGTATGTGTTTGCATAACAGAAACACTCGGTTTCCACTGTAATTGCAATCCCTGTATCAGATCTGCTTTCTTTCTCCTGCAGTCTTTGTGCACCTAGGTCCTTTTCTGAGTATCTGACACAGTCAACTGTAGTTATGATAACCTAGTGCTTAGATTTAGGAGCCTTTCTTTGGATATTTACTCTGCAGATACACCCAAGGTGACATTATAGCTTAGCTCTTAAGAACATAAAAGTGGGAGAAGGGTCTTGTTTCAGGTGTATCCACGGAAGAACTTTATCACATTGACCTGGAAGCTCGTTGTATTTGCTCGCAGATGGAGATTGTACCACGTTTCAGTTGTGCTTGTAGTTCAACACCTTCTCACGGTATCTTTACCATTCCAGGCCCCTTTCTCCATGTCTGTTCTCACCTACTCACACGTACGCATGTAACTGTGCCTGCCAGGCAATCACATCCTTTTGGCACAGCTTCTGTTTTCTGACTGCAGGTTTTTTCTCCCTGAGTTCCTTTATCTTTTTGTTGTTGTTGTTTTGGGGTGTTTTTAATAAGTGCCAGCCTTTCCTGTAACTCTCTTCCTGCTTCTGTTCATATGTAAAAATCTTCCATCCTTGCCTCTACCTCTGCCCCGGCTCCTTTCCTTTTTGTGGTTTTCTTCCGGTACTGCCATCAGTTTAACATGTGTGAAACCTTTGCTTTGAGGACCTCATTGCTGACCGTGTATGACTTTTAACTCCTTTGTTCCTAAATCAGTCTTTCTATGTGCTGTGTCTGCTGGTTTGGGTTCTTGATTGCCTCAATGAAGTCGTTCCTGTTTCCCATTTTGAAATGTTTACATTGGAACAGCAAATCATTACAAATGGAAAAACAGAAATAATTTTCAATTCCTAAAACACAAGCCTCCCCCCATGCAGCTCTTATCTCTTAAAAATTGTTTTTCTCCCAAATTTCTAGAAAAGTAAGGACTCTTTGATGAACTCTTGAGTTTACTTACTGTGTGTCCTACAGTAATTGTGGTCCTCCTGCTTTTGAGACTCTACATCAGTTTGTCTCTCCTACCTACATTAGAAACAACTAAGAAGGCAACAGATCTACAAATCACTTTTCTTTTGAAACGTACTTTTATCCATTTTTATTTACTCCACCTTGAAATTCTAGAATTTAATCTTTCTAATGAAACTGCTTAAGGAGCTTATTCCCAGAGAATACACATAGAGGAAAATGTGAAAGTCTTTATCTGAAGTGGCACAACTGCACATGTTATCTCTGGTTCTGTCATCAAGACGTGTTATATCTCAACAGCGTCTTCCTTTCTGGCTCATAGATGCATGTTTATTTACTTGGAGGAAGAAGGGTGAGTGCCAGCTTTATAGTGTGTTGGTTGCGGCTTGACTTCATGTACTCTGATCTAGTGACGTTACCTGTTGCTTGTGAAGTCATGTGGATTGAGGTGTATGCATATCAGGCCATGAAGTTGTTTCATGCACAGTCTTTGATAAAGCCAAGAGATCAGGCTTGATAGTGGTGATTTTGCAATCAGAGTGAAGAGATTAGAACTTCTGAGCAGGAACTCAAAAAAGTGTGTGTTAATTGACTCCTTATTACTAATACACTTCAGATACTAAACTCTGTTTACGAAGTGAATGCTGAGATACCTGTTCAGTTATCTTGGTTTTGTAAAACACTTAACTGCAGTTCCCCAGTTCTGATCCCTGTAAGGTCTTAGGAACTGAACAGCACATGGGGAAGTAGTTTATTGAATGTGTCGCTCTGTACCTGTGTCCACGCACGCACACGCTCTTACATACAAAGCAGTGGGCAGAAATTTAAGATGGAATTATTGTTTCATTTTTTCATTACATTGTTGGAAAATATTTTAAAAGAAGTCATTGGATAGGTTTAAATCTTGGAGTTTGGTTTTTTTTTTTACCTTAGGCTTTTTTCTGGTTTTCTTTTTAATATTCTGTAAGTTTTCAGATGTAAAAAAATAATAAATTAGCATGGCAAATGTGACCTTCATATTTTCCTTTAAGGTAACATTTCACAAAGCAGAGGATCTTAAAAACGTGAGGGAGCCCTCCAGCTCCTCCATCAAAAAAGTCCTAGTCAATTTTTTTACAATTTATGATATATATAGGCAAAGAGGAAAAGGAAAGGAGCATTGAGTGAGAGTAAAAGAAATCCATATTTCAATATCTTATATATATATATACACATATATATATATATATAAAATTTGAAAAATTCAAGACTTCTGAAAAAGTACTAATTTTGAAATGCAGAATCTTGGTAAAGTCTACATAGCCACCACACTATAAATGATGAATGGGAGCTGAAAAAGCTGCTCGTATAGGTTCCTTTTAAATACTGGCACTTGGAAATAGTGCCTTGGTGTTCAAAAACTCTACTGGGTAGACATCAGTGTATGTTTAGTAGAGTGTAATCCTGGAGATAGATTAATGACTTGTTCCCTTTGAGTCAGAAAGACAAAGCAGCAAACTGTTTATCTGTGTTTTCTTGCATTCACCTTAGGTCTGAGAAGTATCCGTCACAGTTTGGTGGACCATACCTGTCTGCTTTAGATGAGTAGATAGTCCTACTGAACTCTTGAGTGTGGCCTCTTACTAACAGGGAATGTAGCTGACTCTCTGTTATCCCCATGAACGTCTGCCTTTTTTGTGTCTGCCTTACAGTTTGTCTTCACCTCTGTTCAGATGCATTTTATTGTTTTCATTTTGTGTTGCTGTCACATGATCCAGAGAGTTTTGATTCTGCAGTTTGCCCTCCTTTTTGCTCAGTGCACATCTCTTTTCAACTGGATGTCTGGTATCAGCTAGCCAGGAACATAGCAGCTCTGTCAATTCCAACAGTTCTCAGGTCCTGCCTATCATTTAGAGGAAGTTTAATGGTTTGCTTGAAGTTAATTTGCCTGTTCTGTTATTAAAACAAGTTTCTATTGAGATTCCATTGTGCTATGTGGAGCAGTGGTTGATTTGGCCACCTTGGATCTATTCATTCCAATGGAACTGCTTGGGAAGGTGAAGTCCTATTTGCAACAATAAATAACTATATTGAAATTCTAATGAAAGATGTTATTAGCATGAAAGTGGCTTGTTCATGAATGGTCCAG
This sequence comes from Larus michahellis, assembly GCF_964199755.1. Lineage (NCBI taxonomy): Eukaryota > Metazoa > Chordata > Aves > Charadriiformes > Laridae > Larus > Larus michahellis. The sequence goes on from NC_133909.1 coordinate 9,228,817, forward strand.
TTAAAAATAATTGAATCAAATTCTTCTTTTTCTTACACCAGCTTAGTTTCACTCTGAGTGGTGCGTACCTGGCGTAATTGAGTGGAGGATCTAGCCTATTAGTTCAGTACTTTCATTCAGAGCATAAATACGCAGTCCCTTAAGTAGAGAATTAATAATAGGGAGTAGCATACCAAATTTCCCATGCACTGGGTTGAAAATTTTTTACACAGACCATCTTTGAAGTAGTGCACAGGCAAATTATTTGGTTTATTAGCATATGTTTCATGTACTCTTTCAAATGAAAAATAATGATTCGAGCCAAGATTTTTTTGTAATTATCTCTCAGTTAGTTTTTTGCACAGCAGTCTGCCAGTGTCTCTTTGTTCTACCCTGTTTTCATTTCGGCAATATGTTTTCTTCTGGTTTCAAACATCTCCCATAAGTTCCTGATCACACTGGGAGAAAAATCCCGAAGTCCTGAGGCTAGAACATGAGTTACTAAAATTATTTCAACTTAGTCAAATATAGTCTGCTCTGAATAGGAAAGTATATTTAACCTACTTTTATCAAGATTACAATAGTGTCCTTTAAAATCTGTGTATCCTTTTGAGAATATATCCTGTCTGTTATGTGATTCAGGGGAAGTTTTGTCTCAAAACACATGAAATTTTGGAAACTTTTGTTAATTTCTACACTTTGCTTTCACCTTTCCATGTTCCCTCTTAAATCGAGAGGAGAAAATAAAGGTACGGTAGAAGAGCAAAAAGCACAAGAGCACATTTTTCTTTACGTGGGGCATCATAGTCCTGTCATTGATCTCCTGATTTGAGCCAGGCAAGATGAGTTCTGTTCCTGATTCTGCACCTGATTTGACTAACCGTAGTTTCCTGTTAAGACTTGCATTAACCTGATTTCGGGTGACTGGGACGCAGCGACTGCTTTTGATATCTCTTCTGTAAAATGGGAATTGTAATCAGCTACCTCCAGGTGTACAAGGGAGAAGTATTATGTTATTATCACATACTGCTATATTTGATAGGGCAGACATGTTGCTTGCACAGATCCTACACTGAGCATTCCAAGCAGAGTTTTGGAAGTAGGCTTCTTTTGTGAAGATGAATCTGACAATTGGAACAATTCAACTTTTCTGTTCCAAATCAATGTGACCTTTAAAACGTGTGAAGAAATTGTAGTCCAAGTTGTTGAATTTGTTCTTTTCCATTTTTTCATTAGTCTCTGGCTTACAGGACAGATTACAAGAAAGGCATTTAGTAATCTTATTTCCTCTCTTGTAGAGCTCTTCAGAATCTGTCAGACTAGGATATCTACGTGCTAGGCAGTGAATTAATTCTATTACTGAATCTGTACAAGTCGTTTTTTAAGCTATGGGCGGCTTTCATGCTGTTAAGGTACCGTATGTTCAGTAACTGCTATGACATGGAAACAAGTGTGACCATACTTCTCTGTTAAAAATAGTTTAACTCTGGCTAACACATCTCATTTTGTATTGCATAGGTATAACAGTGTGCACAGTGAGCTACTGTTTCCCTGTAGTAACCTTATCAGACGTTCTGGTGAGATTGCTGGCCATAATCTGTTCATATCCATTTGTACTCTTCCCCATAACACCTTGGAACAAAAGGAAACAAAAGCAGTTAAGTTGTGTTTTTTTCCCTAGTATCTGTGTAACAGAAGCTTTTTGTGTGCGCAGCTGCTTGACATGTGCATAGAGAACTGTGGCCCAAGATTCCAATCTTTAGTTGTGAAGAAAGATTTCTGTAAAGACAAGCTGGTGAAACTACTGAATCCAAGATACAACCTGCCAATTGACATGCAGGAGAAAATCTTGACCTTTATCGTGGTAAGTCCAGAGCAAACAGTAGATGTTTATGTCTCTGCTATGTGGTAAGCATTTAATGATGCAGCCTATTCCTGTAACATACTTATCGGAACCTCTTCCTAAAGCAGACTTTATTCTTGCTGCTCCTGCTTCATGCAGGAATAGCACAGACTGGAAGACAAAGAGAGGGAACTGGAAAACTGTCAACTTCCACCTTTTATATTCCCTTCACGGTCTGTGTATGTGCTCCCTCTGTGGTTGCACTTAGCAAGCAGGATGAGAGGTAACTTTGGAGCTTTCGTGGTTCCTGCTCCTTTGAATGGAGTTAGCTGGAGTGGATGGACGGAATGACCTGTCTTTAGGACCATATGTTTTAGAAGCGCTTGTCTGATCCACCGACTGTCCATTTTTGTGACTGTTACTGTTCCTGTTATTTCAAAACTAGACATGGGCCCGAGGTTTCCAAGGAATGGTGGATGTGAGCGAAGTAAAAGAAGTTTATCTAGAATTGCTCAAGAAAGGAGTGGAATTTCCATCTTCTGACACCAGCAGAGGGGGACCTAAGGTGGGGATACACAAGGATATTTCATTAACTATTGTAAATCAGAAATGGGATGTGTTAATTGTATGAGTTCTGTAGACAATGAAGGTGTGTTTGTTTAGGGGTTTGGTTTTTTTTATTTGAATGCTCCAGGGCAGAATGTGACCAACCTACTTAAGCATATGATCAGGAATTGGTTTCAATTATAAGAGCCAAGATAACACAGAAACCTGGCCTATATAATAGTTTATTTTATTTCAAACCACAGATTAGTGGATATGTTCTCAAAAAGGAAGTATCTCTCTCTTGAGGCTTTCAAAGCGTGTAAAGGATTTGGGCATGCTGTTTTACCTCAAAATGAGTGAGAGTAGAGCGCTCCAAATGCATCAACTTCTGAAAGCCTCAAGTAAAACGAGAAAGATTTTAATGAAAACACATACTGTTCAGAATATGAGTATTATCTGTCTTTAAACCAAGAGAGGTAGGAATCTTTAAGAAAATATTATTGTCTGTATATGTCTCCAGCTGTTTGCACAGCCTGTACACAATAAATGTTATTTAAGCATATGTCATAGGTATCGTTGTGTAGCATCTAGGACATTAAGCATGCCATGAGCATTGGACGTCAGCTGAAAATACAGTGCATGTTTTAAGGCTGTTCTTTCCAGAATTTTTTGCCCTATGAGAAAAGTTTTCACAAGAGTTTTGGGAAGTGTGAAAGCCATCCACCACTGTGTGGAACCTTGCAATTACAGAATTAAATGTCTGCAGTCAGTGCAGACAGGAATGGCTCAGGTTTATCCTGAGTTTGATTTGATGATTGAATAGTGGAGTGCACAAAAGCTTATGTATTCAAAGGTTTTTTGAACAAGCTGTATGGAGAATGCTCTGAATAGACAATATTTCCTTTTTCTCACCAAGTACAGTAGACACAATTCTGTCTACCATGTGTATCTGCCAGTTAAAATCAGTGGCAAACTTTCTGCTTATCTCGGCAACAGCAGACCTGAACACAATTTTTAGCTCTGTCTCTAGGAAGTGAAGGACTTGAAGTGTGTAGTCTTGTGTAGGTTGGGTTTTGGATTTGGATTTTTTTTTTTTTTATAGCAGTCAGTTCAAATGCAGTGCAAGTGAAGTGAAAGTGTTCTAGCTTTTCGTCCCAGAAGGCCTTCGTAGTTGATCATCTGTAGAGCCCTAGACTTAACCCCCCCACTGGTTCCAAGTATGATCGCATTCTAAACTATCCTTCTTTGTAAAGTTGCCGTGGCAGTTTGGGAAGGACTCTTGGCTATTAAATGGCTTAAGAGCTCAAGAAGCTAGCCTGTTCTTAGCCATTCCCGCTTCATCCTGTGGAATTTACTTGCAAACCCATTTAAAAGATATCTGAATTCCAAACCTCATTTCATTACGAAGTAGCCATTAGATTTATTCTTGAAAATAGACCTTGCTCAACAAATTCCCTGGGAGCATTGATTATGAAAAGGCTGATGCCCAGTTGTTTAGTCTGAAAAAGATGTTTTGTAGCTCAAGCTGTGTTCTTTTGTCTCTCCACAGACTTCATCTCAGCCGTCTGCCAAGCCATCACCATCTTCTGCTACTCCTGCAAAACGTTCTTTACTGCCTCTTCCCACAGGACCAACATTATTGTTGACTCCTGAGCAGGTGCAGTACTACAGGTTTAGAGGGGGGCGGGTCCACGTGAAATGTACTAGTAGCCTGTGATTTCAACAACCTGGGTGCATAGACCACGGGAAGGGAGCATCAGTTCAAGTGGCATAGTTCTATATTTCTGGTTTTAGGCTTGTTCTCCTGAAGATGTTTTATATGGTGATGTGCCAAAGCAGAGTAGGGAGAAGTGAGTTCAATAAATGCCAGGCTGTACCCCAACCAGAAAGTGGAATCATTTACTCAAGTGTGAGAATATCTAATGATCTCTGACAATGTTGTTACGCAAATTGATAAAAGTTACCTCAAAGATAAGTGAGGAAGCCAAACTTACTTTTGCATAAGACTTGTGTGAAGAGATTATTCTAAAAAGAAGAAAGGAAAGGACAGTTCACTTCCATTCCTGCTTGGCCTGTAGGTAACTAAGAAAAGTAACAGCAACATTAGTGAGAGGGATTAACTGTAAGAAAAATGAGTAGTACTATCAGATTTGTATTTTAGTTTGATTGCACATACAAAAGCTGAGCTAACTCCTTCCTTTTCGTGGCATGTCACCAGAGTAAAATAATGCTAATTTGGCCCATATTATACCTAATAATAAAGAAACTACATATTAGGGGTAAGAATTGCTCTGCTCACTCTGTTCACCTACACAATATTCTCTCATGTTGAACTCAACAGATTGGGAAACTGTACAGTGAACTGGATATGGCAAAAATGAACGTGAGAGTCATGTCATCAATATTAAAAGAAAATGTTCCTGGATCTGAAAATCCAGATGATATGAATCTTTTACAGGTATGTGATAATTCATTGGTAGGGGCTATTGTTTTGATTTGGTCAAAGTTGATTTTAAAACATGTTGAGTCCTTTCTTGTAACGTCTGGTCTGGATTCAGATTGCCACATAGAATCCAACAGCAGGTTTCAGTCTCTGCTTTTGCTCTGCTTTCTCTTGTCTTCTTCACCTTCCCTTGACATCTAGATAGTCAAGAAAGGACAATACAGCTTGCAATGCAAATTTAAGCTCTAGGGAATTCCAAGGGCAAAGGAATTTCATAATGAAGTGTTCTCTGTTAAGCGTGTTTTGTCAAACAGCCCCGAGAACATTCCAGTTGAACGCAGTTGGCTTGTGGGAAAATAGATGATGACACAGTCTGTCTCTCATATCCGTCCTGGAGTTTTCAGTGCTCTTTTTATTATTACCGGTACCTTAAAGGCAGACTGAAGGCCAGTGAAGAATATGAAACATTGGGTTTATATGCGTGACCTCAAAGATTGGGAGCTGTGCTGTAGATGAATCCACGTGCTCTTAAAGTGTAGCCTGAAGGAAGTGTATTGCAATAGTCCAGTTTAGGTTTGACAGTGAACATGTAGATGTTATTCTTTCTGTGATGTCATTTCTTCTACTTGCTCATGCTGTATTTTCTATTTTAGAAATTAAAAATGCAGTATTACTTTAGCATTTCAATAGCAACCTGTCCCTGGACGTTTTTGTATTTCATACTGTCTGCAAGAATTTAAAAAGCTTCTGTTGCACCCTTCTGTTTCTAAACTTACCTCTGAACTTCTATTACGAGGAAGCATTTTTGGTAATTTGTCAGCATTGAATGTGTTGGAGAAGTGATTGGTGTGCTACTTTTGCCCAGTGGAGAATTTTTCCTTTGCGAGGAACCCTTATTGGGTGCTCTTGGTTTGCCTTCAAGGTCATGCTGTTCAGCTGTGTCCGTTTATGGATTGGTTTGCAACTGGAGGTGAGATATGGAGAGATAGCAGCAGTTTGCCACTATCTCTCATCTTTAATGACAGGCAGTGCTGCTGGTCTGGGGAAACCAGACAGGAGATGGGCTCAATCTCTCTGTATTTTTTGTTCCCCTGGAAATTGCTCACATCCCCAACAGTGTTTCCCTTGCAGAGATTTGTGGAGCTACAAGTCCAAGGAGGAAGGGCTGGCGAAGGAGGGTCTGAGCCAGAGTAGGCTTTAAAACATGGGCAAGTAGCTGTTGCAGTAGAGTGCAGAGGGCTTGCCTTGCCTGCACTAAAGGATTGAGTATAGGTTGTTCCAGCAATGGGTGCCACCAGCTAATCTATGGCTGTTCTATGCACAGTACTTTACCTCTGTGGTGGTGCTGCCAACAGGGAGGTTGCCAGTACACTGGTTTAACATACTTGGCAACCTCTGTCCAGTCCATGACAAGGTAAGTGTTTCTGGTTGTGAAACGGGAAAAGTATGTCTTTCATTTCCTGTCTCCTACCATAGCCCTTATGCATGTGAACGCACGGATAAGGTTGCCCACGGTAAACCAGTGAATTCTTATTGACACTCCCAGTAATAAAATTGTTGGCAAAAATTTGAGAACAGGGTGTGGAGTTCGCATTTGTGGGCAAGTGACTAAAAACTCATTTCTTCTATGTTAATTTCACTGTTGTTCTTTCTCTTCTTTTCCCCTGTGCACTGAGTGGTATAAAGTATCAAGCGTGGCTAGCCTATTAATAAACAATGTTTAATGTTCCCTTTTGTTTGTAGCTCTACTTGGATTGCTTGGATTAGGCTTTTGTTGTCAAAGAACAGTCCTTTACTAAAAAGAGGTGCTCGTTTAGGCTTTGAGTGACTTGGAGACATTAATTTCAGTCCTTCTGATCGTCTGGAGTCTCTCAATAAAAGCTGTAGCAGGGTAAACTGCTACAGTAAAACAACATATTTTCAGTTCTGTAGTGTCATTAGTGGCTAGGCTCCTCCCTTTCTCCACCCTGTTCTGGGCAAGGCTTAAGATCGCAGATCTGACTTGAAATATTGTGCAGACCAGTAACATAAGTTAAAGAATAGCTAAAGCTCAGTATCAGGCAAGAAGAGTAACAAACTTTTGTACTGGATAATGAATAGGCATGCTTGATGGACATGCAGGAATTTGCGTCCAGATCATCAGCTGGTAAGAATTAGCACAAATTCATTGGAATCACTGATGATTACTGTACCAACTGGTTGTCCATCATTGTAGAACTCCAGATTTCAAAACATAAGACCATAGGCATCGTTGTGGATAGGAGCAAAGCCTGCCAAATCCACGCTTGAAATGAGTGTCTCAATTTTCTTCTCTAGTCAATATTAATCTGTACAAAGGAGCTAGTCTGTCTGTATAATGGAGTCATAAGAAATACACGTTTTTTTTAAATGTAGATCGGGTAGTAAAGCGTGGAGTTGGAGAGGTTTTAAATTTCATTACAGACATTAAACTGAATACGTTTTTCTGTGTTTTATCCTGGGCTATGAAGATTGAGTACTGGAAGGTACAATACTCTGTAATCCTTGTGCAGATTTGGCAAAGGAGTGCAAAACTTCTTTTTACAGAAATAAAGTCATTTATTTACATGAAGTATATGTTTTTTGATGAAAAATCAGATCATTTTGAAAGTAATACCAGAGCAATTTCTGAATAGCAGTGTGCAGATAGAGTAATTTCCCCCCCGCCCTTTTTTTTTTGTTTCCTCCTTAAGTGGAGCCTGCCAGCATTTGCAAATGCACTGTGGGGGGGAATAAAATGTTGGCTGAGTTGAGGTTCCTGTTGCTAAAGAATTTGTTTCTTTGAACATGCAAAATCTGCAGTAGAGAGGAATATAAATAAACTATCTTGCATTTCAACTGGCAATAATGCAAAAATCTGCTCAATAAACTCTCATAATTCTCCTATCAACTGATTCTGCTAGGTTTGTGTTAGTTTCTCAGAAAGTGCATAGGTTAAGTGCATCCAAACTTCCCCACTTAGAGCAATACTTAGAGCTAGAGACTTGTGTCACAGAGCACTTCTGCCCTTTGGACTGCTATTGTTTTTTCTTCAAGCAGATGTTTAACAGGATCACATTCATTACATCCATGTGAAATATCCTGCTGAGTTTAATCGGCTTCAAACAGGATCAAATCAAATTTGCTCTGCATCGCCCAGAGGGGTCGTTGTTATTTTGCAATTTGTAATTTTGACTTTAGAGATAGATATATCTCTAGAAATAAAGGTGGGTCAAGAGGTAGGGATTAGGTAGGAGTGCTGGCTGTGATGATAGTAGCTGTCACCCTGCCTTGCAGAGATCAAAGACATGAAAATTATGCTATTTGCAATGTTTGGTATGTGTGTGGTTTGTGTAAATTAAGGAATGTTACCTGTGAGTCTGCAGTGCTCAAATGTCTTATCGTTTTTCTCCAGAACTGACAAATTGGGAGACCACAGTTACGATTCTTTTTTTTTCTTCCCCTGCCTTTGGCAGAAACTGTATAAGACCTGTCGGATGATGCAGGAGAGGATCATGGAGTTGTTGGTGACAGTGGAGAATGAAGATGTGATAGTTGAATTAATACAAGTAAATGAAGATCTAAATAATGTCCTTCTGGGACATGAAAGGTAAGTACAGGGCTTCTCTCCTCACATTTTTGGTATCCTAACTGAGTAAGGGTACTTAATGCTCTATGTCTAATGTTGATCCTCAACAAGGAGACAGATTTTATCCTTAAATCCAGAAAAGAAACGTGATTGCAAAAAGAGAAAATTGTGTATTTGTCTTCTCCTAAACACTTCAGGAACAGCTTATAAAGGTGGTTAGAAAACCATTATACTGGGGTAAAACAAGTTAACAGCACAGGCAGGAAATCAGATGGATGCACACAAACAAAAATCATTTTGGAAGTTGATGTTCCTTTTTGGTACTGCACAGAGAATTTGTCATCAGTCTGCTACAAACCTTTTGGTACTGGTGATGGTCCTTATCTCTGTTAAGCGTATACACTTCCAGAAAAGAACACTAGTTCTCCTTTCTGAACAACTTTGACAGTTTTACTGCAGAAATTGGCCATGGAATGGCATTCTGCTTCATTGCATGCTAAAGAGAGTCGCTTGCTTTTCTCAACTGTATTGAAACACGCTGTTCTACTTGTCTTACAGCACAAAATGTTTCCTTCTTTCACACATGGAAGCACCGCAGTGCTTGTGTTGACATTCTGTGTTTGCATCTATTATGTCATTGGTGGCATTACTAGATGCTAGCAAAACTGAAATTAACTTTAAACTCAAAATTTGAGTATTATCCTTCAAAATATCACAGTGAGTATACTCTCGGAGAGTATTCTGGTTTAATAGGAAATAGCCTTCCATGTTAAGTAGTTTATATCTTCTCCATGGCTAAGAAATGTTATAGAAATCATTATACATCAAGTGCAATGGTTCATCATAGTCATCTTTTCTTTTTAAACCTCTTCTGAATGCTGCACTGAAAATATCAGTAGTGTTTCTAAGCATCACAGCACGAACTTTGGTTCTAATGTTGACAACATTTAGTTTTTGTTTATGGTTAAATCTTATGTCTACAGCAGTGTTGACATTTTTTACAGTAAGTGCCTTGAAAAAATAGCGTGCGCACTTCTTGCTTTAGGAGGTTTTTCATTTTAGTAAAGCAAAACTAGAATTCTGTTCAGCTTCTCTAAATCAACTGAAGTCAGATGCGGGCTTATGTTTTTGTTACAACGGCTCAATACTGGCAAGGCCAAAAACCTCTTAACTATCAATAGTAGCTTGTGGGTATAATTCAAGCAATTCCTTACGAAAGACTCACCTGGTGATTTAAGGAGCAGTTAATTGGCTGTTGTGAAACTGGACAGAAAACTACTGCGTTTTAGCAGTGTAATGTTATGGTTTATGTGGGATGAGTCTCCCTGGGTGCAGAGGCACTGATTGCACTTCAGATTTGGTAGGTATTGAAATGTATTGGGTTAATGTTTGCAGCAGCAGATTTGTTCTTTGGAACTCCCTCTGAACAATGAGATCTGTAAAGGGCAGACCGATTTTAACTAGCTGCATCTGTTTCAGACTATGGGTATTGTTTGAATACAAGTCATGCTGCGTTTGCTGTTCTGATTGTTAATGTAGAGTCTAAATGAAACCAGGAGCAATCACCATTGTGCAATAAACCGGCCTCATGTATGTAGCAATGACTCCCTCTAGTGGCTCTAACAACTTTTCAGTTCTTCCTGGAGTTCAGATAAATATTTTATGTTCTGCAGTTGGAAAAGTTTTTTGGTTTTTTTTTTCTCCTGTTCCTCCCTGCATATATACTGTCTTTGTGGCTTCACCAGTTCAGTAACCCAGAATAGCAAGTGCAGTTGTGTAGACAGTCTCATGTCCATACCACTTGGGGCTCTTCTGAAATGGATTGGCTTATGGATGCTGAATATCACTTAGCTGTGTCTCCTCTAGCTCTAGTGCTTGTTTGGCACTTCTGGAATCCTTTGATAGTCAAGCTTTGATTATAACTGGTTTCATATTCTTACGAATGACATCACAGAAATGTAAGAATGAACACTTAACTCTGCAACTTCAACAGGTTTTCTCGAAACAGAGTTCGTTTTTTGGAGAATCAAAGAATACAACGTGAACGCACAGAGGTGAGTAATTATAGATGAACTCGTGAATTGCAGGACTGTAAACATTCCTTTTTCCGTTCATTGTGAAAAATACACTTTTAATAGCAGAATTTTATTCTCTAGTTGAGCGGTACAGGAGACAGCAGGCTGATACTACTCTTACTGATTTTCTGAAGTCTCACTTGCAGAATTTCATGCAAATTCATGTAACTAAAGTAACAAATAATGTAAAATTGAAAATGGAAGTTTGGTCAGGAAAAATGAGATCTATTCAAATGAGAGTTTATTACCTCTACAGCTAAGCGCTATTATCTGCCATATACAAAATAAGGAACCATAATGTTTCTTTTCATTTGCTCTCTGTTAAGCATTTATAGGCTGAAATACTATTACGCTATCAGAATCCACTATTACTGATGTCTGTTTCTGAGTCAAAGCTTTTTTGGAATTGTGAATAATGGCTTGTAGCAAATCTTTAATGACTATCCTTTATTGATTGATAATTGTGGAGTCATCTAGGACTCAATATGAAAATGACTGCATTGTGACTGCTGAAATACAGCTGACAATTATTTAAAAAAACGTAGAAGACTATCTTGTTCTCCTTGAAAAGCCACTATTACTACATTCTGATTATGTAGGTGGATGTTTTTGCTTGATGGATGTGCGGTTGGATTCGTTAATAGTCAAAATGGTGCAGTCTGTGCATTTTTGTATTATTCAGGAGTCTCCAAGTTTAAAATACATCATCTTTTTCTTTTTTAAATCTGGTGTGACCAAACCCGTATGATTCAAGCATGTTGTTTTATTAAAATCTTTGGTTAGCAACATTTTTAATTCTAACATATTAACAGGAGGAACAAAGGGAACCCTTTTCTGTGTCCTAGCAAATATTGTTGTGGTTTTGAACTTTTCCTATCAAAACAGGACTGAAAAAAATCTGTTCCCTAAGCGTGTATCAAATCTCAATAACACCAATAAGTAGCATAAAAATAGTTGTATAGGATCAATCAGAAGATTGGTATGAAACTTGTATCTAAACAAGTTCACAATTGCTTTTTAGAACTGAGTTTGCACTGTTTCCTACTTCGGAATTGTTTTCCTTAACTTTTTGAAAAAGCAGCCTTGCTGAAACTGATCTTTTCTGGAAAGCATTTAATATTTCATTAGCTATCTTTCACGCACAAAAAAAAAAAAATAATCCTGGTCGTCTTTCATACTTGCCAATTTTTAATATTATGATTTTTAAAGTTTATATTCTGTGAAAATAGCAATTTGTTTAACACTATACAAGTCCCTTTAAAAGAAAAAACAAAAAACCACAACCGAGAAACTCCAAACAACTTTATTCCTTTTCAAATGTTAAGCTGTACAGGAAACAGCCATCTGCTCCCTCAAGTGATCTACTTGACCTCTCCATAGATTCTCCATCTCCTGTGTCAACAGTGGTGCAAACTGACTCTGCAGTGTCTCCTTCAGGCCTTAGTAAGTGATGAATGCACATTGCCCTTGCAGTCTGGCTTCCTAAAGCAAACCAAGAGCTTAGTGGAGGAATCAAGAAGTTTCTTGTAAGAAAGAAAACAAAGACACTCCTTAACTTTAATGATGTTCCTTAAATCTCCTTAAAAGGAGAACTGATGCGTTTACATAGGAAAAAAATGTAAGCTAGTATAAGATTGCCTGTGTTTTCTTTACAGTGGAAGCAACAATCTTTTCTCCCATTACATAAATTTGAACAGTAGAACATGCTCTGGTTTCTATTACAATGAAGTCTGTAAAACAGCTCTGTAGGCTTGGAAGAAAGAAAGAGAGATACGCTTTTCTGAAACCCTCTTGATGTCCTGAGTTTTTTCAGGAGGCACTTGGTGTTAGAAACAGTTCACCTTGAGAAAGGTATTTATCTCCTCTAACTTTAGACTTCTTTCATTGTCAGAGGAGTGAGCTACTAACTTTCGGTACCCTGAATTACTGTTTGCAGAAGCTCCTCCTAGGGGAGTCTGTATACAGAAGTTAAAGGTGAGAATTTCCACCTGGGTATAAATGCCTGTAATTCCATTTTAATCTTTTAGAAATAGTGAAAGCAATCTTAAGTGGTGTCTACCATATATAGCACTACTGATGGTTTTCTGACGTTTTAAGGAAATAAATACATTGCATCTCAAACCTTTTCATGCCTTTCATGTGATAAAAAGCAATTTGTTTCAGATTCTTTATATGCCTTCCAAACAAAACTTTACCTTGCAGTGTTCATAGTACAAGTAACTAACATTTGCTTAAAAACGTTTAAATGATCATTAATTATCACTTTGAATTTCAGATTGCGTATCTGCAGATAAAAACAGGCATCATCCATCAATTTATCCACAGCTAGATTTAGCAACTACTACAAACGCTCAGCAATTCCTGTGAGTAATCTCTTACCAAAAAATGGTAACAGATAACAGAACTTCAGAGGTATTAGTACTCTGATTCATCTAAGGAATTTATAGAAAGCTCTGAGAACACAGATTTCCTACTTTTACACATTAGTCCAGTAAAACAACTCAAAACTACCTGTGTACTAGACGTTGCTTAAAAATGCACTGCTCCTGCAGCACTGTTTAGTCATAGATATAAATTTATCTCAACAGTCAAAACGTACTTGAGGTATATATGACTTTCTGCTTGAGTGTTGCCAATGCTGCAATGAAAGGGAGAAGCAGATGAATTGTACAGGTCAATAAGAAGAGTTTAAGACAGGAGAGGTGTCCTTGTAGTTCCCTCTTACATGAATGGGACAGTGGCCCACCTCCCCATGCTGCTCTCAGTTGTGACATAAGATAAAGACAGACCAGTAAAAAAATAATGTAACAATTGGAATATCCAGTTTTGATAGTTTCTCAGTTACTTTCAATGTATTACTCTCTCCTAGATTTGCAGCTGAAGCACAAAACAATAGTGTAAGCAACCCAGCTGGACATTCATATTGCAATGTGAGTAACACTCATGTTCAGAGTAATCATTCTTTGCTGGCAACTGTCAAAATGAGAACTGTTTGGATTTATCCCGGCTACTGTCCAAATGGGATACAAAGATCTGTTCTGTGGCTCTTCTCCATACATCAGGGAACACTGTATTTGGTGAACAGGGCAACTTTCCTCTTTTGATACCACAGCCGCTAATATGAAATCATATTTTCTTGGGTCCAGCACAATCTCAGGGGAGTTTGCAGAAAGCAGTTACTCTATTGGTTGTGTTTAATCTGTTTAATCTGTTGCTGTGTGAAATAAGCTGAGATCTCCCCCAAGAAACCCCACAAGCACCAAACAACACACCAAAAAGCCCAAACACTTAAAAACCAGGTACAGTTTAGGACAGATGGCATGTGCTGCAGGCAAAACACCCGTAACAGAAGGAATGCAAAGAATATGAAGGGGCTTTGAAGGTAATGTTATGAATTTCAGTGCTATTCTGTGGTAGGCAGCATGAAATAGAAAAGATGAGAAGCAGGCCCCAAACACACCTGCATATACCCTGTTTTAAACGGCAAGTGAAAGCACGTATCTGTATTGTGAATACTGCGGTCTTTGAGTCTGTGTAGTGTAACAAATTACACAGAAGTAAATTGTACAAATGTGCTATAGATAACACTAAAAGATGTTTGAACTTTGTGTGAAGAATGGAGATTAATGAGATTAGTAACTGTTGACCTTAAAATTTACGTGCTATAGTCTCAGAGTTTAAAGATAAGTCAGCAGTTATGTAAGTTAAGTCAAACTGGTTCTCATAGAACGATCTGTTCATGCTCTGTTTTGCTTGATGTCCTTAGTTGGCGACTCTTTTAAGCCCGGTGCCTCTGAATCCAGTAAATCCGCAGACTGGACATACTACATCATTAAATGGACTGTCACCAGCAGGTAATAAATACTGCAGACCACCTAACTTTCATGGAGATATATTTTTCTTGTTAGAACTTAAGGGCTTTACATAATGACTGTTAAAGACTAGCAGCAGCATCAAACATCGACGAAATCTCATATGCTTGTGGCTTCTCTTAGACATATCTGTCTATTTTAGCATTTAAAGCAACTAGATGCATAGGAGATAGTCTGCTGCTTTCAGGAAGATATATTCTGTAAGCGTGCTTGTCATTCACATTTAAATCTGGATTATATCTGCCTCTCTATTCTTCAGCTGCATCAAAGAACAAGTCACAGTCACCTCATTACTACGAGATCATGGAATTTGATCCTTTGGCTCCCACTGAGTAAGTAACTTTTAAAATAGATACTATACAGTTTTCTGAAGTGCTGAAGGCAAGATGGCTTTTTCTTCTGAGTGAGAACACAGACCACACTATTTGAACTGCGTTAGCTGACCAACTGGATCACTAACGTAAATGAGAGTGACTGCATTTTGTACGTTTTCTTCCAATACTTCTGGCATAACGAATTAAGGAATGAACTCCTATAGTGTGTTCATTGAATGGTGTCTGTGAAACTGGTGGAGTAATTCGGTGTCAAAAATGATCTACTAAAATCCTATCCAGTGATACGAGAAGATGAATAAAGCTTGAATAAGGGTCCTGGTGGAGGAAGCTGATTGACGCTTCAACACTGGTAGTTCTGGAGCAAGGTAACCAAAGTGATTCCTGTTCACAGGAAATGTTTTTTAAGAATGTTGTTCTACTGCATATCAAGAAAATCCTCAATTTGAATATGAGCTACAAAGTGGGGGGGAGGATGCTGGGACTCTCCAGAGGGCCAAATAGTCAGAAAACTAATATGAAACTAAACGGATGGCAGAACTCTCTACCAGTAAATTGCAAAAAAAAATTGAGCCATCTACACAAAACTTATTTCCCAGGAACTGTCAAATTCTGAGGTAGAAAAATCTCAACAAGGTTTTTTTTTTATTTTTTTTTTAACTAGCGCAGTAACTGCATGCCATGTGGTATGCTTGCCACTTGAATTTTGCAGTCCTGTTCCCAAATCCATTTTGTCAAAATTGACAATGTCCAGAGGTGTCTCGTTAAATGTATAATCACAGGCGCCCCGCGGGATTGGCTCTTTGTTACCATGGAAACTTGGGCATCCTGCAGCTGATGCTACTCCATTTGGCAAACACTATGAACTCCTGGCAGTTTATGCTTGGGCAGGACTTTGTTAGTGCATTTTGTCAAAATGAAACTGCTGTGATGTAGGTGTTGCCCTGTTCCCCTCTTTCAGAGCTATTTATGAAGAAATTGATGTCGTGCTGAAGACAGAAGTTAAAAAGGATACAGAATGCTGAAGGTGGAGTCTTTTACTGAACACACGTTATTCTTTGATGCTGCTCCCGTGCAGCGCTTCTTGTAACAGTGAATAACATACAAGTGAATAACAGAACAGGTTTTGTATGTATCGGAATACTAAACTGTGTGGAAGTTGAACAGTTACTTGGATCTACACTTGATAATTTGTCCTAAATGTTCAACTGTGTGTTCTTCAAGGTGACTTGCATGATTATTTTTGAAGTATTTTTGAGGCCTTTAAAATATGATTTCCAAATTCACCTGCGTATGAAATAACACTTGACACACAACACATGTAAACAAAAAGGACGCTTGCAAGTATTGAGGAAAGCTTTTCTTCCAAGTTAACTGTTCCTTTGCATTGTTTTACCGCTTTATGCAGCAAACAAAACAAAACGTTATTGTTTACAGAAACTGCAGAATCCAGTTTCTATTTTGGCCTCATTGCTGTCTGCTGATCTCCCTAGAAATTTATAAAGGGGGTTGGATATGTAGGACTTTTCTAAAATTGGGCCTCTTGATAGCTGTCTGGGGACATGCAGTGATACTTTCCTACATTCATATTCTGAATACCGATTTTGTTTTCTTCCTAAAAGCCTACAATATAGTTGGATTTTTGTCTTGCTAAGAAGCTGTGCTGGGACATGAGGTGCCGTCATCCATGATTAACAGAACAGGAAAAAACCCTGCTTGTTCCTATGTTGTTGTTGTTGCTGCTTTTATTTACGCAGTAAATATTGGAGGGGGATCAATCATTTCTTTCAATGTTCCTGCCCTGCAGAGACTGCTGTTCTGGTGAAGGAAAAAATAATCATCTACAATGCAGATGAACAATAGTTACACATTTATTTTAGTCAAGTTGTTTAACCCTGTTAATAACAGTTTTATCTTTTAATAAGTGCCTTATCTATTTTAATGCTGAATGTAAAGCGTGCACTTTAACAGATACAGTTCTCTGAATTTATAATTGATATAAAATTTGAGAACTTAGTTCATGTTCATAGCTCATAAGCTAACTTTGTGAAATACTGCATTATAAATGTTCGTTATGTTAACTGTTTAAGGGATAAGAAGTTCTCAGTCAGTTTTGCAATTTTTGTAGCATAAAATTCCAAATAAAAGCAAATGCTTACTGAGACATTAACATCATCGTTTCTGAGTTTTTACCAGATGACACGTGTATTCCGTGAAATACTAAACGTAGACAGTATCGGAAGTATTTTAGTGTGAATTTGTGGTGTTTCATTGCATAGTTAGCAATTTTGCAGTTTGCTGTAGGACCATTAGAACCCCTTACTTCCATCAAAAACAACCTTGAAGAAGTTCGGGGGGGTTTGTAAGCAGAGATGAAAAGGTAAGCCACTTTATTATTCTTTTTCTTGTATTATTTGCAATGGTCTGGCCAGCAGCTTGAGAAAACTGCTGAAAATAGGATTTGAGGTGGATTGATTTTTCCCTGCAGCTTAGTTGTATTGGTAAAACCCTTGCACACTGAAGTGTAACAAATTAAAATGCGCTATTTCAGTATGGTAATCCATAATGGATGATTGCTAACTGAACTTTTCCATATTAAAGAAGCAAAATGATCACAGACAGATGAAAGGGAACTGGCTAATTACTGAGGTTAGAGCTTGTTTTATATTTGGAACGTGCTCAGTATCTGTGCAAACTTAGGCCTTCAAAGTCGGGGGGGGGGAAACCGTTTTTATGAAACTGGCGTTTGCCAAGGGGATATTCCTTTTCTTCTGAAGAACGTGGCCGAAATAAAACAATGTGTGGACAACTGTCATAATCACTTCAACTTTCAAAAAGACAATGGACTAAAGACAGCCCAGGTAAGAATTTTTTTTTTTCCTAGCCTGGATTCAAAGATTTGTCTTGATATTTTTATTAATTTTTTTTCTGAAGCATTACTGGAATTAAAGATCATACATCTGCATGAAGATAGCAGCAAGCTTTATCTCACTTGTGTGGGCTCCACATGTTCTGCTGGGTAAAATGCATTAGAGAGATGAAAGAATTAAAAATTTTAAAACTTTAATAAATACACAGTGAAGACCTGATATGAATGTCATCCAGAATCTATTTAAACAACACATAGAAATGGGTACAATAATGCATTTTAAAGGTAGCATCCATTTATTTTCAAAAAAAGCACTTTTTAAATTATTGTATGCAAACAGAATTGAGATAAAAATAACTGGAAGTTATTTCTGATATACCTATTACCTTTTTAGAGTCCAAACAAACCAACAGTAGTCTGTCTTTGTTAGATCTCATTTGCTGAATGGGGTGGAAAGAACTGGCCTAGCAGATGAGATACTTGGCTGAGATTAATTCCTGTCTGAAAATGAGCAGGTCATTTAAACTCGCTCTGCAACTCCTCCTTTCCAAAGCTATGATAGTTATCCCTACCTCACAGATAATGATGAAAAGTTACATAAATACAGGCTTACGTGTTCTGGTGGTAAACAGAGAACCCAGGAGTACCGCTGAGCAACTGATGCTGCTGGGCAGGCTTTGTTGGACTTAATCTCTGAATGGGCTTGATTTCCTTTGGGTTTCTGAGGAGACTCCTATGCTAGTAATTTAGCCTGCAATTTAGAGCAGTTGTTTATGGCGCTGCCTTTCCCTTCAAAGCATTTCATACATAAGCCAAGCTTGTCTCTGTGTAGAGATGCGTGGTGTACAGCCCTCTGCTGAGTGAAAGAGCAGTCATTAGCAGTACAGGTATTTTAAATGAATTGAACACAACATGGAAATTTGAAGATGGTATTTCTAAATGGAAACCATACCACAGCTTTGACGTGCTTACATTTAAATTACTGTTCCTCATTCAAATGATAACAGTTTTAGAGCAGTCTGCTCTTACCAAATGAACTACTGATTCAGTAATAATTCGAGAGGGTGCAGTGTATTCTGACTCATCATATCCTCCTGTGCCACGGGAGGGTTACATAGCAATACAGTCTAACTTTGTTTAGTTTTGAGAGTTCATGAGCTGATTACCTGTTTTTACCTTTTTATAAAGTATCTTACATGGAAGTTATTCTTTAGAGACAGCAATGCAATTTAAGGTGCTTAATAAACTGATTTGTTCCTCTATATTCAAATGAAGATCTCAGTTTACACTTAGGTTTAAAAATTTGCCTCACAGTATTTAGATAACATGTATCATCTTATAAAAAGATGGCTTGAGAAAACCCCCTCTCTTCCAGGAACAGCATGTTCCCTTCTATTGTCTGATGAAGAAATACTATCCCTAAGAAAAAATATTACAACTACGTAAGTTTTTGTAAACAAAAAAAAAAATAGAAATATATCCTTTCAGAACATTAGCATGGGCCCATGGTGCTTTAATAATATAACGTCACATGGCACAGTACTTCCGCAGTTTTTCCTTCCATTGAAAAATGGTTTCAAAACTGGTGGTCAGGTAGCAGAAGTCCAATTGTCTAGAGATTGCCCATTACTGATATCCAGGAAGTGGTAACTTCTGTCCTTCCTTGGCTTCAAAAAAGGTGTAAGAGAGGGTGATCAAATCAACTTTAGCCATTTTAGGGTCCTCTGCAAATTCTGGATCAATGTAGAAAAAGACCGGCATGTCCACTTCTTCTTGAGGATTTAGCCGCTGTTCTTCAAAGCAAAAACACTGCATGAGGGAGGAAAAAATCCCAAAAGAATGAGACAATAGCTATGGTAAACTTTGTCTCTGCCAACATGACAGAAAGCTTCATATTTTAAAATCAACTTGCATTCCTTGTACGTCCCTAAAATCCTGGGAAGGATCAACCATATGAGCAACAAGACAGTAATTCTGTTCTTCTTGTGTTACAGGGGGGGAAAAAAAAAAGCTTTTAATTAAGTGTCCAAATGTGCAAATTGTCCAGGCTAGCTCACATTGTTACCGCCTGCCCTCAATGTCACTACTACTAAATACCATATATTTGGGAGCCACTCTTAATTTGACGTGTACTACAGCTTGTTATGAAGACAGACAGGCTAAGAATGAACTGTTGCACCGTCATTTGAAAAAAATCAACGTATTTTCTTCAAATGCTGGCATACAAAGGAATGGTATTCAGGATTAAAATGAGAAAAAGTTAATCTATAGATCACAATGCTCATTCATGTAAAGGAAAATGTAATCTTTGTTCACACTTACTTGTATTTTATTGAAATACTGTCCTGCTTCAAAGGGTATTACGTTGTAGGTAGAGATTCCAATTATTGGTTTGTCAGTAGGATTTTTCGCTTTATAAAAGGCCAGTGCGGTCTCTCCTGGTACCACCTGTATAAAGTAATTGCATGGTGATTTTTAATCCACTGCAGCCTTCCACCCCGCAGAGTTCTTTAGACTTTAGCTAGAATTAGTTCATTTTCTCTTTTGCTGTTTCAAGCTGGTTACTTCACCACTATTTTGCTGATAGGCAATCCACCCCATTCGAAGCATTAATGTTATGTTACATGTGTGCATTCTGTTTTTCTCTGCAGTTTATCAGCATACAGAGGTTTTTAATATGCAGATTTATATATGGTGTATGTTTCATTTTTAAGGTGATGATTCTTTCAGTACTGGACTCAGAAACCAATTAAGAAGCATGACTCCTTTTGTGAGTTTTTATTAAGTAATTTTAAAGAGGAAAGTTAGATTAAAATCTTTGGTTTTTAAAATATAGCAACAGTCCTCCAATGATAGGAGTAAAAAAAGAAGGTACTAGGGCTACCCACAGGTACATACAAATATAGGTTTCATAGTGGTCCTTTTTTGGCCGTTTGAGGGGATGGCAGGGGCCACTTTAACGACAACGCAAGAGACAATAAAAGCTCTGCCTTCCCAGCCAGCACCGACAATTAAGTTCTGCAGTGGCAGTACGGGGGTGGCACCCGGACGAACGGGACACCACGCGGGCTCTGTGACTCCCACACCGGGGCCCAGCGCCATCGCGGGGCCGGGGGACAAAAAGGTACGAGGCCAAACCCTGCGTTTTCCCCCTCCCGGCGTCGGCCGTTCCGTGCGAGGGGGGAACGCAGCCGGTCACTCACGTAGATTTCGCTCTGCTGGGGCTTGAAGTTCCACTGGATGCTGGAATGCACGTCCGCGTTGAAGGTGACCCTGATGACGCGGTCCCGCACCGGCTCCATCCTCTCGATCTGCTCCGCGCTGTGGCCCGCGCCCGTCGTTCCGCCCAGCCCCGTCGCCTGGCAGAAAGGGACGGCGGTGAGTGACCGGCGCCGGCCCGCCCGCCTTCCCCCCTCCCTGCCTCCCGGCTACCTGGCAGTACAGGCGGTAGAGCGGCACGGCCGCGTACGACATGCCCACCATGCCCACGGCGGCGGCCGCGATGTAGGCCAGCGCCGACCGGTTCCGGCGCCGCCATTCTTCCTCCTGCCTGCGGGTGAAGGGGTTGGAGCTCCGCAACCCGCGGGTCCCCGGCGGGGCCGCCGCCCGCCCGCCCGCCGCCCAGAGGCCGAACCGAGCCTCACCCCCCGGCCACCCGCCGGCAGGGCCCGGCCGAGGAAGGGCCCGTCCCAGCGCCAAGGCCCAGAGGGGGCCCGGCCCCCCGGAGAGCCGCAGGCCCCCGCAGCGCGCCCAGCCCCGCCCGCACAGCCCCATGCCGCTGCAGGCGCCGGGCGGGGCGGGGCGCGGCTCCTCTCGCGAGAGGCGGCGGCGGGGTGAGCCCGCCCCCGTGAGGCGGGGTGAGTCCGTCCGTGAGAGAGCGGGCGGCGGCGTGTGACTGGCCTCGCCCCGTGCCCCTTTGTCGGCGTGAGGGGGGCGGCCGCCCCGCGCCACCTTCCCGAGGAGGCGGTGGGGCTCGGGGAGCGGGGCAGGTCGTGCCGCCATCGCGCCGCTGAGGGGAGGGAGCGCTGCCGCTGAGGGGTCGCCCGTCGCTCAGCCCTCGGAGCGGCGCTGAGGCGCGGGGGGTGCCCGCCAGGCCCCGCCGGTGGTCTCTCCCTCCCTCCCTCCCTCCCTCGGGCGGTAGTGTGCGTATCGAGGTAACTGTCGCAGCCCCCGGCTCTCCTGGGGGCCCCGCCGGGCTGGTCCGAGCGGTGCCGGGGCGGGCTGGCGCTGGGCGGCCGCCGAAAAGTCCGCCAGTAGTGGGTTAAGCGAGCGGAGAGGGGGCGATTATCCCCTCTAAGTACCTCAGCAGGGCTCATGGCGGGGAGGAGTGCTCCGGCGGCAGCGGGACGGGAGTGGACGCCAGGACCTTCCTAGCTGGTTCCTCCGGGGCGCTGAGCGCGCCGGTAAAGCGGCCTTTGTGCCTGCGCTCCTCGTCTTTCAGCGCTCTTCCACAGGCGGCCACCAGTGCGCTGTGCGAGGTGTTTTACAGAGAGGAGGAGGAGGCTCCGTCCCTTTGTCTTCCTGCAGCTCTTCCTGTCCTGTGGACACTGACCGCGATTATTATTTTTTCCAGCGGTGCTTTGTCTCATGTTTGTGTACTGATTTAGTTTTGTTTAGGCACAAATATTGGCGCGCTGCAGAGTGACTGGGCATCCTTTGTACAAACAGCAATAGCTTCAGGACAGACAGGGTCAGGCAAACTTCCAAATGCAGTCTTCTTTGCAGGACTGGTCCCAGGCATTGTAACAAACGGCTGTAGCAGTGCTCGGGTGTACTGCGTTAGAGCACTGCGCTGCGGCTGGCTCCAGGAGTGTGAATCGCACAGTGACTGGCAGCTCCTGATCCTGCTTCATATTCCGTTTAGATGTCATGAATTAGAGGATGATAAAGCCCAGAGCAAAGCAATATTGTGATGTTTTCTCTGTATTTAGATGGCATTACTTTTGATCCTGTAGCGAGAGATCTGAAAACTTTTACTGCAGGAAAATTTGTGCTATTCCAGAGCAAATTTAATGTTTTTTTTCCATGCAGACCTGTAGGAATTGGTCAGTGTGTTTTTGTGGAAGCTGACATTGCACCTAGGGAGCCTGCTCCGTTTTAGCCCAGGTTGTAGTGTATCACTGGCCACTAGCACTTGTGGCCACCTTTGCCCGTGCATTGCTCAGAGAGTTCCTTGTGCCCCTCGTACCATGTCTTAGGAGCAATATCTTTTCTGGTTTGTGGCCGTATGAGGGTTTACCTGTGCAGCTCACGAAGTCAGGAGGATTTGCTACTGATACAAACAGATATTTTTGCATTACTGCTTTTGCAGTAATTTTTCAAATGATTGTAGCTCAGCCCATTTGGGATTGTATTTCTTGTCAACCTGTTGTATGTGCTAATAAAAACACAACGTGAATGACTGGATTTGTTCTCCATTAGTGGTACGTAAATTCATTTTGCATGCATTTTGGCCTATGTCTTACATATTCCATGCGAGATTTCCATAGGCATTGAATACTAAACAGTAAGTTAAAAAAATGTGAGAAAACAAGACACACAAAACACTTTTATTATGTTCAAAACAACGTTCCCTCCCCAAGTAACCTCTGCTGGAAAAAAAAAAAGATTGTTTTTAGCAGTTATATTACTTTATCCTGCAATTGTAATCTCAGTTACTTAATTTTTTAGAAGATTTTAATCTTAGGGGGTCCTATCTCATAAATCAAGAGGAAATCAGGATGTCAGATGTTTTGGTACAGTATACAGTGAAGTCTGTGTTGTTAACTGCTTACTGTTTCCAGCAATTAATTGTAGGTGTTTTGTCCTCAAAATTCTCTTTTCCCACTTGATTTCAGCCAGTCAGTAATATATCTGAATTGTTGTCAGTGACTGAAAATAAATATAGCCCTGTAAATTTCAAAAAGGGGTTTCTCCTTTTTTACAGCACTTATTATCTTGGTTACGAGCCAGTTCTTCATGTGTCAGAATTCTTCATTTTGAACTTTTATTATAATAGTGCACCTAAGAAGATGTCCAGTACAGATCCCCTAACAAATCCAGATAAAAAGTAAGTACAATTTACCATACATAGGAATACAACAATTACTGGATTGTACTATGAAAATTTTTGCAGTTTTATTAGTAGGCGCTTGTTTTGATGGAGTCTTAATAACTTTGATATTAAAACAGTCTGAAGCAACTTCCTAGAAAAGCTAATACCAGCACCAGTGAATTTACACATAAAGGGAAGAAATAGCTCTTAATCTTTTCATTAAGTTAATCAGCACTTAGTTTTAACTGGTTCTGTAGAGATAAAACCCCACAAAGGAATTCCTTAATGCTTCTGCACCTATGAAAATGTAAGGTATATAGCAAATTATTTCCTTGTACGTATAGGCTAACTATAGTAACATAAGACATGGTATGGGGTTTATGTATTATAATGCATTACTTCTTCAGACTACTATGTCTGTATGCCTTTAATGTTTTGTGCTTTGGAACCATCTTTTATCAGTGCCATGTGATATATAATGATAATTATATTCCTTCTATAAACTGTAATGTTATCCACTTAAAAGTTGGATCAGATTCTAAATGGCAAACTTAAATTCAGTCGTGATAGAAAATCGTAACTCCAGACCCTTCCCAAACTGCTAAGTAACCAGGCCCACGCTGTCATCAAAACCATAATTAAAACAGGCACAGGCAGCTGTTTCTGGACTATCACGTTTGCTGTCTTGTGCAACAGAATCCAGCAAATAGTAGTCAAAAGTACTGTCAAACAATTTAGCATAGGTCTTGTATTATGCTACTTCATAAATAACTTGATTTTTTTTAAAAAACAAATCTATAAAACATTAAAAAAATTAACTTGCTTTGAACTGGGATCTGAAGAAGCAAATGCTCTGCTTGTCTGATGGAAATCCAGGGTATGTAATACAAAGATAGGTCTTTAAAACAGCTCTGGTTTGCTAGATTCACGTGGAAGGTACATTGTATGAGTAGTTACTAGAGCACTGTATTCCAAAGGCAAATTTTCACCTAAGAGATGAACATGAAAGGTGTATATAACTGCAATTCAGCTACATGATGATGGAAGACTATAATTTTCTATACTAACTACTTAATTTCCCCCCCCCAGGAGACAGTATCAATGCACAATGCTTCAAGAATGTACTTGTTCTATGTTAATTGGGGTTTACCTGAACTTTAAATAATACCTTTCTTCTCTACACGAGGGATGAGCCTCAAACCATTCATGCTTCTCCACATTACAACATTGCTCAAGCTTTTTTTTTTTTTCATGCTTAACGATTGCCATGTAATGACATAGGTTTTGTTTTAATCTTTATGACCTGATCGTCAAAATGTATTTTGAATAATTAGTGGTTTTGGATAATCAGAATTAAGCGTTTGTTCATGCTGTATGATGCATCATTCTCTTGGCTGTAGTCAGTATCATAATGAATTTTTAGGGTTAGCGAACCTGGAAGGCTACAGTTGCATAATTGACTTGTACAGGATTTTTATGAAAGACCTTGTTTTGTTTATAACAAAAAGATCTTGTGAATTTTGCTTCTGAAGATTCTGCAAATCTTTCTGTCATCTGCTAAATTACCCTCTAATCCGTCTCAGTTCTTAAAACATTACAAAACTTCCTTTGGGAGAGGTGAGTCATAACTAAAAATGTTGCCAGAATAGAATAGTTTACTATCTGTTTGAAAAAGAATCTTTGCTGCCTGAAATAAGGAATGATGTCTCTTGTAAATTTAGTCTTACTGATTGGTATTAGGTTTTATGGGGTTTTAAGTTGTTACAGTATTCCTAGATCTTTCTGGAAGTAAAAAGTAATTTGTGCTGCCCCGAATATGTTCTTGAAAGGCAGAGAACTTACAAAAGAGGCAAAAATAATACCGTTTTTCTATGCGAGTCCTTTAGAAATATTAAAAGCAGCACAGCAGCAGAATTTTACGGTAAAGAGTAGCAGAAGCCTTGGGGGTGAGGTCAGGAAGCTGAACAGTGCATAGTTTACTTTGAAGAAGGGATGGAGGAGCAATTGTTTGAACAAGTGATTTATTACTGATAATATCTCTATTAAAAAATAGGTGGGAGCAATAAGAAGCTTAATGCTACTTTGTGTCTATTTAAATTGTTGGAAAGTTTGTCTTGCCTGGTTTAATAAAAATCATTCTTTCACTTTTTAATAATGGAAATACACAGCCTTGAGTCATATTTTGAATTGGGGGGTGTGGTGTGTGTATGTGTTTCTATTGCAGAAAACGTGACACTGGAAACAAGCCATATTGGTCTGAGTGACTTGTTTCGACAAATGTTCCTGTTACTGACACCACAAATTGAATTCCACTGGTGTTAAAAACAATGACAATTTTGTGGGAGAAAAGCTATATTTATTTTATCTTCTGTAACCTTGCTTAAAGCAAATCTAATTGATACGATGCTTAAAATATTAATGGCTTTTCTTCCATCGGACTGTAATGCCAGTAACACCAGCAGAGTTAAACTGATTGAGAAAACACTACAAAGGGCCTTATTTTCATCCCTGAATGGGTGTGAGCAATCCAAACGGTGCCAACGGAGCTCTTAACTTTGCAGGAATTGGGAAGGCTGCTTTATGTCCCCGCTTCCGTCATGGATCGGCTCCTCGGTGTGTGGGGGGTCAGTTTACCCTGCTGCCCCTCCTGTGCGATAGCAGGCTTTAGGGACTGACGTCTACGTACGTGAACACTATATAGCATGTTATCTATAAGCAAAAAGATCCTCTCCCCGGAATGATTATGTGCTAATGAAACCACAGGCACTACAACTTTAAAAAAAAAAAAGGTACCTGAGATAAGCATATGCATTCCGGGCATGGCCAAGCTGCCCTGCTGTGCAGCGCTAGACACCGACAGATGCTGTCTCATCACGGGGTTACTCCCTGCTGTAGGGAGGATTCACCTTTCTACTTAAACAAAGCCATCAGTGAACACAGAATACTTACTTTTCATTTTAAACTGTAATCTTTTTAAGATGTTTTAGAAAGAGGGGGAGTAATGCGAGTGCATCTTCTGATGCAAGACTGGAAGAAAACAGTAGTAAACCAAACTGGTGTCAGAAGCTCTGAACTTCTGAAAATATGCGTATCTCTGCAAGACCAAGCCTCCTGTCAGAAGAGAGCCCTTACCTCTAGGAACAGTGGTATATTTTGTACTTTTTCAACTAGATGATTCGCAGTGTAATGATATAAATTCGCTGTTTTTATTTACTTTCACAAAATACCAGATATGTCAGCTTCTGTTTCTAGAGAAAATATATAACCCAAATTCTGTGTTAACTTTTTGACTGTTGTATCCTGGAAGACCAAAAACCAAGTTAATGCATGGCACGGGTCTATACCATGATTGAGAATGCAAAGTAATAGCATAATGGCATTTGTTTCATTAATGCTTTCAGTCTGTCTGCTTTGTTGGCTTTCCCTTTTGTGTGTGGATGTTCATAATCCGGTCTGCTAGGAAGATTGCTTTAGAAAGGTCATGAGTTATTGCTTTTGACCTTGTTTCGAGGGAGCATGTAAATAAATTACTGAAGAACATGAGAAAATAAGTTTATTTTATTTTAATTATTTCATTTGCCTCCAGCTGCTAGATATAAATTGCATAATCACTGTTGTAGTAAATGCAAGTAAATTTTCTCTTCTTTGCGTTTGTCAGTCTTCCAAGTTGCTATAAATTGCCATTTCAAACGGGAAAAGTAAACATTACCTCGGTAGGTGAATTAGTCCATGTGACGCAGAGGGTTTCAGAGAAGATTAAGTAGGCAGAGACACTCGTCTGGAGCTCTGTCTGATGGTGGGTTTTTTTTAGTTAGTAGCAGAAATTGTCCTGCACGTGACCTTTATCCAGCTGAATTAGAAACCTCCTGTGGATTTTGGTTGCTTTGTCATTGTCTTTGCTGCTGTGCTGAAGAATGTCCCTACTCTCACCAGGAGATGAAGACGAACCAGAGCGTTTTGATGGTCTTTCTCTCTTATACTGGTATGCTTAACCATTAGGTTCTGATGGCATTTTTCTAGTCTGTAATTGGGAAAAGTAAGGTAAAGATAATTTAAAAGCTGTAGAGATTTTCAGCTTCTTTCCATAAGCAGCCAGAGTTTATCAGTTGTTAGATTTTTGTTTGAGTGTCAAGCACTGTCTGTTTTGTGAGGGAAGGGTATTATTCTTCCATTGATAAATCTAGATAAATATTTTGTTTGTGGACGTAAATGACTAACAATTTCTCGGGAATAAGATCAGAAGAATATCTGGAGCCGCATGTTCTGATAAGTCTCTAGAAGATACAAAACGTAAAGGTGTTGAACTTCCTTGTGTATGCTTGTAAAAAGTAATAGAAGTATCGAAGATTTCATCTTAATTGCCTTTACTAGAACACCTACACAAAATTAGACGCGCTTAGTCTATTTGCATTCCAGGACTTCAGTTGAAGTGTCGAGTTTAGTATTTTTTAGTGTAACATAGTGTGATTTTATAGAGGCTTGCTTGTTTATTTCCTCTCTTGCCTCAAATCTTTTCTTCTCCGTGTGCTAAAAGCTTGCTTACAAGTATTTTTGTGTGACTTCTGTAAGAATGAGCAGCAACATCTGATTATTTAATTTGCATCTTTTTCTACAACAAACATTGACATTTTTTGTTACTACTGCAAATTGGTTTAGAAGCGTATTTCCTTATTCATACTGTTGAGCATATTTCTAATGTTTTGGGGGGAAGCATTCTAATATTTCATAAATATTAAATAACTATAACATGAAATAGATGTTGGATGGGTGATAAATCCAAGTCTTTTTATAGTGAAACTGTTGAAGTCCTATTTATTTTATTAGCACTATGACAAGTACTTGACTCGGAGATCCATCTCTCAGTTATATAGGAGAAAAACTACCATCGAAAGTCAGCAAGACGTGATATTCTAAACAAATGCAGGGTATTTGAACATCCTTGTCTTTTTATGTGATAAAGTAATTTTAAACCTCATGTGTTGGAGGGACTTAGTCTTCAGAGCATAAACACAATTGAATGCCTTGTAAAGGTGTCTCTTCAAAGTGTCAGCCCTTTCTAATGGTAGGTGGCAACATCATAGTAATTTCACTGTGTCAGAGATACCCGATTCCTCTCCATTGTGAATTATTAGTTTGTATATTCTCTGTATCCTCTTTATCAGAATATGCTTTATATTAGGATCTCCCTTTTTAAAGTATTGCCTGTAACTCCTATCAGTGTAGGTCCTTTCCTACTAAGGGCTCTGTGTCTAGATTTGATCATACTTCATGATCGTTTTATACGGTAGTATATAAATAGGTTCTACCATTTCTGGTGAAATATGAACTTCAGACTTAAAGTCTGAGATTTGATCTTTTAAGGCTTCATGAAAGTAAACTCTGCAAAGCTGAAACAACATTTGTTCTTGCTTTTTTTATTTTAACAAAAATTGCTGTGTGAAAACTGCGGAGAGGATGGCAGAGCAAGAAACAGAACAGTAGTAGCAAAAGGCAAGGCATAAATAAAATAAAATAATTGCTTGTTTTAAAGATCAGTGTTCCTTCTTTCAGTTTTCAAAGATGGATACAAATCAGGACAGACCTGTAAAGAACATGACTAGTATGTTTCTTCCAGCTTCAAAACATTTTAAATTCATGGGATAATCAAAGTGACAGTACCAGGCAGTAATGCAAAGTACTCTGCTGTCATAGTATAGAAGTAGTTTACAAAAAAAGTTTTGTTAGAGAAATAGCAGACTTAAGGATTTCTTCTTCCTTTCAGACTGTGATTAAGTAAAAGCAGTTCGGTAGCAAAGTCATCGCAGTCGTGTCAGCGGCCAAATACACTAACTAGGTTTCATAATTTCTCTTTATCCTATGAAACAGATACTTTGAGGAATATTAAAGTGAAAATTGTACAATGTTTGAAGCATAGGCTTCCTGTTTGTTGCTAAAGATGAACTACTGCGTCTGTTCACATGGCCAGCCTTTCTAAAGCAAAAGCTAATTTTGCAAATGCTTGGGAACTTGAGATTGTGGAATAAGTTCTTGCTTTTCAGAGCAAGTGCTTATACCTTGATTTAAAAACTCATCCAGTTTTCTTATACAAAACCAAAAGAACTAGAGATGTTCTTTAGAAGCTGGACCTCTTGCCTGCTGCTGGAATTTAGGAACATTTGGACCTTCTGGATTTCTCTCTTCCCTCTGGCATGGCACCTTTTAATGACATGTACTCAGCTTTTGCAGAAATACCCAGTTTCAGGCCTGGAGTCCATGCTGTGTCCTGGATTTGGCTGCATGGGAGGATTTGGGTCACTATGTCCTCCACTTTGATCTTCTTTTCCCCCCTGCTAGAATTCTAGTTCTTCCATTTCACTTTAACATCATGCTCTATAAAATGCAACTCATTGTCTAATATAAAACAATATGTAGGTCAAAGCAGAAAAATCCACGTGGTGGTGCTTTTTCTTTTCCTAGAAGGGATCTGGTGAGTCTTCCCCAAAAATGGTACAGTGGGAGGACAAAGGAGCTATGATACAACTTCGATTTTTTATAATAATTAATGAAAATTAAAATAAAAAATGGTAAAGGATAATTGGATTTATAGGACTTCTTAACACTTAGCATTTTCAGAGCCGTATGTTGGTCATGTTTCTGATGAAGCTGTAAATTTAGGTTTCAAAACTCTTGTATTCTTCCTGAATTCTTTACCATTATCAGCTGCCTCCAAAATACTCACCTGCTTTTAGACAATTTCAGGTGCCATCCTGATATCTTGTCTTGGGGTGGGAGGGTACACAGGGACAGCCCGCAATAGAGTTTGGAAAGAAGCCTTTTTTAAGATAGAACGAAGCCTTTTTTCTCTGATAGAAGGAAAACAATGTTGAGAGAAGAAATGAGAGACTGTAGGGAAAAGATTCTGTTCATAAATAATCACAAAGTTAGATATCCTAGGAAGTATTTTTGTATACTCTGTCTTAGCTGTGGTTTTGTTTTAGTACTCATTACCTAATCTAAGACATTATGATGTGTTTTTCTTGCCTAAATGCTAACCTGGACCAGGTTGTGGGATTTTGTTTCTGTTTAATTCTAATACATTCTTTTACCGTACCATCTTATATTTGTTAGGAGGAGATTGATTTTTCATTGGGGAGAAGGGGTGGCACAGAGGTTATCAAACAATATAAAGTTGTCAGTTGTAGAAAACTGTGTTTGGTTTGTATTAGAGTTAAAAACGTGGTCACTGTACTTTCTTCTATATTAACGTAGCTCTACCTATATTTCTATAAATAGGGATTTAATGACTTTTATTTTATTCTTTAGGACTATTATGGGCCCTCATGGAATCAATCGAGCTGTTCACCGCATTTCTTTTTCTGATTGTCAAAATGGATTAGGTAATTAGATTGCACATTCTGTTGATTTGGAGTAAACCAAATCTAAAAGCCCCTGGTGAGCTTTTCCTGTTCGCACTGTCATCAGTAAAAGTTTAATTTATCTGGCTTTTATGGATTTGACTGTAAATCCGTTTAGCACAGTAGGTGGAATAACCAATTTCTTGCTTGTTTCTTTTGTTCTGCAGGAGTTAAAAT
Organism: Larus michahellis; assembly: GCF_964199755.1. NCBI lineage: Eukaryota > Metazoa > Chordata > Aves > Charadriiformes > Laridae > Larus > Larus michahellis. The sequence continues at coordinate 9,259,967 of NC_133909.1, forward strand.
TATTGGAGGTTATCGGGCACAAACTGCAGAAGATTATGGGATTTTCATAAAGAGAATTTTACCCGGAGGGGTCGCTGCTGTAGATAGTAAGTAATTTTAAATTTTTTCTTACAAACACGCTGCATATAAAAAGCTGTCAAAAGAAGTCATCTTTATTTTACTTTATGGATAAAGATATTTAAAATAGCATGGTTTTAGTCGGGATTCATGATGTTTTGGCTTATCTTAAGATAGAGAAATGAAGCTTGGACTCTTCATGGGAAAAGTTTTTAATGCTCCCAGTTCTTGAAACTAAGTTTAAATCTAGATAAGGCTGGTGTGAAAGCCATTGGCAATCTTTCAGCACTGCTAAATAACTGTGGAGATGCTGAACTTCTTTTAATTCATAAGGGGTAAGAGTGGTGTTTCCTTTACAGAACCAGTATTTTTAATGAGTACTGATAATATTTTTTTTAAGAGGTGGTTTAGATATTCGGTGTGGAAAGAATAAATTATAATAGGTAGAGTGCAATAATAAAGTTACAGAATACACTTCTGCCCTAGGTCTGTACATGGGATTTTTTGAGATTCCATCTGGTCTTGTGCAGAATGGTCATTTAATCTAAATCTACTTTAAAAGTGATAGTTCCTGAACTTGATATTTGCATAAGGTTAAAAATATAATTGGTTCTAAACAATCTTTTAGGTGTCTTTGTTAATGTGTAAAATATTAATGAATTGATATGTGGTAACTTACATGTATGTTAAGAGCAAAATTCAGCTGGAAGTTAATTCCGCAATTATGAAATGTAAATTCTAGTCCCACAAATACTTGTGCTATGTGTAAATAATACAAATAGCTAAATAACACTAATTTTCAGTCGCTCTTCTGTGGTTAGTAAAACTAATTGATAGCTATTAACCTTATGACAGTAGTCTAGCTTAATTAGAATGAGAACCTAATCTGTTAAAAGTCATAATGTTATTTATTGCATTAGATCACATAAAATTGAAAGAAAAAGCCCAGTTTTATTGCCATGATATAATATGTTCACCATTTTCTTGTTGATTCATGCATTGCTGTTCATTTTACAACCAGGCCGTTTGCTCACTGGTGACCTAATTTTGGATGTCAATGGAGAAAACTTAATTGGAGTAACCAATGAAAGGTACGTTTGTATTCATTACTAAATGTTTATTAGAGCTTGGAATATTATACGGGGTTTTTTTGGACATTATGGACCACTGATGAGAAGAGCACGCCACCACTGGCGTCCTTGGAGTTCAGCTGGCAATAAATTTATTCTATAAATCTAATTCAGCAAAACCATCATGGAAAAATGACAGGACTTTATATGCTTTTATAATGACAGAATAAGCTAGTTTCTTAATGATGTAGATTATAGAATGTATGTGAAAAGAGCATTAAAACATATTAAGCTGTTAAAATATTTTTATATCTATCTGTTGGTTCAATACCGGTGAATGTAAACAAGGCAGCCAGGAAGTATCATTGCAATGGGGCAACGAAGGAGAAATTGTTTAGAAAAGTCTGTAGAATATGTTGGATGTTTTCTGTAGCTGGATCACCAGAAATCAATGCAGCTTGGTGTTGGAGATGTAGATTTAAAATTCAACGAAAAACCACAGTATATATTGCTGAGGGAAATCCTGAGCAATGAGGCGTGCCCGAGCGGCAGTGTTTCTCTGGAGCAGGCTGTTGATCCTGAAGGATGCCCAGGAAGGCAGTGGGATGGACCAAGGGGAGATGGGGACAAAAGGGAAGGGAAAGAGAGGGCAATCCCAGTTTATTCCTGTCACCAGGCACAGGCTCACCCCAGTCCGCCTTTCGCTCAGTTCTCCAGTGCTTAATTTGGGTTCTGCTGCTGGCAAGCTTTTTTCTCTGTACCTGGCAGTCAAAATTATGAACTACATTAAGAACTTGTTCGTTTTCCTGCTCTTTTAGCATTACTCACCATGTACTTCTTGACAGCACCCTGGTATACTTATTTGGCTGTTTTTCCCCCCTTTTAGGGCTGTTGACATCTTACGAACAGCATCAGCGTCTAATCACATGTCTCTGCTAGTTGCCAGAGATGAAGAAGCAAAGTAAGAGAAAAATAAAACATTGTTTTAACCTCAAAACTAATAAAAAGTCAAGACTATATCGAAGGTTGGGTGGGCGGGCTTCCATGTATTTTTCTTTCAGATTAGTTTTAATCACAAAATTGCACCACGTTACGTTTTTCTGTATTATTTGATACCAATTCATTCTGAGACTATTTGCATCCATTGAAGTAGCAAGCTCAGGCCAATTTCAGTTTAATGAGAAGGACTGAAATGTTATGTTACCAGCTAATGCGACTGAAAACTATTTGCTGTGATAATTTTTTTTAATATTTCTCACATTTTAAAATAATAAAAATTGAGGAGTATGTTAGATCAACAGTACCACAGAACTGCATGATTTAAGCTGGTCTTGCTGTCTGAAATAAGGCAGATTTAGTTATTGTTTCCCCTCAGAAGTTTGCTTTTCAATCTGTAATAAGCTTTAAATTTGTTTGGATAAGTAGGTTAAACCGTTCACTGCAGCAGGTAGTCCAAAAACATCCATTGTAAGGACATCTGTGTGAAATATTGCATTAACCTTGCTGTTCAAAGTTAAGCATATAAACCAATATTGGCAGAGAATCATCAGAAATCCTAGGATCCAGGTCTGTGTCCCCTTTTGATTTAAATCTCTGGAGGAAATGGCTTTTATGTAACCATATTTGATAATCGTTGCAAGAGTATCTAACTGCTGTTATTTGCCTTTCCTGGGATGTTCCACTTACAGAATAATCTCTCCGTAAGGGAATTTTCTCTAAATTCCTTTAGCCTTTTTCCAATTTAAGCTTCCTTTTTGTGCTCCTTTATTTTTTGTATTTGACAGACATTTGAATCACTGTGTAGCCTCCGATCTCTCCTTTTTTCAGACTGCCTAGATACATGCGAGGTCCACTCTTAATCTGCTTTTATCTAAAGCACACTGACCTAGTTCCTCTAAACTCCTTGAATAATTAAAATCCATCAGTCCTTGTACCGTTCTGGTGGTATGCCCAAAGGCCTGTGCAGAATTTGCCACTGAATACGGTCCCTCACTCAGACGCCTGTGAATTAATATCTTGTGACTGTACATTCCTGTGCTAAAAGTTTATTTGATTTACACTCAACTGTGTTAATGTGTGTTCCCTGGGTCTGGCATTAGTACAATAAATTTTGTCATTTTTTAAAAAAATAATGCATCCAGCAGTTTTCAACAGTTCTGCGGTCACGGGAATTACTTGGGAATTACCTTCCCTGCAGTCAGTTCTCTCTCTAAGTCTGTAATATTAATTTGCTGATGTTTCTGGCTTACATCATTCTAGATTCTTTATATTTTTTTAATCTCTTGTCATTGAAGGAATCATAGCTCAGCTTATAAACATTTTTTTAAATTAGGCTGCATTCGGTATTAGATTAATCAAGAGGTTTTGTTTTCTCTTTAATGTATGTAATACAGGATGTATTGCCAGTTTATTGCAGTATGATTCGTTTCTGCAAAAAACGTATCCTTCTAGTTTTTATTATTTTTTTTTAAACAGCGCGCCTGACCAAGAATTGCCCTTTATTTTATCTGTTGGGGATTTTTAAAAAAGATACTATAATTAAAAAATAAGCAAAGCCCAAGCACATACAATATTTAATAGGTAATGATATTTACCTCATGTGAAATAGGCTGCAAATTTCTGAGAAAGTTAAATTGAAGTTAAGAATTTGCATCTGTTTCACTCATTCTTGAATGACTAATAAATACTTCTGTCCTCTTTTATGAGGTGCCACAGCTTCGTTTGCCGGTCTATTCTGGGTTCTTTTTCAGTACAGTAGAACTAAAAGCATTCTTTAAAAATAGGAGTATACTATGAGTATATTATCGGATTCCTTCTAATACAAATAACTTGTTCTGGACCTAAGTAATACCACTGTCTTATTATCTGAAGTTGACTCGAATTACAATTTTTTAAAGTTTTTAAATCCAGGGTAAAGAGAAGTAATAATTAAGCTTTTCTACCAATAGTCCATTTCATTCATAGTTTATTGCTATTCCGTCCTTATCCTCTGTACTACATTATCTTTTTCTTGCCGCTTCCCAACATTTGACAGGACTTTTCCTCTTTCAGTTGAGGTTAAACTTCCTTCTCTGAGAAGGGTAACCATTCAGTAGAAATGGTAGCAGATTTCAGAGGGTGCGTTTAAACTACTGCCAAATCCTGATGGGGAGCATCTTTTTATTGCCACAGGAAAGAATTTCTTGACCTGATGGATAAGTATGGCTCTCACAGTGACACCAGCTCTGCAAGAAGTTCTCCAACACAACTGTTAGCTGGTGAGAGATTGCTTTCTAGCCTGGCGTAATCCTGTAGGACAACAGTCAGACTTTGGTGGGGTAGAAGCTAGTACTTAAAACTCTCCTCATTTTGTGGGAGGGTATATTGGGGGAAGTGACTGAAAGTCAAGCAAAACCCATGTGTTTACTTAGACTTTAACATTTAGTTTGTAGTCTAAACGCATAACTTGACAGGTTTGTGCATCAGTTTCCCCGATTCTTAAAGTAAATATACTACCACCTACTTTCAGCAATTCTAATTCATGAATAATGTGAAAAGTATTTGGTATTTGTAGACTAAATGTACCATAATATTTCAAAGTACTAATAAAAATTTGAACTAGAATACCATAAATTCTAATCCTCCTGGAACTGTTGTCTAATTAGGATGCCTTTATATAGCATGACTGATTATTCAGTTAAGATTATTTTTGCACCCAGTTTGAAAAAAAAATCATCACTTGCTGTGTTTTTACTCCTGAATTACTCCTGGAAAGAATTACTCCTGGAACCCTGGGTGGCTTACAATTCTTAGCTGTGTAGACTTAAGCTTTCTTTTGGTTATTGGATTGCTTGTAGTTTGTCTGTTTTCTAACATGAAAATAGCCCTACTGGACTCTTCTTAGATCAGTTGAAACTTCATGCTTTTTCCCATATGTGTGTTTTATTTCTTCTTTTCGTTGTTTCTTTTCTTAAGCAAAATCTACAGACAGTGCTTCTTCCGGCTCATCCTCAAGGTCACAGAGTCCTCAGTTGCATCCAAAGGATAATCTCACAACCGTCAGCAGAAATAATTGTGTCCCAGCACCACCCCCAAAGCTTGCAAAGTAATTTCCAAAATTGACTGTAACTCTCTTGTGTGAGCCATAGAAAATGGTGTATTTGGCCGCTCAGGAATATTTTGTGTTGAACACTAGAGGTTGAACTTTTTATTTTCTTTTCAATCCTGTAAGTTATAATACTATTGATATTGCAAATTTTCAGTTTTAATAAAGTATTTTTCTCATTTATTTATTGTTTACATGATAGAAGTAGATTAATCAGTGTCTTAATTTGATCTTAGTGTCTCCTAATGAATTGATGCCTCTGGTTTATGTGTACCTACATCCTCCCATAAGCCTTGGATAGATATAGTAGAGAGAAGCTATTATTCTTTTAAAATAATGTATCAGTTCTTTCTCTAATTGCCAGAAGTAACAACTGAAGTTGCTGGTTTTGTAGTAAGTAGGCAGTGTAATGTTTGAACATTGAGATTAAACGTCCACCATTTCTGTTTGTTGCTGTAATATGTATTTGTGAAATCAGTAAGATAAAGATACTACGTCACTTCAGTCTTTATTAGAGTATCTAGTTCTGTGAAGTAATTATAATTGTCTTTTTTCCTTTCTCTTTGTAGGGATAGTGCATTTCAGATTATCTCTATTTGCAAAGAAACAAGCCTAGGTTTGAATATTGTAGGAGGAATTGACAGGAATGAAGGGCCTTTGGTATATATTCAAGAAATTATCCCTGGTGGTGACTGTCATAAGGTAAAGAACTTGTTTCCCTCAGTCTACCTGTATTTTTGCCTTTATTTACTACCTACTTCAGTATTTTATACATACAGTTATATTTTAAATGCAAATTTTGTTTGTGTTTCTGTGTGCTTTCTCTTTAAAGAGAATTATCTCATTACACCATGGCATGGTTACATGGTAATGAAAATTATTCATGAGTTCATTTGAGGTAAATAAGAATCTTGTTCCCCAGTTTACGTATGAGAAAGTAAGAAATCAACTTCTTTAAGAGGCTGCATGATGCAAGATAAATCAGCACGGGTGGGACAGAGCTACAGATTGCATCTCTTTTTTTTCTTGTCCATTCAAAAAATCCTTCTTCCTTTAGACTTAGTTTAGGTGGATCCTTGCAGTTGGAAAGTATTGTGTAGGCAAATTAGAATAAAAAATATTCTGATCGTGCAGACTAATAAAATGTATGAATCAGTACTGATTACCGTTTTCGTTTATGACAAATGCAATATGTAAATCAGGAGGGTTTGTCAGTTTTAAAAAAGAAATAAGTAACAGAACTGGCTGATTCAAGTACACAAAACTGTTTATCCAAGCGTCTCCTTTTCCATCCAGAGTTGTGATGTGCAGATAAACCGTGTTTTCCCTCTTGCAAAGCAAGAGGGCATGAGTTAATTTCAAGAGCAATGAATTTGCCCCAAAATAGTCTATAACTATTTGTGGCTGAATTTTTGTAGATTAAGGTTAATCCCAAAATGCCAAGGTGGAAGGAAAAAATGCAATGTTTCTCCAGGACTTCTTTTAGTAGATAAATGGTAAATAAGATAAATTCTTCTTTTGTTTTCTTCTATTTTGTTGTGGCTTCTAAAACGTTTTTCTCATTGTAAACATACAATTTAAAGCCTATTATACATAATCAACAGACAGAGTGAGCCATTAATTTGTAGTACGTTCTAGTATTAGCAATATTAGAGGTAATTTATCAATCTTGGTTGTCCTGTTTGAGAAACTTAAGTAGGAAGCATATTTGAATCTCTGCCGCATGAGGGCAGCATTGAAAAGGATATCCTTTTATAGGCTGGATGCAAGCGAAATAAAAGATCTACAACTTTTTTCTTTAATCAAAACTGAAACTTTAAGTGACAAAAAAAGTAGTAAAGTGCTATCAAAGGTTTGAAATAACATGACTAAAATTATGGTATATGGGTATTAATATGTAAAATTATACTGGTCTTCAAAAGATATTTTACATATTTCCTGTTTCCTATATATCTTCTTCTGTACAGTTTGTTTCACATGGTCAGATTGATTCTGTGATGAATTTCTTAAGAGCTGAAGAACGTAGATGTGTTATGTGTAATTTAATGTGTATTACATTAGACAAATGTTATAACTAACTCTGTAACCATAGGTGAGTTATATGAATTTTCAGTTAAATTATTGAGGCTTCTTTTAAAATGTGAGTAAAGAAAGCTTAATCCTAGTATGAAATCTATCCTAGCACGTCTAAAGTCTTGTCTTACAGTCTTTAAGACAGAAATGTGATACGCTTCTGTATTGGTAGAAAGTTTGCACTGAATAATTCAACAGAAGCACAAAGTTGACGATATTATTTCTATCATGGTTTTGATTGGTGAATTCCTAATAAACTAATCTGGTTTTCTCATTAAGATTAATATGGCTAGTAAATGCCTGAAGAGTCCCATGTATAGCCAAGAGCATTGGTTTTGAAATACAAATTAATCCAGCTCACAGCTGAATTAATTAGTAAAGAAGCTTCCCATAGTCCGATGCATTGGTACTCCTTGCTGGAAAAATTACTATCTGGGTTGGTTTGTTTGGGTTTTTTTAACAGAAATATGCATCTTGGTCCAGATTTCTTCTTTACACAGCATCTGAGATCCATTCTGTCTGATGAGGCTTTTGTGATGAGCGCTGTCATGGTGATTAAATGATCGTTTGATCCACTGTTTATTTCTGGAAGATTGTCAGGCAAAGTGTATAGCCATTCTTGGTATTTCTTGTCTTAACAGATCCAAAGGAACATGTTTAAGGGCTGTGATTATACAGTTCTTTCATAGTGCTAGCAATTAATATAAAATTTGTAGGTTTGATTTTTTTATTTGTTGTGTTAGGATGGACGATTGAAGCCTGGAGATCAACTTGTATCCATAAACAAAGAGTCAATGATTGGTGTCTCCTATGAAGAGGCAAAAAGCATAATCAACAGAACAAAGACGAGGTATCTGTTACTGTCAAACAGCTAACCCTTCAAAATGGTTTATCATACAATATTTATGATTAAATTAATGTGAAATGTCTTGTCATGTATATTTAGAGGAAATGCAAGGGATATGAATGTTTTTGAAATATTCCATTGCAATATTATTTCGTAGAAAAAAACTGAAATGCACCGTTTAGACCTGTAAAATTGTGTGATACTTTCATTCCTTTCAAAAGAAAAAACAGAACAAACCCCAAAACCACAGTATTCGCCTTTTTTAATGATGGGCCATAGAAAATCCTTTTAGAAAAATAAATAAATAAAATCACACACAGTGTTTGGGAACATGTAATTTTTGCAAGAGTACTGTATAATCTTATTAACAGTATATTATACAATATGTTGTAACATTTTTAATTTTCATTTTAGGTGTGAAAATTTTTGGGAGATAGCCTTTATTAGACAAAAAAATATTCCCAGTTATTCAGAGAATCTGCAACGTCCTTCCAGCCTGTTAACATCTTCTGTAGCATATGGAGAGCAACAGGCTGCAGTACTTGGTTCTCTTGCATCTCCTAATGGGAAGCCTGTTTCAGCGCTCACTCCAAATGCTGTGAGTATACTCGTTACTCCGCTTAGTATAAAGTGAGCAAATGATACAGTTATTTTAATTAAGTTTCCATTATAGTAAGAAAATGACTGGCTCTTTTTCCTGCACAATATTAATTCTTTGGAATATCAAGACTTTTCCAGAAAACATGTTGCATAAGGGTAGAGTAAACCACACTGATGAGAGGAATAAGAGTATTAGTTGACCTGTGGTAAGAAAGCAAATCAAATAAAATAAGCATTAGCTGTGTTCTTAGATACAAAGTTCTTACAGTTTCTCTAGGGAGTAAGGTTTCAGAATGAGATCTATATAGTTATATATTTCAGAGATACTCTCTGATTACCACATATGTGTGAGTACAGTACAATCTCACAAGTTACACTTCCACCATGATGATGAGATTTTTGCTTAAAAATCAGACTCCTAGAAGAACGTGGGGTTTTTCCCCCTTTCTTTCAGCTAAGCAGCGATTGTTGTTTTAATTCATACAGCTCACCATTAGTGTAATGAACTAATGTTGACCATAAGAAAGTAGATTTTAAACCTACTCTATTATTTCAATTTTTCAAAAAAACATTTTCAATTTATTGCGTTTTTTAACTAAATAAAGTATTGTCTTTGAACAAGGAAGAATAAAATGTTCTATGTTAAACACAAAGTGGAAACATTTGTACTTAAAATTCTTGCCCGTTTTTCTTTCCTGTTAGAGATATAAACATTGAAACAGGTTCTCTAGAGATGCTGTACTATCTTATCTATGACGATATTCAAAACCTAACTAAGGTTTTGATAAGGCCCTGATCTAAGTTTTTTGAATGGCGTTCCTTCTCACCACCACCCACGCCTTCCATTTTCTTCTAGGGTTGTTTTTATCTATCAAGCCCAATTTCTCCCTCTGGTCTTCCTTCCTCTCCCTTTCTTTTACGTTAATGTGTATTTCTTCTTCGGCTTGTGATCTGCTTTAAAATGGTATTTCATGGCTTTTGATTTTCTTTCATAGATGGAAACTGGAGACAAGATGGGAGACCAATCTCCAATTACTTCTCTAGACAGCTGTCCTATTGATGTGTCTGCCGCTGGTAAATGCTGATTTAATTCCCTGCCACCTTTTTTTTCTTCAATAACTGTCATACAGAAAATAGTACATAGTGAGACTCAGTAGTCTTTAAAAAAAGGAATATTGCACATTTTTGTAGTACTAAATAAAGGACTGAGATCAATGGATTGTTTAGTAGCTTCTGTCAAATATAACTTACATTGTCTTTAACAAACAGCTGAAACCAAACAAAGAAGAGTGATCACAACATTTGCTATACAGCAGTAATGATAATAGACTCAGTAGAAACCAGATAATGAAGACTCACATATAGATCAAGATTAGGTTGCCATAGAAACTGTGCTTTCTTGATTTAATGAAATTCTGTGGATGTATACTGCTTGCACTTTTTTCTTTTAAAAAAATCAGGGCAGCATATTGGAAGGATAGAAATAACACGCGGACCTCTAACAGTTTTTCAATTAATAACAAATACAATATATGTGTGTATATTTATATTTGAGAGTCATGACATTCAAACAAAAGCAATAGTCACTTTGATCATATCTCAAAATGTATAGTTTGAAAACAACACTAAGGGAAAATAGAGGTTGTAGAATTTGATCAGAATCAAATCTGAGCTGAAGAATTGTAATTCTTTTGGGAAACAAATATGTGTTGTATTTACAAACAGTGAAAATGTAGTAATCTGACATAATAATGAGAGTCTCAATTGGCACAGTAAAATAACTGATTCATTTCTGTATTTCTATATGAAGACCTGAACTATATTCTTTTTCCTCAGGCAGTAGTAACAAAGTATAACCTATGCTTCTCAACTTGATCTCTAATATACTGAGAAGAGGAAAGACAAAGATGCAGGATGTGATTCATTCTAGATGTTGCTCCACTGATGTTATTTAAATTGTACCTGCATTTATTATGGTCCATATTAGATATCCTAATTCTAAATGAAACGCTCTCCACATTGCAAATCTGACCAGTTGGCTTCCTTCCTTGAAGGGTGAGCTGACTGAACATGAACTTCTGAAACTAGAAAGGTTGAATACACCTGGAGTGTAATGATCACACAGTTTTTTCATATTGATCTTGAAAAACACCAGAACTAAATCAGATGAACAAGACAAAAGGATATTTTTTAATATATTCAGAATATAAGACTCTTGTTAATGTAATGCAATGCACAGGAGCATCATTGTTGCTTAAAGAGACCAAGAAGGCCACGGTTTCTTAACATGAGTAACATAGCTAGTAGAGTGGAAAGCATTGATATACTTGCAGCTCCCGTTTGTACTGTTCCTTGTCATTTTTCATTTTAGTCTTATTTAATAGCACATCCTTAGTCAAAGCTGCCATTTCTCACGTGCTGCCCTCTTACTAGGATAACCGTTCAAGGATAACCTTGAAAAATTACAGTAGCTCTTAGATTATTTTTTTTAAATGCTGTAAGAAAAATCAGCATAATTTTGAGAAATTCTTGCACAAACTCATACACAAGGCTTTTTCATTCTGAGTTGAAAGGAAGTGTGCCAATTCAGCTGAGGTTTTAGCCCACCGTCTTCAGAATTTAATATAGCTTGTGAGAGGTGTTAGTGTCAGAGATTTTCAAGATGTTTTGGTTTATGCTTTTGGCATATAAAGAGAATGTAAATTACTTTGAGCTTGGAAACAGATATGCTGTGAAAATGAGAAAAAAAAGAAAAAGAATTCTATGTAATTCCTTCTGTTCCTTTAGAGAGAATCTCAAACTGCAAGATCCTTTAGTTTTCAAATGTTGGTTTTGATTTCGGCACCTCTCTGGTCCATTAATGAAATAATGAATTAAGATCTAAATTACATTTATGAATAATAAATGCAAACAAGTATTCCATTTTCTTCTGCAAAAAATAAGCCAATGAACTTGCTGCATTTACACACATCTAAAATTCAAAGAAACCGATAGTTAACTGTTCTTTTGCCTACAGTCTGTGATCAAAGGCTTCCAAAGGTTGCTGCTTCTTGTGTTGTATCCGCAGGTGTGTCTGAAACATGACAAAGCTGTGACTGCATTCCTCAAGTTCCATTAAAACTAAACATGCACACCAAAAGAAAAAAGCAATTATTCTGAAATCTTGCATATGGACTGATTAGTGCTGCTAGCTTCTTTTCATTTCCTCAGCTTAATCATTTGTGTATGTTGGAAATAAAGTAGATGCACCATAAGCTATTAGTGTAACTAGCTAAAATTACGCAAACTTGTATTTCTGAGTGAAAGGGGAGAGGAGAGGATGATGGGTGATGGCTTGATTGGTGGTAGTTCTTGGAAAAGAGTTCCTCTCCAGGAACAAATACTGAGGAACCTGCTGGAATTCAGGGTAAGCTACCTCCACACAGCCCTTAGTTGGCAACAGGTCATTCCCTCCCTTTCCACAGAGTTTTCCAGATCAGTAGATATGCTTTTGGGAACTGTTGATTATGCTGAGGTTGTGTCTTGAAGGTCTTAGAATTCACAAGTGTGTTTCCCCTTCTGTTTCCAGAGTAAACGTGTCTCTCTGAGTGAAAATACCACAAGTGTAAGCCATGTGCTTGATGGATCACTCAGAATTATTCCTGGTTTCTTTCTGCTAATTTGATACTTGTCACTTTTTGGTGTGAAAAAAATAGTTTAAGTGATTGATACACATAGATTTTGTTTATTGCAATTATGTTCTTTTTTTAAAAAAAGGCAATCTAAATATTAACAGTTATTTGTGGCAAGCCCGTATTTAGCTGGCATCCATTTGATGAGCAGATCTTCAGAACAAATTTTTCACAGCAATAGTTACAACTGTATCATTATTTAATTTTTATTTTTTATTTCTTAGTTATTGCCCCCAGCCAGAATGACGATTATGAGCTGCAAGGAAGAAACTCTACTATTCGTCTGAAAGCGGAAAAGCTGGAGAGGGTAAATACTTACAATCGTTTGAGTTTTCCTTTCTCCCCCTTCATGGTGCATGTAAAATATCTAGAGAATATTTCTAGGTTGACAAACTTTAAGGTATAAATTATACCTCAAATTTTCTATTTTAATAGGTCTTTCAGGTTGCAGGCCAATATTTCATTTTATGTATTGGGCAGATTACTGGTTTTGTTAATCTAATTACTGATTAACTCTTCTGGGAATCTGAACATCCCTCAGGATTTTTAAGGCAGTTATTAAGGACAAAGGGGTTTGCTTATTACACTCATCTATATTCAAGGTTAAATAATATCTGAACATCTCTCAATTAGAAGGAAAAGTCACAGAGTGGCTCTGGAATAAAAGTGTTGTCAGTGAGAGTGTACTATGATACAAAGGCTCTTTGAAGTGTAGCTCTTTAATCACTCCCCTATGTCCCTGCAGTCATTATCCCTAGTCCTTTTTTTTTTCTCCAAAATAAGTTTTCTCCTTCCAGGCATTGAATTATCTTGGGATTCAGCCCACAGATGAACAGCAGCAAGCCCTAAGGCAGCAACTTCAGAAAGATTCTAAAGGAACAGTGTCTTTTGGAGGTAATAATCTGTTAATTACCATGGAAAATAATGAAATGTAGGAATATAGAAATAATAGATAATAACCATTAATATATTTTCTGTCAGTATTGGGTTGCTACTGCAAATAAAATGATACTTTAAGGCAAGAATTTATTCTACTGTATAAAAGTAAGCTTGGAATTTTTGAAACTAAGCAAATCACAAATTTATCCAATTTGCAGCAGCCTTGTGAAACTTTTGATTTTGTACTCACAAATTCCTAAATTTTTGCCTTGGCAATAGGGTACTGTAATTGTTCCAGAAATTACTTGGGAGAGGACTGATGGTTAAAGAGACTTCGTGAAGCATTATTGACGGATTATTTAACTTGCTTAATTTGTGCAATTTAATTTTGAAGCAAGAACATTTTAACTGATGCATATAGAAAGAGATTTACATGGAGGCCATCATGGTTCTTCTTTTAGCTAAACCTGACTCTGATGGGGATGAGTTGCTTCTGTTGGTTATGACAATTTTGGTAGGTGACACTAACAATTTAAGAATATTTGTCATAAACTGTGAGACATATGATAGTTTTGATGCTAAAACTGATGGAAATTTCACTTTTGCTAAAGTTTAGGAAAAAAGGCATAAAGTGCTAGTATATGAAAAATAATTTCTTGTATTTAACCTTCTGAAAAGACCCTGCATTTGTCAAGTACCTATCTATTCAAGTATCTATCAAGAAACATTCTGGATCTTCCATCAGATTTTACACGGTGTAAACAAACTGACATTTATATTTCCACTTTTCTCCCATACTGTAGCAGAATATTTTTTTTTATGCGTTCAAAATGAATGGGTAATCCAAGCCATGTTGACTGAGATTGCTGTAGTGTTTTTATTTAAAACTTTCAACTTGGTCAACACCAATTTTACTACATCTTTATCAGGGGTTTAAAGGACCTGCAAAGGAAACTATGAGCTGAGAGCTATCACAATTTTTTCTCTCTTCCTGACTCCACTAAGGTCAATTCACTGGGAAAGGCAGGTGTATACCAGGGATGCAGATTTCTTTTAATTTTTCACAGGGATCTGGCAATGTAGAGCATCTCTAACCAGGTGCTTTCAAGGTGAACTTCACACTCCCTTTTGTTTTCTTTTCTCCTCCACAACTCGACTTAGGGGTATTTCATCCCAAGACCTGTTTTAAACATTTTTGTTCTTATTTTTACCAGCCGCTTCTGTTCAGATAGATGTGTCTGACAAAATTGTAGATTAATTATATATTCCTTTAGAAAACTTATGGAGGGCAGACAGTGCATTTATAAAGGATAGCCATACATTGTGATATTAGTAGTTGTGTTGCATCTAGTGAAACTGCTACTAAACTGAACTTGTGGACTACAGCAACAAAATCTAAACTGTTTTTTAGATTTCGTTGAAGTTTCAAGGAATCTCTTCTCTATGCAATTGAATGCAACGGATGGTGGCCAAAAATCTGTAGCATTTGGTGTCAGTGAAATGGCCGGCTTACTGGATTCAAAGGTAAAATGTGTGCCTGTACGGTGTTCATCGGTTGGGAGGAGATTATTGGAGAGCTTATTATATGTAAGATGACTCCAGATCTTGGGCAGATGTTTAGTATAGCTCCGTATCATGGTGTTCTGTAAGATAACCTAGTTTCTGTGAAGCTTTTTAAAGCAACCTACTTTGCAGAAAGCAATTCGCGTAATTATGTTGTGATTTGTTGTAAGTACGGACAACTGATTTTCTGAGGTTTCTTCATGGAATACATACGGCTACTACCTGTGTGAGTGATAAATGAGTATTAGGTCCAGTGATTTGAACTACTGCTACAATGAAAATCACTTTATTCTAGAGGTGTCCTTAAGAAAGAAAGAGCATTTGCAGCATAGGAATACTATAATAAAATTATGTATTATTTAAAACACTGAAGAAAATGGGCTGTGTTGTATTCTTGGTACTTTAAAAATACTGTTATTAATCCTTTTTAATAGGAAAAATAATTGTTCCTTTGAAAGATAAGTTGGTCAGAATTTTCTTAAACATTTTTAGTATTTTCAGAACTTTAAATTATTTTAAGATTATCCTCTAATTTTATTAACAAGACCTTTTAAGATTAGATGTTAAAGAATATGGAAGATGCGGTTGGTCATACATTCTAACCCTACCTATTTAAATACACACAGTTTGTAACCTCTGATTCTTCGGAGGATGACATGGAAAGACTTAAGAAGGAAAGAAATGAAGCTTTAAAAGAAATGAGTAAATTAAAGGTAATGATTAATTTTTATTTGCTTTAAATTATTCAAGAGACTAGCTTCTTTTTGAGTGTATAAGTAATTTGCTGGTTTTCTTTTGAATTTTATTTGCAATTTTTGATTAATAAATAAAAAGGCAGAGCAACCAGTCCTAATTATGTTTGAAGATTGTATGTTTACAATATATTGCTGGAGACCATGAATTTTATTTGCTACACTGAATACTAATGCATTTTTTAATCTGGTTTACAGAGAAATAAGACTAAGCAGTCATTTCACAAAATGAATTTGGAGAAGAGACCGATTTGCATAGCAATTTTATTTAGCAATGTGTGATCCTAGTAACTGCAGTGTCTGAGCATATGCTAATACTTTTGAAAGAAATCGGAACTGGAGGGTAAATTAATCTGTTTTCAAAATTAATACATATTTTCACAGACATTACAAAATACATAAGGCCTAAAGCAACAAATATATTTATTGTTTCTTAATACCCTGGGTTATAGCCATGGTCTTATGCTCCTGAATTTCTTTTGGGAGAACTCAAAAAATTCTGGTTCTGCATTTAGCATTTCTAACTGTTGTTCTTGGACAGGACTGGAAAAATTGATGCCAGGATATAGGCAATTCTGTAAATTGCCTCCTGGTCCAAAAAAATTTGTTCTTGCTATAGATTACAAAAACATTGTACTGACATGCCCAGAGATGCGTTCTTCATTCTGTGCACAAAGATTCTTCTTCTGAAAACTTTGTACTGAAATGAAAGAACCCGATTTACATTGAACATTGAAGTAGTGAATACTTATCACGAGTCCTTAAATTGCTGATGTCAAGAACTGGCAATGATCAATCTGTAATTGCCTCATTTCTTATACTCTTCCCTCAGTAATCTACAGTCAAATACTTGATACTGAGTGAGAAATACCCTTGGTCTGACTCAGAATGAGAATCTTTATCTTTTTATAGCACTTTCTAACTGTTAGAACTTTTAACCTTCTGAAAGTGGTGTACCTACAGGTTTCTGGTATAAGTAGGTGAGTGAAAGAATGGTTAAACATACAGTGTTGAAAATAACTTGATGTGAATATTAGGCTGTACAGCAGTCTGTTAAAGCCACAGAAATGTCTGCTCATTTGCTAGGTGGCTAGGTAACAAGAGACTTAAAATGTGTATTTTTACTTCTGTCACAGAAATATTCAGTAAATAATCCTCAGATGCTCAAGAAACTTGAACAGTATCAATGAACTCTCTGAAAAACTAAGTTTTAGAGATTAAAATTTGGTTTTATCGCAGGTTTTATAAAAGCTGTTGATTCTCATTTCCACCAGAACTGTGGAAAGGATCTGTGTTTCTGATTATACAACTTTATTAACAGACATATGTTGTGGCCTAGAAAAAAGGTAGTTGTACAGAAGGCAGGAGTACATTGATAGAAGTTAAGTATTGCTACCTGTAGTTTTGAAAGAGCTAATTGGGTTTTAGGAATAAAAACTCTACCTCTTTCACACCTAATGATGAATTATTTCTTCCCCCCCTTTTGTTTTAAACAGGAAAAGTTGTCTGAATCTGTGAATTTACAGAAGCAGTTAACAGAGGAGCTACAAATAGTCAAGCAAGTATGTTGAAGTTTCTTAAAATACATTCTCTTTTCTTCTTTTTGCTGTTTCTTGTGGAAGGGAGAATGGAGCACTTCTTTCTCTCTTGATGCTCGTTTAGACTGTACTTTCACACTGATTTCAACACAGAGTGGTTCAGCTGTTACTACGAAGCTTTTGATTAGAATTGGAGAATATTGATCCTTAAGTTTTTAGAGCATTAATATTTCTCTGCTGTTGAACTGAGGTAGAAACCTTAAGACAAGCTGCATCAGGTAAGTTGGGTAATAATGTAGTAGTACCTTTCTGGTCTGAAGTATTCTTGAAGTGATTTTGCTGTTCTTAGGCAACAGTGTGCCCAATCTACAGTCCTAACTTTAGCTATTTTATATGTCAACCAGAGTTTTAAGAATGAAAAAATAGACACACTTGACGAATTCCACCTGGTATTTACCAGGAAAAAATGGTAGGTAGTGTTTTGTGAGGAATGTCTTGTTTCTGTCTCCATAACCATCTATCTATAATTATGAAAAAAGAAAAAATCTTTCTTATGAAATGTACCCTTCTTTTGTCTCTTAAAGGAAATTTCCAATTATATGTAAGTCTCATGTCATTTATAGCCTGGATTCAAACCCAAGCAACTTTCCCGATTCCTGCTTCTACTGAACATCATCCCGTCAGCTCTTTTCTTCTTATGAGCTGACTCCCGTTTTTCTCTCCTCTTTTACTACACACGTTCCTTGTAGGTTTCTCATGGCTATCTGTTCCATCAGATGTCATATGTAAAAATGAAAGATACAGTTGAAAAATCTTTCCATGTACTGCTATATTAAGTTTAGGTTTTGCATTTTTGCTCATATATGTAGATTTGTTCAGCCCCCTGCATTATCATCTTTTAATTTTTGAACCTAAGAGAACTGCCTGAAAGCTTTTCCCAGTAATTTTGTGAGGTTGCCATCTGTACACTGCGGGACAGCAGGGAAATAAATTGGATTCTTTGTTGGATAAAATTTAACGAACTATGTTCCAGTGGTGCACTACATGTTCCCACTCGCTAGTGGGTGCTCAGTCTGTTGCTCTAGACTAGAGCAGATGTTCAGTCTATCATTCTAGACTAAAGCCAGTACAAAGTACAAGCCTCAAAATGCAAACAGTATGGACGCCCGGTCCTCAGCATCGTTTGAATTCACATACTGCTCTTGTTGGGAAGGTAGACTTGGACAAAGATGGTTTAAGATGGTCTGTTAGAAGTGGCAGCAATGCCCTTTTTCAACCACCTGAGGTCCTCCTACTTTTATTTTTCAGTCCAGTACTGTCATGTGATGGTGAAGGTCAGCTTTGCAGTACCAACCTCCAGGGCATAAATACTCTAATAGTCTAGCGTGCATTTTAAGTAACTGCTGTTGAACAGTGAAATGAAAAATAAATAATAAATCATATGAAATTACATATGTAATGTGTGACCTATTTTAGGAGATACAAGCAGGCTTTTAATGGAAATTTTAGTTCTGTTTATACTTGGTGCATTTTCAAGTGTTTTATATGTATTTCTGTAGTTCAGAACGAATGTTGATACTGAGATTCGTGGTGATACAAGGTTTTAAAAAAATGGGCTACTTACAGTACAAGTTGCCATTTAACTTATGGTGATGCATTCTTGCTCAAGCTGAAGTTAGTGAAATGAGTTAATGAGTACATTATTGAGCCCTTATGGCCTGATTAAAAGTAAACAAACAAACCAACTTAGGTATGTGCTTAAGGTCTTCCATATTCAGTACAATTTAAACATTATTTTCTTTTAAATTGCTGCTTTCCTCAAGAAACGAGGTTTAAGATGCAGTCTGCCAGTCATATATAGGAGTATCTTTTGTGGTGTTTCTATTGTCTACTATTTGTGAATTGCAGAGATTACAGCTTAATTAGAATAGGCGTACAACTGTTCTGGTTAATGGACATGTTTTGTTAGTACTCATTAATCAAGTAGTGCTTGAGTTGGTAGCTAACAGGATAAACAAACTCTTAGGGTTAGAAATATTGCTAAATTTGAAACTAGGTAGTAATTATTTTTCTAATATTGGTCTATGGCAATTAAAATATATTAATTGATATATTTTTATTTTCATATTGTAATATAGCACTACCTTTAGGTCTTCCTTGAAATCATATGGAAGCTGAAATTGGCATAAAACATAGAAAGGCACTTTTGAGTACCTGAAGTCCTGTCAACACCATGAATGTGAAATCCGTAATGGTGTCTTTGTCTTTGGGGACGAGTCTGACTGTGTTCTGAGCTGCCTGAAAGTCCTGGGTCTTGCCAACCTGAATGAGCTCTTCTTTACTACAGCTTTTTTATGCAGTTATTGTCGGCTGAAGCACCTCAGCTAAACATAGTAAATGTGAAAGGTCGTAACGCTGTTTGTGGTATCCCATACTGCTGGACTTGTATTTCATAGGGCTAAGATTTGCCATTCTGTGCTTGTGCTTTCTAAGGGGAAAAGAGCTACTTTGAAGTCTAGGACCTGAATGGCTACTATTTTGGAAGCAGGATATAATTTATTTCACCCTTCCTTAAAGAAGTGTTGGGTTTAGTTTTACTTCATTAGTTTTTTTATTTTAATATATAGTAAATATACTCAAAGTTCTTTTAAAGGATGTTTCAGCATACAATTTTTGTGAAATTAATGAATAAACATAATTGAATTGTAACTACACTTTTTCATGTAGTTTAAAAGAATACCTTTGTTCCAGTGTTTGTGGTGGCTGGAATATTATTCAGATAAAACCTCCTGACACTTGAATTTATACGAGGAAGAAATAGAAGCCTGGCTTTGAAAGAAACCTGTACCTTCGGATTGATTCTATAAGGATTCGGTTTCTCTCCTCCAGCCTGCAGTTTCTTATTTGGTGTAGTGGCTTCATACCAGATTAGGACAAATGGTCCCATCAAGCTTTTGTACAGATGAAATATTAGCAGCTGCAGATTCCATTTCTGTTGCGTCTTCCATCATACAAGCCGTTGAATGGGACAGGAGAAAATGTTGCTGAAGCGTGCTGTGATCCATCTGTTCTTCACTGCTGGGGGCCCCTACCAGCTTAAGCAGGAGAACCCACCAAGTCACCGCGGTGCCAGCTTCAGTAACTGTAGAGCTGGGAAACCTGATGGTATGGTTTCTGTTTGTGCCTCCCTGCTCTAGCAAACAGCTCTGGTTTGTCAGAAAATTTTGCTAATTCAGTTGTAGTGTGGATAATCGTTTCCTTGTAATGTAAGAATCCATTGTTCGTTAATTATTCCTTTAGGTCTTTCACTGTTGAAATCTGGTCATACTTAGTCTGCTATTATAGAGAAATTAATATTCAACAATTGGGTTTCTGAAAAAACAATGAAAGGAGTAAAGGCAATTCTGGATTATAAGAGATTAAACCTTTATCTCAAGGAGGTCTCATTTCAAAATGAAGACCTCCCTTTTCATTATAGCAATTTTCCCATGACTTTTCTGATGTCAGTTTACTTAAATAATTCCTATGTGTGCATTTTTAAGATGCCACCCTTTGTCAAGGCCTCTGTGTTCATTTATATTAGTCAAACTTAGCAGCAGAGCATCTTTTCTTTTGTCTCCAAGAGTCTTTTTCCCACCTCCAGCCTATTACTGAAGGTTTCTAAATCATCCTTGGTATCAGCAGGGCCCATCTTTTCTGCTGTTGAGTCACAGTTTCTTATAGTGGTGAGAAAATGCCCTCTACAGAGGCAGTGATTTTGACCTCTACTGGTGTAGTTTCCTAACTTCTTAGAAGCCCCTGTGTTCTTTGAATTAATTCTAGGAAAAAGAACTGCTATGCGCAGGTTGCAGGAGGAGTGGAGTTTTCTGGTGGTCTTTCAGTGAGTGCTTTCAGTCATGGCCCCTTGCGCTGCTTTTAGTGCTGTGCCAACAGACAACTGTATAACGAACTAGTTGAATACCAGAAAAACATGCAGGAATAAACTTTTGAATAGTGTGTGTTTCCAGGTGGAGATGATCATCGTGTAGAATAGGCTCATCGAATGCTTCGTGCTTCCAAAAGAAAAGAAAATAAAAATCATTATACTTGCTGTCAAATTAAAGGCTATTTAAATGTATCTCCTATCACTTGTGTTTCTAGAACAGAAACCTATAAAACACCACTGTCATCTGTATTCATTAATGGTGTTGCTGTTTGCTACATGCAATCACTTCTTCTAATGCTTTATATTCTGGGACCAGAATGTCCCTGGCAATCATCCAAATTGGTATTATATTACAAAACCATTATAAATATGAGGAAGATGATGTCCTATATATGTCATTGAGATTAGCTTACTTATGGCCTGAAATAAATAGGTATTGTTTATTAAGGCTAAGAGTGTACAGGTTAAAAGTTATCTGAAACTGAGATTGGTAGATCATTTTACGGAGAAAACGTTATGAAAAATCATAGGAAAACCTGACTTGAAGAATATTGATTGCACGGAACAAATGCTTCTAAGTTAGGAAATAATAGAATTAAATCTGCCTTTGTAAGCTCTCTAGACATTTATATTATGACACCTGTTAAATATTACATGACATTTCTTCCACAAAAATTGGAAGAATTGGTCATTTAGGTTTTTCAGAAACAGCAATTTCAAGTCTCATTTCTAGAATGTTATGTCCTACTTATTATAGATTCTTAGTATCTGTTTCTTCTCTACCTCTGCCCGTTTCCCCTCTAGTCCCATTTCCAACCAGGATATAGTTGTAACACTAAAATACAATAAACTAGGAATAGGATATTCACCCAAATATCCTTAGCTGAGGGATTTGTACAAAAAATTTCTAACTCTGTGAATTAGTATAATTTAAGCTTATAACTTTATTGATTCGGGAAATCAACATAAAGAGAATTTTTCCACAGATTAACAAAAAGCAAAGGGGGAAGATGTTCTACTGCTTTTGGTGCCAGTGAGCCTGTATGTCTACGTTTTTTGATGAGCAGTTTGTTTGTTCCCAGTGTAAACTCATTTGTTGTCCAGACCTTTACTTTGACTTTTAAAATTTACAAATTAAACTTAACTTGAATTAATACTCAGTAGTAAAGTGAACTGAGCAATATCCTTCTCTAAATCAGATTTTACAACATTTAGGATTTGCTTTGGCTGAATTAAAAGCTAACGGTTTCTAATTTTCTGTTTTCTATACATTATTTATGTATAAATTTTATATAACACTCTTCAGTGATAATACAGGATAATGATATAAAAGCAGGAACTAGGCAGAAAAATAAAAACTAGCACTTATTTTGAGACCAATGTCAACTGAATACTTGCATTAGGAGTCCATCTACGTGATGTACGAACTTTGAATTGTGTGAATTCAGGCAATAATAGTAAAAGGAAATAACGTCTCATTAAAGTACTTTTTTAGTACGGAAGTGATGGGGCAGATTAACAGCACCAGATGCATTTCTAGAAAACCTTTCGTTCGATTAGATTTAGAGCAATCATAGAATTTGTAATTTAATTTATTAGGAAAGTTCTCTCTCTCTGTAAATACCTGTTTTTTGTTTGAACATAGTACACTTAAAAATTAGCAATTGAACCATCTAACCATGAATACTGAAAGGCAGCCCTAATGCCAACTGCAGTATTTTTGAGCTAAATCTGTACTTCTTTGTTAGCTGGAGTTGTAACTTTTCAATTAAATCTTATCATCTGTAGGAAGCCAAGGCAGCTGTAGAAGAGACAAGAGCCCTGCGAAGTAGGATTCATCTTGCAGAAGCTGCACAAAGGCAGGCTCGTGGAATGGAGATGGACTACGAAGAAGTAATTCACCTATTAGAAGCTGAAATTGTAGAGCTGAAAGCTCAGCTCACTGATCATTCTGGCCAAAATAAAGTAAGCAAAGCAGTCGCCTGTCGTAGTTACCATGGTTTCCTTGCTGTTGTCATGTATCTTGTTTTCATTTTCTTTTCATCTGCTTTTCTAAAGTAGGTCACTGTTTGTCTTGTATTATTCAATAACTGGAATGATGTGTAGTGAAGGGGGTAATGTGAAGTGTACGAGTCTTCCTTTATCCAGATATCTTTGGGCTCGGAAAATAGGAGCTAGAAGCATATGTGGATCATAGGTCAAAATGGCACCTCTCAAGCGTTAAAGCACAGAGTAGTTTCTGGACTGCAGATATATTGTCTTTAAAGATTATAGGTATATTTGTATGCTTTTGTATTTATGTAAAAATGGCCTTCATCTTTATGTTTCTGTTAGGCAAATAATAACAATATGGTCCCATACTGTTCTTAAATAAATTTAGATGTAATCAAGATAATCATTTTAATGCTACTAACAGTATCCTGCCAAAAAAAGATATATTTTTTTTAATTGAGCCTCATATTTTAAAACCAATTCATCTCCAGGGAGGCGTTTCAAAACACGCTAAGAAATAAATATTGGAGGCACTCTTAAATTTTTCCCCATAATTGTGAATCCGTTCTCTACACGCAGTTTGAACAAGTGCAAGCAGGTTGGCATTTGTGTGTTTACCTTGTTTTTCTCATGAAAAATGAATGTGCATATGAACTGATGAAAAAAACCTACTGAAATGCTGCCTTACTTCATCATGAAAATCAATTCAATATTACAAGATATTAAAAGGTAAAACCGAGCTCTATGATACACAAGTTTGCAAAGAAGTGACATAGCAAGTACTTGTAGCTCCCAGGGAGGAATTCCTCTTGTCTAATTGTGAGTGTGTGTGATGAGATGAATCACACCCTAGAAGTTCTTCTTTCTGAACATCCGGGTGAGATCCCCCATCGTTTATGGCAGGTATCTTTGAAGCATAGTTTGTTTTCTAGGACTTGAATAAATATCAAAATCTTAAGAAACTCAGAGCGTGTGGGTTGCTTTCTTAGAGTTTTGTTTCTGAGGTGCTAGCTTGAATTCCTGAAATTCTGAGAGCACTTGAAAATCTGAGTTGAGACTTGATTCTCTGTGTTTCTTACTCAAAAGAAAATCAATATCAAGTAGGTACCAACTCTAGCATACTCTTTTTAATATAAGAGAGTGAGGTCCCTCTGAGGGCTTGCCAGCTCCTTCGCCAGTAGTGGATAGTGAGATTACCAAAGAAAAGTGTTTTAATCAACACTGTTTGACATTCAGAGTGATCGCGATTCTGCTGCTTTGTACAATGTATACAAACAAATGTGCACGCTCATTTGCTTCGAGATAATAACTGGGTTTTGGTGGGTTTTTATACGGGTTTTATAGTAGGAGATCACCTACAGTGATGTAAAAGTTTATTTTTAGTGATATTTTCTTAATTTTGGAGAGTATTTTGGTCTAGATCTTCTGTTCAGCAAACAGCTTAACTAAACAAACATGCCCATATACGTGTGAAGACTTTGCTCTCACACGAACTCAGGGACTCAAGCTGAAACCTGGGGCCTCCAGAACTTGATCTAATGGGACTCACATTCTGTGTAGCTGAAGTACAGAGGAATGCATAACACCGATCCATACGTTATACAAGTGCATGCAGAGAAACCCTGGGGGGTAATTTTCTCCAAGATATGCCATAATTGCTGTGTTGGCCAAAGGCTGTACAGATGCAAACTAGTGGATTGCATTTGTTCACATACTGGCTATTTATGCCACCCTGCTGACAGATGCAGTCACCATCAGGTTGGTACTTTTGACCCATTCATGAATCAGTTTAAACTTTCTTAAATTTTAGCCCTAGCAGTGTTGTTAGCTGCCAGTTTCAATTTACCTTTATATCATTTGCCAAAATCTGTTGCAGTTTGGGAGCTGATTTACCAGCAGATCAGGCATATCTGCATCAGGAGCAGCTACGTTTTTCAGAGATGTAGAAAAGAATGTATCTTAAACATATCAGACATCTATTGCAATTCACACCATGTATCTGTGTGAGCCATTGGAGGAAATTATTAGAATAAAAACCTTAAAATGTCTTGCCCAGGATAACATCCAAGACTTGAGAAAGAGAGTGACAGTGCTTGACTGCCAGCTGCGGAAATCAGAATCAGCTAGGAAGACCTTTGAGGTGGCTACTGAAAAATTGCTGCAATTTGTAGAGGTAAATTTGCCTTTCGATTCTAAAGATGGTGTATAAGTGTACAGATCCATGTAGGAATTTACTTAATTTTTATGTTTTGCTATACACTAAACAAATGAAACGGATCAGATGATACTTTTTTTCACCTAATTTTTCACTAACTCATGTCAATTTCTGTGAAATTTCCCAGAGGAAAAAGGCAGAAAATGCAATATCTGATAATATTTTGAAATGTTATGAAACAAAAAAAGTGATTTATTATACTTATGTAATTTGAAGGGGCTGTAATATTTTGATTTTTACTTTTACACTTCTAGCTGGGAGAAACTAGACTCTTTAATTACAGATCAAATTCCTCACACCCAAATGGAACATTGAATTATAAGGTATTAACGTTTTGACTGTGTTGATTTATAAACTGTTAACTTCTTGACTACGGCCAACAGGTTGTGCATGAAATACTCTCGGATAACTCTGCTTCCTCAACAGTTTTAAGGTAATGCAATGGCATAGTTATTAATATTTAAATGGCAATATTAATATTGAAAAACTCTTCTATTGTTTCAAAGTCTCCAAAAACTGTCTTGTAGCTATTTTTCCTACATTTTTTGCAATATGTTTCTGAGTGTCATTTTACTGGAGGAGGGGGAATGGCATGAATTATAAATTAGGCTTTCAGGATTCATCTTCATTAAAAACCTCGGAATTAAATTAAAACAGTTAGTAATTACATAGCTATGGTTGTCTGGATGTTTCCATAAAGTAATTATGATGTGCTAAGGATTAATTAAAATTGCAAGGAACCTTAACAGTGGGTTATAATTTTTTTTTTTTTTTTTTTTTTTTTTTTTTAGATTTGCCCAAGTAGTTCTGAATCATCATTAATCCTGTGGCCTATAAATAAATTGATAACATGTATATCCATTTAAGTTTTATTACTTTTCTTGTTTAAAAAGGTACCTAGGAATATTCAACAAGTTTTAGAGCAGCCTTTGGTCCTTCAGAATATCAGCATGATTGTGCCTATATATCCCAGACAGTGTGCCATTAATATTTACGTTAACAGTAAAGTTGTTTGGTTTCTGTTCTGCCGTGTCAGTAAAGCTCTCAAGGAAATCAAATCTATTTAAGTGAAGTTACCTGGAACTTTATTTAAAAAAAAAATCTGCAGGATCAAATCAACTATTATATTGTAGATGTCTGTGTTCTCATATGCCAATTCTAATCAATTAAGTGCAGTTTCCATTGGCGCTGCACAAGAGTGATGTTGCATATTTTATGACGTTCGTAGACTTTATGTTAATAAATGGATTAAAGTATAAAACACAAAGCTAAAGTGACAAACTGACTCAGTAACAGCGTAGAAGATAAGAATTGGGTCCCCTAAAGCAATGTCCTTTCTTAAATGCTAATATGAAAATTACTTTTAAGTAAGTAAGTTATTTTCCTGACACCCACTGAGTTTTTGACACTAGATTTTGAGACATGAATGTTGATTGAACTTTCCAAATACCTTTATTGTACAGACAGAACTGCTTCTGAGGCAAACTCATCAATTTGGTAGTATGAATCTCTTCTGTTCAAACAATGAGACCAAAACCAATCTAGAAACACAAGTTTGCTTTATTAAAAGTAACCATTTCTTCTATGTTACAAATAAACACTTACTATTTCTTGTTCTTTTAGTGATAGAAGAACAGCATTATCTACTAAAACACTTCTTGCACGGTTGGGAAGGATTGGACCTCCTGTCACAACAGCTCTTGCAGCAGAAGCCAGAGACCTTGCCAAGTCTGTCCGTGCCATTTTGGAAGTAGATTGTGAGTGAGCGTGTGCGTCTTTGTGCGCGCGTCTGCATGTATACATCCACATAAATACTTCCTTTCTTCCATCAAATGTTGTGGCTTTAGCATCTTGCTTGCTAACTGAGAGTAGTGGGTTTCAGTAGTCACCATGTGGGGTTGTTTTTCCAAATGTGGAAAAAGGACCCTGAGTAGAGGATCTGCTTGGCTTGGGTTAGGACTGTGCTATAGCCAAGGGGTCCAGAGTCCTCTGTCTTTCAGAATGGTAGAAGACCTACAAACGCAGGAAAAGAGCTGCTGCTGCTAAGGGCTATCCCCTTTGTTTTTCTAACCCTAACCCTCACCATAACCTAAACTTACCCTACCCGCCGTCAGAACCTTCCCTTACAATTGGATTGGGCAGGTTGGATGGGCTTTGAGTAACTTGGTCTAGTGGGAGATGTCCCTGCCCATGGCAGGAGGGTGGAACTGGGTGATGTTTAAGGTCCCTTCCAACTCTAACCATTCTATGATTATATGACTGTTTTCATATGGTGATTTGGCCACTGTTCTGTTGTGTTCTTCACCCAGTAGAATTTGTTCAGTGTATTTAATTCCAATTCCAGTGCATTTAATTCCAAGACTACAGAGCTTCCTTAATTCCGTCTGCTTAAGACTTAGTCAGTACTTCGTAGGAAGTACTGCAGAATAAGGAAAAATTCGTATCTGTCTAGAGTTAGAAGTGGTTTTCCCTATTAATGCCCTTAAAATATTAAGTGCATTTCCTCCTTAACTTTAAGCAGATATCCCAGGATAGTTTATTGCATGCATTTTACCAGTGTCAAATGGGTATAGTAATAATAATTACTTATTTAAGTAAATTTGGTATATTTTCCAATTTACTGAAGGTTGTGGAATAAATAACAGTGAGACTTCTATGGAAAATACATAGAGTAAAGAAAGAACAAAAAAGTAAATCAAATCTTTATAACAAACTGCATCTTGAATTATAATGAAGTCACAGAATATTTCTGGATCATAAATGCATCAGGTATTTCTTCATGTTATGTCTGATAGCATGTATGGGTTTTTGTTAATTGTCAGTTGAAAATTTATTCTGTTTATATTAATCCAAAGAGCAGAGTTTGGTTCCTCTTTTACTAGCTTATAATAAGAATACAATGGTTTAATAAATCAAGAAAATATTTATTCTTCTGAGGTTTCACCTAGGAGCAGGTAGATTTCTGAAAAGACCTCATAATTCAGAGACCTACAATACATTTCATCCCATTCTAGAAGGGTTGATTGGGCAAGTGGTAATTTCTATGCACGCTGAAATTAGTCGCCTGTTACAGAGTGCAGAAAAGCCAATGGATGGTACTGGAGACTTCAGTGATTTGCTGCCATGGAGCAGATTATTTAGAGATCTCTCAGTGGATTCGATTTTTCTTTTTACTTTTATTCTTCTGTTTCCCTTGCCTTTTGCACAGTCTCTTTACTCTCAGGTTCATCAACAGGCTTTTATCTAACAAAGACCTCACAAAAAGAAAAATGGAAGTATAATATGAAAATGTTATTTTGGTTCTTTTAATAGCATTCATCACTTTTCTAAAAAGAATATACCAAGGACTTTCTGTAGTTCAAGATCATCTTGATCTAAACATTAGAAGGACATCAGAAGTAAGCATCACATGGGGTTCTAGAGACTTGGGTTTCCTTGTCTCAAAAGACATCACCTGAAACTCATTTCCATTGACCTTGATGGGCTTTAAACAAAAGCAGTGAATGCAGTCTATCAACAGGACTTTGGAATGTAAGCTTTAATAACTCGGTGTCTTAAACCATGCAGGTATAGATCCTTCTTCCAAGATGTGAAGGATGCATCAGAAAGAGAAGATTTCTGCAAATTCTTAGAAAGTCAGAGCATTATTGTTAAGGATTCTCAAATGTGATTTTTGAGGTCAGGAAATGCCCTTGAGGAAACAATTCCTCCAGAGCTTTTAAATCTGGTATCAATTCATTAGCAAAGAAGATAGATATTTTTACTTAAAATTGGATGTGAACTGGAAAAATAAATCATTCGTAGCACCAGAGGACAGTGCAGATTCAGTGTCAGCTCAGTATGAACTTTCATCAAACTATAATTAGAATATTATTCCAGGCTACACTTTTTTCCTGGAAAACATAAAGCAGAAAATTAATGCCAAAATGAGGAATATGAAGATTTCCAGAATCATGTAAAACTACCAGAATTTCCTGGCTGTAATACTCTTAACATAATACAAACATGTAATACAAAACAGATTGTTTACGGAATGTTATTCTGCTGAATTTACATGAATGTGTATCAAAGCGTTTTAATGAAGATTTTATTGCTTTAGGGAGTGAACGTAGCCTGCAGTTTCATTTGGAGATACATGTATATCCTCGGGTCAGTAACAGAAAGCTCTTCCCATTGGTAAAAATTATGCTAGTTCATGAGCAGTTACTGTAATAAACTGCATGCAGTTGGAAATCTAAGAAACAATTGTGGCTTCTTATACGACTCCAGGTCCAGATCATAAAAATGTGTATTTTGATCGTATTTACCTATAGTTGAATTACAGTTTTAATCAAGCTTAGATGGATTGATTTGCAAAAATGAAACAGAAATGGCCTGACACATTACAGGAGTTTTTGGAACGCTGGTGAATTATGGTTGACAATAATCGTTATATCAAGGATTTGAATATCCTTTTTACATTGTTTAGCAATTAATTTAGAAAGGGACTGAATAAATATATTTGTTGAGGAAATGTTTCAAGATATGAAAAATGTTTTATTTGACATTATTTATGCAACACTTATTTATTAAATCAGTCTATGGAGAAGAAAACAAACCAAGAAGATAAACAAATTTTTCAGAATTGTCCGGAATATTAGAATTAGAGTTACTGGTGGAAGTGAAGAAAATAAAAGTGGCCAAAAGAGGAGATAATTCTCTTTCCACCAGTGACAATGGTAGAGTTCTGTCGCATTGAGTTGTTTCTATCACACTGCACAGGAAATCGTGCAAGGAAAACCTTTAGTTCTAAACGCAACTGAATTCTAACATGTGGCTGTGGCGAACATAATAGGTAGGATTCACGTTAGAAAGCTCTGGATCCACAGCGGGGATCCATTTTATGAACCTGAGGGTTAAAAATAGCTCTGCAGAGAAGGATTTAAAGATCGAACGTCATCCTTCTGAGTTCATTCTGATTTGGAGAGTATTACAGATAGATTTGGGCTCTGACGAGCTTGTGCATGAGATTAAAGCTTGAAACCTCGCTCGCTTTAGTTAAGGCAGAGTAACTATTTAATAGCATTCTGTCTGCAGTCCTCTGTGCCAGATTCTCACAAAACATTTCCCATGTGATCTTCAGTTTTCTTGCAGATGGGCTGTCAAAAAGGGGGCTCTTGTGTATGTAGGATTTCATAAATATCATGCATCAAAGAAAAAAGTAGAACAGACATTATATTGCAGACTGAAGGTTTTCCTTTTTTTCTGGAAAGATGTCCACAACATAATAATTTGTTAATGAATTCTTAGAGAATTGGAGTTAATATTTTTGAAGGTTGCTAAGTGGATAAAAATGTTTAGCTGGGCAACCAGCATGATATATTTTAGCTTCTAAATAGAACTTCGCTTTCTTTATTTGCTTCATTTTGTACAACGTGAAGTAAAGAAGCCCTAACCAAAATACCTTTTTGATTCATTTACAATAGACGTGAAACGAAGTCGAGGTATTAAGACAAGGTTGTGGAGTGTTCTTCCAACAGAAAACTGCTTCTCTTGTTAAAGATCATCCTTGACAACCAGGTCAAAATGACATATTTATAAATTAGCTACACAAACTGTCCTCTTCCTCCATAATAGCATGACGTTTTGCCTGAGGGAAGAAGTTTAAAGAAGTTCAGTGTATTCCTGAAAATCTCTAAGTACATATTGCCTTGTGATAATGCTGCAGATCAGTTTTGAGCTTTGTAGGTTGAATGACAGCTATGTGAAGTCAGGTTGGCGATTCTTCAAATGAGGGCTCTGTTTAAGAAAAAAACAACTCGTTTTCCAGTGCTTACTACTACGGGATCCTCAAGATCCAGAAATGCAAATGAGAACGTAATAAACAGAATAATCAAGCTCATCCCTTGAAAGATCCATCCTTCATCTTCTTGAAAGACTCTGAGCTATTTTTAGAAAGTAAGTCTTGAGAGGCCTTTCTGCCTTGTGGAATACACGCATCTCCCGAAGACATAAAGAAAATTACTTTCATCATACAAAGGATAATAATGCCTCAGTGCAAGAACTGCAGCATTTAAAAGTAGTTGCTGGCTGCGCTTAGTAGTCCATATGGTTCAAATAAAGCTAAAAAGAATTGAGAAAGCATTTTCTTCTTTTCTGTTACAAAATTAGAAGAGAAATACACTTGGTACTGGTAATGGCGAAAATCTGATTAACCCTGGAACATACTTATCTCCTCATAAAATAGCAGGCAATCGGCATTTTGAAATGTGCACTAGCATAATGCAGCTTTCAAGTATTTTGACTGCTGATTTCCTCGCTCTGTCTCTGAAATTTCTATCCAGAAATACAATCTTGCTCTTCTTGGTATAATCCCAGTCATCAGTATCCATTAAGAGCTATGAAGCCTGCTTCCCTGCTCGGCAGGAACTCAAGCAGTGCATCTTGAACTATTTTTTCCCATCGTGTTCCTTCAGTCTTTTGTCAGCCTGGGATGTCACACATGGCAATCATGCTGAAGTTCACTAAAACGATCTCCAAATTAACAAAGCTTCCAAAAAATCCTACTTAGCTTACTGGTACTGATCTTGCCGGTCACAGTAGTCACTATACATTTACTTACGAAGATCCTACAGGCAGAATTTCGGTTGCCCAGCTGTTGCCTTCATTTTCCTTGTCATACATCTCGGGCATTGAAAGCTGAAATATGGAATCTATCCCATTCTTCAGTTTAGTTTTTTTCTAACTACGTTATGGTCAATTGCCAACACCGTTCCATATTCAGCAGTGTTAGTTGTCCCTTCCTATTCTTTTGACAGTGTGGGCGGAACACGCTTATAAGGTAGAGTAGCGAGTCTTCGCAAATAACAGTTTTGCTATTTTGAGAAGAGCTACTATTGTTAAGCATTCATATTCCTTTTACTTATTTGTTGCAGCCCTGGTGTGTTTATTAGAACAGAATTAATGCCATATACATCATTACTATTTTGTTCTTGAAATTAAAGCCACGGTAGTGCTATCGTTTTGTACAGATAATTGCCTGTAGTTCATCAGGAGAGTTCTGGAAAAGTTGACATGTAAGCGTGTTCCCCCCCCAGCCCTTTTTGGTTTATGTCTGTACATCAGAATCCAGATGTAATTGTGCCGTGGGTGGGCATTCCCTGGCTATCTTCACTTTTGTTAATTAGGCTAGTGATATTAAAGATGCATTTGCAGAGACTGAATATCAAAATACGAGTCCTAGTCCTCTGTTGACCCCAAGAACACTGTCTGGTTGCTAGCATTTGCTGAAGCTAATGCTGCTGTGTCTTTTTATATTTTTAGTATCAGAAAGAGAAAATTATTTCCTGCAAGATCATCTTTGTGGGCACAATTCTGCATTGGGAGGAGAGCATACCTTTAACCTTCTTTCAGCGGATAAACTAGAAATGTACATTTTCTTCCTTACTGAAAGAGCTGCTTGGGAAGGAGCAGCATAATGATGACCAAAGAGATAACTCTGTGTATTCATTGTTCTGGCAAGGCCATAAATATTTCAGTGAATTAGTGAAATCAGAAATAGAAGACAACTATTAAATTATACAATGTATATCCTGAAAGCATCCGTACAGCTCCCCTTTTTAATATTTTTTTGACTAGCAAAAGAAACTTAAAATCAGTGCTGTATGCTTTAATGATAAAGTGGTTATGTTTGTGAATGAAATGTTTTCTGAGGCAGCACTTCCATTAGAAAATACTTATTTGGTGAAATTAAAATATATTATTGCTTTGAAACTTTCAACAACAACAAAAATGGTGAGTTTTCCCAAAAGATAATTTATCAGTGGCTTTATCCAGTGGAAAATTTCACAGTTTTACTAGTCCCTGAAGGTTGAAGAATTTTTTCTCAAAACAAAAATATTTAATGGTAATTTCATTTTTGTGGGAAATAATAATATTAAGATATGAAATTAAATTTTTACTGTTGAATCTTTTCTGAGTTGGCATTTAAGAAAAACAGATAAATCCCAAAATCACATTGGTAATTTTGGAATATGACCCGATCATCAGTGGCTCCTTCTACTTACAGAATAAGGCAGAATTTTGTGCTCAGGGGGACTGCTGTCTTTTGCCACAGAATATTGGCACAGTATTCTTCATGTAGCATCATGGCATTGTACCAAATGTTGTCACCTTCCCAAGAACAATGCTCCAAAATCCATTTTTCCTTACACAAGAGCAGGAGCAGGTGTGCCTGTAGCACATCTTCCTGGCCTCCACTGCGTTCTGAAGGCAACAGGAGACTTAAAACCTCTTCCTTATGTAGTAGAAGCATCTCCCAGTTTGTCTTGAATTTGAAATTTAGTTACTTTCTTCTTTGCTCGGTCTCGTCTTGCAAAGGCAACATATGGCAAGACAAGGCAGAGCAAGACAGGAGCCTCATGCTGCTGCCGAGCGCATGGTTTGATGTAGTCTCTGTGGGGCAGTGCTTTTCTGGTTTCCAGCTCTGCTCAATGGAAAACTTCGTAGGCACAAGGAGCAGTTGTCTTCCAGTTCAACATGGGCTCCGGACTGGAGATCCCTGCTATCAACCACGCATTGGGAGTGAGTGACACTATGCAGAAACAGTGGCTGCTACGCAAACCAATAGTTTGTCCAAAAATTAAACTTAAGGTAGCAAAAAATTTTAATATTATTTTTTATTAAATTGCAGAGTACCCGCATTTCTTTACTGATCTGAAAACTTTGCTAGTGCAAAGCAGGAATATAATTTGGGAAATGAAATCAAACCTAGTAAATTTTCCTGTTACATCTTCAGTGATGTAACCTGAAAATAACCCTTGACTTAATTTTAATTGTTCCAGCACATGACATCAAATGCACAGGAGATGAGCAGCGGATCCATTTTGCCCTGTAATATAGGTATTGTTGAATTTTTGCCTTGTTCTGAAATCGAGGATGTTTCATAAAAAAATCAATAGCTTATCAGCAACGCTTTAGATACGCTGCCAGTCAGATCACAGTGAGAAGCCCAAAGGTGAACAACTTAGGTAC
Source organism: Larus michahellis (assembly GCF_964199755.1). Taxonomy (NCBI): domain Eukaryota; kingdom Metazoa; phylum Chordata; class Aves; order Charadriiformes; family Laridae; genus Larus; species Larus michahellis. The sequence continues at coordinate 9,294,245 of NC_133909.1, forward strand.
TTTCAGAAAAATTAAAATTCAAAGTTGCGTAACAGGCAAAATGGTTTCTATAATCCTCAGGAAAAAAAATCCAAGCACATTTAATACAATTTTACAAGGACACAGTCTAGAATTCAAAAGCATATTCTACATAACTGTTTAATGCAGCAAGACTTTTAACTTTATTCAAATCATTTGAATTTCCACTTTTCCCTGCATGGTAAATAAGAATGAAGAGTTGTAATTTTGACAGTGTTCAAGAACTGTAATTCCAAAAGGAAAATCTATCCAAGAATTTTAAAACGTTTCATTGCAACAGAACGGAAGCGTTCCACTTGAGAAATGTAATAATGTACATTTTAAAAAATATTTCCAATTTAAATTAAATTAAAATGAGTGTGCATGGATATTAAGTTAAAGTGGAGCACTAGAACTGTGAGGTAAGTCCATTCTTCAGTCTGTAAATCTAATATGCTCTGCTTTATTTCCATCATTTGTACACCTTGATTAAAATTATTATCCCCATTTTAAGGAGGAGTTTGAGCCACGAAGCATCTGACTTGCTCATTCATAGGCAGGGAAAAAAAGAAGGCAAGGATTTAGCAAAAGTCTCCTGAGTTAAAGAAATGATTATTTTTTTCTGCATAGGTGTCATATCGATATTTCTTCCTGGAGAGTAACCTATTATTACTAGAATCTATTGCAATATAGATAATATTCTTCTGCATTCTTTGAAAACTGTCAGTTTTATTACTGATTTATAAAAGTACTTTGTTTCTGTTTTATCATTACTGTATGTTATATTTATGCGGTGCATTTTCATTGAACCAAAATGTCGGGTGGTGCCTCGACTGTGGAACAGTGACAAGTATCACCTTACCCTCTTAGAGGCGTCATTAGAAAAGGGCAATGACTAATGAGGAAGCACAGACTTCAGAATAGAGACAGCCGGCACAGGCTCCGTTAAAGTTTTCTGAAAAAGTTTTACTGATTTTGGTTTCTTGCCTTTTTTATTGTAATTGCTATATTTTGGTACTGTATGTTTGATGCTACATTTCAGTGCCGCGTACTTGATCCGAATTACATTTTTAGTGCATGGTTATCCACATATTTCAAAGTAATTTAAAATTATAGCTGTGGTTTCCAAGCTGTAGTTTGTAAACAGCCACTGAACCACAAAAGTCTTGTAACTGATTTACAGCTTGTCTACATAAACTTAGCATTTTTACATTCTTTTCAATTACAAGATTCATTATGATAATCTCTGAGAATTTTTCATGGTGGGTGGTGATGCCTGACTCAAAACAATTTGAGACCAGTGAGCTATAGCATCATCACTGCTGAAACAGTAATATTTAAGTGCATACCTGTACTTAAACGCAGTGCCTATAATGTTACATAGATAAGGTCAGTGAAGCCAAATCAAGGTTGAATAGTTTATTAGAAAGGTGGTAAACAGCAAAAAACCTCAAAGTTTCACCCTTGTCTGTGTTTTTGTTGGTTGTACCGTTTTCGTTTGGGTTTAGTGTTGTTATTGGGGTGTGAGTTCAGGTGCTATCTGACAAGCCTAAAATAACCACTATAAAGCCTGTTTCTTTGGCAGGATTTGTTTGGTTTTACAATAAATACTTGGAAGGAGATAAGCAAAGAGCTGTTTGGTAGGTAATATAATATATTACTCCTGTGAACACAAGACATAAAAATGCCCTGCAAGTGGGAAGCAGAAATATCCGCGTGTAATGTAAATTATACAGAAGTTTAGAAAACTAACACTCAGATAGTACTTTGCCACCAAGGAGTCAGAAAAGATTCAGCTAGAAAGGTTCTCCAGCAGTGACGTTGTACATCCACCTGCCTCCAGCAACATGAATTACATCTACGTTAACCCAAACGGCTCTTTGTCTAGCATATTTCACAGCTTTCTGTAGGCTAACTGCTCCCATCCTGAATTATCTTTGCCATTAAAAAGCTTCTACTTTGGCCTAAATCCTCCTCATTGCAGTTTAAGAAGTCCATTATTACTTTTTTTCATCCCTCTAGTTATTGAAAACGCCCTACTACTTTCCTCTTTGTGGCAGCTTTTAACATATTTGAAGACCGTATCGTGTCTCCGCTGTTTTCCATTCCCCAAAATAAACTGATACCAGCTTGCGTATTTTTCCCCTACAGAGCATGTCTTCCATTGTATTTCTCTGAGTTCTCTCCAATTCATCAAAATTGTATTGAGTTCTGTAGCCGAGACCTTCCTGTGGGAGACAAAAATGGAATAAGTTTGTTTGCTTTAATATATGGCACACCAGCTCTTATGTCCCCGGGTGGTGCTGCCTTTCCCTGATCGCTTCATGTTTCTGATTCATGTGAAGTTTGGGATTTCCTGTACTTCCAGAGCCTTTTCTTCTGAGCCAAAGGCTGGACATACCCCACTGGCTTTTGTGCAGCTGATTATTCACACCTAGGGAAGTACTTTGCTTTTGTCTTTATTGAATTACACCCTGTTTATTTCAAACATTTGATCCAGTTAGTCAAGCTCTTACAAAATTCTAATCCTGTCTTTCAATGACATTTCAAAGAAATGTCCGTTTACAAACGGGTTTTAAATCCTGAGTTATCCCTGAACTCTCCTCACTTGGACTAAAACCACCTTTTGTTGAATGTGAGTGAGCAATGACATTGTTTTCACCTAACTGGTCTTACTTGTGGGGGTTGCTAGGGGACCTAAAAATTAGACCCCACTTGTTTAATTTGGTGTCTGAGATTCAGAACATTACACCTGGTAATTATGTACAAGCAGAGAAGCTAGATAAAAGGTGAGACTAATAAGGACAGAAAAATTTTATAGCCTGATCAAATAAAAAAAAATATATTTAAAATGTCAATTAACAAGTTGTTAGCTAATTTATCAGTGCTTGAACATGTATGTTATTCCCAGTGTTCACAGCAAGGAAAAAACCAATTCATTGTCTAAAGCCTGTATTTAAGACAGTTCTTTGATGTGACCTAGATTTCAGAACTCTGTTGTTGTTGCTAGAAAAGCAATTTATTCTCTCTCCATTCACTTACCTTTAATGAGAAGAGATGAGTCAGCTTTTGAATAGGCACTGTCTGTACTGACTTTCGAATCAAAACATTTTAATAATGAAAAACAAGTAAGTGATATTATACCTTAAAATGCAGATGAGCTAACAAGATTAGTGTGGTCTCGTTAGGTTAATTTCCAGCATCTCTGAAGGAAGACTTCATTAAAGAGCAGACCTTTAAAAGTCTACGGACTCATTTAGTTCACACTGTGACCCCACTATGAAAAACTTAATTGACTTTGCGCCTCTTCCCATGCAAGTTGTACTAGCCCTTGGTAACTATGGAGACTGAAGTCAAAACTCCCCAGAATCAACAATTTTACTGGGTGGTAAATGCTTCCTAAATTGTCCCTCTATTAATTTCTGTTGACATAATGCTTAGAATTGTGGTATGTTAATCCTTAGTTATAGTATTGGGGAGGAAAAAAACTTCCAAATTTTTTAGCGTGGAGGTGCAGATTGCTCGCAGTCAGAGGAAATCCCCGGGAGACGGGAGCTGGACCTTGAGCTCTCAGTCCCAGGTCGGTGTCTCGCTCCCGGCTGACGTCCCTCGTTGGATTTGCGAGCGCAGTTCAGGCGTGTTCGGCTGCTGATCAGCAGAGGTGGGCAGCCCCGTGTCTCCCTGTGGGTACGTGTGCCTGCACGCCACTCAGGGAGCGACTGCCTCATTACTTCAGGTACTGAAAAATAAAGTAACCGTTACAACAGGGAGCTGAACCACAGGAGTTGCGCGTACTTCCGTGCAGTTAATGCCGGGTTAGTTTTCTGTGGCTACACAACTATGAGCATCCTGAGAGAGCTGGATTAAAGCTGGCGGAGGGGGGATGATCAGACCTTTGTTTTGAATGTCAGTGTGTGCTAAAGCTGTGAGTGCTCATCTTGTGGAAGAGGGTTGGTACGCTTTTCTGTCAGTTCCTTCACTTGGCACATTTTTTCCCTTTTTTTCAGTAGGTAGGAGTGAGAAGCTGAGGGCTAGCGGAGTTACTTAGACATGTGTGGTGCACAAGTGTGATAATTTAAATGGAAAGAAGTACAGAGAAAGTTGATTGCCAAGAATGATATAGGAAGCTTTTTAAACGTGTATTTTAAGGAGAATTTGCAAGAGGAAAAATAATTGCTTGGTGCTTATGAAGGAGACCTAAATGAGATACAAAATGTAGATAAATCTCATACTAGCTCTATTACCTCGTGCCATAAGGGACATCTGTCGTTAACCGGGAGTGAAGGGTGGGGGTTTTGCCTTGCATTAGTGATTGCCATGGGTATTATGGTTGACTCTTTTACAGTTAAGGTGAAATAATGTATGCTAATTTAGGCACATGGTGGATTTTTTTTTCTTCAGATTTATAGCAAAAAAGGAAAGGTATCTATCCTAGTTCTAATAACTTTTGACGTTATTTTTAAAATACTTTTAAAGTCATATATTCCTGTAAATAAAACCCTTCTTTAATTTATGTATAGCTGCAGCGGGTTTTGTAACAGGCTAAAAGGATATCTTGTGTTAATGTATTTTTACAATTCTTGCTTCAAAAGGAAAAAGTATTACTTTAGTCTGTACTTTCTGTGAAATGAGCTCAGCAGAGAGTAGTTCTGTGTCTCTCAATTGGAGGTGGTTCATGCCAGCCCCCTGCGCAGTTTAATTTCATCATCAGCGCAAAAAAGTAAGATATTACTTAGCAATAAAGGCATATCATGTAATACTATTGCCTTTTAAATCTCAGACAATTTCTGCTCAATTCTAATTTTAGACAGTCATTTTAATTTGTTACCAATGAATGCTTTCTAATTAAACTTATATTTAACAGTCACATGCGTCAGTGAGCAATGTGAGATGACAGTGATGGAAGTGGGTGGATAGCACAATAGATGGTGACAAGAGAAGTTGATCCAGTAAGGAAGGAGGAGACGGATGAAATCCGGAACAGAGAGTAATCAGGGGAGCAAGAGAGTAGGGAAACTGAGGAAAAAATAAATGGTTCAGAGCTGGGCCATACAGTCAAGTATTCCAGGCTATTCCTAGTGACCTAGTGGGGGTGGCGAATGCCCTGTGTGCAGAGGCTGGCATTTCTGGAATAAGAATGTGTTATTCCAGGTTCTTTTTAATCAGCTGGAAGTGGATTCTACCAATTCAGAACAAGGATGTTCTCAAAAGAGTACTTACTTCTATGAATTTAACTTTTTTTTTTTTAGCCTACGTGGCCTTTGTGTAGAATTTGCCAGTTAATGGACCATTTCTCTAATTTTGTAATAAATAATGTGTTTCCCATCTTCTTTTCAGCAGTTCGAGATTCGTAGCTATGAACAAAATTAATTTCAAATTAAATTCTGCAAACATTCCTCAAAAATTAATTTGTGAATAGTAGTATATTCAGTCAGCAGTGGAAATAATAGTAATGTGTTCTTGACCAATCACAAATAGACAGCATCATGTTAACAGCACTGGAAGACTGTAGAAAAAAGCCTGCAATTAATTCATAGAAAGGAATTTTTTTTTTTAATTCTGGATAAGACTGAAAAAAATTCAATGGGGAACATACCATTTTTAAGAGCTTATCAGGGAGCACTGCTAGCTATATAGTCCGAGGGTACTCTGTTTTTCTTGCTGTGTCACTAATTGACGCTCGTGTCATTGGAGCCTTTAACATTAAAATAAAATAAAACATCTTTGATTTGGCAAACTATAGCAGATGGGAGCCAGTAGAGGATAAGGAGCTCTAGTGTGATTTTTTTTTCTTTTTTTTTTTTTTTCTTTGCAGCCTTCTCTGTGAAAAAGGTAGATTTTTGCATTCTGCAGTTCTATGATTTTCTGTATTGCTTCCACCTTATCCACAGATTCTTCAGCCACAATAAACAAAAGAACTTGGGGGTGAAGGGGGTTGGTCACTGCGTTCTTATGTATTTTCACTGGGCAGCCGGTAGCATTTTAGTAAGAAGCAGTGTAGGTGAAAAATACAAGAATTGTCAGGTAATCAGTACGTTAAATGCATTTTTAAAAGCAAATAATACAAGCCAGTAGATTATGCAAAGTTCAATGTATGGTCAGAACGAGCTAGTCTTAAATTCCTCTTTGCTTTCATTATCCCTTCCCTTTGAGGGCTTACACTTTCCTGGCCTAATGACTTGACAAACATATTACGTTCATGACCAAAAAAGTTAAAATGTTGAAGGACAAACTGCTTAATGGTATCGTGGCCTCTGACTGTCAAATGTGTGTATGTGAAAAGGCGCTGTAAGCCAAACGTGATGCATGTTGACTATATTATAAGTGTACTGCAATAATAAGCTTGGTTTTTTAACTTAAGTTGCTAAATAATTCCTTTTTTTCTGAAAGGTGATTATATTACAAAACCAAAAATCATTAGTAGTACTTTGAATTCCTTTCGTGTCAGCATTTCAAGGCATGCAGTTTGTCTTCAGCTCTTTGTACGCTGAAAGACGTTCCCAGTTCCACATCAGTAGTTGGTGTAGATGCTCAGATCCTAGCCCGCGACTGTAGGCAATGGCATGAATCTTCTCTTTTACCCCTGGGCTAAAATGAGGATTTATCCAAAAGCCGATGGTTTGGGGGTTTTTTTGTTGGTTTCTGGTGGCTTATTTACCTTCCCTGTCCTCACAGAAGTCTGCATCTTCTCTCAGGTACCTTAGAACAGCTTCTATTTGGTGAAGCGGGCTGATCAGTACTTAATTTGCTGTACTCTTCCCATTCCCTTTAAAAGTCAGAATGTTTTATAGTAATGTTATGGTGAAGTAGGTACTGCAAGCTCCGATGGCCTCTGCCATTTCTGTATAATTGGTTGTAGGCATTCAATTGCCATCAACTAAGCAGAACAAAGGATTTTATTGCCCTTGTTAAGTGTGTTGTGCTTATGTTGTACTTTCACTACTAACCTCCTGCATGGATAAAAATGCGCATCAGCTAGACTGTTTGCTTCTCCTTTTAATAACAGTCTAAATTGCTTGGGTCCTGCAGTACTTAAAACTTTATTTGAAAAGAGAATATTAGTCTTCATTTGAAAAATATGTAGTTTAGGGTTTTTGCCATATTTCCAACATTGGATTTTTGAAAAGGTAGATTTTTTAAAGTAATGTTTCAGGAAGGTAATTCTTTATCCATCTTAAAGACAGCAGCAACCTCATTGCTCGGTTGACTGTAGCTCTCACGCATTTCTGAAGAACTTAAGTGCACACACTGGGCAGAGTTTGTTCTAAATTTGGATTTCCTTACTTGTTAGGTAGGAAAGCATTATGTCTACAATGATGTCTGATCACATGTACTGATTGGAGGTCATTCTTATTTTCTGAAATTAGTCAGTTGACTGATCATTGTTTGGATATTACAATTTCTGTTGTATCCATACTGTTTCTAATTAACTGTACCAAGCTATTCACAGACAAGTATTACAATAGACAAAAAGCATTTATAACAGTTTGTAATTTAAAATTATCATAAAAACCTTAAAGTTTATCGTATAAACATTCAGCATGAGAACCAAACTATTTTATAACTCTCATTCTAAATTGTAACTTGAGATGATGTAATTGTTTTAATAAGAGATTAATGAGTTTGCCAACATAGGTGGGTCAGTATCTTATGATTAATAGGAAATGTGAAAACACAAAGTCATCTTTCATCATACCCTGAATATCCAAAGTAAGAAAAATACTTTTCCTGAAGCGTGGTTTCTAGGAACGAGACTGAATGGAGACAAGCCGATCTGCCAACTATACTCTAAATTAGCATAAACTGCAGTTGCTAGTATTTCCCAGATGTCTCCAGTTGAAAACTACTTGCTCCATCTTTGTTTTATTAAATTACCAACAACAAAAGAAAAAGGACAACTTCTTTAAAAAGGAATTTGATATGTGAAAGAAAGGAATGGAATGTCCCCTTAGCAGAGTATTATTCATAAAATGAAACACATTTGTTTGTGGGAAGAGCACTTGAAATGGTCTAAAGAATAAAGTGGCACACAAGCAAATGCCAGAAGTGCATATTCACTTCTGAAAGCTGTTTTTCTGAACCTGAGTTTTTATACTTAAATCACAAATAAGCAGTAAAACACAATAGATGTTATTGCCAGCCTCACAAAATAAAGGGCCATTTTATGCCTGCACCCTGCTGAACACGCTCGACAAGCCAGGCTGGATGTGGATCCTCCACAGATTTTTGCTTTATCTGTGTCAAATTGCATAACTCCGAGAGGAGTTCCTCTGCCCGTCTCCCATCATACGGTACCTCAGTCTCCCACCTGGGATGTGCCCATATGCCAGTAGGACTCAGGAGTCCAAGAGCAGATAACTTAGAACCAACAAGTCAGATCTTCAGCTTTCCACCCCCTTTGCATTGCCTGGAGAGCTCAAAGAGAGGAGGAGCCAAAGGCACTGGGGATCTTAACTAATGAATTTTCTGTTGAGACCACACGAGGAAGGCTTCAGTGTTGATAAGAGCCGAATTAGTGGATCAGAAAAGAGATCAGAATTCAAAACTTTGTTTATCAAGTGACAGAGAAAACCGTTTATAATGTCCTTTAGCAAATCTTTTAGATTTTAGAAATACTTTTAGCAGGTAATTCCTATTTTTTAAAAATCTTCATCATTTTTGAGAATCTACTATTAAATATAAATAAATTATGAGGTGGTAAATGAAGGGTAGCTCTGAGCTAGCTCATGCTCTCTTACTTAAAAAAATATGTATAAGTGGCAAAGTCAAGCTAGGTAAAAGGCTATGTAAAAAAGACATCCTTATTTCTGTTGTTGGTCAAAGAATATGTTTGTTGTGAAATTGAATACTTATACTGTGTGGCTTTTGAATTCCAGAGAGATATTACATCCCTTAAGCTTGATGCTTCATATTAATTCCAGACGAGGTGGTTTAATGATACAGCCACGAGGTTGTTCAGCCCTTACAGGAAACGAATTGTAGGGAAACATCCTTTTTATGGTGGATGGCAAAGCTGTGAACACTGCTGGAACGGAGTTTATGCTTCACAGAAGAGTTTTGAGGGTGACATTCTGGTAGGCAGCTATCCCTACGCAGTCTTTTCCAATTCATCAGTAACATTTGTGTGACTGTGTATAATGGAAGCAGGGTTTTAAAGTCTGGCCTTAAGGGCAAAATAAAGCGCTTAAGGGACATATTTATCTTGAAGCATCTAAATAGTCACACTTTGGACAAATCTAGATAAATTCCTATTGAACAGTACCTTTTTGAACAGTTCTTACCGTAGTCTCTAAAATTCTCATTTCCTTTGACTAATTCTGTCAGAAAATAAGAAAAATAAAACATTTTGGACTGCAGTATTTAGATGTTAGGGAAATAGCTGTCAGTTTTGAGTCAACTGAATATTCATGCTATGGTGTCTGCTTTTATTTTCATCTGCTGATCTCCACGTTTCTTTTTCTTTAATATTTTTAAGCTGACCTATTGGGGGGAAAAAACCCCAACAACTACATTACTGCCGAGCTTCTAGGTTTGATAACTGCCCAGTAAAATCAGGCTTTTTCCTAATTTTTGTATTTTCCCCCTTCTTCCTTTAGGGACATCCTTTGATCATGCTAAGTGCAGTCTTTCTTGCACGTGCAGTGTATGCATTCTGTCTTGGAAACAGTTGGCAAAATCTTCAACATCTGTCACTTCATACAGGTTTATAATTTGGGCTGATGCTTATCTTTCTGCTTAGTGCAACCAGCCGAGTAGCGGTGGTGGTGCATTTGCTTTGTCCTGGTAACCCAAGGAAGTGATAAAGGTCGAGGAGATCCACGCTTTACCAAGTATCAAGAAAATTTTGTTTGCCCTAGGGTTTCAGTCCCCTTCTGCTTTATATAATGTTAATTTTACAACAGTGGTTATGGCAGCAGGCATCTTGCAGCTGGGGAGCAAGCAGTCACCAGGGATACTGCTTTGCTGCGCTGTGACCAGCCCCAACGCTACCGTGTACGTACAACAGCAAGTGGTTTGTTGTTTTTCACATAGAATTACAGAAATCTCTTTTGCATTAAACCTAATTAAATGCATATACTCAGAACAAAATAACAGTAGGTTATAATGTATTTTGGCTAACATGCAGTCTCTCAGGAGACTGTTCTGTTTGGGCAAAGGATGCTTTAGACTGTATTCTGTTTATTTTGCATGCTTAATCACTTTTGCAGTTCTACCTTTACCTTAGAAAAGATAAACAATCACAAATATTTCCATAGCAAGAAGCCCTGTATTTCCTGCTGAAAAGAAATTATTTTTAAATATTGTAAAACTATAATTTCTTTTTAAGATGGTATATGCAGACAACTGCAGCCAAGATATATTATTTATGAAGTTTCATCAAAGACTGTAGCAATTCACAGAAGAAATAATAAATATGTAGGAAATGTAAGACTGCTGGAGTTTATATAGGCTAAATCCTGTGTCTTTCAGACTATGTTTCTGACTGCTTGAGCTCCTTTACCTGCTGTTTACTCCAGGTGAGAGTGTAGCAGTCTTTCAAAGCAAGTCCTAGGACAGGCAACAAATCTGACCCTGGAGGGTGTGAAGAAATAGAGCACTAGGAAGTAGATCAACTTATGAATGATTCATGGAGAAAGTGGGCTTGAAGGAAGTGAAGATGATGTCTAGGGAAATACGATGCAAAACATGAGAGCCTCCTGGCTACCGTGGGAAATACCAAGAAATAGAAATACAAATCTAACAGCAAAGGAAAGGAGCAAAGGGAACAGGAGTGAAAAACTAGTGGAGAAAGAGTAAAAATGTTCAAAATAAAGGCATTAAAAAACCTACAGATGTAGGTGGAACTTTGAGGCGTATAAAGAGTGGATAGGATATACAATCTAATGCATATAAAGTCAAAAAGGCAAATAAAGCGGTGGAGATACCTCCAGAGTCTGATTTATAGGTGACAAATGTATTCAGTGTTTTTGAAAAGCATAGTCTTTTGTGGTTAAGAAAAGAATACAGAGCACCAGTTATCATTGCTACCTACGTACCGTTCTTCATTTAGAAGAAAAAAAAGAAAGACATAATTTTAATCAAGTTACTAGTGAAAAAAGTGTAATTATCACTGATGAATGAAACGGGTGATGTAGGGGATCCATGTGAGCACAGAGCAAATGCTGAGGGTTTATTCATAACTGAGCAAATCTGCTGTCATTTATTTTGGATATGCATGTTACATGCAGGAATGAGGAAAGGCCAGGGCAGATGGAAGCAACTGAAGGATGAATCCTATTGCCATTTAAATCATTAGAGAATATCCATGTTGAATAAAGGTCCCGTCTTTTATGAGAGAGGAAGGAAGAACTGGTGATCATGTCTAGCATATTAGCATATTTATAACTTAAAACATCCTTTTCTTCCTTCATAATGGAGTCAGAGCCTGAAAACTGTTACGCAGCAACTACCTTGTATTTAAAGGGAAGTAGCTGTGGATTATTCTCTCTCAAAGGTAGTAGGTGGCATGTTTGGAGGAACAGATTGTATAGATCTGTTCTAAAAATGGGAACAAGCTTGAGATAAGTGACTAATATGGGGTAAAAGTGAAAGGGAAAAAAAATTCCAATGGGCTTTTTACTTTTCAAGCTGTACTAAACAGTTGTGGTGCTGTTCTACAATTACCAGCTCTCAAGTTCCCTTCCTGAGTTCCGGGGTTCTGGTAGGCTTACTTGTTGCTCTTCGCTTGGAGCCTACAGGTATAATTACTTCTCAGGTGGTCTGTACCTGCTCCACTGTGCCAAGTCATGAGCTGTAATGAGCTCTGTTTATCTTTGAGAACTGAAGTTACCCCATTCCGGATTTTTAAGAAGTAAGGACCACACTAGAGACAAAGGTGTGACGGTGGGAGAAAAGAAAATGAGCCTTTTAAGAAAGAAATTAGAAGAAATGTACGTGTGCACTCAGGGCATGCCTCGGTATGAAGCGGCTGTCAAAGATCCTATGGTGCGTGCAGTCCAGCACATTTTCCACATAAAAGTTTTAAATCTAGAGCAGGCTCGCAGATGGTTCTAATGAGCTGGTCTTTGAGATATGCTGTGCCTTGAACAAAATAGCTTAACTCCTAAGACACTAACATTTCAAGATGACTTCCAAGCTAAAGCACTTCCAGAACAATTTTCATGCACATTTTAATTTTATTTGTATTTCTAGTCTCCACAAAAGGCAGGTTTTTCAGGACCTTGCACTTTTCTTTATATACATTACAGTGGAGTATCACAAAAGCAAACATCAGGAGGACTATTTTCGCCCATTGACTCATGCTTTTTTCTCCCGCACTTTTCGAACTCTACAGACATTTGGTTTTGAACAAATAGTAATAAAAAAGGTAAAGGTTTCCTATGAAAAATGAATTTTTAAAGTGACATAGTGTAGTACCCTACTAAGAGTATTACTCATCTTTCTCATGGATGTGGCTTTCAAACCAAGAACAAAATCCAAGACTGAGTTTTGAAGATTAGCATGACTGATAATTACAAAAGGGGAAAAGAGAGCAGTTTCTTAGTGCATGTAAAAATGGCAGCCTTTTAGAATTACTTATTTTAATTTATGCTAAATGTTGCAGTATTAAATACTTTAACTCCCAGAAACACTACTGTAAATCAAAAAATTAAGCAATGCATTTAGTAAATTAACCTTTTTCAGGATTTGTGGACATAGATAATAATCGTTAGGTAGAAAAGTGTACGTACAAACATCTGCACATATGTTTTCTGAATCTGTCTCTGAGTGTCTTCGAGTTTGTGTCTGAATTCCCAAAGAATTATGTATAAACACAAAAGTTGGGGATAAACCAAACAGCAGAGGATTTAATTCTACCCAGCCTTCCACCTCGTATCGTTACTAGCATCTGTGTGTGGTAGCTGTAAAACCAGAGTAAAATGGACCTCAGCAGACCACAGATGCAGGGCGTTTTTTGGGCACTTCATATAGGTGTAAATTACAATAAAAAGTTCAAAAAGAGTTAACTGCTACACTCTAATTTGACCAGACTTTCAGCTTTTACAAAAGAAATGCTAGTAATAAAAGTATCGTCAAATGGTTCATAACTTTGTAGCACAGCAAATATTTATTAAATTGTATTGTTTATATTATCTATTGCAAACCTAGCGAGAATTCATTTATAATCTTTTTACGACATGGTTTGAAATTACAGCATTCTAGCTTACACCATTTCAAAACTATGTTTTTGCGTCACCTAAGCTTTGAGCGACATCTTATATCTTCATTTCATCTTAGGTCTGCCTTATGGATGGGAAGAAGCTTATACAGCAGATGGAATCAAATACTTTATCAAGTGAGTAGGTCTGGGGGAAAATGGATCAGAGTGGAACATCAAACTAAACGAATTAATGGAAAAATGAGTAAAATAACAAAAGCTGTCATATGTCTTATATACATCTTTATTACCGAAATCACTTGTTCTTTTCTGGTTTTTGTGACTTCACTGTCAAGAGGGTCCTAGAGGGCTTCGTCACAAATCCAACTGAAATTCAGTGACAACTGTGTCTTTGTCCTTCAGATGTCTTTGAAAACCCTAGTCTACGGTGTTGAGAACTTCCCCGGTTACGTGTTTGACCCTGTAATGGACCCAGGAGATAAGAAGAACACTCATCCCCTAAATAGTTTACAAGTATAAATATCTATTTTTAAAAATGCCCTTAGATTTTGGGGAAGTGGAAGAATTCTTAGAATTCTTTTAGATTTTTAGAAGGTAATGCTCTGGTTTCGCCTAGCTCTCAAGTTACTGATGGTTTTTTTGACGTCATGTCCTGCTCCCTTGTGTGGGAATAAGTGGTGCTGCTGCTGCAAAAGGGTGAAGGAACAGGACTGAAAGCATTTAGTTATATTTATAAAATGATCCAGAGATTTCCAACTGCCATACCATTCATTTAGAAGAAAAGTCATGATACGCTAGACTTTGCGCTGAAGATGCTAAATGGAAGCTTCCTAACTCGAGTATCACAGAGTATTGACATTTGGCGGTGTCACTGGCTGCAGGTAAAGCAACCTTTATTCCTTGGGTAACGGCACTGAAGCTGCACCAGGTGCAAAAGCCGCCTCTCATATTCTGCATATATATTACTTTTTTGTTCTTGATTTCTACTCCATTAAAATGATACCTATGGTTTCCATAAGGTTTGCTTTCTACATTTTCAGGGGGTTGCCAAAGATAAAACCATACTCTTCATAGCCGGCTTATTAGAAATACTTACATTAACTAATAGCGAATTTCACTGGTGTATGCTCAGGATAGACATTGCAACCCCCCAAAAAAAGTGAGCACCCCTCAAAAAAAACTCCAGAAAAATATCTCTGTATCGGGGGTTACCTGTGATTTTTTTTTTTTTTTAGAAGATATTGCAAACAAATTATTTTTTCAAAACTCTCCAGAGACTAGAGGAAAGGTGACATTGATAAGATGCGACAATAACACGGTGTCTAAAGCATAAAGAAAACCTCTACAAAAGCTTTTAAGTCAGTAATGATTTGAAGTTGTAATCATCTGGGGCCGGGGGGAGGAGGGAGGGGGAACAAAGCACTGAGCTTGGGGCCCCAGTACTTGCTTTTTGGCTTTCCTTAACTATAGGATTTCCTTAGTGATCATTTTTCTGAAAGAATAGAAGGAAAAATGCAGTGCAAATTCATTATTTACAAAAAAAAAAAGAAAAAAGGTTATATTATTTTTTAATCAAATCAGAAATATGGTTTATATCCTGCTAATGTGTTGCAAGTAGAGAATTGAAGGCTTTTTTAGAAAAAGCTATAGAAATGTGTATACTATAGGAAAGATATTTTTTTTTTCAATTGTATTCTCTGATTCTGGAGGAAAAATGCATGAAAAAGAAGTAGCTCGTGTTGTGTGTCACAGAAGCTTCAGGAAGTGAATTGGACAGTATGCTGTTGTTTTTTCCAGAATACAGTGAAAAATAATTCATAAAATAGGGGGTTTTTATTATTTCTCTAAAAGATTGAAAGAATTGGTGAAAAATATAATTCATCTCCATTCCATGTATATCACGAATCATTGTTTAATTAATAGTAAGTTATTCTAGCCGCTGAATTTTGCATGTTGTTTAATTGTTATAGGTGCCAGGAGGACACTGTTTTGCAGGTGGACTTCCACAGTCTCCTAAAAGACAGGAAGGGCAGCAAATAAATCTTTGCAGTGCGATAAAATTACTTTTATCCCAAACTCTCATAAAAGTCACGTAAATAACACTGAAGTTTATGTATTAGCTAGCCAAGAAAAGCAGGGACGTTTTCTTCCCTTTTTTTTTCAAATACACTGCTCTGTTGTCCTTGCCTCACCCCGCGGTGCCTCGAGCTAGATGTATTAAAGCAGACGTGGTTTTTTCTGCAGAGGTTTCCAAATACACCGTATATGATACTGCATTCCAGCTCTAATCAAAGGACGGCTTTTATTTTCAGACAGATGTAGGTTACTACATGGGATTTGTACCAAAAAGAATGGTAGAAAAATAACTTAGGAAATGAAAGTGAATTAAAAGCCAATTTCATAGCAATGGAAACAAATACAAGAGCAACTATTAAAATAGAGCACTGTTCCCTTGGTCTCCATCTGTTGATACAGGGAGCCATTATACAACAGTTGGAAAGTTAAAGGCGGGTGCTGGATTCTGTTTGGGTAAAACACTTGCAATATTCTGTGTTTATACCTGCCTAACTGGACATTGAGCTTGAAGATAGTATTATCTAGCAATAATAGCAAATAAAATTTAGAAACAGAATAGAAGAAATCTCACATTCTTGAAACATTTCTCCCCTCTTTTTTTTTTTTCTGGTTTTGTTACCATGCTTCTCATGCAAGTCCTTATCTTGGTGACTCAGCAGAAAGTTAGATTTGCTGAATATGTGCCAGAAATTTCTTTTTAAGTTCTGCACTTGCATACTGAACTATTGCAGATGTGACAATAAGATGCATATTAGCAACAGTAGAACCTCAGCTAGTGTCAGTGGTGGAAGCCTAATTTGCAGAAAGCGTCAGATCTTTTGCACGTCAGCCCCACTTGCTGAAACTACAGATTGGAATTCAGTAGTTCACATGGAAAAGCTTTTTCAGGGATTTTTGCGTGTCTGATCTTTGATCATTCATGACCCATGAATGTTCTTCCCTCTTTTTAATTTACTCCTAGTATTACAAGTGATAGCACCGCAGGTTTTCCATCGTTGTTACCTTCTGCAGTCTGTCTTAGAAAGTTCTGCGTGTCGGTCTTTACATGGCAGGCAAGCAAAATCTATCCATTTTAATGGAGAAGGGGATAAAATCACCCTTCACAACCACTGTCTAAAAACTTACATTCTTCTGAATGGAGCCACCACACCGACGTGTTAAGAGCTTTTAGTGCAGTTCATTAGAATGAAATTAACTGCACATTGCAATAAGACATCATAGTAATTAATGTTCCTTTTAACTATTTCCTTATTTTGCTTTCATGACTGTTTCCAAATGCCTTTACAGAGCGTAAGCCAGGCTTTTTGCGTGCTTGAAAATTCATACCTCTTACTACACTTTGTAATGTGTACAAAGTCAGTCTAAGAAAGTTAACTATTTCGAGCAAGGAGCGGGGCTTGCGTAGGTCCCTGGTTTCTAACGTTGGATGGTAGAGATTTCAAGATGAAAATTCTACTCAACACAGAAAATATCCTTTTCTAGGAGGAACTTAGCTTGAGGTGCATCTCATCAGCTGATCCTTTTCAGTAGGATTTAATCTAATTGTTTAAATGGGGATTAGCAGAACAGTTGATACTTCACAGCCCTGGTACTAATGCTGTAACCTTCTTGTTCTCTCTGGCTGTGAATTTCAATCCTTTCATTCTTTGGTGTTTAGAACAGCCAAGGCCATGAGGGGCTTAGGAGTGTTTCAACATTAGCCCACTTCCATGTATACAAACACATAGAAAAACATGTTATAATTCCCTAAACGTAGCCACAATTCAACTGATCTTACATGGGAATGCAGTTAGGCTGTGGGGCTATATAGAAGCTGCAATGGCTCTGTTTAAATCCACAGCAGTTTTACAATATGCTAAGGACAATCAAATACTATTTTAATTAGTGGTTGCCTTCAGTTCCAATGTGCTTTATTGGGCCATCAAGTAGCTGAGTCCATAAATCTGTATGTTAGAAATCTAATGCAGTAAACACCCCAGAATGGAATCTTAATAGCACATAAGCTTGAGACAGCTTGCTGTGAGATTTCCATAAATATCTCTGAAGGGGGTGTAGCAAGATGAAGTGCATGAGAAATCAGAGTTTAAAAGAAGCAAACCAGCTGGCTTGTGTTACACACTAAAGTGAAACCCACTTATGTGAATAACTGACATGAATAAAACATTTACATGGCTGTATTCCGAAGGGACTGAACAGCGCTCTGTACCTGCCAGGGAAAGCTGTATCTTGTCCAGGAATAGTCACCTTAAGAGAGTTTTTGAAATCAATTATTTTATTCAGGAAATCATTTCAGTCTCTCAGTAAATTATTTTCAATCAACCAAGTTGCTAAAATCAGTCACACAGTACTGGCAAGTGTAAGAGAACTACCGTTTAGGCTGCTGGTGTGTCATAAATTCACGTGATTCTGTGCTAGGCATTAAGGTCATGCGTATAGGTTTACCATGAAATAGCAAACAGTAATGTAAGCCTCTCTGAGTCACATCTCAATACGCATTAGGGAAAAAAGCAAGTTCAAGTGTCTTACTAATATAATATAAACTAACAGTTACCAGAAGGACAAAAATTACACCAGTAGACTAAAAGGTAGGGATCAGCTTCATTGCTGATATAACTGTGCTTTCCTCCTGCTGGAGAATAATGGTTGAATTTGGCCTCAGATGTATTTTGAAATAACCTGGCGTACTTTAAAGTGATGGAGAGGGCAAGCAATATTTTATTTTGCATGTAGCAATGCAATCAGTCATTCATACATAGCACCAGATTCATGCCCCATCAATTAATGTGTTATAGAAACACATTGCCAGCGCCTGTTTCCTCACCAATTTACGTCTGGCATTTCTGTCACTGTTGATGTCAGCCAATTTGGGTAAGAAGAGTTGAGATTCTGACCTCATTTGCTCGAAGTGACAATTGAGTGTTGCCTAATGGGGTTTTCAGCTGTCCACTGCAATTCCAAAATCATAGAATAAAATTATAGAAAAGTCTGGATTGGAAGGGAGGTCTGGAGGTCATCTCGTTTAACCTTATCCAGAGCCCTGTCAAACCAAGCCTTGAATATTTCCAGTGAGGGAGATTCCACCACCTCTCTGGGTGCCCTATTCCAATGTTTAGCTGTTCTCACAGTGAAGAATATTTTCTTAATTTAGATGGAATTTCCCCTGAAGCAACTTGTACCCATTGCTTCCTGTCTGTTGCCATACATCTTTGTGAGAAGAGTGCCTCCATTTTCTTTACAACTACCTCCTGGGTACGGGAAGGCTTTGATTAGACACCCACCCCCACCCCCCGAGCTTTCTCTTCTCTGGGCTGAACGAACCCAATTCCTTCAACATTTCTTCATGTGCCAAGTTCTCCAACCCTCTAATCATCTTGGTGACGCTCCACTGGATCCTTTCCAATTTCTCCCTTTTCTGTCTTGAACTTGGAGAACCAGTGTATTGAAGAGACCCCACATAATAAGATAAAAAAGTGTGATATTAGTTAATTTTACTTATTAGATGAGTAAGGCTGTTCTTCTGTTGTGAGAAATTCAGTTACTGATTTTCTAATAGAAATTCCTGTCCCAAGTAGACGTTTTAGCTGTAAATCCCAGAAACACAAAGGGGCTAATGAGCCTTTACGGAGAATCGCCTGATCCAGATGTGTATGAATGCACTTACCAGCTGGGAGGCATTAGGATGGGAGAAATCTTGTAAGAGCGAGCAGGTTCCTCTTCTCCACTTTTAGAGCTACTCATGTGGTTATTTTTGCCCGGGCTTAGTTCAGGTGTAACGCTGCATGAGTTTACTAAGTGTTGTAACCACTATTAGAAGAAAATGTCACTTTTGTTGTATGCTCTGGCAAAAGTCCTCATGGAAGTCACAGCATTTCCGCACTGCAACAGAAAGTGTATTCTGTCATTCAGTGGATTTTGTGAATTAGGAACTTCGGGGTTTGATTTTTAAATAGGAGAAAGAGTCTATGCATGACTTTGCTCTCCCAACGAAGTATCATATATGCTAATTAATAAGTGGTTATACATTGGTGGTTTAGAATCACACAGGAACAGTATATAAAAGCATAGCTGGGACACTAATTTTTTCCCAGAAAACCCATTATCGTTAATCTCTTCCAGCCTCCCACTGTGTTCACCTTTAACATATGGCAGCTCTGTATCATGAGACTGGCACCTAAAATTAGGCAGGGCCTTGCTATTCTGCCTCCCACTCCCACCCACTCCTTGCATATGTATACAGTTTGTAAGGACCAGCTGTGAATTTTGCCCCTGTAAACACTGTTTTTCTAGCTTTTTAATAGCACAAGGTTCCAGCTATTCCACATTAGCTGTCGTTTTCCTCAAGAACATTTATCTTAAATTAAATTTTCCTGAAAGACAAGTAGAAGTTCCCAGATATTTTAATATTTTGGAATCTTTTCCTTTAGCTGTATCAGGGTCTGCGATGTTTTCTATCTTATACCAAAGGAGTAACAGTAATATTTGATTTCGGGCTGTCTTTCAGCAGTTTATCTAAAAATCAGAAGTTTCTCATGGAAGCATTGAGTGCTTCAGTGTGACAAAGAGCAATGAAAGTGCTCTGATAGTATACCAGTACAACTGAGAATAGAATTTGATTCCTGTTAAGTAAGAGCCTAAATTCAATACTTGTAAAATACAATTAATAAAACCCACACATGATGTGTTCTGGTAACGAATCAGGCTTCCACTTGGAAAGCCAAGACATCATACCTATATATTTTATAATATTCTATTTTGTTTGGTTTTGCTTGGGAAGGAGCAATCATTAATTTTACTGAAAGCTGGGCATTCACAGAAGCTGTTTATGATTTTATGACTGAACTAAGAATAGCATAGCATGTGTGATAGATGAAGAACTTCTGTAGTATAAACATTGATGTTTTATAGCACTAGAGCTAAAGGTATCATCATAAAAGGAAAATAAATCACAGTTAATTTTACTTACTGCATGCTAAATTGAAAAAACAAAGCTGTTCCTTTGGTAAGTGTACTCTGCCCGTTTCTACTGCATTATAAAGGAAGGACCCAAAAGCCAACACACTGAGATGTGTTTGGCTTCATCTCTGCTGTCCCATTCCAGTATATGCTATGTACCAGGTACCTGCAGGGTATCTAAATAGTGGTTGGAGTGGCCCTTCCTAGAAGAAATCAAGTTCAGTAAAGTTCAAATAATAGTACAGCTGATCTCAAGTAAAATTCTGTATGTTCCACTCAAATTTTAGTGGGATCAGGGCAGCAAACTAATTAAAAACATGATCTGCCGTACTGAACATGCCATAGAAATCCCCCTGGATTGAATCCAGTACCAGCTCTGCTCCCAACTCCTGGTATAGCAGATAATTTAGTTGCACCAAAGTTATCAATTATCAGAATTATCATTGGAGGTGTCCCCATCTTAATAACTTTGATATTTTGTGCATAGGAATGGGTATTTTGAGGCATGGAGTGCTCTCTGTTTTCATTGAGTTCAAAGAAAGATGCAATTACTGTGGATCTCTTAAAATTGGACCTTTCCTATTTTACATGTCACTCAAAAATAGAGGTTGCTTTTGAAAATGTTCCTTTTACCTGTCATTCTCAAGTCCTCCTGTCTGAAAATAGAGAAAAGAATAGTTATATAGTCACAAGAAGTTGCAAATATTTAAATAAAACTGGCTCAGCACTAACCAAGTGCTAACTGTTATTGCTCCTTTTTCACGTATAATGGTCCAAAGCTCTCTGCAGCTGTCAGCTCAACATCAGTTCAAACACATTGAGATATAATCGTATGAATTTGGGTAATCCTGACATTTTTCTCTTTTTTTTTTTCTGATAACCAGCTTGAGACATCTCGGAGAACTTTTATTTTTGCAAAGTGTTAATGCCTGCCATCTGAAGTACATGACTCTTTCCTGTGTCTCAAGTTGGTCACTAGGAATAAATATATCCAGAGGGAACGGTCCTCTTGGAAAATTTTGCCCCCGGTTGTTCTTTGTTCACTTGAATAAAGAAAGACTTTGTATTAAAAGACACAGCAGTGATTTCATGTAAGACATTGTACTAACTAAAAATTCATGAAGACTTACAGATAGCTGAGATAAGATGAAAATTCAAAATAATTTCTAAAATTTCTGGTTTATTGCCAGATATTTGGGTTGTCAGGAATTCAGTTTCTCTGACTTTTCACTGAAATCATTTTGCATGACTATAAGTAAAATAACCTCCGATGTAAAACTAGGAAAGTTGGCATTGGATTTTATGATAACATGAGCTTGTAATACAAGAATGTTAAGACCTTAAGCTGCTTTTGGTTAGGCAATTTTTTTTCCTGAGAGGTTGTTTGTTTTTTAATATCAAGAACCAAAATGGAGAAACATTCCTTCAGCTTCCACAGATACTGCACACTCCGTCCAGGCTCTGGCCTATCTTATGAGGCAGCTGTTAAAACTTCTTCTGTGCGAAAATACATGAAGCTGAAATTGTTTTTTGCTCTAGACCTACAAATCCCAGTGAAATTAGTGGGCTGATTTTTGTCACCTCTGCTGGGTAATTTTGCTGTTGCACAGATGTGATCAAAGGTCTGATTCTCACCTATCTAGTTACTTCTGTGAGTAGGACTGTAAATGTGAAAGTTCAGACTCCTGTTATATTCTCCTTTGTTAGGGCAGGATTTGGCCCTTGTGGAATAAGCCATGTGCACAGCCCTGCGCCCTCGGCTCTCCTGAGCCCTCCTGGGGTTTGGGAGAGCCATCAGAAGCAGAACAGTGCACAGCAAAGGGTTTTTTTAGGCCCACGCTTCAGATAAAACACAGACTAAGCCATCGCTTTGGCTTTGATTCATGTTAGGACACAGTTTAAACAGAGGCCTTGAGCATGCTCCAGGTGGTGGTAGAAATAACCTTGTGTGATGTTGGCCTAAGTGCGCGACGTCTGTCTTATCGCGGTGTTGGGCCCATGATGAAAAGCCAGGGCTGATGTGAGCGAGCAGCCTGGTTGTGCAGTTCTTCACAAAACTAACGCCGCTCATCTTCACGTTCTGATGCATTTTCAAATAAACTGCACCGGAATTTTTATGATGTTCACTTACAGGCACAGGGTTATGAGTAACTGCACGTGTTCCAACAGCGCCTTTAGAGTAATAGCAGTTGGCTAATATTGGGGTGAGACAGATTTCAGGTAGTGCTTTAAAACCGTGAAAAGTTTGCATATGTCACTCAAACCTTTGGGCTTATTCAGCCTTGGCTCAGATCCTACTGTTACTACTGTTTTCCTTTTATATTGGGCCATTTGTTTATTGTTGACAATTTTTAATAATATGGCACATTATTTCGCTATATAAATCTTCTTCCCAGTGATAACCGCCTTCTGAAATTGCTCATAGATTTGTCTTAGTAGACAAGTGTTTAATCAGTTTAATCAAGGAATAAACAGCAAGACGCTCTTCTGGGGTTTCACTTTATATCCCTCAATCCTTAATTAATACTCAAGCAAAATCTTCAATCCCTGAGGGAAATGCAAGAAACATTTATGTCGCCTTAGGGGACACGGTTCCATGAGGTAACAAGTGCTCTCAATCTAATTACAGCCAATAAAAGTTCAGGTCACTGCCATCTTCCAGGGCCTGCCCAGCATCTCCTGGGCTACTATTGTACGCTGTATGTTCCTTTTGAAATGTTGCCTTGAAAGAGGGTCCAGTCTTAAATAATTTAGACAAAAAGGGGGAGGGTGGAAAAGAATGTTTAATTTCAAATAATCTGATTGTGATAAATGCAATACAAAACCCCTTCCCAAATTGCCTATATGTTCTATGTCTGGAAACCCTCTTCCCTAGATGCTCTCAGGATTGATTGATTATACTTGCATCAACTTCACCCAGTTGTTTTATCTTGTTCTAACTGCTTATCCACAAAATTAAAATCCTTTAGTTACAGTTGAGAATAAATTATCCCTTGCAGATCCTCCCAGCATTTGCTCTTCAAAATAGCAGCAGTTTTCAGTTGCTTGACTTGGTATCCCCTCACAGCTTTTAACATTTGCTTTCCGGCCACCGGCATTTTCAAAGGCGATACCAAACATGAGAGATACCGTGACTGGGTCTGCACGTGTGTGCTAGCTCTGGGAGCTTATTTCAGGATAAACACTCTCATTGAAGAAACAAAAAATTAGTAAGTTTAAATTCTTATGAATTTAGCGTCCTTTATCTTAGGACGGCAGCAGTGTGAAAAGCATTGGTTATTGAAAGCTGAGAAATAGTTCTGCTCCCAAAAATCATGCACTCCTGAATAAAATTAGGAATGCATTCACGAAATGCATCAGGTGCAGCGCCAGTAACTACACGTTATATTCACTGTATTCGATCTGCTCGTGCAGATTGTAGAGCGATGTAGAAACACTGTCAGGTCGAGATTTGAGGGTAACAGAATTAGCAGACTTCCAGCATTTAGACCATCCTATGTACCAAATCTCGCTGTATAGTATTTACCTAAACTCCATAGTCATGGGAAGGGGCTGAGCTATAACTGGAAGGTCTGCGATTATCATCATCCCATGATCAAACCTCCTTAAATGCCATCAGGAGCAGCAGCTCCCTGGTACTGCCTTAGACACTCCATTGCCACCTGCTGGCATGAGGAAGGGTAATTCTGCCTCACCCTACCCAGACATAATCTTCAAGGTGGCTGGTGCAAACTCGGACTGCTCCTTTTTTGTGCAGGACCTAGTTTTGATGGTGTATTTTCTCCTGCAAAGTTTCAGAAGGTGTGTGAGAAACGTTGATCGTGGCCCAAGAGACTTAGAGAAGTACGAGTGAAACAGAGATGAAAGAGCTGGGAACCTTCTCAAAGGTGCGAGATTTAGGACAGTACATTTTAAAGAGAAAAAAGGTATCCTTGCAAAGCAAAAGGCCATTCCAAGCACAGACCAGAAAATTTTCCCCAGAGAGGCCCAGCAACAAAAGACAAAGGCAGTAATTAAAACAAATTTTGCAAAGCTGTGAGAGCAAAGAGCTACACAGATTCTGTGCAGGAACAAGCAAGGGGGATGATATAACCTCTAGATGAAGGATTATGTTTCAGAGTCTTTATGCAGTGGCATTGTCCTTTATTTTCCTGTTGCTCTGGCCCTCATTAGCCTCCAGACCACCACTGCATGGGGGCTGCATGTTAGCGGGTGACGAAGGAACGCAGAGTCCCCCACGAAGCTGGTCATCTAGCAGATGGCATATACGCCTTTCACAGCAAGTTCAGAACTTCCCATTGGGGTATGCGTGTCAGTCGAAAACCTAAAAGAGCATAATACAAAACGTATTTCTGGGTAGTATAGAGCATGTCCCCTCCCAGCCCGCTGCATCTACATCTAGCAGCGCTATTCTTTGCTGTGAGGGTGGTGAGCCCCTGGCCCAGGTTGCCCACAGAAGCTGTGGCTGCCCCATCCCCGGAGGGGTTCAAGGCCAGGCTGGACGGGGCTTGGAGCAACCTGGGCTGGTGGGAGGTGTCCCTGCCCAGGGCAGGGGGTGGCACTGGGTGGGCTTTAAGGTCCCTTCCAACCCAAACCATTCTCTGATTCTATGATTTGCTACCTTTTTTAAAAATTATTATTTCAGTAACACCAGTGAAATTACTAAAGGTTAAAGCTTTCAGAGTGTGCAGTTTCCGATGTCTCAGCCCTGCGGTTGTCAGCTGTACGGCATCGCGACAATGGCTTGTGCGCAGGTCGGTAAAAGCTCCGTCGAGCATCAATACTCGTTAGCTGAGCATTATTGCATTTTAAAGGACTGGTGAAGTTTAGGAAATCAAAGTATAAGATATGGAAGTTTGAAAGTTTAGCAAAATTACTACTATGAATTAAACGGATTTAGGTTATTGGGTATGTTCATTTAGGGAGGAAAATAGCTACCTTGGGTTTTGTGTTACTTCAAAGAGCAGAGTTCTGCTTTCACTTTCATCTCCAATACTGCTCAATTTGGTAGAGCAGCACAGGGTTCATATGAGGCCAGAATTTGCCTTTCCAGGTTCAGAGACAACTAAATTCTATTTGGTCCCTAATGAATAATGATCATTATGAGAATTTGGTTGATTAATTGTTTAAGGCTGCATCTTGTCTCCGCAACAGATCTCAAACAAATGGGTCTTGCACAAAATTGCTTCTTTTAAAAAGCTAAATAACCCCGGTGCCCTGGGAAAATTCAGCCAGGTGTTACGGATGTGGTCCCATGTAAAAAGGGGGAAAAAACCCCACGGCTTCAAAGAATTCCGCCTGACTGCTTTGTAGCTCAGCGTCCTGCGCAGGGATCTCCAGCGGTGGTGGTGTCTGCACGACTCCTCAGGATTCCCCGTCAGGATACAGAGTCTGGCCCTAGTTGGAGAATACAATTTAGGTGAAAAGCATGTCTTGATAATGCTCAAAATCTAACAAGGATACAAACATTTTTTCTTTCTGAATTATTCTTTTCTTAAAGGATTGTCTTAAGTTCTCATTTTAAAATAAATCATTTTCCATGCAAATAAGGAAGAGCCATTAGGAGGGTAATTATAATGGTATTTTAAATAATTCGCTACCATTTCTGTGCCAAAAAAGTATCCCTCTGTTCTCATGTTTTGTTTTTCCAAGCTCTAAAATTAAAAAGTCAGAATAGAATGTTAAAAAGACAGAATAAGCTACTGACATATTTCCAGATCAAGTGTTTCTGTTTTCTAACAATAACTTTGGCTACCCTCCGATAGCAGTGACTTGTCTGAAAACCTAAAAATCTTTAAATATTGTTAATTGTTCTGAAAATGTGAAATTCATCTTTTGAACAAGAGCGTTTGCAAATGGAAAACATTTTGCGTGTAGAATTTGTAATGCGGGTTTTCCAGATACTCCTTTAGTATTCACACCAGTTCCATCAGTTAAGCAAAACCTAGAGGTAGGTTTGAATTCCCTCTCACTTTTATTGCGGCCCTAACACACAAATCAGAGAGGACGTATTTCTAATACAAGAATGTTCTGCAAACCAGTAAATCTGGGATTATCTCTTCGGACTGATTATGTCAAAGCTCTTTAGCCACAGCACTTTTGGAGAGCTAAAAATAAATAGCGGGGGGTTTATACGTTTATTCTGTACCTAAATAATCTGTGCGCATTGTGTGTGTCTGTCTACAATGTGAGATATGGTATCTGGGCTTCATGTTGATGTATAAGAGTTCTTTTCCTAGTAACGATGTTGGCAAAGGGTTCAAAAGAAACTGTTCTACTAGAAGAGTTCATGGGATAAAGCCTAGTGCAACTTTAAAAGAACTGAGTTCAAATCAGAAGTATTTACAGCAAATTGGCATTCGAGCAAAATTTGGCCCTGTATATTTTGAAAATGGGTGAGAACTAGTTCTCTTCTTTCTTTCCAGTGATTGAACAAGGCTATGCCATTGAACATAGACAATCATAATCCTGATTTCAGTGACACAGTTCTGCACTGTTAAAGGTCAGGAGAATTTTTGCATTTATTTGTAAGAGAACAAAAGTTCTTACAGCGGTTAGCAGAAGGGTAATCGTGCTATTGTTTGCCTCCTGGTCCTAAAGTATGTCGAAGGAAAAGCTTCTGAAGAATAAACACTTAACAAAGAATGTTTTAATTGGTTACATCAAAGACCAGTGAATGCTTTTCCACATAACTCTCCTACTCCTGTGCAGTTTCTCCCATTTCACAGGAGTGATCCTGCATGCTCAGGAGAAAACCGAGCTGAGGATTTGGGTACCCAGCAGGTCAAGGCATGCTGCATGGGGAAGTCAAACAGGAAAAAAAAAAATAAAAAATAATTTTGTTCTTACTTAAATTCAATAATGGATTGCTGAGAAACAGCTTGGTAAAAGCAGGGAATATAAACACTTAAAATAGTACTGCAGGCAATAAATCTTGCATTGGCAGAGCTGGAATGGATGGAATCCAGTTATTTCAGTTCCCATGATTCCCCTGGCGTTGGAAGGAGTCCTGTGTCGTTATGCAGATAAATGAAATCACATGCTGGGACTTTAATTCAGTATTAAGCCATAATGACTAATTTTTTTAATTGAATAAAATATAATCGATGGCATTTCCTGACAGTATAGAAAACATTGCAGAAAAATTCAGCAGACATTTTCCATATTATATTTATAAATATAGTCATAATGTGAATATATATCTGTTTCCCTGTGTTGTGGAATAATGTTCTTGATTAGGCAGATTTCCTCTTAAAATGGGATTTTATTCACGAATCTCTCATAAAGCATTTTATAAAGACTCTCTTCATATTCTTCATTTTGGCTATCATCTGACTTCCTAAAGGTAAACACTGGAAACTTCTGGAAAGTTGCTCTTATTCCTAGTACAAATGGTTACATTCACTTTCTTGGAATGAAATGATTGCTGTGCTTGAGAACGGTCAGTATCTGCTGCGTTGTATTTTCTGTAGCTACACGTTGCTCAGTTACACTTCTGGTTTGTCTTCTCTGGAGCGCATCTCCACAGCTCCAGTAAGGTGCTGCATGTTTGTGCAATACACTCATGAAGGAATGGAGTCCATCCAGTGCCACTGTCACCAAAAAAGCACTTATGCATTGTTTTTACGCATCAGTGGAGCTTTTGGGTTTGTTGTTTTTTTAAGGATAAGAACAGAGGATATGGCCTTTATCTTGCACATTTTGTTTTTCTTGCTTGGTCCTTACTCAGGTGTTGTTTCAACTGAAGTAGTGCCTAAATACTCAGATTACGAGTTCAGAGATTGGTTAATCTAGTTAATGCAGCTCAAGATGTGATTTACTTTAGCATCATATTTACCTCTTGGTGAACAGTGTTGTTGTTCTCACCATATCCAGCTTATTCTGAGCTCAAATGAAAGGTGTGAATCCAAGGTAAGATGATAGCACGATAGAGTTGACAGGAGCAGTGATCCCCATACCCATAACTCAGCGTAGTGCAACATTGACTCGTATTCCTACTTCAGCGTATCGCTTGCCATAATCGCGTGTTCGAGAGAGCATTCTTGAAGTCAGAAAGACAAAATCTGTTTTGACTTGAGAAGGCAAATCTAGAGTAGTTCCACCACGGCACTTCTTAGTTCACTAACCCAGTGCTCCTGAAAGGTGAGTAGAGGCACGGCTTTAGGCACGCCGGGGGTTAGGAGCTGTGGGAAGAGCTGTTTGTCTTTTATGCTGTATATTACACGTACAATATTTTTCAGCTAGTTCTTGTAATCAACTTGTATTACAAAATTCATCTTTGCACTGACTTGACTGTAAAAACTGTGAATTTATTAGCAAGATTTTTTTAAGTGAAAAGAAGCTATTTCCTTTACCAAGAACACATTATTCCAGAAGGGAGAAGAGGCTGTGTCTTGCCCACACACAGTATGGCTAGCATGCGTACCACCGATCACAAGGTGCACAGTTCTCACCCGCGAACAGAAAGCCTATTCCATCTCTCTGTCCTTACCAAGCCTTGATGAGGTTCTTTCCATTCATACAGAATCCTACCAAAAACTATAAAGCAGCTTAGACTGCAAGTCAAATGTGGGGATTAAGCCGTAAAAAGTAGTATTGACTCCCTTTTACGTGTTTAAAGGCTGTGGAAGCATGTCCAGAATTCGGTCTAGAGGACGTGTAAAGAACACACTTTTTTGAATTTATTCGTCTGTCTTTTTCTGCAAGAAGAGGAATGGCTTAATGATGCTGGAATGTTAGTTTGTGTTCTAAGAAAGTGAGCGTATTCCTATGGTGTGATTCTATGTTTGGTCAACTTCCTCTTGACCCCTGTGCCTCGGGCTTTAGCTGGTATGATGGCAGTGTTAATACCTTGCTAGCTTATGATGGCAGTGTTAATACCTTGCCAGCTTGTTGGAGTTTTGTAGGACTTTGCTAGACTGGGCTGTACGCTGTGCCTGAGTTAATTGTCTACAGCTCTATTAACAGGAAATGTCACCAGTCTGTACCAGGAGTCTCTTATAAAAGCATTCTCTCTAACGTATTGGGAAATGAGACCTTCAGTTCAGGTTCTAGCACCCAGAAGACTCCGTGTTTTGTTGTAAAATCTCGTAGTTAGCAGGAAAAAGAGAACTCTGTATTTGAACGTGTCATAATTATCATTACATTACAGACTCCATCTGGTACATCTAAAAGTATTTCTTCTTTCTTTTTAGCCATGTGACACAGACAACATCGTGGATCCATCCTGTAACAAGCGCCCTAAGCTTGCTTTGCTCTGAGGATGACGACGATGGAATAAGAGAGCTTCCGGGCTCCAAGAGCTGAGGACGTCTGTTGGCAGAAAGTAGTTTGTCTAGTTTCTGTTAGACTATCCGTGTGCTTTCTAGCCTAATGTAATCGTACCTGATGACGTTTCTCCCCTTCAGGTCAGAGGAAGTTCTGCCAGTCTTTTGGGGGGGTTATTGATGCTACGCAAGATGCAGGCGTTGCAGAAGTCTCCCTTCAGTCCTTAGTCTGTCCCAGTTCGGTGTGCAGGGACCAGTCTTACCCTAGGGCCCGATCCTGTCTTTCCATGAGTTCTCTACTGGTGTAATTCCACTGACCTGAAGTGAAATTTTCACAGTTTGGAGCAGTGTGAGAGTTAAGATTGGGCCATTGGTTGTAATTTCACATGGTAAGTTCCAGGTAATGGTTGACTGAAGGCTGCAAGGTGAGCTTTTTCCTTCTTTTAACCAATGCTAGTGAGCATAATGTAGATACCTTTTCTTTAACTGCTGAAAATTTTTATTTTTATGGAAGAAATTTGCAAATAAGTTTTGCTAATAGAAATGTAGCAATTTATTACAAGTGTTGGAGCCCTGATGACTTTGAAAACAAATACTTCTTAAGATTGGTGGTTGGGCTTCAGCAAAATGAGTCTTTGATAAGCCGTCAAGTAAAAAGACAGTTTTGGTAGAGGACACCATATTCTGCCAACAATATGAGGCAAGAATGAAAATTATTCTACTTTTGTACTCTGCTAAACCGATACATACATGCATCAAATACTTCAGTGGAAGCTGTGAAGTTTCAAGTACAATGAAACCTGTGAAACCACCTCCAGGATCAGCAGAAATCAGTCACCTCCTCAGAGTTGGTCTTTAAGTAGA
Source organism: Larus michahellis (assembly GCF_964199755.1). NCBI lineage: Eukaryota > Metazoa > Chordata > Aves > Charadriiformes > Laridae > Larus > Larus michahellis. The sequence continues at coordinate 9,324,560 of NC_133909.1, forward strand.
ACAAAATCATTTTTTACACTTTGGTGATGATTTAAAGAGGATATAGAAAATGACAGGGGGGTGCTGGTGCAATCTAATGAACAGGTTTCACTGTACCTCAGTAGCACAGAACATTTTAGATCTCATTATTCACAGCACAATGCATGGTGGCAGCTTGGTCAAATATATGGTTCTACGCTACATTTTTCTAGAGGCTCTTTACATATATGTGTGTGTATGTGTAATATGTATGGTAGGTGTTGACTAATGAATGAAAGAAGGATCTGAAACTTTGCAGAAGCACTGATGAATACGCCAAAGGAAAACCCTATCTCAGACCTTCAGTCCGAGAAGGAGAACGGGAATGTAACGGTGTTTGGAAGGCACGGGCTGCCATCTGCAGTTTTCTGAGCCGCGCACTTAAGGACTGCAGAGCCGCCCTGGCAAGGTTCAGGCGCACTGCTGCGCTCCGGCTCACCTCTGTTGGCCGATACAAAGGACTGAGGCTGCGCGGTCACATTTGTGGAGGTCTGTCTGCAGCAGGTGTGGCACCGCACGTAAAAATCCTTGTGCTCTGAGGAAGGGATGTGGAGACCAGGCTTATTTGCAGTTTTGGTGCCTATGCCCCACGCTCTGTCCTTAGCATTACGGAGCTGTGCCAAGTCAGGCACACTGTAGATGTTGATCTTTTTGAATCAAAAATAACATACGTTTTTTTTAAAACCCGAGTCAAGTCTCTTTGAATAGCAGTGCAGGAATCTACTGCATTTGGCCTGTGAGCTGTAGAGCACATCACCAAACGTTCTTCCTGGAGGGACAAAGTGCAGCTCACAAGAGTTTTTGCAGGCTTTGCTGAAAGTAGATGTCAGGATATATTGAATAACCAAATAGGAAAATTTGTTTTGTACTTTTAACTAGGTCAGAACCAAATTATCCGTGAGTCTACACAGGTGGTGTGGATTAGGAGGAAGAACTTGCTCAGCAGACCCACAGTAACTTACATTTCTAAGAAAACTTCGCATAGCAATAACACGTAAATGCTTTAGCCGTATTTTGCTCCAGCATCTCTTGCGTGTTTCACAGCCTCCTTTGTGTTCCCAGAGAGCACAATCTGAAGGGACAGAGCTTCAGTTTCAGGGTTGGACACTCTAGAAGCATTTTTATTTAAATCCCTTTTCTGAAAATGGTACAGACTCGTGACCCATGGAGGATTTATAAGGTTCTTAATTCCTTGTGATGTTTGCTGTAGCCGTAGTAGTCGTGTGGATTCTTTATGACAAGCTCTTCCAGTTCATACTCCCATGACACCCAGCGTGCATGTAGATTCCAGTTTTCCAGTTCTGTTCAAGAGAGGTTTGAATCTCCACTTGAGCCTCCCAGTCCTGATTTATTCTGCTGGTGGCTTTGTGGCAGCTAGCTGGCTGTTTCACGTCAGAGAAGCTCTTTGGGGGCAGAGACGATGGATGAGGCAGGCTGCGTGAGCAGAGACTTTATGGAGAGCAATTTAAAGCTGTTGGTCAGGGGGTGGAGGAGAGGGATGCCTGCCCTGCCTGCCCTGCCCGGGGAGCAGGAGAGGGATGCGCGCCCTGCCTGCCCTGCCCGGGGAGCAGGAGAGGGATGCGTGCCCTGCCTGCCCTGCCCGGGGAGCAGGAGAGGGATGCGCGCCCTGCCTGCCCTGCCCAGGGAGCAGGAGAGGATGCGTGCCCTGCCTGCCCTGCCTGCCCTGCCCGGGGAGCAGGAGAGGATGCGTGCCCTGCCTGCCCTGCCTGCCCTGCCCGGGGAGCAGGAGAGGGATGCCTGCCCTGCCTGCCCTGCCCAGGGAGCAGGAGAGGGATGCGCGCCCTGCCTGCCCTGCCTGCCCTGCCCGGGGAGCAGGAGAGGGATGTGTGCCCTGCCTGCCCTGCCCAGGGAGCAGGAGAGGGATGCGTGCCCTGCCTGCCCTGCCTGCCCTGCCCGGGGAGCAGGAGAGGGATGCGTGCCCTGCCTGCCCTGCCCGGGGAGCAGGAGAGGATGCGTGCCCTGCCTGCCCTGCCTGCCCTGCCCGGGGAGCAGGAGAGGGATGCGTGCCCTGCCTGCCCTGCCCAGGGAGCAGGAGAGGGATGCGTGCCCTGCCTGCCCTGCCTGCCCTGCCCGGGGAGCAGGAGAGGGATGCGTGCCCTGCCTGCCCTGCCCGGGGAGCAGGAGAGGGATGCGTGCCCTGCCTGCCCTGCCCGGGAGCGGGGCGTGCGATGCCCAGCCTGCTGGGCACGAGGGGGGAGAATCCCAGATGAAATGTTGGTGTTCTGCCTGCTCTGCTTTCTGTCTCCACCCACAGAGGGGAAGTTTTCAGAAACTTGGAGACTCTTTCTCCCTCTCTTTTATAAATTTGCCTAGAAATCAGACGTTAGCAAGAGATCTCTGCATCTATCCAGCTGCTCCTCCGGTAAGCATTACCTCTTCAGATAATCCGCTGTTCAAATTCTCCGCTACTGAGACTACATTTTCATACCTACAACCTCCAAATGTTCTAATCTATTTTTGTACGCTGGCATACTTGTTTCCTAGGTTATTTCTCTCTATCTCCTCTTGTCTCTTCCTTTCTGTGAAATAGTTTGTGAAATTATTTTGATTAAGATAACTGTGTATATTAAGAAAATGGTTCTAGGATAACTTAAAAAGAATTTGTAAAGAGCAGTTGTCAAAATATACAACACTGTAAACATCTTTTCATTTTTATTCCAGAATAAAAAAAAAAGTGGAAAATAAATGAAAGCGCACGTTATATCCTTTAAAATAATGAAACTACAGCTTTATAAAGGGAATGGCCATGAGTCCATAAATGATTCCTGTACCTCTATTTATTTTCCATGCAAAGGTGACATTGTGAAAAATACTGTTCTGATACACACTGGTGTTAATCTTTACCTGAATACTTGCACCACGCTGCCCTTCAAATACTGCAGATATTCCAGTAAATCTAAAATGGCACATTCTCCCATCAAAGCAAATAGCTCGACATAAATACCTACACAGGCATATTGGATACTTAGCTTTGCAGGTGCTAAATAACTTCCTTGTAACACTACTCAGTGTCTCAATAAATTAGATGATCCTTTCATCAACCCCACCAGATAAATATAAGCGCAGACACGTATGTGAGCCGGCCATTCCATACACATCACGTAAATATTCATAGCAGTCGGGCGGTTCAGCACTGGTGAGGCCTCACCTCGAGTGCTGTGTCCACTTCTGGGCCCCTCTGTACAAGAGGGACATTGAGGTGCTGGGGCGTGTCCAGAGGAGAGCCACCAGGCTGGTGAGGGGTCTGGAGACCAGGGCATATGAGGAGAGGCTGAGGGAGCTGGGCATGTTTAGCTTGGAGAAGAGGAGGCTGAGGGGAGACCTCACTGCCCTCTACAGCTACCTGAAAGGAGGGTGTAGAGAGGTGGGGGTTGGCCTCTTCTCCCAGGTGAATAATGACAGGACCAGAGGAAATGGTCTGAAGCTGCGGCAGGGGAGGTTTAGATTAGATATTAGGAAGAATTACTTTACTGCAAGAGTGGTCAGGCACTGGAACAGCTGCCCAGGGAGGGGGTTGAGTCACCATCCCCAGAGGTGTTTAAGAAACGTGTAGATTTGGCACTTCAGGGCATGGCTCTAGTGACAGAGATTGTAGGGGTTCTTTTGTGTGTGTATGGTTGGACTCGATGATCTCAAAGGTCCCTTCCAACCATGAAGATCCTATGATTCTGTGTGCTGGCGGGCTGTAACGGCTGCACTGTATTTTTCTACAGCAAAGCCTGTAGAAAAGATACGGTTATTATGGAAGTAAATACATACAGCCTCTATAGATTTTTATGATCAATCGGGGGGAGAAAACCCAGCAGTTGCTACTTGCAGACAGACATTGTCCATGCAAAGCAAGGGCTGTCCTGGACACAACCTGACACCGATTTCACTGGGAGCCGTAAGGACTGACGTGGGTTTGCAGCGCTGCCAGGCTCTGCACAGAGGATTTCACTGTAGATTCTCGTGTCGTTCGCAAAGGATGATCCTACTCAGACTTCATCTGGAAAGGCTCCTTTCTAGACAAGTTTAATACCATCCCCTTTAAAACTGTAATTGATACAGACTGCCATTCCTCTTTGTACTCAAAACCATTTGTGCTGGTGGGAATCTCTTGTGTACTTCAGAGTGCAGATTTCAGCGACGGAAAGCACTTACTTCTATGTAATTAAACAGCACAAATCACTTTTCACCTACTCGAGCCACACACATTACTGGATCAGCTTTGCTTGCGTTCTAGAGCTGTTGTTGGCTTGTAAAGGGGCAAAACCCCAATGGTCAGCAAAGGAGAGAAGGAGAGAGAGAACAAATCCCACTTTTCCTGCTATAACATAACATTTTTCAGAATTACCAAAAGGCAACTTTTTAAAGAAGCTAAAAAAGCAAATCGGGCTTGCTACAATTCTTGTGCAAGCCTCTGTGGAGCCTCACCTACTTTACTTACGTTCCCCATGGTTGTAGTTGAAGGCACAGAAGCTAATTGTATCCCATCTAGAAATCGGTTGGAGGCTTTAGTCTCAACTGTAAATTAAGGAAGAAGAAATTACTTACACTGAAATGAGAAATACAATAAAATAGGGGTAATTCCTGTAACTTATCCTTTTATTTTGCTGTTTTACTTCAGAATGTGTTTGCTTCACAGACACTCTCTGTTGGGTGGCCTCATCCGCTCCTGAGAGCAGGCGGAGCGGCAGTTGCCTCGAGCCCCTGCTGCCGGAGGGAGCTGGGTTTGGCCGCGTGTCTTCTGCTGTGGCAGATAAAGCCGGCGAGCCGGAGCGCTGAGAGACACGTTCCGTCAAGCCAAGTGTTTAACAGGGGCTGATCTGCCCCACCTAACGTTCACCATCTCCTTCACCATCTGTATAAATGCTTCTCGTGACAGGCTGCTTTATGAGCCTGAAACAAACGATTTGGTTGATTTCATTAAGTCTGTTTCTGACAGGCAGGAGGGTGTCTATTGGCATTGAGTTAAGGCGAGGAAATCCTTTAAGAAAAATGTTTGTGGTTGTGGCAAGGCCAGGCCGTGCAGGAGCGACTCGTGGGAAAGGCTCTCCCGAAGCTCAGCAAATGCTGGTGTGACTTGGCCGGTGAAATCTTGACTTTTCTGGGAATTGATGGGATGCTTAACACTCGGATTAAGAAACTCTCTGAGTCAGAAACCTTAATGCTCATTCCAAACCAAGCACCCAAATTCAGTGCCCTGTTTGTGAATATTGCTCTGAGTGGCTTTTGCGTGGCTCTAAAGCTTAAGTCAGCAGCAAAACTTCGAGTCAGCTCGGGAGCCTTTGTTCGCTTTGTTCGCTTGTGTGATCCTGGTCCTCACATATCGTCCAAAGCCCCAGCTCCGAGGAGCCACAGCCGCGCTCGGCCCCACCGCTTCGGCGGAGACACCGGCGGGCTCAGGCGCTGGGGCCAGCTTTGCAAAGATGGTTAGCAGCTTAAAGCTGTTGATGGAGTTAATGGGAATTAGGCACCTAACCTACTTAGATGCTGCTATAAATGCCGCTGGGCATGTTTAGGTACCTAAATACCTTAGTAAATCTTTCCCCTGACTGCTTGCAATGATAGCGTACCAAAAAATCAAATACTAATGAATAAAGCCTAACCTTTGCCCTCTGTAACCAGCTTTGCCTTTCCCTGGGGATTGTTTTCATGTAATACTAAAAATACCAGCCACCTCACAGGTTGTACCATCCCCATTCTGTTCATGGCTTTGCTGGCTTGATTATTTATTGCTTATTCTAGATTTTTTCCCCCCAGACAGTGGCTGATGTTGCCATGGTTTAACAGGTTGATATTTTCGTAACATTCTTTTAAGACAGTCATTTTATTACAAGATAATGGTATTGAATTTCCTTCCCACAAAGATGCAGTGAGTTTTGCATCATTCATCATTAAGTTGTAAAGTTGAAAAATATTGAATGGGCCAAAATCTGTTACAAATAGAGCTTCGTGTTTCCAAATATGAGGGTGGGAAGTTGAAATCATTATAATAACTAATGCTGATTCTGGGCCCATGGTACAGTATCTGAGTCAAACCCAAACTAGTTAAAGCTGTTCATTTAAAGAGAGTAGATGAAAAAATATATATCTTTATCCCTCCTGCTCCCAGCTGTGTTTTGGGAGGTCAGGGTGTCGCCTGTAAATTCTGTCCCTGAAGCCATAAGGCCACGTTTGATCCGATGTATATGATAAGGATCTCCATTTACAACTTCCAGGATTAGCTGAGCTTAAATATGTATTGGGTTAACTCGTGTCTAAGAATATTTTCTTGCATCAGAACATATGTATCTTCTGGGTTCAGCTATTCGCAGCATAGCAGAAAGGACAACGATCTGTTTAGTAGTTACGATGGTGCTCGAGACTCAGAATACAGCCCAGCATCTTTTCCAAACCCTACATAAACTGTGTTCTTCTTTCAAGTTATGAAGGATGTTGGTGAATAGAGGTACTGAGCTGCAACTAGGTGATGCCGCCTTATTCACCGGGGCACCAAAGGAGGGAGTTTGCTGAAACGATCACTCCTCTTGACGAGGAGGAATCCAGTTTCTCAGGACAGTCATTGTGGGGAGCAGTGGTTTGAGTGCTAGACTTCGCGGCTAAAAGCAAACCGTGAAAAATCAGTAGTTTTGCCGCTGCTTTGGATAAGTCCCAATTTCACCCTGACCCCCAAAAGCCACGCATCGATCAGAAATGTCTTAATCTCCTTTTAAGTACCCCGACCTTTAGCTATTAAACAATCGATATTTCCCTATGGCCCAATTATTATTATTATAATCAAGAACAATCCTTGCTCTTGTACATGAAGAGAACTCATTAAAACATACGACTAAAATGGAAAAAGAAATAAAATTATGTTTGTGGCCTAAAATAAAAATAGAACAATAATAGCACTGATATGCGACAGAGAAAGGATGTTAGGAAAGGCAAAGCATTGGGCTGCCTTCTAATGTTCGCATTTTTACTCCAAAGCCTGGTAACGCGTCACCAGTCCTTTCCAGCCCCGATGGCCTGAGCAAACCAGGAGCACCGAGCTCTCCAGGGATGGGGGGGCTTTCAGTCCCCGACAGCAGCCTGAACCGCATTTTTTAATCTGCAGCTGGTGCCACCGGGGACCCTGACGTTAGGTACTGTAATTAGTCACCGTGGGGGTACACGTTCCAAGTCAAAGACAACTGCACATAATTGATGTCATGGCACGAGCGGGAGCAGAGAAGCCCACTAAGCAAGCTGCCTGTCACTCTCAGATCATATCATTCCTTCAAATTAAACGCAGAAGTGTTGTAAATAATAAAGAGAGAGAAGAACAGGAAATAGGACACCAGCAGTGTTAAAGTAGGACTGCCTTCTTATTTGGCTATTCGAAAGATGCAACCAAAAGGAATCTTTTTTTATTAAAGGAAAATGTGTAAATGCAATTAATTTCATTCACTTCTCCATCTGCTCATCTTTGGGAACGTAGTCTAGTCACTTGAGCCTAAACTCTCTATGTATGTGCTTAACCCGTTCTGATTTTAGATGCTGAAGTAGCGTGGCAATATCGGCTCTGGTGTTCCGATAACCATTGGGAGTCCCACAGTGAACGATACAAAACCCAAGTATCAAATCGATAGGAAACGCCCACGACCAGGCAAGCCCTGTGGCTGGCTAAAGATAAGGGAAACGGCTGGTTCACTGCTGTGCTCGGGGGCTGTTTGGTACAAACCCCTGAAGCCTGTTTCAGTGCAGGTTTGTCACTGCTCGTCCTGGCTGGTCCTACTCAACCTACTCACGAGTGAGCGCAGTTTCAGGAAGGCGAAGGAAAAGGCCTTAGTAACTTCACCACACTCATAAAAATACAGATTCCCCCTTAGAAGAAAACTTGTTACCCTTTGGGAATGAAGTGTTGCTACGGCACAAGCGGGTGCTATAAGAGGACTCCCCTGGGCCAGGGACAAGCGTCACCCAGAGGTGAGCAGCACAGCAGGGCAATCAGCAGCTCGGTGCCTGGTGTGGCTGAGAGCAATCGCTGCCCTCCAAGGACGGGGGAGCGTCTCATTTCTTTATTTGCTGCAGCCTGGTGGGAAAGGCAAGCCAAGGGACGCCGTGGAGCTGGGAGGGAGGACAGGGGCACAGCTGGGTCCATCACGTCCCTGAGAAAGGTTCCTCACCAGGTAAGCTCTGCCTTGCTCTGACAACTTTTAGCCTATTGTAGTGGAAAGTCCTCAATCAAAAAAAACCCCATGTTTGCTCTGGAAAGGTGCTGAGCATTGTAGCTCTGGGCAGGAAGCTTAAATGAAAGAGACATCCACAAAGTGTCTGTAAGCCCTCGTTAAAGCCAAAGCCACAGCACGGCCTCCTATGGCTTTTAGCACTAACTGCATTTCGTGGTTGTTCGCAGCTCTGGTGCCAACACAGCCACCTTCTGCAGCCTTCCGCTTGCCCTCCCCAGCCCCGATGACTCCCCCGGAGCGAAGCAGAGCTCAGCTGCTTGTCCCTGCCGTCTCCTCTGTCTCCAGCGGACAGCCGGCAACTCTGACAACTGCCAAGCAGGTAAATTGCGTTTGCAGTGATCCCACGTACCTGGGATAATCAGCAGGGCTCTGCCACGGAGGCTGAAGGTTTTGGGAGCAGGGAAGGACAGGGAGTCAGACAGAGGGACGTGCCTTACGCCATGTGTCCCTGCCGGGGCTGGAGCCTAATTGGATTTCACAAATGGACATCTGTGTCTCTTGATCACAAAACCAAATTAAACCTCAAGAAGTTGCGAACCAATCCCTACCTGACAGTTTGCCTCACAAAGCAAATGATGACGGATTGTCTCATTTCAGATTCTCCTCTGCCCCAGAAGGGGAGTAAAATGAAAACTTCAAACCAAAAGCAAACTCCATTGCTTTAAAGCAAACAGGAGAAGCAAAGCACAACCAGCAGATCTGCTGAATTCCTGGGCGCACTGAATAAAATCAGCCATGTGATAATGATGGGATTTTCTAGAACACCTTTTAGGCATGCAATTTCTGTATTAAATCTATTCAGACGTCCCTAGAACATCTGTTTCTTCTATAAAATGGGAATAACAGCCGCCTTTTACAGTGCATTGACAGCTACAGATAAAAGCATGGTAATTGCTAGTAGTGACTACTGCCTAACAAGAGATTTTTCTTGAACGTTAACTTGTCAAGACTTTTAAGACTATTGCACATCTACATGCGGATCTGGACAAGAACCTGAGCCGTGATAGCCTTGTGCCGGTTCACACTGTTATGGGGGGTGGGGTGTTAAAATTACGGATAACAGTGGGATTCAAATAGATTCAAGCCTCTCTTGAAGCCAGATCCCGAGCGGGCTGATGTCTGGAGCCGAGGCAGGAGAGGGAGCAGAGCATTCCCTCCCTCCGGGACTGCCTGTTCCCTCTGATTTGCTGTTAATGTGACCTAAAATCAGCCGGAGCGGCTTTAACACGCTGGCGCGATGGGCTGCTCTGCCTCCCTTCGGGGAGACACTCAAACACCTGCTAAAATACTGGATAGCCCAGAAAGAGAGGAGCCAATTATGGCTAATGCCCGGGAAGATCCACAGCTCTACAGCAACGTGGGTCCTCGCTGCTTTTCATCTAGCCCCCTCTTTCTTCATGTTTATTCATGAGCCGGGGTGCAGAGAAGATGAAAAGGCTGCTGGCAGACTTCTCCCTGGAGTCAGCACTTGAAATGGTACCACATTTCCAGGGAAGCCTCGCCGGCTCTCACAGCCAGGCTGACACCCATGGGAACGCCGCGGTTCTGCCGGAGTTCCCCAGGCAAGCAAACATTCCCCTTATTGCCCAAGCACTGACGCACGAGGAGAAGTCACTAAACCTAATCTCATTCGGCAGACACCTCACCTAATCTGGTACGGTCACAGACCCAGAGTGAAATTTTACCTCTCTTGAAAAACCCAGTGGCAACATGGGGATGGATTTGCTTGGTGCCAGGCTGGTCTTCTGGTGTTCACGGCAGCCACATGAACAGCTGTAAAAGAGTGCCTAAACTACGAGGGACAGGGAAAGGTGGATTGCCTTCACGCAGGGCTCTAGCAGAGCAAAATTCTGCTGCAGGAAACCTGGTTGACATCTTTCTTTGCAACAGGGAATGGCAGGTATTGGAGCAGAAACAAACCCCATGCCTGCAGGGAAGGAATCGCTCCCACCATCCTTCGTTACAGCCTCGTGCGTGAGGGAAATGGCCAGGAATGGGCTGGCAGGGTCCTCGTGTCCCCGTGTGCCGTGTCCCCTTGCTAAGGAGCAGCAGTTACTCCCCTGAGCACTTGCCACCCAGGAGAATGCTAAATCAGATTGTTGGTTTTTTTTAATTTTGAGGGGAACTGTTATAAATAGCGAAAAGAAATCACATCTCCTGTTATCTATTGTAAAACTGGAAAGCTTAAAATTAAATGTTTTTCTCAGTTGGTTTGCAGGCTCTCATTAGTGCTGTCTGTGCCGCTGCCTTATCGTAAGGGTGTCTCCGAGTGCTGAAACGTGTACTCTCTAAATGAACCAAAAGCATTTTTGCAGCAATGTTTTGTGTCTGTAACTGCTACGTGTGTTAGGGCTACAAACTCCTCTCCCGTGAACTCATGCATATTTTACTTTTTGTTAAAATTTACAAGCACCTTCAGATGACAGCAAATCTTAGGTTTATAATAAAGCCAGTGGCACCTTTCCAGAAAAGCCAGTGGCATGGACCACGATGGACCTTTTTCTGACCCTTATGCCAGAAATACGATGTTTCTACAGATTTCTTTGATTTTAAAATCCAGCCTGTGTGGCAGTGAGGTGCAGCACCTGAGAAATACCAACAGCCTAGTGAGAGTGAATTGTTCTAGCAGAGATTACTCCTGAGCTACTAATCTCAGCATAATAAAGCCTTTGACTGACTTCCAAAGGACCTCAGTGCCACTGGTAAGCCAGCCCTGAGAAATCAAGGTGTTTTCTTGCGGGACAGGATCCCGCACCGGTTCCCAGCCCCACGCCGATGCCTCTGCCCGCTCTGACAGCCACGGCCTGGCTCTCAACAAACATTCTGCACCCGGCAGGACCAACCCTCAAAATCTAACCGGGAGCTAAGCAGTACGGATTCCTCATGATGAGCAATTATTGGGCTGTTTGCCTGTGCTAGCAAAGTGCAGAGATCTGCAATAACCGAGATCAATACCGACTCTGTTACCAAGCTGATGCCACCTCCCAGACTCTGAGCAGCTCATTAACAGGGCTGGAGAGAGCAACAAGAGGTTCAGAGAAATATAATGTACTGCTGCAGGACTTACTGCTGGAAACAAGTACCCGGCTGTCGTGTATGAGAGGCGTGCAATCTGTCAGTGTCACAGTAGACCTCGTTACCCTATTTATATATGAAAGCACACAGCTAACTAACTCCTGCAAATATTCACCTGGGATAGAGATGTTACTCTCTTAAGATCCTCCTACCTGCTCCTACAGGAAACGGAGACAAACAACAAGAGAGACAACACTGAGCAACTTGGCCAAGGTCACGCAGCAAGTGGTGGCAGAGGCTGGAGAGATGCGCACCAGTCGCCAGGCTGGTGCTTTAACCCTGTACTGAACTGGCTTGGTAAGAGACGGCTGCAGATCACGTGTGAAGCTTTCAGTTAGAAGAAAATGTTTTTCTTCAAATACAGTATTAAAAAACCAGTTCTGAACTTTTCCATCTGATAACACACAGAAGATCATTTCCAGTGATGAAAACTCTGGACCGCCTGTATGATAAACGTCAGGTTCAGCTCTGCACCTTTCGGTGTTGTTGCACGGCTCTTCCCGCCCAGCTGGGGCTTCAGTCTTGAGGTGCCCCGTAGCTTAAACCCCAAATATAAGGGACTGTAAACAGCGCGAGAGGGGATACGTTTCTCAGACCGATGGCCGGGAGTAGAGGATGCAGAGAGCTGAGAGAGCCCAGCACTCCGGCATCTCAGGGTGCCCAGGTCTAACACCTACTGCTCAAGGAAATTCAAATAATGAGACAATATGGCCTGCTGGCAGAGGGGACAGCTTTGCCAAGGAAGAACTCACCTAATATAACAGTTGACAACTCAGTTAGATAATGACCAAGATAAAACAATGGTGCTGGATGTCTGAGCAAAGCATCACAGCAATGTGCTACGAAGCATCAGAGAAATGTGCTACAAAGCTTGTCTAAAAGTCTACAGCAGTTGCAGGTTTGTTTCTGTTGCACGGACGCTTCTTGGCCGTACAGGCATTTCAAACGGGCCTTTTGAATGCCTGCTGGCTCTGGTTCTTGCCAGGACATAGAGGAAGGAGCGTCCCAAGGAGCGAAACCATCACTCAGTTGTACAAGTGCAAGAGCAAAATATTGTGAAATGCGGATTGCACTTAATGGAGATGAAATGCTGTATCCATGGTATCTAAGAAGGTGACTCATGTCACCGCTATAAATACTAACTTGCTTGCAAAGAATATCTTCTAGTAGAATCTGCATTTGTGCTGCATTTGCACAAACTCCTACTGAGGTTCCACGTCTTCCAGTGTTAGTAGTGCATCTCTCAGGATGAGACACTGGTGTAAAAGAGCTGTGGCCCGGAGAAGCCATGCTCCACAGGCTCTACCTCTCCTTTCCTCAGCCAAGGATGCCAGGGTCTGCCCACCGCGCTGCCACGCAGGGCCCCGAGCTGGGCACCGTCCCAAGGGCTGCTCTGCCTGGGGTGAGCAGGTCGTCACCCCGTATTGCGAGCGTGTCAAATCGGTGAGGAAACATCTCTGTGCACATCGTCAACAGCTTCATGCAGTAACTGTACTCCAAAATCACACAGACACAGAGTCACAGAATGGTAGGGGTCGGAAGGGACCTCTGGAGATCATTCAGTCCCACCCCCTGCCAGAGCAGGGTCACCCGGAGCAGGCTGCACAGGAACGCGTCCAGGCGGGTTTGGAATGTCTCCAGAGACGGAGGCTCCACCACCTCTCTGGGCAGCTTTGCACAGAAACAAGTCACTGTCTCCTCTCTGACACTGTCAAGGCTTTCAGCCATTAAGAATATAGTGATGGCACCTGGAAAGAAAGGGAGCACAAATGGGATAACCATTAAATAGCTGCATGCCAGCTTCCTCAGATCTTTCCTGGGAAGCAAAAGCACTGCTCTGGAGTGTCTGAAAGTTCCTAGAAGAAACAACAGACCTCATAAGGTAAAGACATCAGGCAGAGCTCCACTGGCAATCTGGAATTCGCATCAGCAAACGGCTTTGGATGTTTGCACTTGGAGAGGAGACTGTAACTTGCCTCCCGGGGAAAAACGTTAAGGGGAAAAAAAAAAAAAAAAAAAAAGGAAAAAAAGGCAGCCTCTCCAAATTGGCAAAGTGCTGTTCACTTCACAGCTCAGAAGCTCAGTGTCCCTGAAGCGAATGCAAAGATGCCTATGGATTCTGGAACACGCAGCTAATTTGATGAGCGCGGAGACGTGGTCCTGCTCCTTCTCTGGCTGAACGTTGAGGGACGTGAGTAAAGCAGCGGGGAAGAGACAAGTGTATTCGTGGCTGCTCTGTAGTCAGAGGTCTCTAAGTGATATAAACAGGACCTTTTTTTTTTAAATAATATGCTAAATTCTTAATGATTTTAGGAGATACAAATAACTTTCTCATTACAAGAACATTCTTCACTCCCCTTGTTTAAATATTCCTGAGCTCAGGGAAAGAGTCAGAAAGCTAGAGTTGGTTCAACACTACGTGGCTTTGAAAAAATGAGTGATAGACAAGCACTTCTCCACCATCCAGGGTCACAAACAGGTGAAATCTAGCTGCTTTGGTAGTTTTTTTGCATGCGTTACTGTATGTCTTGAGATTCTGATAAAATGGAAAGATAATCATATGGGAATCCCATTACTGGTACTTTCTGTAAGATTAGTAATTTCACACTATATTAATTTTTTCCTAGATTAGTTTAAATATGTAACAGCACTTGATTTAACAGAGAAGCATGGGTAGACAGTATTCTAACATTGCTGTGAACATCTGTTCCGAGTTACAAAAATTCCAGCTGAAAAACAAATATTTCCCCTATAAATCAACCAAACCATTATCCAGAGTGTTGTAACAGATGCAAAATGACTCTGGCTCCCTCTGCCCTGTGGTTTGGCTCCTTCCCTAAAATTGCTGTGAATCTATTTATTTACACACTTCAAGAAATACACATTTGAAATGGCTATTTAAGCTTACTTAGAATATGACTGATGTTAGTTCAAAGCCAATGGTCAGTTGATAGACTATCTAATTAACTACAGGTGTTGCCAATTAGCATAAACTCTAGTTACAGCTCTTCAGATAAACCCGGTGTAGGGCAACACCTACAGTCCTGCTCAAGGGCTGTGGTCACTTCAGCCCGATGCTGCCAGATGCGGTGACCTGGGGCTTCTGTGCGGGGGACTTGTGTTCTTGTGTTTGGGGGTTTATGTTCAGTCTGTCCTGGTGTGCTTTGGTGGGGCTTTTACCAGCATTGTTCCTGCTGCTATTCACCTTTAGTTTCATGAGCTAAACGAATCAGAAGAGATATTGATTTAGCAGGGATAAAGAAATGAGATTTGCTTGCTAAAGATGAAATCTGGAAAAAGGCTTCCTGGTTAACGCTCTCAGTATGTGAGTAAAATGCTTTGTTGAGGCAATTCCATGCTCTGAGGTGTTTAATTGCATCAAGCTGCATCTGAGCAACTCTGGTTGAAGATGCTCTCCTTTTTTGAGATACTTCCTATGTAATAGATAAGGCAGACGTGGAGAGAACTGAACTATGGCACCATTAAATAACAACAAAATCTTGCAAGGGGGAAAGAGAAAAGTCCTTTTGGTTTACCCCTCTTTGCACAAAGTATACTTTGGGGGAAGAAACAACGCTGTGGTTTGACGATGAAGTTTTGTAGCTGTTAATCATTTTTTATCTTAAATGCTCGGAGAAAAACAGTGTGTGTAGCCTAAATATAACCGTGCCTTTTGTGCTGGTTGGGCAATGGGAGCTGCAGGCCAGTTCTCCAGCCCACAAACAATAGGAACACATGGCCCATCCCAAGATGTGCTGATGGCAAATGGAGCATTTAAGGGAAGTAAAAGGGCCCAGCTCCTGCTGTCACTGTGATGGTGGCGTGTGTCCGATGGGGGCTTTCAGGAGCCCGTGCCAAAGGGAACGGAAATGGGACAGGGGTTCAGCCACAAGCACCTGTGTTATTCCCCCTCCGAGATGTCAAAGTTGTTATAAAAGTCTAGGAGCACATTTTCTAAAGGCAATTTGTTAATTAAGGCATAACAGTAAAAAAAAAAAAAAATCTGTGTATATTTAAAACAGCATAAGAATGTGTATTTTGTTCAATATTTCTATTTGTAAAGAGATTGAAACACATTCTATATGCAGTAGGCTGCATCCCTTTTATGGCATTATACATTTGCTTTATATATTGTTAATTAGACCTAATTTAGGCCTCGAAAAGAAAAATCTCATTAAAATTCTGATTAGTGATATTGGCAAGCAGCCATCTAAAAAGCCTCTACTTCTTCCTTTGATAAGTTTGAAACCGCTATAACAAACAGTAAAAATAAGACCACAGCCTTCTTTCTCATGCCAGTCAACATAATATATTCTCCAGGTCAAAGCCATTTAAGGGAAAACTCAGGAGGAGGGCATCTTTATTTCCTTGCACACATGCTGTCAGATGGCTATAGGAAACTGTAAGCATGTTTATGCCCTTTGGCGATTCTAAAAAAAAAAAAAAAAAAAAAAAGGGCAAAACCCAAAAAACTGCCTATGCAAATGGTAGTTGTGAGCCTTCAAAAACATCTTGCACTGCCAGGCAATTAATTAAAGTTTTTTTTTTTTTAAAGGCTTTAAAACTGAATGGGAATAAAAATAATACAAAGCTGGTTTAATATTGAACTCTTTATGTCTGATTTTTTCAGTATAACTTTCTGCCTGATGCTTTCCATACAGCTTATAGTCTAAATGCCTGGCCAGGAAAACATATGGAGAAGAACATCTTTAGTCCAAATACAGTCAGTTAGGCACCCACATTACTGCGGATCGGAGCAGATCACTTTAAAAGCAAACATGACATTAAAAAAAAAAAAAGTAAAGGCAGAATAAAACAACACACAATAGCAATGCTTCTATGCTTCCTCGTGTCCGCCTGTCTATGGAAGGGTTATTAAGATACACCTGCTGGCTATCATCATACTCCTCTCAATTAACTTAAAGCATTTCACTTTAATGCGTAAAAACAACTTTACAAATCTGAACACTGTTTGAAATGGCAAATATTATGCATTTCTTTTAATGTACATTCTTTCTGCACACATCTGTCCCCTAAGAGACGTTAGCCATCAGCCTACTCTTTCAGAAGGGAAAACGGGGAGCAGGACCTCTGCAGAGCTGCTGACTCCAGCGGACGGGAGAGGTGGGAGGACTCCTGGCCTGAAGACTCTGAATCCGTTCCTTTCCTTTCCCTTGGAGCGCAATCCCCAGCGTGCAGCTGCTCCATCCTGCGTCACAGCGGGAGGCAGCCCTGGATGCTGGTAAGACAAAGCCAACACATGATTATGGGAAAATACCTCCTTTTGCTTTTGATAAACACAGAGCCATACGACTGAAATCCAGCTTTTGGATGCTCTGGATCAGTAAAGCTGATTCTATGTTTGAATATACATTAAAAAAATCCAAGTTAGTAATACTCTATTTCTTCCAAGCCATTTTAAACTGTAATCTTTAGAGATCTAATCAGACTTTCTGTATCAAATAAAGTAGGGAGATACACGCACGGAATCCAGGGTACATTTGCCTCCCAAGAGAGTGTTCGTTGTTACTGTCTCTATGTTGCGTTATGATATTTGCATAAGTAGGTTTCCAAAAACCTGGGAAGCCTGGAATGCTCATATTTAACATATTCAGTGTGTATATGCTGATACTGAGATAGCAACTAGTTTCCAACTGAAATTTCTGATGAGATATTTAAACGGAATAAAATGGGCCATAAAAGAGGGGATAATTTAGCAGAATCCCCCTGGCCGGGCCAAGGAAGGGTGCTGCAGGCTGATATGAGTACAGGGAATCTCTTCTGCGGTTCCGTATAACTGAAAGTGGGAGTACATTAAAAAAAAAGAGAGGGGGGAAAAAAAACCCAAACCAGTCTCATCTGCAAGACTTAATGAATCTAAGCCTACAGGATAAACTGCACACAGATTAATAATGTGTGTTTCTGCACTACTTGCTGCTCTTTTAAAATATGTGCAGTTACAATAGTTCTTTCATAAAGAGACATAGCACGACTTTAATACCTTTATGTTTAGAAGCCTGATTTTTATCTGTAGGAATTTTCCCAGTTTTCTGCTGAAGATTAGGATTTCTTGCCAAAGATACGAGAGGTTTAGCACGTTGCTGGGTTCTTAATAATCTAAACCCGTGGGACTAAAAAGTTTGCGTTTTCTGCATTATTTTTTTTTCTTCTGAGAGAGAAACCTGGGAGCAAGGTGGATGTCACAGAACTGATCACAGAAGTACAGCACAGCCAGAAATCCCAAGCTCAGGGCAGCCTTGCAGCCTTGAAGCCCAGGAAACAAGTCACTTCAGTGACTTTCACAGACCTCATTGAACATGGGTTTTCCGTATCGAGTTTTAGGGATCCAGATCTGTTAAGCCTATGCATGTAGAATACTTCAGGCTAAATGCTGCCTGACCTTCCCCAGCACCGTGCCTTCGGCAAGCTCTCTGAAAACAGCCATTTGAAGTCAGAGAAATCTGGGTCATTGACTTCAATAGAAACTCTGAATAAGGAGGAGATGATCAGCTCCTGCACCTTTCACTCCTCCTGTCTGTTACAGCTCTGCCTGGGGATGGGCTGTTTTATTCTCTGCTCGTGGGTGCTCTTCTGTCTCCAGTAAAACCAATGCCAACTTCCAAAATCAAACAGCCTGAGCATGTAAGAACAGCTATTTCTAACTGTGTTTCTGCAGCGTGCAAGCCAAAAGTGAGAAAGGAAGAGGAATGGAGCGCAGAGGAATAAATGGAAGGATCGAGTTGTTTCTCCCATTGGCACCAGCTGGGAGTTGTCCTTTTTGGGGGAAGGTCTGACTGCAAAACAGGCCAGCTACTCCCTTATCGCTCGGCTCAATCCCGTTCTGTCATCTGGCTGCTTACACTGACCGGGTCTAAGTAATTTGCCGAGGCACCAAGGGCAGTAGGTGTTTGAAATGGGCTCAAGAGGCTGGTCAATGCTTTACAAGGTTAAGGATGCTTTAAAAAAGCATAGCCGAGGATTTGTTCCAAAAATGTAGTCATCGTTGAGACTAACACTGGCTGAGTTCAAACCAGGTCAGCTGCCCAGGCAAGTTCATGTATTTGATTTACTGTCATGGTAAAGCCTGACTGTAAATTTTGGCAGAGAAAATTATTAATCTTTCAACTCATAGCATATAAGCAATGACGAGTAATACCTATTTTTCTGAGAACTGGAATGCCTTTTGGAACCAACCCAGATTACTTAAGAGAAGTTCCTCTGCCATCACCCAAAAGCAGTTCCAAACCTGTCTCTCCCACATTCAATTAAACCTTAAAAAAAAAAAAAAAAGGAAGAAAAAAAAAAAAAGGCAGGGGCAGATCGTGGTTCATTCAATAAGCATTTTTCCTCTTGCAAGGAGCCACAGCAGCTCGCTCAGCTGCACACCACGTGGAGAATAAACATCAATTTTTAAGTAATTCAGCGCTGTTGGTAGCTGCTCTCACTTGGGAAGCCAAGCCAAGCTCCTTCCAGAACCTCTACGATGGTGAAGGAGGTGGGGAACAGGCTTTGCTCCTTGGTGCTTCTCAACCTTGTCCTCAAAACCTGCTGGTTTTTAGCTCCAGGCAGGGTGTGGGTACCTGAACCTACTCACGTGGCTTTCTATGTCTCCCTGAGTTAGGTGTCACACAATATAGCTGGAAATGTACCACTTTCTGAGGGCAGCCTGGGAACATTTCACTATTTTAGGACAAATTGGAACTAAAACAAAGGCTGAATCTTAAGTCTCTTCCAATTCCATCCTGTGGTTTTTTGTGCATCTCCCTCAATCCTTTCACCCACTGTTTTGGCTCCTGAAGGGCCGAGGCGGGGATCACCCTGTCGATAAACCAGCAGGTATTTAAGGTACTCAAGCCATTCGCTTTTCCAATCGGTCCTGTGCCTGAACCGAAACCCCTGTTCTCCTGCAGTATTTATCCTCTCTCTCCACCTTGTAGCTTTTCATCCTTCCCCCCCGCTTTTGCAATTCTTTTCTCCGGACAGAACATGTTTAAGAGAAAGGGACCCAACAGAGGAATTGGTTGGGTCAACCAATTGACCACTGGCAGCCCAGCTGCAGCTGTACGCATTCCTGGTCAGAGGGAGTTTTGCTCAAATTCAAGAGTTTTCTCGAACTGCACATGGACTACTGGCTCCTGTTGAACCCGGGACAGGATTAGCTGGTCAGAGGAAAGGACTGGATTCCTCAGACCGATCTATATTTAAATACATGTGAAGCTCAAGATTACAAGTCGACTGTGACGGTTCATGATTCAAGATCTCTTCCAGGACAGGAGTACCGGGGTCTTCTAGTCTATCGGTACTGAATCATAGAATCAGGGCGTGGTTTGGGTTGGAAGGGACCTTAAAGGCCACCCAGTGCCACCCCCTGCCCTGGGCAGGGACACCTCCCACCAGCCCAGGTTGCTCCAAGCCCCGTCCAGCCTGGCCTTGAACCCCTGCAGGGATGGGGCAGCCACAGCTTCTGTGGGCAACCTGGGCCAGGGGCTCACCGCCCTCACAGCAAAGAATTTCTTCCTCAGATCTCATCTCAATTTCCCCTCTTTCCGTTTAAAACCGTTACCGCTCGTCCTATTGCTGAGCCGTGGTTACCACACAGTCCTCCCGGCCCACTTTTTGTCAGCTTTTATGGAGAAAACACAAGGAGAGAAAATACAAGCAGGTCCCCTGGAAGATGCTGGCTGGAAGTATCTAAACTTTCACTCAAGCTTTCTTTATGGGGGGGATAGAAGCTGCGCTTTTGTTTCCAGGTGATATTTCAGAGCAGAAATTCCCAATTAGCATTACAAATGCAATAGGTAAGGATATAATTGATAGGGGTAATGGTTTTAAACCGAAAGAGAGGAGATTTAGATGAGATTATGGGGAAGAAATTCTTTGCTGTGAGGGCGGCGAGCCCCTCGCCCAGGTTGCCCAGAGAAGCTGGTGGCTTGCCCCATCCCCGGAGGGGTTCAAGGCCAGGTTGGAGCGGGGCTTGGAGCAACCTGGGCTAGCGGGAGGTGGCCCCGCCCGTGGAATTGGACGCTCTTTTAAGGTCTTTCCCGACCCGAACCATTCCATGATCTGCCGTTGAACCCTCCGAGGGGCAGCGCCCCCCCCCCCCCCCCGCCCTCCCCGTGCGGGCAACCTGCCAGCCCCCCAGACGGTCCGTACGGACCGTCTGGGGGGCTGGCAGGTTGCCCGCACGGGGAGGGCGGCAACCGGAGGCCCTGAGGGGGGGGGCAACTCGTTTCGAGGCGGGTTCACGGGAGGTGAAACCGAGGTTTGGGGAAGGAGGCGGGGGGGCGGGGGGGGGGAAGAGAAGGGGGGCGGCAGCGCGCGCCGGGGTGGGGGGGGGGGAGCGCGGCGCCCCGCCATTGGTCCAAAGTAGGTCAGCCCGCGCGCGCTCACGTGACGGCCCTCGCGCGGTTTGGCCCCGCCCTCCCCCGGTCCGCGTGACGGCGGCGGCGGCGGCTGAGGGGGTGGTTGTGGCCGTGGGCACCGAGGGAGGAGACACCCCCCCCCCCCCCCCCCCCCCCCCAGGCCCCGCCGTTACTTCATCCCCGGGGGTGCCGAGGTCAGCCCCGCGCGGAGGGGGGGGTGTCGGGGTGTCGCCAACAATCATAGAATGGTTTGGGGAGGGAAGGGACCTTAAAGATCATCCAGTTCCACCCCCCTGCCCTGGGCAGGGACACCTGCCAGCAGCCCAGGTTGCTCCAAGCCCCGTCCAGCCTGGCCTTGAACCCCTCCAGGGATGGGGCAGCCACAGCTTCTCTGGGCAACCTGGGCCAGGGGCTCACCACCCTCACAGCGAAGAATTTCTTTCTAATATCCAATCTAAATCTCCCCTCTTTCAGTTTAAAACCGTTATCCCTCGTCCTGTCGCTCTGCTCCCTGATAATGAGTCACGCCCCATCTCTCCTGTACCCTTCAGGGACTGGAAGAGGCTCTAAGGTCTCCCCGAAGCCTTCCTTCTCCAGGCCAAACACCCCCACGTCTCTCAGCCTGTCCTTGCAGCAGAGGGGCTCCAGCCCTCTGAGCATCTCCAAGGCCTCTTCTGGACACTCTCCAACAAGCCCATGCCCTTCTGATGTTGAGGGCTCCAGAGCTGGATGCAGCACTGCAGGTGGGGGTCTCACAAGAGAGTGCACTCACGAGAGTATATTAACTCATGTATACTTGGTTTGAAAAAAATAGGATTCTTGGGCCATATCACTGATCAAATTTCTGTGATGAAAACACCAGGGGCAGAAACACAAACATTGGCTGAGATATTTTTTTTAATGGGGGACCAATCAAGATGTTTTCTATTAAAAAAAGCCCTAAGTAGCTGGCATAGTCCTTTATAAGCCATAAAATAAACATTTTCTGTGTGAATGCTAAGCTAAGAATACATGCCAACAAATGGTATTTTGGCTGGAAAATGCAGGAATCCAGTTAGCGTTATCACTAGCTCTGGTTTGGTTGCGTTGGCCTTACCTGAGTGCAGCGCGTGGGGTCAGACAGTGGTCAAAATAGCGTGAAGGAATTAGGGACCAGCTTTGGAAAACTGTAGCCAGTAAAAATTGTTAACTCCTAGGTGCACACACCACTCCTGCTCAGAACCATGTGGTGTCCTGACAGCCGTGCAACTTCGTCTACAAGCTATGCCACCTGCCTGTGCGGCAAGGTTGGAGTTAAATTATGGCCCCTCTCGTGAGACAGAAGCCAACAGCTCGAGCACCACACTCAGGTACTTTTCTCAGCTTTTCTGGCTTGTCCATGTATTGGGAAGATTTGTTTCAGCTTTCTCACCCAGGAAATTCCCAGCTCCTGCACGTTGGGAATGCAGGGTGTGTAGTTGTATGTGATCCTCAGTGCCTGTGCCTTCACCTTGTGCCATGCTTGCACAGATCTAAACACAATATATCCTATTGAATGGCAAGTAGTGAAACACAATTTTCTGTTGCAGAGAAAATGCTCTTTCTTTTGGTCAAGTATATTTTGTCTGCAATGGTCAACAATCATAAGAATGAAAGTAGTTGCACTCAACTTGAGCTTTCGTTACACCCCTAACTAATCTCGTTTGTTACTGGTGTTTCCCAATATCCCCATTAGTTTTACATCTTCTGTTTACTCTTCCTTCTTGCTTGCCAAATGTCCTACATGTATCCTTTCTTTCTTTTCTTTATACTGCATAGAAAACACATTCTGTACCACATCTGCATGAGGACGGCCAATCGTTGCCCTAATCTTTATGTCACCCACTCTGTACATCTGTAATTAAAGGTTTCCAGTAACTAGCAATTTGTCCATCTGAAGCAATGCTGGTATGTGTACAATCATTTAATAATCTAGTGCTTTTTTGTTGTTGTTAGTTGACTTAAAAAATACCGTGGTGCTGCTACCACATTCCTGCTCGAAGGCCCCCAGGTTGTGAACCCCGCCATGTCTGTGGCATTTGAAGGTTCTTCCATAAGCCCTGTGCCAGGAATATGTTGATGTTACCCTGCCTCTGGTTCTGAAGGGCCCAATGAACCATTGCCACTCTTCAGGTTTTGGTTCTGCCAGCACAATTTTATTGATTTGAATGTATTTTGGACTTCAATTAGTTGCTTGGTTTAGTGGGATCGTTTGACCCGATGCTAGTCAGCACACAAAATGATAGACAGATACGTAAGGGGAGAACATAACAGTTCAAGGCAGCCTTCTGTTCCTCAGACAGCTTTTATTTCTAAATACTGGGCACTCCAATTAAAAGTTTATGCACATAATTTACCTTTATTTGCTTATAGTGAGTATTTATGATTATTTATATTTGCTAATGGTAAAAGAACTGACTTTTGAAGAAAGAGTAACAACTAAATACGAATGGTGAAGCTTTGCAAAATGCCATCCTAAAAAAAAGTCAAGAAGCAAGGAGATACAAATGCCTACAGGCACCTGACGGGTGGCAGTTACTACAGCAAGACCACACTAAGGGTAGAGCTCGGTGCCTGAGAGTGGCTGAAGGCCTAAGCAGGTAGAAAGTCAACTGTACTTGCGACAAGGATCTTTGCAAGTAGAGAGGAAAGCCCCTTCAGACAGAAAACTGGGACAAGATAGCGGGAACCCTGCTAATGGTGACAGCTCTCTCACCCTGGTTTATCTTGGTAACTGCTGAGAGAAGCAATCTGCTTACCGAAATGAGACGTACGAAAGATTCGTGTGGCTCCAGAACTACAGGTTTGTAAGCCAAATAACCGTTTCCCTCAGCAATGGATAAAAATATCATCCTCCTTGCCCCCTTCGGGGTGCCAGGGCAGTTCTCGGGTGGGATCCCCTGCCATGTCCCCCTCAGCCCACGGTGCTCCCCACTGGGCTGGGCGTGATCCGCCGCCCCTCACACAGCGGTAGGGGCCGGCTCCCTCAGGCCGCCGCGGCCAGGGGTCCCTGCCTCCCTGAGGAGTCCCCACTCCCCTGAGGGATACCCGCTGGCCGCGCTTCCCTCAGGGGTGCCCACTCCCCCCGCTCCACTCAGGGGTTCCCGCCGGCCCCGCTCCCCGCTGCCCTTGCGCTCGGATGCACCGCGCGAGGTCAAACATTCAAACTCATTAACATTCCTCCCGGTTACCGGGGAGACGGCTCCCGGCCGCGGCCTCGCCAGGCACGGCTCCCCGCAGGCGGGGGTTGCTGCGCGGCCGCGCTCCCCGCCGGGTCCCCGCGGACCGGCCGGCCCTCCCCCCCCCCCCGGGCCCCCCCTGGGCCCCCCCTCCTCCCCGCCGCGGCCGGGTAACGGCCGCCGCGCGTGCCGGTTGGGGAGGGGGCGAGGGGCGGGGCGGGGCGAGGGGGGGCGGGGCCGCCTGCCGCGCCGCCCGCGCCAATGGCGGTGCCGAGCCGCGCCTGACGTCAGCGCCGGCAGCGCTTGCACATGGGCGCGCGGCCGGGGCGCGCGGCGCAGAGCGGGCGGCGGGAGCGGCGGAGCTGCGCGGCCGAGCGGCCTCTCCCGCGCCCCTGCTCCGGCCTCCAGGTGCCCCTCGCCAGCGGGGCTCGGCTCCTGCGTCCGACTCACCGCGCTTCGTAGCGGCGCCGCCGCCGCCGCGAGAGGAAGGGGGAAGGAACCGCTTGCCGCGCAGCTGCCCCGAGGAAAAGCCCACCATGTCGCGGCCGCTCCCGCTGAACCCCACCTTCCTACCTCCCACCTACGGGGTGCTGAAGTCCCTGCTGGAAAACCCGCTCAAGCTGCCGCTCGCTCACGAAGACGGTGAGGCTTTCCCCGGGCAAGCCCGCGCGCCCCCGACCCCCCGGAGCCGGCTCTGCCCCCCGCGGGTCCCATCACGGCCCGTCCCGGCCCGGTGAGGGCAGGCGCCCCGAAATGGCGGCCCCCGTCCTGCTGTCACCTTAGGGACCGCTGCCTCGCTTTCCCTTTTTCCCTCCCTCCACGCCCCCCCACCCCGAGGCGATTAACGGGGCGATTTCGGTGAGGGTATTAGGCGGTGAGCTACGGGCTCCGTCGGCCGGATCTAACGGAAGGCGCTCGGTTTTTTCGCCGCCGCGGGGACGGCTCCGGCCGCCTGGAAAAATTAAATTAAAGGGCGCGATGTGCCTGGGGCGAAGTGTTGGGTTGAGGGGGGGGTGGCGGGGACACCCACGCCTCCGCCCGGCCTGAGCCGGGGTCCCGCCGCAGCCTCCCCTCGGGGCGGCTCCTCATGAACCGCCCTCCGTGAAACCTGCCCCGGTCACTGCACGGCCCTTTAGCAGTAGAAAGTTTCAACTTTTATGGGAAGCTGAGGTAGCGCGGGTATAACTGCACCGTGTATTTCTAATCAATCAAATGCACGTTAAAAAAAAACCCAACCAAAACCCTGGGGAAGGTCTTGCAGAGCCAAGGCGCTTTGTGTCCTCAGCTTTCCAAGTTTTATTGTGAAGCGACTCACAGGATTTCACGGGGGTTGTTGCGTGTGGTTAAAAAGAAAATGTTAAGAAGGCACGGCAGTTGACAGGTAGCTTTATTGGTTAAGATTCTTGCAAAACTTATAGAGAAAACAGATGTTTCCCTTCAAAAATGTGTGTTGAAATCACTGGATGTATTAGGAGTGAGTAGGAAGCATCATTTTAACTTCTTTTTTTGCTTTGCTTCTATTTTTGAATTTTTCCATAGCTCTTCTACACATCAAAGTAGTTTTTCTGCCACGCTTCACTGTTTTTCTAAGTTACTAGCTGCCAACAATGTTAAGTACTGGATTTGAGGACTACTTTCCTTGTGAAAGGACTAGCAAGACTGGGACTTCATAAGTATGGGAGGATAATAAAATACAGGGATGTTAGGTTAAGACTGCTCTCAACAGAACACATAACATCTCCCAGTTTGCTTCCACTAAAATACTGGCTTTTAAGTCTGAGTACTTATTGAAGCTGACATTCAAAGCCATGCATGTAGTGGAATTGTTAACTAAAAATAGAGGAAAATCTTAAAAACGCGGTTGGATCCAGGAAAGGTGCTCAGTTGGCATGACCCTTCAAAGCTCTACAAAATGGACTGTATCAAAGGGTTATTTTTATGAAGGGACTATTCATTGCTTACAACTGAGAGTGCAGAAGAAATAACTGAAGTAGTAGTACCTGTTATTTTAATTGCTCAGCTCTTATATCTTTATTATGTGTTTTGTTTAAGCATTCGGTAAAGAAAAAGACAAAGAAAAGAAGTTAGACGATGACAGCACCAGTACCACAGTCCCTCAGTCAGCTTTCTTGGGCCCAACATTATGGGACAAGACACTGCCATACGATGGAGACACTTTCCAGTTGGAATACATGGACCTGGAAGAATTCCTCTCAGAAAATGGCATTCCACCCAGCCCAAACCAGCACGAGCATAGCCCACACCAGTCAGGTCTCCAGCAAGCTACCTCAGCATCACCTTCTGTCATGGACCTCAGCAGCAGGGCTTCTACTTCAGTCCATCCAGGCATGGTGTCGCAGAACTGCATGCAGAGCCCAGTCAGACCAGGTAAATCATCCCTAAGAACTTCCTATGGATTTTGGCATGAGCCCTCCTCCCCACCGTAAATCACCGCTTCTCCCGATATGGTTGACAGGCAGCTTGGAGAGGGCCAATATGATTCAAGTCACTCATGCTCCAAAAAAATAAAAATAATAGCTCTAGGTGTTGCTAAGTTGCTCCACAGGGATTTTTGTGTAAATTATGTAAGGAAACTGTAGGAATTCCAAGGAAACTTGCCTATCTTCTTTTCTTTGTTGACAGCCTAGCTATTAGCAAGTAAAAAGACCTCGAACAGAATAGTAATGCATAGATGCCGAGGTGTTAAATGAACAGGGAGAAGGACTGTGAAAGAGAATATTCCTTTGGCCGATATTTGATGTGAGAACACAAGAGTGGGCCTGTGTTGAAACATAAAGACAATATTTCCTGTTCGAAATTTTGGCCATAATCTTTTTCTCTACTGGGCAAAGTAAAACTTGCCACAGTACATGGGGCAGGAACTAAATTTTGGAGCTGCATTGCAATCTTGCTTAAATTAGCATAGACTGAGTGTAACTGACCTGAGTTGATAAATTGTATCTATAGTCACGTTAAGCTGTAGGCAAAGAAAACATCATGGAGTCCAAGTTCTGATTGTAATGCATGATTCAAACCCATTTGATGTCAGTGGAAGTCTTCTATTAGTTTATTAGCACTTGAAATCATCCCTTTAGAGACACTAGTCTGAATCCAGAATAACTGATCTGGCTTGACACCAGCATGGCTGAGATCATGGTCAGGGGAATAGTGTCAACATTGAAGTTTGGAAAACATGGAACTGTGCATTTTTTTTCTTAAAAAAAATAATAAAAAGACCAAGGGTAACTTATTTATTGTGCTCTTCTGCTCACACAAGATTTGGTAGAGCAAAGTGTGCTCTTGGGAGCAGGAAACCACTCCTCTCCCTTCTGCTTGATCGTTTGCCATGCTCAGCGTGCGAAGTCATTGTCAGAATCATCTGATAAGGAGGCAAAATAAATAAATAGAAGGACAAAAGTTGTGGAGCAGGATGAAATAGAAAAGTCTTACAAGCCTGCAACATTCCTTTCTCATTAAAAAGAAAGAAAACACCCCTCAAAAGACCCCAAACCTGTCAACAGACTCCTTGGCCCTAATTCAGAAGTGTGTGTTTAGTTGTGGATTTGATTTACTTTGTGTGGATTTGACTTTGTTTTGTATTTCAGTTTCAAGGCATTTCATAGTGAACTACTAACTTATAAGGGCTTCCAAAGTTAAAATATATTTGGACTCGGCAAGAGCAGAAAAAACCCTTGCTTTTTTTGAGCCAGTTTTTAAAAATAGTGCATATATGCTATACCACTTTCTGTCACATATGCACATGTAAAATTAAAAGCAGATAATCTGTCCTCATTCTTTTTTTCAGAGGAGCCTGGTTATGAGCCAGACTTTTAACGATCACCTGTCAGAACTTATTTGTAATCAGCTGTACACATGACTTTTCAACTCATTGATTTTTTTTTTTTTTGAGATTTTCCTGAGCTCTTTGCAGCTCAGGGTTACAAACTTTTCTCACTAGAAATTCTGTACACTTTTTTTTTACTGTTGTAAAAGAAGTCATGTCTCTTGGTGTAGGATAAAACATCTAAATTTGCAGGTATTTTTTCCCCGTGCCGTCTTGCTTTAAGAATAGTACCATTTTTTTTGTTAAATGCGGTTTTTTTGAAAGGTAACTCATTCAATTTCCTAAAATATTTTCTTCCTCCCCATTACAATTAACTGTAATCTGTTTATCATCAGGTTGTTGAAATGTTTATGTGCTGTCATGTAAAAATCTTACTTTGACAATCCGTTTTGAAGAGAAGATCATCTTGGAGTTTAGCATTTGAGCAAGTCTTAAAATAAGACAGTATATATTTTAAAAGACAGATTTTTAGTAAAACTGAGCATTTATGGTTGTCATAAAAGTGCCAAGGCAAACGTGCTGCTTTGAAACATGAAAGTTAGTCAGGAGGTAAATGTCAAAATCATTATAATGGAGCCTTTTGGTTAATATATCTTAAGACTTCTAAAATATGTTTTTTAAACTGTCACATGAAGAAAGGGGTTTTTTTAATTGGTGTGATCTACCGTGCCAGTGTGCATGGCTGTTGTAATTTGTATTACTGTAATAAACCCAAGAACAAGTAGTATAAAGTATACAATTTCAATAAAAATTAATTCCACATGATCTTACTATTTTTAGGAAAATGGAATTTTTCAGGTGATAGTAATTCTTCTAAAAATATTTTGGTGTTGTAGCCTCTGAATTTTGTCTTACGATGGAAGCCTATGCTGAAGGAAGGGTCAAATCCTGCAGGGCTTATGTCCCTACTTTAAACGGCTCCGCAGCTTTTAGCATCAGCATTATCGCGTGCAGTTGGTCAGAACTCCTGTACCTGCATGCTCTGAGTACGGGGAAGGATGTGCACATGCACGTGGAACACCGAATGTGACTTATGTGCGTACATGGTGTATCTCGGACATAGAGAGTCTGTAGCAGAGTGGCATAAGAAGATTTAATTTTTGTGCGTGTGTTGAAATACAAGCCTTATCTGTCTTTAGAAGCTAATGGTATTGCCCAAATATGTATTTTATACCATCTCTGGAAATCTGCACTGGGATTCACTGAGAAGTGTCATCAGACTCAGCAAAGCTGATCTGACCCTGATGGTAAACATGACATTACAGAATTCTCACTGGTTTTACTTTTTTTCTTAAAGGTAAAAAAATAAAACAACAAAAATGTTCCTTATAAATTTAACTTAATTCTGTATTTCCAGCTTGTATGTTCTGGCTGATGGAAAAAATGTTTAGGCTCCGCAGTTTCTCTGTACTGTAGCAAAGAAAGCAAGCAAGCACCTACTTTCCCATAAATCCCTGTTCAGGGAATATACCTATAGCAAATACTGGTTCTCTTTTTGAAGAGGAGGGACATAGGGTAATGGGTGTTGCAAGATTACAATGTGATGTATTTCTTTTTCACAGTACTGATTTTGTTAATAAAAATTGTATTTTCATTTATTTTACATTGCAGACCACCATTCACTGTAATGTGTAGACACGTTGGAAACTTTTTTTTTTCTCTCCCTGTATTGGATGCTGGTTAGTTGGTTGAAATCTGTAGTCTCCCTCAGAAAAACAGATTTTTACAAAGCTAGCTTCTACAGTAACCCACTACTGCAAACACACTTTCTTTGTTCTTAATCTGTTGCAGACCTTGTGATGTCTTTTACCATTTTTTTTTTTGGTGGAACGTAAATATCCATTTAACTGCGTAGTACTTTAAGGAAATTGGGAGTATTTTTAGCTGTTTGTATGTAAAGGGAGGTTCGTATTTTGCAGGTAACTTGGTGGTGGTTACTTTTACCTGTCTCTCTTCCCTGCGTAGCCCTGACTTGAGTGAATGGGGCAGCTACTGTAAAGGGTTTGAATGGAGTGAATTAGGGTTCAGAAGCATCGGCTGAGTGTGGTGGAAGACCCTAATTAGAAGGTTTGGGGGATTTTTGTGGTTTAGATCTGAGTTTTCTCTTTGCCCTCAGAGCCTTGGATGTAGGGCTGTGTCATGGGGATGCTGCTGACGCTGTGATAACCCATGTATTGTTACTGCCCTGCTCCTGAAGGAGAGTAGAGCTGTCGGAGGCTTTGAAAACCTCCCTCATTCTTTGTGTTCCTATGACAGTGGTTTTCAGTCTGTGTTGCCTGGATGGCTGGGTGCCTTAGACTACTTGCAAAGATCTGCCAAAGATTATTTAAGGAAAGAAAAAGAGAAAACCAAGCTTTGTAATCTGCTGCAGAAATGCACCTAGGCGCAGTATCTGCAAGTCTTCACTTTCAGTTTAAAAAAAAAGACTTAGGGGTATATTAATCAAAACTGAGAACTGTTTCCATTTGAAGTGTACTTACACATCCCACCCCCCCAAGAACACAAAGATTTTATCAAATGCCATGTTTTATTTATTCAGCCAAGATATTTCATCTGGAGCGCGGTATCCATTACCTTTTACTTCTTATATATATACTGAACTGTAGTGATTGACGCTAGGCGTGATTGGGTGGTTTTCGGCATTTTCTTTTTAACTCTTGTTTGTGATAGGCACAGCAGCCAACTGGGAGAGGTTTGTTCTTGCTCCATCCAGCCTCTCGACTGCATGCTGGGGATGACTCGCTGAAGGGGGCAGCCCACAAAAGGGTGTGTGTGCACAACACTCCCTTTATTGCAGTCTTCCTTCCCCTGTGTTTCTTAACGTGACCTCCTCTTCCAACACAGCCTTTGTAGTGTGAAGAGCAGCATTCCCAGCAGCCAGCTTGTATGTGGAATCCTCTACTAAGCTTTAATCATTGTTTACAAGGAGTTACTAGGTGCTGCATGAGCCACAGTGTGAGCCCCCTCTCTTAGAGTCTACCTCCAGCACCAAGAGGAGCTGGGAATCTCCTGACCTTTGTTCTCCCACGTGACAACATGGGAATGACCGGCTAAACCGTCAGGCAGGCTGGTACCGAGAGCTGCTCTTCACATTGACTCTCACGTGAGGCTCTGGATGGCTGTTGCCTGCATGACCATGTGCTTTAGGCACGTGGCAGTCCCCTGTGCAGTCTGCTCAGCATGGCTTTTGCTAGAGCAGCAGGCACGCACGGCTGTGTGCTCCTGCCATTACCAGCCCATGCCGAAATTGCAGTGAAATGGAAAAGCTTCGCTCCGGACTGCCACGGCAAGGGAAATGCAATATGCAGACAAGCCTCAGAAAACTGCTTTCTGGATCAAAGGAAGATGCAAAATATATTCAGGCAAATATTAAAAATAGCCTGTCACATGATAACAGGGGAAAAAACTGCTGAACGCACAAGCCTTGTTAATGCTAGAAGCAAGAACACTGTGTCTCCTTCAAGAGATCTAATTTTAATATTCACAGTTAAATGTTGATTATTGGTTAAATAATTGCTTGACTGCATGAAAGAACTTGAAGTTAATTCAGAGTTCAAACAATAAACAGCATGAAATGTCTTGGGGTTTACACTATACTTTTAAAATATACCTGGCCTGCCTCTTCAGTTCTCATCGTGAATAGTGTTTTCCACACTGATAGAGCTACTTAGGCAAGTAAGGGCTATCCAGCGTTAGGAAAAGGATACACAGAGGGAAGAAGTAGTGTTTTCTGTCCCCTTAGGAAGACGTTTCAAGGATGTCTGAGTGTCAAACTTGTTGCAATTACCTAGAAAAAGTACGTCTTTCTCAAGAGTTGTGTTTCCCATCTCAAAGTGTGTTAGGAGAGTGTTTGATTGAATGATTCTTTGGTGCAATGATTTGATTTTTAAGAAGCGAGTACACCCTGGAGTCTTTCAGAAAACAATATGTTATAGTTAAGTGAGAAGACCTCATCAGGAGATGTATACGAAGAAGACATTGATATTATCTGATTAGATGAAGGTACTAGGAAACACATTGAACTGTTCAATCTCTACATGTTTATACGACAGCAGATTGGCAATTGTGGGAACTAGCAGTGGCCAGATTCTGCCCAATTAATCTCAGCAATGAGTACTTTCCTCCTCATGCGGTCTGGCTGATTTCAGTATTGCTCAGCAGGCAAGCTGCTTGTTGACTGCTCTCCATCAGCTCCTAGGTGGAGCTGCAAAATGTCACCATTCACTCCCTTGTCATTCATCTTTCTGGATTTTTTTTTTGTTTTTTAAGGGGGGGTAACAGCTCTTCGTGTGCCAGTTGAGTTTTCTCAGGATGAAAGAACACAGTCATCATCGGTAAAGAGGACTTCAAAGCATTACGAAATCAGAAGCTTTGTTGGCGGGCAGTACACTATGGAGCTATTTAGTATTTATATCACACAAACATGATCATAAGTTTCCTTTTTTTAAAGCCTTACTTTCATAACAAATAAAATATATTTTCAATATTTTGTCTGAATTCCACAGAAGACTGATGATCAGTAAAGAGTATTTCAAATCAGTTTCATTCAAGAAAATCTGTGGTTTGATCTCTTCTACATGAAGTAGATAATGAAAGCTCTGGAAAAAATATCTACTTAAACCTCAAATCTGTTCCATTTAATGAGTTAGTACAGAAAATGAATGTAAAATGCACAACTGTGTCAAAATTAATGCATGATAAACAGATTTTGTAGCTTGTATCACCATTTATTTTTTTTTAAATGAACAAATGCTATTAAAGCAGCTGTCTATTTATCGCAAAGCTGAATTTGGTCCTGGGAGCTTCAGAGCTAATGAGGGGAGAGCTGACACAGGTAGGTAAGGCAGCACGTGTTGCAACTTTTTTTTTTTTCTTTTCTTTTCTGCTGGGGCTCTTCGTAGCGCTTCAGCTTTACATAACTGAGGTACTGTCCATCAAGTTTTAAACTAATACGAGTTACTGTTCAACCTCTCACACTTCTGAGATGCTTGAAGCTGTTGTACAGTTACGCTTCCCTGTCCCGTTCTCTGAACTAAGTCTTGCCAGGGCTAAATTTGGCCCAGATTTTCATTGTACGCCATCCAACACCGTTGCTTAGCTTCTCTGATGTGGCATGCCCTTGCTTCAGGGGTCTCTGCTCAACTTTGAGAGAAACAGCTTTAGCTCTTCATCTTACTGGTATATTCTCTTGCTCATATTATTTGCCATTTAGTGAGAACAGGCATTGAGGATCTTGAAGCTCTTTGCTCGTGTTTTCATGTATGGCCATTTGTGGGAGGAAATAAAAAAAATCCAAATTACATTAGGGTCCTATAAAACTCAGATCCTTATTAACTGGAACACAAATCTAGATTATAACTGAAACAAAACTTGACAGGAGCCCACAGATGGATGTATTAGCATGCATTTACTACAAGCAGATGCTAGAGTGAGCTACAGCAATAATTCATCTGTAACAAAATGTCATTCTTAGATATGTAGGTGTATAAGTGGAGAGGCAAAAATACATAGTTTGTAAAAGACTTGTTGAGGATGGAGAATGGTTTTAAAAAAAAGAAGAGAGTTCTTTTCCAATTAGCCTTAGGGAGCTCAGCTTGCTATAAATTCTTTGTTCTGGAACATGGCTGTGGACAATAGGTCAAAGATTAAGTAATTCATTACAGAACTGGTCGGTACTCCTGAATTTAATAAACAAATGAATGAACAGGGTTCTCCATCCACAGCATGATCCATTACTTTGTGTGGCAATGATTGGATCTTAAACTTTTTTAAAAACGCTTGTAAGGCTCCCCACTTACTTAATTCATGTGTGCGGATGTTGCTATATTTGAGGCGAGCTGCTAACTTAGCAATAATGATACAAATGAAAGCACTCAAAACAAAAATTAAATGCGGTCTTGCTAGTAACTGCTTATAACTTGAGATTCTAAGGAGGTGAGGAAGGAAATTGTAGATTGCATTTTGAATAACTGAAGGAATGATAACGTGAAACTTCTAAACACAAAATACTCCTGCAGAACTCTGTTTGACAGCGCAATCAATATTTTTAGCACAGCGAGATTACTGAAATAACAGCACTAAACCTTCTTGTAGAAGATTGCGTTACTCAAGGCTGCAGAATGTAAAACACAGGCTCAAAGTGAGAGGGCTGCATTGAAACAGAGGAGGTGACTTAAAACAATTTAGTCACTTTTACAAACTCTCCATTTCAACATTTGGAAATGAGTCCTACTCCAGCACGCAGTCTGGCTTAGAAAACAGCCACGCACTGAGCTTCTAACGCTTATTAAGTAGGAGCTAAGCACTGAAAAACAAATCATGTTCCTCATCAGAACAGAGAGGGTTAAACTGACTTAGTTTGACGAACCCTGCAGCAATCAGACATACCACTGTTCCTTCTTTCTTTGTGCTCCATAGTGGAAATATAGATGTTACTGACGTCTGTAATCCCTGCAGCTGCGGCCCCTCATTGCAGCATGGGGCGTTTGGCCGCTTTATGTGTGTAACTCTTGAAGCTCTGTTGCTTGCTGCGATAGATGAGTGTTGGGGTATTTTTTTTTGCCTCGTTTGCTATGAAAACAAACCATGTGCAGTCATGCTAGGTATGTGTGGCCTCTTGCATATTCCTGCTTCATGCTTTTTGAGTATATTGGCTGATTTTAACTAAATGTGGTGAGAAAGCTGTGGTTCTGAAAGAATAATTACGTTGCTAAAATTTCATTAAAATAGATGAGTGGATAGGGTGGGAATATGTTACTGAGCAGGAAGAGCTGTAATGTAAATGTGCATTTTCTACATCAGTGAATTTACATAAGACCTTTAAAATGCCTGATCTATGTGAAATGCTTCTGGGAAAGCTGACACCTTTCTGGACACCATGAGATGTCAATTCACTTTAAGAAATGAATCTGCAAGAAACCAGGTTTAATTGGTTTAGCATGTGTTGAGGTGGAGTGTCACAAACTTTTCTCCACCATTGTTCTCCCTTTAAAATCCTCAACTTCTGGCATCTTGTGATTATATGAGACTCTAAGGTTTTATTTAAAAAGAGAAGTTAGAAAACCAGCTATAAAGTTTGTAGGGAAGATCTCGAAAGCACTGAATCTAGGCAATGGAACAATCTTCATCCTCTCCAAAGTCGAGCACAATTATTTTGCCTAAAAATTTTCTGAACTTTTACACAACCTTGCTATATCCAGTTCCTCTTGCGCAGCAGAAGTCCCCCAGCTCCGCTGCCCTGCTTGAAACTACCTTGCAGTCAGCCAGCTTCAAATGTGAGGCCTGTTATCTTATCACAATTATTACAGTATCACATGTGGGCAGGTGTCCAAGTGACCTTGTGTATGCGTCTTGCCATTCATTCTTTACCGCGCGCTTCGGCCGGGGCGCCGGGCACAAAGCTGCCTTTTGCAGTTCACTCTCATCGACAAAACTTTCCACTCTGCCAGAGGGGTCTGGGGCAGAGGTGGGTTAGAAGTGAATGAGAAACAGGGGAGAGCGAGAGTGGGCTAAAAATGTTGAGGGATCAAAGAGGAAAAGTAGGTCGTGGCAGGGTATGTGTGTTGGGAGGAGGACTGGGGGGAGCACAAGCCAGGGGAAGATTTGTTTTCCTATTGGCTTTTCAAAGTTGTGCAATTTAAGAATTGGATTAACCTGATATGACTTTGTTTTTCTGCCAGATTAGATATGTTGAGTTTCTTGGCATTGTGAGTTGTACAGTACATTGTGTGCTGTAAATATGGGTGTGTCGGGATAAAGCTGTAATGACACAACATGCTCACAGTATAATGCAGCGCTGCTGGGTGGACTCCCCTGCTCCCTCAGTGTCCCATTGCCTCTACCCCTGAACGCACATGCTCGTTATGGCATTTAGAGATTTGTTAGAACCCCTCTACTTTCCTACGTTCCGTTTCCAGCACAGCATCAAGATATTTCGATACCCTTTGTGGTAAGGTAACACCTGTCTGAGGCCTGAAAGTCCATTTGGTCTGCCACTGGCTTATGCTATATGAAGTGTCTTTAAAGAAAAAAAAAAGCTGTATGAAAAGACACTCAAGAGTTCCTTCCTGTTCTCTCAGTATTCAGTTGGAGAAAGTTTATTGGGAAATGTTGTGATTTTTTTTTTTTTTTTTTTGCTTTGCGTTTCTTTTTTTTTAAGCTGTGTCTAAAACATTGTCTTGAGATTAACTTTGGAAGAGTGAAAAATCAGATAGAGATCTGAAATAACTGCAAGTGCTGAGCTCACTGCTGTTTGAAGTACACAACAGCGGCGTATGAATGTTAAAGTAAAATTTTCACAGCAGTATATATTTGCGCAATGGGGTGGTTTTTTGTGTTACATACATCCTGACATAATTTAATTTGGTGTATCCATTTTGTATGCTGGGCTAGCCCCACGGAGTAGCCCAATTCTCCTTGCTTACTGCAGGGTGAGGGTGGAGTAATGACTGATCTCCAGCTGAGGCAGTGCAACTAGGCAGAGAAAGAACCACAGCCCGCTTGAGATGGGTGATCACTGCTCTGAGGACTAGCAAAGAGTGTGCAAACTTCAGGGAGTGAAACTACAAATACCTTAGGGCCCCGTCATTTAATTGCCTCTCCTGACTTCCAGACTTCTGCGGGGACCGCAGCTACCCAAGCAGGTTAGTCACAAGAGACTGACGATAGTATGGCCTTTGTCACCAACTGCCTAGGGGCCTGCCCTCTATCAGTACGTGTACATTGAAAAATGAGGAATTAATTCCCCCGCCTGTAGTCAGGATTATTTCTGTTGGAAGAGAAGAGCATAACAGATAAGGTTAATAAGTAAGATATGAGGACTGTGTCATGTTCCTTAGCCACGTGTTGTTCCAGTGTCTTACTCTTAATTCACATAGGCAAAAACCAGGCGGCTTGCTCATTCGATGAGGTGGTAGTAGTCTGGTGATTGAGGCATTTTTTGAGAGCAACACAAATTGAGTAAAATGGAGCAGGAGGTTGACCTTGTGAACACCTGCATCATTCAACTCTATACTTAAATGAGAGAATTAGGAAAGAGTGCAGCATATTTAAAGTTAACCTGCATATCAGCCTTTTGAGGAGGTTAAACCACAAGCCTTCAGTTACAAATGTTGGGCAGCTGTGGTTTGGGTGTCTGCTTGAAACACCTTAGCCATTGGTGTCTTGATGCTTAAAAAAATCAGGGCATGGATTGTCTAGACTCTGAGACCTGATGTTCATGCATCTGTAATCACGTGTCCGCTCCTGGGACGGCTGATCTTTCTGGTGGACTGGAGTCATCACCAGGTTTAAGAAACAGTTTCCTGAACTCTCTTATCTGTTCAATTTTCTCAGTGCGACAGGGTTGAAGTCATTGTTGAAAATTGTGGTAGTCTCTGTCTGGAAGCTGTTCTGAACACGTGAAAAGAAATCATTAGCCAAATAGAAGGAAAGGACTGGAGGTGTAATTGTCAACTCGTGTGTGTCTCTGATTTCATCAGCTGCTGCATGTGTCTAGGTTATCAATTAATTTCTGTTAGAAAGTAAACAAATCTCACTTTTCTTATTTACTCTCATGACTGTTTCATCCGGGTTTCTCTTATCTGTAGCAGGGATGTACTTCTGAGGCCTGGCATTTGGAGGCTTGTCTTTCTGCTTCCACATGTAACATGCTCTCACGAGTCACGTGCACCTCTAAAGCTGGCCAGGGATGCTGTTTGTCTCTTCCTAAGTCAGTTATTTAAAAACATTATTATCACTACTATGAAAATGTACTAACTTATCATCAGGGCAGCTTTTATCCTATTAGACCCTGTGTGTTTTTCGGATTGAATCCTTCGGCCAAATTCTATCTCGCTTCATGAATGTTTCTCTGTGTTCAGCAGTGCTACTTGGTGTGGCTATTTAAGTAGGGTCAGCAAAATCTGAACCACAGGGGATGGAAACCACCATTAGATTCATACCCTTCCTGTCCTGGGACACATCCTGAGAGGCCTAGGTACCTCTGATTCTCCTGAGTATGGAATTTGAGAAGTCATTCAGCATTTTGCATTTTTGAGCACCTGATGGGAAGCTTTCTTAATCCTCTACAATGAAGAATTTACCGTGCTTTTTTCCCAATCAGGTCCTTTTAGGGTCTGCGTCCTTGAAGTCCCTGACGGTGCGTAACTCCTGTCAAAATCCAGGCGGATGCCCAGTGCTCAGCACCCTTGCCGAATACGCTCAGCCCTATGAGCCCGGTTAACACCTCGTGAAAATACAGCACTGGCAACATTAACGTTTAAGGAAAGCCCTTTACTAATTTTTTTGCTGCCCTTCAGTTTATAGCCTGTGGCTTGTTGTTTCCCACTTTCTCACGTTTTCCCAAAGCCGCTGGTGTGTACAGTCTGAAGATCACATTTAACCAACACAAGGAAATCAGCTTGGCCCGACGAGCTTCTTTATCACGTGGCTGAGAATGTGTTCACTCTGTTCTGCCAGACTATGGCTAGCTGAGCAAAATACAGTGAAGCTCTGGGCTTCTGGCCAAGCTTTTATTTCAGTTTGGAGCTTACAGCCACATATTTGCTATTTGGCAGGACATCCACTGGGGTATATTTGGATAGTAATCTAGCATTGTTTTGCTGCTTTTTTCTTCTCTCTCTTTTTTTTTTTTTTTTTTTTCTTTTTAGTGCACACAGATAGCATAATCCTAACACTTACTTTGGCCGGTCTATACAAGATTTCTCAGTGTGCACCGTTATGTATGTGCACTCAGAACTTGCAGCCATGACCTTTGATAAATATAAGTCACAGCAATTAACTTTCTTTTATTGAAAAATTCTGGATGTCCTACTCTTTGCCCCCTATGTGCCGATAACAGAGCTATGTTGTTACTCTTTCCAAGATCAAAAGCTTTGCTAGGGTTTGATTGAAGTCCAATTATGGAAGGAAGTAGCTGTGCTGGAGCTCTGAAAATAGCAATAATTGTTAAAATAATAAAGTGTGTCCTTGTGTGTCTTTATAATCTTTAAAACTTCTTTTGGGGGGAAGGGGGTGGCTTTCCTCTAGTTTTAAAATGAAAATATTAGCAAATGTCTTGGGAAAACAGGAGTATGCTGTTAGAAGAACAAGTATCCCTCTCTGGATTTCGTACTTCAGTTCTATTCTCCACCCCAAGCTTGCCTTCCTCTGAAGCTGTTTGCATGCAGCCTGACTCATGCAGGAAAATAAAGCTGGATTTGATTTTTAACTGTATGGGAGGCTTTGGGTTTGGGGGGATAAAGGCTTTATGATGCAAACTCATTTATTTCTCTGTGAAACAAAAATGGGTTTTTCAAAATGCAGTGTGTTTTGGAAAGTTGGCTCTGGGTTTGAAACCCCAACATCTCTAAGGGCACCCTTGTATGAAAAAATAGTACAAAAAGACATAGTGCTTGGGGAGGGGGTACAAAACATGACTGCAAGCAGTAGTGTTTGCGGAGCAGTTCCCGTTACGTTGTGAAGGGACATCTCATGAAATGGGGGGTGGTGGTGGTTGGTTTTGTATGGATAGTGCTGAGCCTGGAAGTCTGTTTTATGGTAACTTTATCAGATGCTTCGACCTGTTTCTGAGCAGATGAATACTGGCAAAAACTGAAATACTTTTCCCCAAATCTGTATGTTATCCTTTAGGGTATAATTTTACAGTTGCCATCTCTTAGTCTCTCCTGCATCCTCAGAGAGAAGAGAACCCAGGAGAAAGAGCCCCAAGGTGAGACTCCGGCTGGTGTCGACTGACAGAGCTTCAGGAAGGGAGAGCTTGGTTCTTGATGTTAAAACTCAGCATGTATAAAGGTCCATTTATCAGTTGCAGTGTTTAGTTCTTTGAAGGTGAATAAATAGAAATGAAGATGATAATATGGACAGTGCTAAGTAAATCTTTTCCAATATTTTGCAGTGATTGCTATAGATGCTGCTTTGGTGTTTATACGGTTGTGACTGGTTTGAATTTATAGCAAGATTTTACCAGGGTTTGTCTTATCTTTTTTTTTCTTTTTTTAAACTCACGTGCTTGCACACACATCTGATAAAGGACAAGATAATCCCTTTGTGAAAATCAACTGTACTTTTTAGTCAACTGGACTCAAAATCACTAATTACTAGAGTAAAATCTTTGCATTATAGATAAATGGTATCAAGTAATAAGCCCAGAGGATTGTACAGATCCAGTGAAGCCCTTTGACTTGTCACATGAACCTTCAGAACTAGAATTTTCTTAGCCCCTTAAATTACTAGGACAGAACCTGTTACTTATTCCTTTGAATCTTACTGTCATGCTCTCTCTGTTGCAGTGAGAATTATTTAGTCTTTCTTCATTCACTTAAACATTTTTTAAATCATCTGTTTATTCTGACCATAAGACAGTTTTATATATATAACATCTATAAAATATTCCGCCTAAAATAGTTCAGTTCCCTGCTTTTTCTGGCTTTGGATGGATCTTTGGAATACAAACGGCTTCACTGCCTTCTGGAAATTTTAGTTGTCAAAACCGACCTTAGTGAGGGTACCCTGTTGGTCGGCTTAAAGCAGCTTTAACTGCTCTCAGAAACAGCCTTGCCTGATCTCTAGGAGCTGCTGAAACTCATCAAGCAGGTTCCTGCTAACTGATTATCCAGTTAAGCAGAAAGAGGAAAGGTGTTTCTCTTGCTTGTTTTCAATTTGCGAAGTTTAACCCGTTTTTCCCCAGCCTTCAGTAATTGCGGACGTTCTACCGCTGAAATAACAGCAGTGGGAGTAAGAAGGAGGAGGGTCAGAAGGGATCTCTGATCTTTGTGTTAGTGTGTATCCCTCAAGTGCGTAGTCACACAGTTCCCAGATAAGTCTAGAGCACTCTGATTCTTAGCTATGAGTCCTACCCAGTGTCCCTCACCCACCTTATTGTCTTTTATTTTAACAAAATCTTTAAAAAAAAAAAATTTCCTCCTCTAACCAAACCCCTCCCCATCCCAAACTCCATAATGAATTGCTGCCAGGGCAAATTTGTTGATTCCCAAACACTCCTACTGTGTCTTGGTTGGAAGACTTAAATTACTTGCATAATAAGTGATGTGGATAATATAAAAAAGCTCTTTCTAGTAGAGCTCTGGTTTCCACTGCATATTATAAGAATAAATAAATGTTCAGATGATACCAGACAGCTGGGTTGTCCGCATCCGACTTTTACATTGATTTTTAAGACAGGACATGTGCATGACTGTTTTAATGGCTATCAATACCAGATGTGTCTGTGTGGAGTTCAGAGAGATTGTCAAGTGACAGTGCAGTTGTCAAACAAATAATCTTGCTCATGATTACTGGAAGTAGTAAATGAGTGGGTGGGACAAGGTGAAAAGATATTCTCAATTCCAGGAGAGAACAAGAGGATTAAGTGACTTTTCTGACTGCTGTAATAAATAATAGCTTGTGAATACTTTTCTTTTTTCTTTCCTACTACCTGCCTAAGGAATCCATTCCATGAGCAGCAAAATCTCCATGGGTTCTCTGATGTGTAACGAGGCTCCTGCAGCCTTCCTCCAGCCGGGGAGTTAAGAGCTGCTTTCATTTACGTTGGTTTCACAAAGCTTGTTAGTAATAGATGTCCATACCTCTGCCAAATTTGTTTGAAATTGGCCAACAGTTTCAGAAATTGTTGGGAGGAGGCTAGACAGATACGTGCACAGCACAGTTGAACAAAACTCATTTCTCTAGGAAATTAGGCTAAGGACTGTCAGGTAGTGGGGCACTGAAATGAAGCTTGCAAAGGCAGTGAAAGAACTGAAAGGCCACTTGGTATCTTAATTGTGTGCATAGGCTTTAAGCAGGTACACGAGATACAGCTCTTGCCCACAGCTTAGATCCGTGTAGGCAGATTTCCATCTGCCCAGGACCTGTCTTGGTAGAAGCGAAGTATAATTTGGTGACTGCATTGATTGCTTTGAAAGTGACTGGAAATGCTTACGAAGAAGATATAAATACTTACCAGCTTAGGCCGTGGCAGAGCTTGATCGGGTGGTCTGAGCTGTGCTAGCAGCTGAGTGGTCTGCGCAGTAACCTTTGACTATAGATAGGGCTTTCTCTAGTTCCCTGAGTAGCCTGAGGGTGTAACCGAATATTTACTACTGTTCCACTTTTTTTTTTTTAAAGGAGGATCTGTGAGTGTATGAGTTGGAATGCATGTTAATAACAAAAATTTAATAGAGCCCTTCCGTCATCAGGATTTTATTGAGTTTTGCTTGTACGCTGAGTCCTCAAAGACCTTATCCAGGCAGTAAATGGAGGCAGAGGAGATAGTGCTAAGTTCTTGGGTTTACTGAGCAAGGGAGCTGCATAGCCTGGTGGCCACCTCATCCCTAGCAGCTAGGGCAAACCTGAAACGGGTAAAGATGCGCTGAGACTTCTGCTTCAGCAGATGCTCTGCCAGGCTGGGGTTAAGCAGGTGAGGTGCGCAAGTTGCACAGCGTATTGTGTGCAGTGGATGGGCAGCATCATCTAAGCTGGGTGTGAATTGTGTGGAATGTATGTACATAAATGGCCTGGGCACGAGGAAGCAGGATGTTTTCACCCGTAAAAAGATGAGTTACTTCTGGTGAAGTGCACCAGAACACAGGGTTAGCTTCTGTAGGAAAAACACATTAAAGGTGGCACGAAGCATCTTTATCATGAGACCAGCTCTTACTTTATTTCTGAACCTCTGGAGCACCATAAATCTGGTCAGTGCCGCTTCTGCATTTGTAAAAGGAGAACAAATAAAAATGTTCTGTAAGCTTTGCGACATTTTTAGAAAGTATCGTTTATATGGCACAGCTCCATTTTGTGTAATTTTTTATATCCAAAATATAGAGGGCTTTAGAATAGAAGAAGAAAAGCTGCATATCTGAGTTTAAGATAAAATAAGATGATCTCTGTGACAGAGACAGCTGAAATGATGTGATATGACAGTTGCTGTAGCAACACCACCTACTTCATGAAAATCAGAGTTAACAGGAGTGTAAAAGGTAAAGCCCACATAATTTTCCAAGCCTATGAATTGTTGCTGCCCTCAGCTTGCCGTGCTTTCCAACTCTCCAGTGCTTCTCCTTTCATTTGGGCACAGATACACCTTTTGCTGCATGGCCGACTCCTGCAGACCCGATCCTGTATTCAGCAGGGGCTGGCGGTGGGAGTTGCGCAGGGGCAGTGAAGCCTGCAGTGTCTGTGCCTACAGGTGACCCGGCGAATAAGAGGAAAACAACACGAAGGATTACGTCGTGTCCCATCCTCTCCCAAAATCTTTGAACAGTAAAATACTATATACTG
This sequence comes from Larus michahellis, assembly GCF_964199755.1. Taxonomy (NCBI): domain Eukaryota; kingdom Metazoa; phylum Chordata; class Aves; order Charadriiformes; family Laridae; genus Larus; species Larus michahellis. The sequence goes on from NC_133909.1 coordinate 9,367,551, forward strand.
TCTCATAGGTATCCCGTGTAGAGAACGGAATGACCACCATTGCGAAAGGGAAGCCAGACCAGTCAATTTACTTCTGTGGGAATCTGCTTTTAGTAAAGCACTGTTATATTTAAAATAAATTGTAAGCATTGTAAAGATTGAAGTTGTCAGAGATTAAGTACGTTGGCACTTTACCCCCTCCCGAATAAACCCAAAATAGTGGTGTTGTGTACCTTGCCTCTGAAAGCAAGAAAAAGCATTGCTTTTAATGAGACCAGTGTTGAGCTGGTTGGCTGGCTGCTGGGAAGCGCCGAGTACAACGTAAAGGGCTTTGCTCCCGGGCGGGCAGAGACTTCTACAACATGTACTGTATTCAAAGGGGGCAGAAGGGTCTCTGTTAAAGAAATGTTTCAGTGCCAGCCAAGACATTGCTTGAAAGTTATTTGGTATGTCTGGACTGGCAACTTATTTTGAAATCTGCAGCTACGGTTACTGGAAGAAAAATACTGTATTAAAAATACAGTTACTGTAAATAAGGCTGTTATTGGCTTACTCTTTTCATAATGATAATTTTCAGTGAACAGGGTCCTCTACGTTTGTGTGTATTTATAAAACGCAGACAGGTATGTTTAAAAGCTCCCATATGCAGTGAATTGATAAGTGATTTGCCAGTTCATATTGGCCTCAAGGTTATATAGGCCAAGGTTATATATACTGGCACTCAAATATATATTTAATATATTGACTTAATTTATTGATAATATTTTTATCATTGATTGGCAATGGAGAGCCATGATGTGTGCGTTGGCAAAAGTAAAATCTCTGTTACTCATGAACTGAGGAAAAGAGTTTGAAAGAAACGGCAGTCTCAAACGGCAGTCAAGTTAAGTTTCACTGATCCATTTTGTTGCGATGCCTCCTGAAGGCATCACCACGAATGCACTGCTCAATAGATGGAGGAAGGTTTGACTTTTGTGTCTTGGGGCATTTTCATTTCATTTTTGACATAGTTCAAAATCTTCACAGGTTCTGCATATCTGTTGTATTCAGAACATGCAGACATAGGGTGTTCAGAGTCTCAGTTCAGGGCTGTGGTTTTTTGCAGTTTGCAGAGGAGATCACGAGAAGGAAAATAAGTATTAGGATTCCAGGATTTCTTCAAGAAATATTCCATTGCCAACTGTTTTCACTGCTACTATTTTTAAAAGATAAAAACATAAAGATTTTGCTGTGCATTGCTTTTTCTGGTCACTTTTCCCTGAGATTTTTTGCTTACTTAATCTTCATCTTTCTATAAAAATGTGACTAGTGTTGTTAGGTGCAGAAATCTCTGCAGGCATTACTTCAGTTTTTGGGACTCCTCAGCATAGTAGTTTCTTGCCATTTTCTGGTGCTAGATGACTCTCTCGCTTTTAGAAGTGAATTTATAAGACAATGTCTTGCCCAGTGTTCACTGTCATCAATTCTTTTAATCAGACTTGCTTTTTGAAGTTCCCTGGTTTTGTCAGTGTCTGATGTGCCATGAAAACCTGTATTAAGCAGCAGCTGTAAAGAAGTAGTTACGGATAGACGGGTAGCATCCGTATGCAACAGCCTCTTCTCCTGGAATTTTCCCTAAGCCGCGGTTACGTGTTCCCTTCCTCCTCTGACCCATTTTTCAGACTACCCGAGACTGATGCATTTGTATACTTTGTAAATGAAGATAAGTATATCAATAGAGAAAAAGATACAACCGCACACTCTTGGGCTTTCTTTGTGTGTGCTCATCGGGAATGAAACTAGCGTGTTACAGCAAATTAGACCTCTGCAGTCATTGGGCTGTAACAAATCAAATACAAGTTTGGGGGTTTTGCTGTTTTGGTTTCTTTTTCCAAAACATGTTAGAGGGCCCTAATTTAAGGCAAGGAGAAAAGAAAATGTACTAAGTCTTACTTAGAAGGTTATGGGAACAGCGTGTCCTCATTCTGGCACCTCTGCTTCTTAAAATGTGATTATTTTATACACATTGCCCTTTCTAAAGCATCAATATAGTTTTGTCACATAAGGAGTGTACTTTGTTTTAGTGAAGAAAATGTAAAAAAAGAGTAAAAATAAAAAGCTACTGCAACGGAGAGTTCAGATTTGTGTGTACAGAACAGAGCAAAAGAGAAGGCGAGATTTGCGAGTTCCTGTAACTCTGCCCAGTGACCCCTTTTTCTTCAGGGATGTATTCAGGGAGCAGCTGATAGCATCTGTTGTGTGTCTCTCTGGCTTGCCATTAGCTACTGATTGGAAGTTAGAGGAAATGTACCTGTTTCACGTGGCTTTTCCATGCCATTTGAAATCTCACTCGGCTGTGTTTTGATAACACACCCAAACGAGATGGGCTTGGGTACCAGAACTGGGTAATAGATACTTGAGTCATGGGTGGCATATGCTTTCAGGATTACATGATGGCTTTTTGCAAGACCTGTTTACTGTCTGAGAGCGTGCTCTCCTGGATGTTCATTAGCCAAATAAATGGAACAATGTGAGAGGAGCTTCCTCGGCCTGGAGTCTTGCAGAGCACATTGGCAGTGGCATGAACACATCTTGATGGCAAGTTTTGCCTTTGTTTTGAGTGGTATTCCATGTGAAGGCATATTTATGGATGCCATATGAGGCTGTTATCTAAAGCAGGGACTCTATCTAAAATCTACTGTTTGAGATTGGTTTATTAAAGCTGTGTATGTAGTTGTCCAGGGAAAGAAAAATGGATCTTGTCTCCTTGAGAACAGGTTAACAATTCTGATGCTTCTCTGGAACGTTCCCTTTAAGAAAAAAAAGAATTGTACTTTTTGAGGAACCTTACTATATGTGACTTGCCAATTAACGAAAATATACACAGATATGCCAAAGGATGTCACGAAGCTCCAATGCACCAGAGAATATCAGCATCTTGAAGCGAAACGTGCTTCTAAGCCAAGTGTAAATCAAAATTAAATACCGGTCTGAACGTTCTTCCCTGCAGCTTCTCTTCAGGCCCCGTCCCCACTGAATGCCATCTTGGCCTATCTTTGGAAGGAAAGCAGCATGCTACAAAAAAAATTAAAAAAGCATTTAAGAGGGCTGTGGACTTCATGCTTTTCAAGAATTTGAAAATCCCTGTGCAGTGTCCCAGGAGCATTGGTTAAGCCCATAGCTCTCTGCGTGTAGCACATCTGCTAGGGAAATGCTCACAACAGAAACAACTACCTTCAGACCTCTTGCAGTTTGGTTGTCAGAGGCTGGTTTGGGAGGGGATAAAAGTTTGATTTCCTGGTAACTTTCAGAAATGGGGCCTCATTGAGCCAAGTGCTGCCTTCACACAGGCTAAAGACGGGGTAAGGCTTTCTTCTCGGATCTTACAGAAGATTGGAGTATTAAGTCCATTAGACATAGTGGAAAATTTTACCTGGTGGTGCCTCGCATTTGTTTGTTTATTGCTTTTGAAGGGCAGAATGTTGCTGGCACAGCAGGCATAGCATATAACATGCACGTTATGCTAACCACATGCAGGACTTGCAAAGTCAAGCCCTCAGAAGCCTGCAAACACTCGACCAAAGGCCACGTGTGCAGCTTCAGACAGCACATCTCCTCCCTTGTCTGCTTAGAGATGCAGGCTTTAATTACATTATATCCTCTTTTTTCCCTTTTCCCTGTTTGAATGCAGAGGTCAGGCCAGCTCTGGGTTGAATCAGGGCTGTATCAGGAAGGAAGCGGTTGTCTGTCGGATCTTGGATCTTGACCTCATTTGCTGCAGATGTGAGAGGATGCGGGGAACGGCAGGAGCAGGAGGAGAAGGGAAAATCTGGCAGGAAGGACAGAAGGATTTTGTCTAGAGAGATTGGATTTTGCCATGAAGTTTCAGCAGAATTCTGGGCAAGTCACTTGATTACGTGAGCTTGTCACACCACGTCTTTGCTTCCCTTTTTGTGAGGAGCCCAGTTTGATACCTTGGGTGGCTCTCACTTGTCAGTGTACAGCCCCCAACCTGCAGCAGAAAATCAGTGAGCGTTGATTTGAAATGCGGACAGTGCCTATAACGTTAGCTAACCTGAGAGGCTGGCAGTGTACTTTTGATTTTAAATGTCTATACTTCTGTCCTTTGCCTGCAAAGAGAAGTGCTGCCCCTTCTTTCCTGGGAGTCTTGTGGCGAAAACAATGGTTTCTGTGAAGCACGCGGATGCGGTAATTGTCAATGCTGGAGGGCACTCCTGAAAAGTTTCGGATTGTGTCTCTATAGGAGGTTGGAATAATTTATGGCAAATAACGTATGGGTCCATTTGGATAAATCAAAATGGGTGAAACAAGTGAATCCTGAATGAGGAAAGAATCTGGAAAAAATAGTATGTGGTTGAAACTTTACGGATTGTTGCAACCATGACTGTGCTTCATAAAACAACTCTTGCATTTAATTTTAAAAATTAATTGAAAAGACAACCTGGATTTTCTCATGTGCGACCCCTACAACAGGCACATTGGAAATGAGTAGGAATGGACCTGACAGCACCCCACAGCATCCTGCCGCTCGTCTGAGTAGACGATGACAAGTTACTCTCGCTGTAGGGAGCTGAAGGGGGACAGGGCGCTTTGCCAATGCGCTTCACTATTTGCTGATAGCGGAGGATCTGTGGGACTCGGGAATCTGGAGCTGTGCTTGTACCATCAGCACAGACACTTTCCTGCCCTGTTCCCTTCAACGATGCTCTTCTACTGAACGTGTTCATCCCAGCTTTTGCTGAAGCAGCCTTCCTCTGCCAGGCTCTCCCCCTCTTTGGCTGCCAGCCTCCCTCATCCTCACCGCCTTCACCTCCTTGTCCCCTTCTCAGCTTTGAGTCCTCGTCACCTATTGAAATTGCCCCTTTCTCGCCCAGCCTTACCATGCGTGCAGTAGATTTTAAGAAGGCAAACGAAAGGGAAATAACACTGATCCAGGAGCTGCGCTCTCTTCCAGCGCGCAGGCCACTAGTACAGTTCAGTGAAAAGTTTGTCAGAAAATTTTAACAGGTTCAAAACAAAGTATTTTTGCTGAACCTTTTTCGGGAAACTGTAGAACCATTTTGGCAGAAACATAATTGGCACACACAAATCCAAACAGAATGGTTGAAATCTGGCAAAGGTCTGAGGAACTGAAGATAGCATCCTCTAATGGGAAGTGTCAGACAATCTCAATAAGACTACCAGTCCTGCCTGTAATAATACTGTAGAGGCCCAGAGCGGGAGGCACACAATGCCGAGAGGGGAAATGACAATTCTTTTATAATTAAATGCACAAGGTTTGTAAACAATGCTGATATCTTTAAAAAGTACACATTTTAAAAACACTTTTATGTGCCAGTCTTTTAGTGTGCGTTAAGAGCGGTGAATATGTTGTGCTTGCATTGGATTAAGATCCTTCTTTCCGCAGGAAGTGTTTGCAGTCACTCCATGTTCAGCAGAATCAAGTTAGTGTAAGATAAGGAATACAAGAATGTCTGTGCCAGGATGGAGCACTGGTCCAAATACGCTAATCTCCAGTTGCTTCGGAAGAAAATAAAGCTCCTCTAATAACTGCTTACATAAATACACCCGGGGTGCCATGTCTTCTTCACCCCCAGGCAGAGAGTGGTTGCTCTTGTCCTGCCATGTGAGGGCTGGAAGATCATACAGCGTGGCTTGTCATCCCCTTTGGGATAATACAGATTATGGTCTTACTATCCATGTAAATGTTTTGGTTTCTGGAAGACACTAAAATTCTAATAGTAGGGAAATTAGATGATGTTATAATATCGTAAGTGAGGAATTACAGCCTGACAAGATACTGTACTTAGATAAATCTTGGCCTCCAGAATAGTCCTTTTACTTTACTGCCTGTGGGGATTTTTGCCTCTTTGGATTCCTGCACGCTGCCTTGTGTTCTGCACAGAGATCACTTTTCCTAGAGGCTGAAGGAGTTAATGCAGAAATAGATGACAGATTAGTCTGGGACAGGCTGTGATTTGGAGTAAGAGAACTATCCCAAATAGCTGGCCAGCCGCCAAGCGGATAGATGAGTTGGAAAGCGTATAGGCAGAGCAGTGGGGTTCTCGGGAGCAGCAGTGAGGATTATGTGTCAATTTAACTGCCATACTCTATAGCCTGACTGACATACCCAAAGTGCCTTTAGTTTATATAAGGAAAAATTATTAGCAAACACATAATTTATCTCTGGGCTGCTAACAAATTGAATGAGAAACTCCTCTTTTCTTTCCCTCCAATATATGTGTAAAAAATAGGGGAAAATATTTTGATTAGAACACTTCCACTCCCTTTTCTTTTTCTCATCGCTGTTCTCCAGCCAGCTGTTGAGCTGATGAAAACTGTGGAAGGGCTGCAAGCAGGGAGATTTTTCTGAAGATGAGGCGTATTTCTATGGGAGCTGAATGATTCAAAATTGAATTCCACATAATTCACCGGGGATCTCTTGCAATACAAATAAGAAGTCTGTCAAGCACTGGTGCAGTTGAAGAGGTTATTTCCATCTTAACTCTCCTGGGCACAGCTGGTAGGTGGGATGTTTAAAAAGGGGGAAATTAAGAGTCAGGATACGGTGATTGAACTCCCCATAATACCAGATCAGCATTTTGGTTTTGTAGATGTATAAAGATGCTACTATACTTTTGAATTGTGCGTTTTAATTATTGCAAGCAAGTGAAAGCTGCTATTTTTTTTACCAGCCATTCGGTGACCTAGATGACACAAGTGAATGGCCCCAGTCCATTTCTCTTTGAACAAGGAACCGCACTGAAAATATAGCCGTTACGTTGGACTTCCTCACTGGCAGCCTCTGCTGGGAGGAGGAGGACTGAAAGGGATAGAACAGCCAACTTTCTTTCAAGTCCCTCTTGCTGGAAAATTTTCTGCTATTGCTAATATCTGCCAGAGCAACACCAAGAGCATTAGCAAGGGCAAGATGTTGGGGCAGCTGTAACTGCTGGGGTTGTCAAAACCTGCTGATTCCTTTGCCAGGAGGCACCTGGAGCTGTGTCTGTCCTGGCATACTTGGTGTTGCTTGAGTGGAGCTCTGCAAGTGGGAACGTCTCCAGGCAAAAGGCCAGTGTTGACATAGTTGTGGTCTCTCCAGGCCATGGTTGAGACACATCACCAGGGTGGTATGAGGGGAAGTTTCCATTAACCATTGTTCCCAGCTTGCATCCACCACCACCACCGAGGAGTTCTGCAGCTGGATTTCCAAAAGAGCTTAATGCTTAAGAGCTCTCATTTCAGCAACTTAAATAGAGGGGCTAAGTTCTTTCCAAAACACTTGGCAACCGTCAGCCCCCATTGAGAACAAAGCTAAGCACATTAAACAGTCCGGCCACTTCACTCTTGTGAAAATCTGGTTGCTGTTGCGAGTGCAGGGTGTTTAAATAATACAGAGACTGGCAGCAAAGGCACCTGGCTCCCGAGCAGCGAGGTGCTTTACCTTTGCCCGTCCTTGGCGGCTGCTGTTGTAGGCTTCCTCCTTGGCCGATTCCTTGTGCATCGCAGCCTACGACCAGCTCTTTCTCTGGATGTTGTGACAGCTGTGAAGCTTGCTGATGTGAGGATTAGTAGGCTGCTGGGCACATGACGTTCAAATTGCTGTGCTTATTTGACCTACCTCTGATTGCGAGGAATTTAGTGCATAAAAATAACACCCTGAACAAATTTGGCAGAAGGATGCACAGCTAAAGTGCCATGCACACGCGGGGAGAGGAGCCTGGAGAGCAGTGTAACGCGAGGCCATGTGCTGCACTCCTGCAGCAAGCGCCGTGCCAAGTCCAGCGCAGCCCACGCTGTCGTCTTGGATTACGACGAGTTCCAGCACCACATAGAGTGGCCATTAGCCAGTAAACTAACGAAGACAGGTTCCTGGCTTGTATTATTGGCAAAACTTGATAGAATAAATAAAAAGAGTGCAAGTGCCAGGAGTTGCCTAACGTAAAATGCTGGACAAGGAAATACTGGTTTTTCTGCCTGGGGTTTTAGACACCCTTATTAACTCTGTTGCTTTCAGTGGAGTTCCTGATCGTGTAGAGGGGCGTGAGAGACCGGAGAGTCAGCCGCCCAGACGGACGGAGGGCTGTGAGCAGTGTGCATGTAGGAATATATCGCAGGGCTTCAGGCTCCTGGGTGATAACATTTACCTGTGTGCATGATTTGTTCAGGCTTTGCATGAGTGAACAGCATTCACCTTGAACGAGCTTCGTGTTGGCAGCTGGGACATCTTGTGTTTGCTGAAGGACCGTGTCTTTAGTAGTGAGAGCTTCTGAGATTGAGGGAAGTGAAATGTGTGCACAGAGGGAACAAGGCAGGATCTGGATTGCTGTAGGCTCTTCTCCCAGATCACCTTGGAGATGCATCGTTCTCTCCTTTATTTTGCCATTGCATTGGTAAGATGCAACGCCTCAATTTCCCATGTTTAAAAGGAGCATTTTTGCCCATTTTCAGAGAGGTAACGTAAAATTTCTTGAGGCCAATGATTACAAAGCTCATGTAATTGTGTAATATGGCACGTTATAGATAAATGATAATATGCAAGCTGATACCGTGTATCTAGAACTTCAGCAATATTTAAATACAGGCTCTTTACTTTAGGGCAATTAGAAAGCTGGGGCAGATTTCACAATCCACTTGACTTTTAGAAACACCCTGCGTGCTCACCAGAAACATTATAAAAGTATTCAGAGCTCCTGTCTTCCTTCATTTTTATCTGCATTACAGAATTTGCAAGATGCGTGCGTCTATATATTTGTCTGCATTAAAAAAGTACCTGCCTGCTCTGGTACAAGCGTATTCACATCAAAGGAAGCTTTCCCGCACTTAATCCTTTAAATAAGCCTGTTTCTGCCAGCCCATATATGTGAAATGAGATTAGCCAGCCATTTAAAGCAAGGCTACAAGAACGCCTTGCTGCCGTGAGCCCTTTGGGCTGGCTTTAAAACGGCCCCCAGCCAGGGTTTCCCCCCTCCCCAGCACCACCTTTACAGCCAGGGGAGCGTTTTAAACACAGAGGCGTCAACGGCAGCCTGGCTCCGGCCCGCTCCGCTCGCTGGGGCCGGGGGGCCGGGGGCTGCCCAGGGCGGGCAGCTGGAGCGGGCGCGACCCGGGGCGGGCAGGGGCCGCTGCCGCCGCTGCCTGCTCCTGCCTGCTCCTGCTGCCTGCTCCTGCTGCCTGCTCCTGCCTGCTCCTGCCGCTGCCTGCTCCTGCCTGCTCCTGCCGCTGCCTGCTCCTGCCGCTGCCTCCCGCTGCCTGCTCCTGCTGCCTGCCGCTGCCTGCCGCCGCCGCTGCCCTGCCCCGCCGCCCCCGCGGCCGGCAGTCGGGCAGGCCCTGGTTCCTCATTCTCTTCATGAGGCCCAGCAGGAAACATCTCGTTTCCAGCATCGAGGTCTTGGCAGAGGGGGAAGCGCTCTGCTGTTGGTACAAGGCAGGCAGCGGGGTCCTTTCCTCTGCTGTAGATGTGTATAGAATCATAGAATTTTCTAGGTTGGAAAGGACCTCTGAGATCATCGAGTCCAACCATCAAGCTAACGCTGACAAAACCACCACTAAACCGTGTCCCATATGATGGTCCTCACCCCCTGAGAAGTGACACCACAAACCCTACGGCAAAATGTTGGCGGTATTGATTTCCAGCCCTAAATTGTGACATTATCAAGATCATATGCAAGAACAACAAGCAGATTTTCCTCCCTCTTCCAAGAATTAAATAGCTTCTCAAAGTGACTGAATCTTTTCTCGAGATGTGAACATCTAAACAGTCCACAAAGATGCTGAGCTAGGGAGCCCTCAGCCTTTTGAACCATGGATATTGCTCCATTTTTAGGTCTTGAAGCAGCAAAGAGAGGAAAAAATAGATCTTTTTTTGGCTGCTAGATTTTTTTCCCATCTGTTGATGGCAGCCCTCTTGTATTGATTAGCTAATGATCTTCCATATGTATTTTAATAACTTTGATCCTCCTTTTCTTTTCTCCCAGGCGTCACTAGCCTTTCCTGGAAGCTGATTTTTATCAGTGCTGTTTTAAAATAGGAGTTACAAAAGAGGAGCTCTCTGTTAGCAACCCCTGGTTTGCGCAGTGCAATTCCCCGGTGCGTTTTCTGTGCAGTTCCAATATTGTTGCCGCGATCTTCTAGATTAAAATAAAAACTACATTGTTAACACTGGCCTTGGTTTGGAATTAGAAATGACATTTAATGTTTACCATTTTACACCCTAAATATTGCAGATGCAGGCACAAATAAGGAAATATTACACAGTCACAGGATGTTTGTGTAGTTATTATGAAAGCCGTCGTATCTCTAAAGTCAAAGTCAATTAGCTAATAGCCAAAATTATAAAGGGATATCTGCTTCAATCAGAGGTCCTCCCTCTGAAGTCTGTGAGGCTTGTACTTCTGAGGCATGTGAAAACTTCTGAAAATTCTGCCCCCGGGGATAGCCCATGTTTAGGCAGCTGACTTTAGGATCCTATTTTTGGAACCTGTGGTTGAGATTTTAAAATTGGATTTTTAGTGAGAATGGTGCCTGAATTGGTGCTGTAGGTCTTAAAGGCTATATCTAAGATTAAAAAAGGAAAAAGAGGGTGTGTGTCATTCTTTTCTGGGGATAAGCTCCTTTTTATTAGATTTTATATACCATAAAAGAGCAATGCGGCATAAATAAGTGTTCTTTCATTCTTTTAGAGCGTCTTTAAGTAGTCATTGTAGCCTTTCATGTTGCTAGTTTCCTTCACTGCCTTTTGGAATATCACCAGTAGGATTTCATAGAAAATAGCAATCTCCTTAGTGGAGTGCTTCAGCACAGCTTCAAAGTACATTTTCATGAAATATTGTCCTGTTGTAAGTAGTGTACATTGTTTGACTGTAAACTAAGCGTACCCTCAAAGGCAGGAATGAAGAAATCTGTGTATGAGAAAACTGGAAAGGATTACAGTGTGGTGGATAAGTCAGAGCTAAGTAACAGTACTTTTGATTTGTTCCTGAGGATGTGATCTTAATGAAGTGGCATGGATTGGAGCGATGGTCTTCTGCCAGCAGTCTAGTGCAACTCAGTGTTGGATTCAGTGATCTTAAGTGGGCATCCGAGATTAGCAACCAGAATTAGGGGCCAATTCTGAAAATAATGACATGAGCATGTAAAGTATGCAGAGATCTTCTAAAACCCATGTTCAGTGATGTTATTTACGTATTTTCTTCTAACATATCCTTTATTTCTGTAGGTCAGATCTTGCCAGCAAACCGAAACACACCAAGTCCCATTGATCCTGAGACTATCCAGGTTCCTGTTGGCTACGAACCTGACCCTGCAGATCTTGCTCTTTCCAGTATTCCTGGCCAGGAGATGTTTGACCCTCGTAAGCGCAAATTCTCTGAAGAAGAGCTGAAACCACAGCCAATGATTAAGAAAGCTCGCAAAGTCTTCATTCCAGATGACCTGAAGGTAAATTGGAACTGGTGACGAGGTTGTTTGTACAGACTCTATGACAGTTATTCTCTGAGATACAGGTTTGGAGTATGAATCTGTTTTCTCATGTAAGCTAAATCTGTCAAACTAAATACGACTTTGTTGTAGAATAAAACTATAACAGTTCTGAATCAGACCGAGGGGAGGATGTCCCTTATTAGTTATGCAACAGTTGAAATTCATGAGATCAATATTCATTTCCTTTGTATGCCAGAAACTTCCTGCGTGACCTTGGACAAGCTTACTTTGTCCCATATTTCCCACTTATGAAACAGTCTGATCATGTTTCCTTTTCCTCCATCCTCTGTCTGTCTCATCAGCATAGATTGTGAATTCTCTTACAGGGTCCATGGTTGTCCCCCATAATGACAGAATGAAGTATATTGCGTCTTGTTCGGAAGTTGCTTTAGCTCTGTGTGTAATAATGAATGGGAACACAATAGTAAACGCTACTAATCTAGGTGAAAGAATCTAAACTAGTTGTAGGAAAACAGAAAATTCTGCCAAGAACTGTATTTTAATACGATATTTTAAATATATTGCAATAATAATACGATATTTAAAAAGAAAGAGCACCCTTATCTATGCCTCTCACTGCTTTTGAGATGTGAAGAGCAAAGAGGAGGAAGAGCAGAAAAAATTGATCAACTGTGAAAATTGTCATTATTTGCAAAATTCTATTCCCAGTATGTGATTTACAAGAAGACACTCTTTTATCAGAGGTAGTCAGTGCAGAATTTAATTCTGCTGTTGCTGTTCCCTCCGAGACACAGACTGAAAGCCTGTTGGAGTCGGTGGGAATCTCTGGCTGCACGTGCGAAGAGCCTGGGATGCCATGTGTTTCCACCAGATTGATAGCATTAGGGAAAGAAGCTGATGCTATTCGCTATTTTTATCCCTAAGGATACCGTGGTGCAAGTTAAAAGCACAGAAATCACGATTCCAGTAGTGTTGAGGAGGTACATAGCTGTCACTTTGTGGGCAGTACCCTCAGCTTTCGTTAGAAAGGTTTATCTGCACTGGGCCATTTAATTACCGGGGCGAGTTTTACTAGCAGTGGCGTTGGCATTGCAGTGTACCGAGGGGTCTGCCTGAAGAGAGGTGTTTGATATAGAAATGGCCACGTGGGTGTAAGGAGACTGGAGTTTGTGCCTTGGTCCCATTGGTCATTTTGTGATCTCTCCTAGGCATCCTCATTCGTCAAAGCAAACTTTTGCCAAAGATGCCCTTGGACTTCTTCATGCCAGACGTGGAAAATGCCAGTCTTGCATGCAGCAGGGGGGCACACAACTTCAGCCTAAGACTGAACTGGAAGTTCAGGGTCTGTCGTTGCCCTGAGATAATCACATCAGTTGCCCTTGACTCGTTTCAGAGTGCTTGACCTAAGTGCTGCTTCTGCCCTGGCATGTGGAATGGTTGGGTTCTGGGGGAGGGTAAGCAGATTAGGCCAGTCAATCGTCTCTGGGTTGCATGTGATTTTGAAATGCCAGCCTTACCTCTTTCAGGCCTGGATTAAGGGATTTGCCATAGCAATTTGTTAAAATAAAGATGGATGAAGCCTAGGTGGCACACTAATAAATTGCTTAAAGCTGATTTTTATAGAGTGGAATGAGATGGGAAATTATAAACAAGATTTGGGTCATAGCTTTTTGCTGCATGCTTGGTTTTAAGAGGATTTTTGGGGGTCCTATCTAAGTACAGGTGAAGAACAATTTAGAGGCACACTGGTTTCAAATCATCATCGCTAAGCTAAACTAATACAAAGCAGTTGTAGAGTACTCGCAGCAGTTGTTTTGCTCTTGCTGTTCCTTATGCAAGCAGCAGCAGGAGATGCAGAGCGGCAGCCTGGCGTGCTTCGTGCTGAAAGGGAGAGGAGGGAGGTATTGGTCTGGTCGGTGCAGGTGGCTCCTGGTGCTGGTGGTGGGCATGGCACTGTGCCACCACGCTTGGTGAAACCAGAGCCACACAAGCATGTAGAAACAGAAGGATGACTCCAGGAAGGGAAGTTTGAGCTATATGACTTGACCAATGTGAGAGTTGAATTGTGCATCACTCTGACTCTGCAGGGGACTGAATTCCACGTTTTGTGAGGGATTCTGCCTGCTTTGTATTTACTCACTTGTTCCAAATCTCTAGAACTTAATTCAGTTTCAAAGCAACATTGAAGCTGCCATTTCACTGAAGGCCGCTTCACTTGAAAAGTGGAAAAATCAGGTGAAATGAAGTCGTGACTTTAGAGCCATCGATGCAGCAATGCAATAAGGTGATCTCCTAGTGGCAAGTCTTTAGGGGGTGAAACTTCGGGAGCGCGTTAGCTTATGAAGCTTCAGAGGTTAGTGGACCTATTTCTGGCAAATGCTTTTTATTCCACAGTCAAAGCCTATTGTACTAATCTCTTTGCGGATGGTACCAAAGCAGCCATCCTTGTAGTGCCAAGAAGATCTTCCAGTGACTTGCTCTTCTAGGCTGTAGACAGGGGACCTGTAGAGAAAGCTTTGAACAGAAAAAAGACCTGAACGGTAGATGAAATGGATGATACCAACAAACAGAGCGAACCAGGTGTTGGCTGGCAAAGATGAGCAGGGACATACAAGAGGTAATTAGTACTGCTCCAGCAACCGGTAGAGAATGAGTCATTGCATGCGAAGGTGGATGCGCTAACTAGGTCAGCATAGATGTGGGATGAATTGTACCACTGGAATATTGCTTCGTTTTTCCTTGGAGGAATTCACAGTCAAGAGGATGAGGGCGTTATGGTAAATGTTTTGACAGAAACACGGGCAGGCAGTGGTGCTCCCTGGGTGGATTGTGCCTTGTAAATCTGGATTTTTTGTCCCAGCCGTGCCTGGCACTGTCAGGGCTCGCTGGGCCAGGTGTGCAAAACGTGCGGAGGCTGTGGCTGAGAGCACATCCTGGTGGCCTGGTTGCTGAAATCTAATATCTTGTTTGTTTCTTTCTGTGTTTAATGAGCAGGATGACAAATACTGGGCAAGGCGTAGAAAGAACAACATGGCTGCTAAGCGATCGAGGGATGCCCGCCGGCTGAAGGAGAACCAGATCGCCATCCGCGCCTCGTTTCTGGAGAAGGAGAACTCGGCTCTCCGCCAGGAGGTGGCCGACCTACGGAAAGAGCTAGGCAAATGCAAGAACGTCCTTGCAAAGTACGAAGCTCGACACGGCCCCCTGTAAATTCAAGGGGGGGGAGCGGGGTTTTTTTCTTTTTTCTTTTTCTTTTTTTTTTTTTGTTGCGGGTTGGCATTTGAATAGATGGACAATGTGTTTCCTGTTTGATAGCACCACACCCAAACCAACCTTTCTGTCTTCAGCACTTTACCAGAAGCAGAAACAAAACTGACTTACGTTATTATTTTCTTTTTTTTGGTTTGCGTATGCGTGTACCTGCGTATGTGTGCCCATGTGTGTTCACGCGTCTGTCTACGTGTGTGTGCGCGTGCTTGTGTGTGTGCATGTGCGCGTGTGTGTGTGCGTGCGCACGCAGCTCAGCACTTCCCATTTTTATGAAGCCCTCTCCAAAGGGTGCCACATTTTTACCTGGACTGTTGAGAACCGCCATAGTAAGCTTTTTATTATATTTTTTTCAGTGCTGCTTCAGAGTAGGGTTTTTATGTTATTGTAACCAGTTCCATCCTCCTGATTTACTTGGAAAGATCCCAGTATAAATTATAAAAAAAGGAAAAAAAAAAAAAGAAAAAAGAAAAAAAAGTAGATCTCAGTTTTCTTCGGGAGTAACAAGCTATTGTTTAAGTATGTCTAATCAGAAAAGTTAACATGCTAATAAAGTGCACAAATAATAATTTAGTACTACACTGCAGAAATATTAATTTATAGATTGCTTTTGTTGTATTTTAAGTTTTGGTGGTAATTGTCTTCAGATTTAAAGTGCTGTTAGACTGAGTTAGCTGTACTCATTATAGATCCCATAATGGCTTCTCTATAGCTATTAAGGTTCCTTTTCTTTCCCCGGACCCCAGGTAGTAGCAGAACTGTCCATAGAGCACAGAGTGTGTACTTTGCACTGTCTGTACCTGAAGCAATAATCCTGTTGTACGCTAGCGCATGCTGCCCGGGTGTTCCTAGTGGACGTAGGATGGTTTCCCTACCCAACAGGAGTTTTAATGTCTTTAACAAAAAGTTAAAAAGTAAAAGACACGTTAACGTGAGCATGCTAATTGTATCCCTGTCCATAGGGAGCGCATGTGTAAGAAGCAGGATAATTAGTTGAAACGAGAACAAAATTAATAGTATCAAATCAGATCCGACGTCGAAATCAGAGGGGCTTTTCTGTTTTCAGTTAGTTATGCGTTCCTTCAAGTTCCATTTTGTGATTAAAATTTAAATAAATACCTAAATTCAGTTGTTTTTTCCTATGTTCTGTAATATATTTTCTGTGGATTATATCTTGCTGTTTAAAAAAAAAAAATCACTTTTATTCAGTTAGAAGTCACTGGTTTGCAAAGCCCATTTTTCCTAGTGATTGTTGTTTTGAGTGTGACATGAACTGATGGTTCTGAACTTTATCGTTTTAAACTCTATTTTCTTTTGAAGACGTATGTTCTAATATAAAGTGGACTTCTGAAAAATGAATGTAAGAGACACTGGTGTATTTCAGAAGGGGATGGTGTTGTCATATACTGTGGTTAATCCAATCAATCTAAGTGTTTACTATAGACCAAAAGAATAGATATTATAAAATGTATAAAGTTTATACAGAATAATTATAGTATGTTCGTTTTGTACAGTATTTTTCAAGTACAAATACTGACAATGTATTTTGAAAGACATATATATATCAAAAAGAAAAAGCTATTCCATGTTTAAAATATATAGCAAAGATATATATTCTCCATTATTGTACAGAAAGGAAATGCTTAGGGGTTTGTTGGTTGTTGTTGGGTTTTTTTTTTTAAAATCTTTAATATTTTAAGCCTACCACTGGCACACCGGCACGTTCTGTGCTTTAAATTAAATTTTTATGGAAGTAATATGGCTTTCCAGGATGTTCCATATTACTGAAAAAGAGAGACTTTATTATTTTCCATTAGAAACACATAAAGAAACTGTTTAATAGGGACAAAGCACAACATGGATTGTAGTCAACTATTGATTGGACAATTCAATATTTTGTAAAGGCAGAAAAATAATCCGTAACACAAAAAATCTCATAGTCATTTCTAATCTGCTGCTGCTGCTAGAATCTGTTTCCAGCTGAAATTTTTTGTTATAAATAGCTCTGTTGCTGTATACAGTTGTACGTACTGCATACGGTTATTAACATGTGAGGAAAATATGGTGCTACATGTCTTGCTCACAGTTAGTTCTAAGTGTTTGGACATTATTTTCAAATAAAAAGGTTTGTTCATTCCATTAAATCATTATTCATGCTTCAGGAGATTGTTACAAAGGACTCAACATTTTCTTCAGCATTAAAAATACCCTCACATCAATGGCATTTTTCCAGTATTTTTCCTCAAACATACTCGACTTTTCAGCGTCCCTTAACGTGCAGTACCTGCCTGTGGACCATTTATTCAGCACGTTGAATTGCTCCGTGCTGCAGCAAAGTTTAAAGAGTAGTAAGTTATTTTCTAAAGGTCAGTATAAGCCACTGGATGCGTGGGTGGAGAAATGAGACTGGCAGTGGCTGGCACGAGCCGTGGATCTGCTAGAGCCGCTAGGAAATAAACTTGATTTTTTTCCCTTTGGAAGAAGGGCGACGGTGGCAGGGCTGAGCCGGCCCCTGCTGCGGATACACTTTTAGCAGCAACAAAGCAAATTGCAAGAGCTTCTAATTGCCCTCACCGTGATTGTTCTCGGGGTGAGGCTTGAGCAGCAGGACCGGGGTGCGCGAGATCAGCTGGTACGAACCCCTCGTGGGTTGACCACAAAACTTGCTTTAAAATGTAAAAGGCAGCTTGGACTAAAATCCCAGATAATTCTTTTGTTTCTTTAGGGCAGGGAAGGGGGGGGAGATGGTAGTTTTTATAGGCTGGCTGGCACAGATTCATCAAGTCAGGGCCGCAGAGGAGCACAGAGCTTTCCAGCAGCCCAAAGCTGCCCAGGTGTCTCCTGGCCCCATCCGGGCGGGCGGCTCGGGGGGTCTCGGCCCCGGCCAGCTCTTTTCTGGGGGTGAGGACTTTCAGAGGAGCCTGCGGGACCCGGGCACTCCCCGCTCACCCTGGGGGACGGGTACCCGGGCGCCTCTGAGCAGCTCCCCCTGGAAGAAAAGGTTGGGGGGGGGGAAAGGCAAAATTTGTGGGCTAAAACTTGGAAAAAACCCTCTAACCAGGTTGTCTCCCCAAAATAACAATAAATGGAAGTTTAGCTCATTTTCAGTTCCCCAGGACAGCTTAGTTGGGCTCATCACACCTCCGATGGCTTTGTTGCTCATGAAGGAGCTTGTAGGTATATGAAATTGTAATTTTATAAAAATAGAAATATATATATTTGCAGAATAATTAATAGCGTGTCTAAATAATTCACTGACCTCTCTTAAACCATAAGCATTGGTAAAATGCTTGTCGTCTTGTTTGTTTGTTTGTTTTTGCTGAAACTTAGACGTGATTTTTTTTCTTTTTGAAAAAGAATGCCCGCTAAAAATAAATCGAATTTGAGACGTATTTGTGAATACGAGCACCTTGGGGCTCTCCGTGGGAAAGCCCGTGGCAGAGGCGGTGGTGGGGGTGTGTATTTTTTTTTTTTTCTCTTTTGAATGGTGCTAAAGCCACTAACCCAAGCACCATGGAAATACAGCTCTGACTTGAATCCACAAAGGCAAGAAATGGAAAATGAAGGGGAGGCGCCTGACGGGGCACATGCGGTTGTTCCGCGGAGCAGCCCAAAGCCGCTCTGTCCCGGCGGGGGCGGGTGGGATGCGTCCCGTAGTGCCGCAGGACCCCTATAACCTTTGAATGTCTTGCCTCTGTGGGTTTGTAATAACCCCAGTTATCGCTTTAAAACTATTTTTGCATGTAATTTACACTAGAGATGTGCAGTTTATTTTTATTTTGTTGACTTCTTTTTTATGTGAAGAAAAAGAAAAGTGTATTAAAATTTACAAGTGATCAACCATTGTATTTCTGGCAACACCACAAGACAGCATCTGTTTAAATACAAGTTTAACAAATAAGATCAAATTAACTGTATGACATGAAATGGATTGCATCCTGTATGCTGTTCAGCCCAAATCTTTTTTTTTTTTTTTTTTTTGTTGTCTGTTATTCTTAATGTTTAATAAACTTTTAAATTTTTCTTCTCTCACCCGTGTGTTGCTTTGGTGTCTCAGGGGTCGGGCAGCGGGCTTTTGGGAGGGTGTATTTTTATTTCCCCCCAGCTGTGAGTGGTGCCGGTAGCCCCAGCCTCCCACCACAGGGACACCCCCCCCCCCCCCCGCCCCCAGTAACTGGGGTGCAAATGACGTCGTCGTCCCCCCCCCGGCTGATGCCAGGCCCCAGCCCGGCTGCGAGGGTTCCCGCTGGGCTCTGACCATACCCAGGGGCACGTACAGTAGGTAATAGATTTCTTAAGTGTAGTATATTTAGAACTATTTTTTTATATATATATAAGTACTTGTTTTACTTATTTATAATAATATATAAGTATTAAAAACCCTGTATACACTACATTACATCATTTACATACATGTATGTTTATATACACATTTTATATACACTTTATTTATTGTGAGATGTGATCATTTACCAAAAGACAGTGCGCAGACAGCAGTACAGCCATAAAAATTCTGTATATTAAGGAGCATTTTTTCTTTCTAGTTTGAAAAAAAATCACTCATTACTTTTAATCACCGTTAGACTTAATATTTTGTAGAGGAGGCACAACAGATACTACGTGCTTTTACATATATAGTTTATATGCAATACATACAGTGAGCGAGCGAGAGAAAAACAGTACAACTTACTGCGAACGCTTTATACAAGGTAGTAATTAAAATATGTGTACACGCTTATCTATATATGTATATAAATATAGACTTCATTGGTATAAAGGTCTGGTTTTGCTATATATGTTACATATTATGCACACCGTATATTCGTTATAATACACACGTGGTGTGTCTGTGCATGCCCACGCTCCCAAACATACGCGTGTTCTTCTTCTATCTAGAAATTAAATAATCATATTTTCATACAGCCTATTTAGCAAAATAGTTTTATATATGTAAAGTAGATTTAATTGATATCAAGGACTGTTTTCAATGTAAATAGGTTATATATCATGCAGGAAGTATATTTGTTATAGCGCACACACACACAAACCACTTGGTTTTAATACATTGTGTGTGTGTGTGTGTGTGTGTATATATATTTAAAAAAATACACAAAATATGTGTTTTAATAACACCAATACATGTACTCACTCACCCCCCCGCCGTGTGTGTGTGTGTACACACATGTGCACACACAAACTCGTTAGTTTTATATATATATATATATAAGAAAATATAAATGGCTATATTTTTGTGCACTTAAACACATCATATAAAAAAAAGTGTACACAGAAAAAGGGTTTAAAATTATATTTTATATGCCGTATTTAGCAGAAATTAAAAGGTAGTTTTATATGTTAATATTTGTTTATAAATATATAAGTTTTTTAAAATAGAAAGGTCTGGTTGTTAATATACCAGAGACACAGAGCATATTAGTTTACACACACACACACACACACACACACACGCGCATGCGCGCACACACACGCAAGCACTCTGCCCCCCCAGTGTATCTTCTGCACATGCCCGTACCCCCCCTCTGTCTCTCTACACCAGATACTTAGATCTTTCTCACACACACAAGCATACACAGATTTTATTGCTCTAAAGGTCTGCTTTTACCATATATGGTCTATATTAGGCACAAAATATAGTTGCTGTAATGCATCCCCCCCCCACACGCCTTCCTCCCCACTCCCTGTGTGTCTGCACCCCCGGGGCGCGCTCTCACGCTCCCTCCGTACACGTCTGTATAGCTATACGTTTAATAACGCTATTTCACATAGCGTATTTGTCAGGATTTACTGCTTAATATAGCTTTTTAACACACGTAAAAATAGATTTTATTGTTATAAAGGTCTTTTACAATAAATGCTGTGTGTATTAAGCACAAGATTTGTCCTGACACCCATCATACGCCCCCCGCTGTGCGCACAGGTGTGTTCACACGGCCTGAGCTCTGGGCCTGTATATACAGACGGAAAGTCAACCCTATTGCCATACAGCATATCTAGCAGCATTTAATAATTTAGTTTTATATTTATGTGCCTGTAATTGTATGTTTTATTGCTATAAAGGTCTGTTTTTAATACACAGTTTACATTGTGCTCGAAGTACAGCAGTTAGCACACACACGCGCCCCCACACGCCCGCAGTATCTCACCATCCCGACAGCAATTTATTAATGATATTTTCATCTAGCATAAGTAATAGCATTTACAGAAGATTTTTTTTTATTTTATTTTTCTAGAAAGATGCATACATAAAAGTTAGTGATTGATATATAAAATCTGGATTTAAATATATAGAATGGTTTGGGGTAAGAAGGGACCCTTAAGATCATCCAGCTCCAGCCCCCCCGCCATGGGCAGGGACACCTCCACGAGACCAGGTTGCTCACAAAATATATGTTTTAATAACACAGAAACACTTTCTATCAGTCGCTCTAACCCCCCCCCAGCCTCTGTGTCTCTGTGTGTGTGTGTGTGTCTGTGTCTCTGTGTGTGTGTGTGTCTGTGTGTCTGTGTCATGAGAAATATATTTTAAAAATTTATATATTTTTATGTTCTTACCTACACATACATAAAAAAGTTTTAAAAGTGTATTTCATATAGCGTATTTAGCAGATTATTTTTTTTTAAAAAAGTTAGTTTTATACTTTTCTATTTACTTAAAAATATGTAAATATTTTATTAATAGAAAGGTCAGGGGTTTAATGTATGTTATACAAGACACAAAGTATATTCATTCTAACACACACTCGCTCTCCCCCACCCCTGCCTCTGGGTGCGTCCACGTGTGGTACCTCGGTACCCACGCAGCTAGATATAAATTTAATAATTATACTTTCACATAGCATATTTAACAGCATTTACTTAATTCATATGGCTTTATACATTTTTATAAACACATTTTATTGATAAAAAGGTCTGGGTTCATGAGAGATAAAAATATATTACATAGGATGCACAAAATGGATTTGCTGGAATACACACACGCGCGCTTGTTCGCCTGCCCCGGCACTGTGTGTGTGTGTGTGTGTGTGTGTGTGTGTGTGCGCGCACACGTGCCTATTTACTCACTACTTATAGCTTTGTAATACCTAAAAATAGAGTCTATTACTATAAAGGTGTGGTTTTTACCACATGCTCTATATTATGCACAAAATAGATTTGTCATGGTACACACAGGCGTGCGCGCGCTCGCTTTCACGTGTGTGTGCACGTGTGCGTCTGCGCTTGGGTGTCTGTGGCGCATTAGCGCTGTGTACTGACGTATCTATGTACAGGCATACGCACAGGCATAAATGCCATTATATTTTCATACAGCAAATTTAATATAAAATTATAGTATATAAACATATAAATATATATTTATTTAATTATATAATTAAATAATTTTATAACAGAATACATATTATATAAACTATATACTATAAATTTAATAATTTAATAAAACAAATTTAATAAAACCGGTATAATTTAATAATCTGGGTTTATATTTATATGTCTTTAATTACATATTTTATTGCTATAAGGTCGTGCTTAATATACATTATGCACAAAGTGTATTTGTTACAATACACGCGCACAGGGCCTGTGTGTGCGTGCACGTGCAGCTCCAGCAATAAATAGCTATGAACGTTATAATTACGTTTTCAGAAAGCATATTTAGCAGTATATGTTTAATAAATTGACTTTACATTTCTATTTATAAAATAGATTTTAGTGGAATATAGAGGCGTGCTTAGAGGAAAATAATTTTACAGCTTTCCCTGGGCCGTGCACCTTCCTCTGCACCACCTGCCCCCGCCCCGGGGACCAAACGCCGGTGGGTTCCAGGTGCCGCGGCAGAACCCGCTTGCGGTGACGCCCCACACACGCGTGTTGTGGCTGTGGCCCTCGCTGAAGGGTAGATTGAGCAGCTTTTTGTTATCATACTTTACATCATGTATATAACAGATAACACACGCCTTTGGAGATGGTTGTGTTTTTTCTATACAGTAGTAGATATGACAGAAGATTTTCACATACGATTAGATAGTCATTAGCATACAGATGCAAAATATAAATTTTAAGAATTATCATTAATATAGCATATTTAGCAGCATTTTAATGTAATACATAAGTCTATAAAATGATCCATTTTAGTTATACAATGTTGATTATGGTGATAGACAAAACTTTTCAATATATGTGTATATAGACATATGTAAAACTATGCATATAGATATACATTTAGAGCTATATATGTGTACCTATAAGCATAGTTTTATGTATATACACACCCCCTATATATACGAGAGAGAGAGAGAGAGAGAGAGAGAGTGTGTGTGTGTGTGTGTGTGTGTGTGTGTGTATACACAGAGGACGGGTAAAGCAAACTTGATGCAGGACATGGGGGGGATGGAATAGGTGTGTGTGTCCCAGATGGCACCTCCGCTGGCTGTGGTGGCCTCCAAGGCGCGTGTGGGGTCACATCCAGGTGCTAGAGGCCGACGGGTAGTTTTTGCTTTTCCATGGCAGCTGCCCGGCTGTCGTTGGTTCCTGTCCCCCCCTCAGAGGACTTTAGCCCCCGTGTGCGACCTCCCGCCAGCCCAGGGCCCCCGGCCGCTCTGGCCACCCCAGGGTGCGCGCTTGGGCTGGCGCCATCCCACAGCCCCGTCCCGCGTCCCCATCGCAGGGACGACTCGGGGCAGGTCGGGTCACCTCCCGGCAAACGTTAAATAAAGGCCATTAAACAGGCAGAACCCTCTCCCCCAGCCATTAGCACACACGGACAGCAGCTCCCACCAGTGACAGACGCCGACGGCCCGTGGGGCCACCACGGCCCCTCTGCTCAGCAGCCCCCACCCCAGGGCCACAAGCCCCAACCCCTGCGGAGCCGCGTTGCCCAAACACCCCGGGTTCCAGCCCAAACTGGGCCCGAGCCGGGGGACGCCTGCGCCCACCACGGCCCAGAACCAGCTCAATCAAAGCAGCTTTTAATTGAGTTTTTAATCTGCCGGTGCCTGGTGCCCTCTGGAGGCCTGTGGGGCCCAGCCGCCCTGAGGAGGCACTGATGGAACCCCCCGGACTCTGCTCCCACCCTCCGTCCCACACCCCAGGCACTGAGATTCCCCATCCCACCCACGCCAGGCAGGATAAAGACATAAAATACGGCATCACATTTATAAAATTGCCTCCAGAAACAGCCCACATGACATCACTCAGGCAAGGCACAGCAGGGCTGCAAGTCTCGGCACGGGGTAACGAGTCCTGCTCTGCCTAACGAGCAGCAGAGCGGGGAGATGCATTTTATCCCAAGTTCCAGACGGAGCTGGGGCCGGACGCCTGCTTTGGGACGCTGAATTTAAGCTCAGTTTGCTGGAGCTCCTCTTCCAGCACGGAGCCGCTCAGGCGCTGCCCCACAACAGCCACAGGGGCCCGGGCACAATGCCCACGGCCAGCTCCTCCTGCTCGTCCTCCTCCCCAAACCCAGGAGGTATGAACCAAACACATCCTTACAAGGGGCAAAGAACATGTTCTGGATTAGTGGCATCAACAACGGGATGTCATTTATGATGTTGCTGTCCCTGCACGATGGCAGGGACACGATGTCAGCCTTGGAGACCCGGGCTCCGACACAGCCAAGGCTCTGGATCACTTCTGGTACCTCCAGGAGAAGTCCTGAAGGCAGGGACCGGCGCACAGGGGCGGTGACCGCCCAGCTCTGCCCACCATAAGCCTGTCCCTGAGGTGTCCCCGTGGCTGGGCACAGCCCTGGCTGGTGGGGGCCGGGTCTGCCGACGGGGGCACCCTGCAGCTCATCCCACACTGGAGCATCCACAGTGCCCAGTTCTCTTTCTCTTATTTTTTACTCAAGCGCCAGTTTTCATGAAACCTGTCAACATTTAAGAAGCTTCGAAGCCCTTTAGACCCTCTATTACGTTTACCTGCTGCTTAAAAAAAAATTATTCAGGAGCTAAATAAACAGGCAGTCTTGCTGTCCCCAGCAAGTCAGGCCAGTAACAAAAAAAAAAAAAGAAAGAAAAAAAAGCCTTAAAGTGATACCTGAAAGTAATAGACAGGACTTGCCGTCATGCTTGAGTGTCACCGGTGTTTCTGCTGCACGATTGCACTGCATTTTTACACGTAATCGTCCCCTAATTGTTACTGCACACCACCACAGTGGGAGCTGCCCGTGGGTGCGCAGAGCTGGGCGTCCGCACGGGCACGGAGCACCCCATGGTACCATCATCACCCCGCGGTCCCGGCGTGTCCCACACTGTGTCCAGCTCCCCCAGCCAGTGCCGACACAAGGGGTCACGCAAGAGCCGTGCGTGGCTCCGAGCGCCGGGCTCGGCTCAAAACCACCATCATTTTTTATTCCTTCGTATCCAGCATCTCCTCCCTTGCGCGTTTCTCCCTCTGTGAGGCTGCAGCAGGGTAAGGGACCCCCCCCAGGCTCTCGGCTGGGGACTCGCCGGGCCCCACAGCGAGCAGCTGTAGGGTCAGAGACCAAAATGACACCAGGGGTCAGGGGACAAACACAGCATCACCCCATCAGCGCCACGGCTTCACCGCACACTCTCCCTGAGGGCAGCAGGGCTCCCCCGGAGCACCCCAGTGCGGGACATGGCGGGGCTGTAACCCCCCCGCCATGCTGACAGTGCCCGGCAGCAGGGGCAGCATCTGTCTGAGATGCTTCAGCTGCCATCTGGGAGTGTAAAACATGACTGGCCTTAAAAGGATGGTGCTCAATCAGTTTGCGTACTAGTAGACCCAACTTTAATTGAAAACATGAGAATTAGCCACACTTTTAGACAGCAACCAATAGCCGGGTTTCACCTGGGACTGATGAAACGAGGTAATTTCTTCTAACAAAGACTTTGGCCCAGTGACCTCGTTGCTCTCACCTGTATTTCAGTCGCTGTTTTACCTCTCCACCTTTGCAGCCTTCAGCCAGAAACGTCACCTCCGGGAAACGACACATTCACCTGCTCAGCGCGACGCTGTGTCCCTGGACCTGCACCGCGTGGCAGGTGAGCTGGTCGCCCAGTACCGGGGCTGTGAGGTCCCGGTGGCCCTGGAGGAAGCGAGATGGATGTCTCACGGTGGCGTCGGCAGGAGAGGCGACCATGCCCACGCAGGGAAGGGGCCTGTTGCCCTGCCCCCATTTCGCAGCCCCTCAGGCCCTCCCCTGGCCCTTGCCCTGCCCAGGGGACGGGGCTGGAAGCATCAGCATCCGGCGTTGCAAAATGGGATTGCGAAGGCAAATGTCCCCCGAGGCAGCGCCGCCGCAATGGCCCAGAGGCTGCAGCCACCCCAGCTGCAAATGACCGGCTTTGCCAGGCACGGAGCGGAGGACGCTGCTGGGTTTAGCTAGGAAAAGTTGGACCCAGCACCCCGCGGGTCAGCCCGGGCTCCCCGCCAGGGCCCTGCTCGTTTCCTGCACCCCACCACGTGTGTCTGTGGCGAAGGGTCAGATCCGCTCCCCCCAGCACAGTAGTGATGGACAAAGCCCTCCCTGTCCCCCCAGGCTCACCTCTGTGCTGGCCCGTGTCCCCCTGTGCCCACCACGGTCACACACCCCACCCTGGCACCAGGGCAAGGGGCTCAGCCCCGCTCGTGCCAACCGGGGACCCACCGTGGTTCCAGCGGGAAGTTATTTGCTGCCTGGCAACCAACTTCTGGCTGGACAGAAGTGTGTGTCTGGTGGGACCCCCAGCACCACCCCCCACGGGGATGCCGGGCATTGGCCTGGAGTCGCTGCTGGGAGCTTCGCTGGAGGCTGCCGGTGTTCGGTCCCAGCTGGTGTCCCCCCCGACGGTCACCACGGCCAGAAGCCATGTTGCATCTCTGCCGTGCCCGACGCTTTCACACTCCCCTGGTTGCACAAAAGCCAAATCAGTGACATTTGCAGCCCCCTCCCCAGGCAGTGTCGCTCCTTTTCCCATTCCTGCCCAGTCCCTCAGGGACTTTCCTCCTTCCAAGTTGATGCCGTGCCCCAGGAGCAGATGATTTTTCCCCTCTTGGGTCTCCACCGGTTTCGGGTGGTTTCCTGCCCCAGGCTTGCTGTCCCTCTCTCCTCAAACACAGAATTACAGCTCCTGCTGCTCCCTCTCCCTCCTTTTGCACTGTCACTAATTTCTCATGTCCCTGTGTCACATTATCAGCCAGGAAAATTGTGTCTGAAGTTGTTCTGGAGCGCCCCGCTGGCTCTGTGAAACGAGGTGGCCTTGAAGAAAGATTGAAGGGCTTGAGCTTGTTTAAACCTAGGGGAGAGCAAAGCAAGGCAAGTGACAGCCTCCAGCTACAGAAAAGCTGCCTGTAGGGGCTCTGCTCCGAGCCCACCGCAGACAGGACCAGGAGTAACGGGCTGAAATGACAGCAAAGGAAATACTGCTTGGACAGCAGAACGACTCTGAGAGGGCAGAGGGTGAAATACTGAAATAAACTGCCTGGGAGGATTGTGAAATCCCCTTTGTTAGAGGCTTTTTAGAACAGGTTGGACGAGCACGTCAGGAATGACAGGCAGAGTTGTCCTGCCTGCAGGCAGAGGATGGGCTAAAAATATCGCAGAGTCCCTTCAAGCTTTATTTTCAGTGATTTAGCAGAAGGCTGATCAAGCTGCTCAGCACCACCGTCAGCTTCAAGACAAACGCCAGTTTCATTCAGTCAAAGATGTCAATATATGAAGACACGTATTTAAAAAAATAAATAAAAATCCATATTCCCTTCCTAAACTAATCCTTAAATTCCCAAGTGCATGGCTTTTAATCTGAGAAGGTGGTTGAGTTCCCACAGCAATGATGGTCAAGCCTTTAGCATTTACGATGCCACGAAACCATTGCTGTGTGAAGCCGAACCGTTTGTACTGCGGGTTCCTGACGTTCAGTAGGTGTTGTGGGCTGGCTTTTGGTGTTTCAACATCCTGAATAACTACAGCTCTCCATCCAAACATCCTGTGGTCTGGTCTCAATGTCCTGTCGGAGGCAAGGCTCGGTCACTGGCTGACCGTGTCACGGAAGCCACACACTGTGGCTGGTCACTGCCTGCACACCAAACCCCTGCGTCACTCCTGGAAGCAAACGCGACACTCCAGAAAGCAAGGCAACGTCTGCTGGAGCTAAAACCACGAATTCAGAAGGTCCCTACTAACAGCTTTTCACCTGTGTGCCGATCTATGGGAGACTTTCACAGGCACCTAAAGGATTTGGGCGTCAAATCCATGGCCAGCAGGGCTCATGCTGCTAAGCAACAGAGACATGTGAATATATCCTTGGGAGAGCACGCTCGCCTCATTAGAGTCCGTGATGTAACTTCTGTTATAAAACTGGTGCCGGCTTCACTGCTGGCCTTTTGCAAGAGGATTTTGGTTCCCAGGCTTATCCTCGTAACAAGTGCCCTGGTTCTGCAACACGAAGAGCCGTTGCCGCCCTTCCCGCTCGCAGCCAGGCTCACCACCGCCGGGAGGAGGATGCCTGGTGCAGAGACAAGCAAGCAGACACCCAGTTCAGTAACAAAGCGTCAGCCTGCTACAAAATACTACCCAAACTGGAATTTGAGAAGTCATTTTTAAAGCAAGCACTGCTCTCCCTGGGGGCTGGACCTGTAAGAATGAGCTACGACCTTAGTTCAGCCTGTAGAATGCACAGATACTCGGAGGGTGCTTCACCTCAAACCTCTTTGTGCCGAATCTTCAAGACTGGCTGCAAAACACCTCCAAACCCCAACACCAAGCGGCCTGGGGGGGGTTTAGCCCCTGGCACAGTCCTACGGCTACACTGCTGCCTGTACCACAGCTGGGCAGCACCAGTCCTCCCAGCACTGCTCCAACACATATTAAAAGCACCTGAACACTTCCAAAGAGCCACCAGCCACATTTCAGGTGTCTTACGAACGCTCCCTTCCCAGCCTATGACAGTGCTTACTGAATTCATTCCGACAAACGATGAACAAAACACTTTCAAACAGCAGGACGACAGCGAGCAGCCTCAAGCCGTTGAGGAACGCCGGGGCCATGCCACAAGCCAAGGACTCTGCTCAGTGTCACGGGGAGGGCACAAGGGCTGATGGTGCCCACACCGCCTTGCTATCCTGGTCGCTCTTTTGTTAACTATTTTTAGCTTTAATCTTATGATACCTATTGATGGCGAATGCAATTAGCGAGCAGAGACTAACATCCTGCATTCTTTTAAAAATAGTAAAGCACAGAGGAAAGATTTAGTCAAGCACGATGTGAACATGACAGCCTTAGCCTCCCGAGAAATCACATGGCTACATGCACCAGGCCTAAATAAAGAAGCATTTAGGTGACTCAAAGAGGTTTCCAAACAAGCGTCAGGGTCCTCGGAGTGAGGGACATTTAAGCAAAAGCTTTAGCAGAAAAACCTCTATGAAAAACTTTAGAATCTTCTCCTCACTTGCTCATTCCAGCCCCCGACACACACACGTTTCACCAAGCAGCAGCACTAGAAGTGCTGTGACACCCGTGCGATTGACACAGCTCGGGTACCAGCATGTACGAGCTCAGTCACCAGCTGGGCCATCACGTTAGAAACCACAGGACAAATCCCGTCCTCCGGCAGCGCTGACCCCGAGCCTCGCAGCTCCGTGCTGCCAGCACGGAACAACCGCAACGCTCCGGCCCCACGCGGGCTTGGCCCTTCAAACCAGGCAAAAACCAATTAATTAGAACAAAATGGTGTAAAAACACATTAAATGGAATCATCCTGTCTGTCTGCTAACACTGATCTGGAGTTCAGGTAACTTTTTAAAATTTTGGAAAACTGTGATAACCAACTGTTCCGAAGAGTCTTTGACACATCCCACTTTTACACCATAATTCAACAGATACAGCCAAGGTTACAAAAACCTTGTTCAGACACTCAAGCCCCCTTTGAAAGGACTTCATCACTTACCTAGAACTGGAAGGCAGTAATGCAATTTCTAACGATAATCACAAGTAATTAAGAGGGATGTTGGGAAGACAGAATTGGAAAAGCCGCCTGCTTTTGTGACTGCTTTTGTTAACAGAAAGCAAGCTGAATGCTTTCTTTGTGCATTTCTTCCTGCTGTTGAATGAAAAAACAATACCATACAAAGAAGTGCACTCTAGAATAAATCCTTAAATGAATCCCTTCAGATAACTGAAAAATATGACCCAAAGTGATGAGTAGCCAGTATCCAAACCTCCTGTTGCACCCTAGACAT
The DNA here is from genome assembly GCF_964199755.1 of Larus michahellis. Classification (NCBI taxonomy): domain Eukaryota; kingdom Metazoa; phylum Chordata; class Aves; order Charadriiformes; family Laridae; genus Larus; species Larus michahellis. Next base: position 9,397,437 of record NC_133909.1, read on the forward strand.
CCTCGGGAAAGGCCCCTCTGCAAAACTAAACGCATGTTATCGCTGCTTCGTTTAGACCCGGTGCGCTTGTTGTACTTCTAAAACCTCGAGGCATAGAAAATACAGAAGTGCTTTTAAAACCCATTTGCTTCAGGAAGACAAAGAAATCCCATCTCTGCTACCGCGGCAACCGTTACTGGAAAAAGCACTATTGTTACTGCCGGGAGGAATCAGCCCGGAGAGCTGCAATTAGGCAGAAGGATAAAAAAAAAAAGGCTAATTGAAATATTTGTCTTCTAGACAGAAATGCATTTTTAGTTCAGCTTGTCTATATGTAATGCAATGATACTCCTATAAGGATGGGAGCAAAATTATGTATTTTAGTGTTATATAATTGAAGACAAAACCCCGACACAGTACATAATGGTATAAGAAAACTGATCCAAAACAGCAAAGGGGAAAGTAGCAAGTTCCCAATATGGACCAAAATTTACACATAAACATACCAAAAACTGAATAATTTGGATTGCAATCCTTCCTATTTTCCCTTAAAGACTTGACAGCGCAAGCGCGAGAGTCATTCGGTTCAAGTCTGGATCTCTCGAGTCAAGGGTGGCAACAGCGTCAGTGCCTCACTTCCCTGCATAAGTGCTGGAGGGAGAAAAACCCAACCACCAAGAATACGACAGTTTCCAAATTGCACAAAATGTTTATTGTTAGTCTAGTACATTCAATATCATATTGACTAGAATACAGTAATTCAAAATATTTTTGGCGAATTGAAATTTTTTAAAAACCATTTCAAACACTCCAAAAAGCAATGCCATGAAAAATTAACTTAAAATTAAAACAAACATATTCAAGCAAGAGTTCCGCTTCTGACTACAGAAAATTTTTACATGTATTTTAGTGGTTTTAACAGTACTGCATTTAAACAAAATATATGAACTCACAAAAAGTGGAAAATAGTAAAATAGACACAATGTTAAAAAACCGAGGCATCCAGATGTGTGAGACTGTTGTACTAGGAATTACCTGCCCAGTTGTTCCACTCCTCCGGGGCAGTGAACTACTCTGCTGTAGTGGTGCCGCTTCTCCAACCACCCGCTAACACCCTACAGCAATTCTTCTTCAATGCCTTGAATTGAAAGTTTGTCCCTCTTGTAAATTCCGTATACAAATGTATGTAATTCTAAAATATGCAACCCACTGGCAAATCTAGGTGCGATATTAAACGGTACCTTGAAAAACTTCCCTATCCTGCTACTTATTGTCTGCAGACAGGCAATATCCAGAACAAAATCTGAAAAAGGCAACACGTTTTGGTTTTCTTTTTAAATACTGACATGAAAAACTGAGTAAATTAGAAAAAGGATAAAGTCAATCTTAATATAAGACATTCATTATATAGTGGGACAGGATGCAATTATTGGGCAAACAGTATTACAATGACTCTTCTACATCTGGTCATTTAATGCACGTGTTCTACAATCATGACTTGCAACCACACTGGGTTTTCCTGTACAGAAAGACAGCAACACAATTAAAGACCAGTTTTACTCTGTGTTAATTCCCAGAAGGACAAGTGACACCAGCTCAAGTTCTGCAAGCACTCCTCCCCGAAAGGCTGCGCTTGTGAAGAACCACAACCATGAATTCAAAGTGGTCAGCAATTGCTCTGCGCCCACAGCTCTGACCAGGGTCTCCCAGCAGAATGACCCCAATGAGAGCTGGTGGGAACAGGTTCTGTTGACGAATTTAAATCCCTTTGAAAATCCAAGCTTTAATATTACAGCACCGATATGTGTGTACACATTTTGGAGAAATGACCGACTCTCTGGTTTGGACAGGGGGATATTAGCTGTCCACCTTCCTTACCACCGCCAGCCCTTGGTAAGCCAGCTTTCACCCAAACCGCTGCCTGCCTGCGCAGCACGGAGTAGAATTGGGAATCTTAAGGAGAAAAATCACATCGACTATTTCTTTTAAAGCACTTCATTTCCATCACGGATAAAGCCAAATTAAGGTGCTGTTTAAGTGGTAGTTTATATGCGCAGAATACTATCATGTTAAAACTCAGCAGAATCACATTTCGATCTTAGTTTGTAGAAGTGGTTATTACAATTACACCTGTAATAGAACCTTTGGAAGAGGTACAATGTTTGCTTATCAGTACAGTATGTGGAATGTAACCATTTCTTGCAAGACTTTGCAACATGAGTAACTGCATAGATGACAGTTGTGTGTTTTCAGTTCAACAAATGTACTTTTAAAGTTTACAAAAAACACAAAAAGTTTCTATAAAAGTCACATTATACCAAGATAATGGGTGGTAAAAGTAGACTATTTGTCTGTGATTCATGTTTACTAAGTGACTAGCGGAAAGGTGGTAGAAACCAATTTCAAATCAAGAGTTACATTTTCGCTATTGCACTGACTTCACCATTTGAATCACTAATTTAGAAAAATTCACGTAGTTAAAAATTGTAAAATTAAACTAGAATACAAAATTTATTTGTAAACATCAGGTAGCCAGTTCTACTAACATGGAATGGACTCTTGGTACTGCAGTACAGTATCTTGGTTACTTACAGCACTTGCCAGATGACGGGCAATTCAGGACACAGACATCAGTTCACAGTAATTGTGTTCAGAGAACTACCAAAGTCAGTGCAGTTTTTCTGTGCAATTTTCCAATTTCCCCGAATTCCTTAAGTCAAATAATACTGTTACAGAGGCCAAGCGCAGATTATTTTTTTTTTATATATCTATCACAAGTGACGAATTATGTCTGCAGGACTTCTGTAAAGGTACTTCCAAATGGCGTAGTAATGAACAGCAGCTGCTGTGGCCACAAATATGTGCCAGATGGCATGGGCAAAGGGAATGACTCCATCGCTCTTGAAGAACACCACACCCAGGCAATATATCAAGCCTCCCCAGGCAACCTCCTGAAGTCCATCGGTGTTGCTCTGTTGATTAACAAGGAAAGGTCAGAGGTAGGGTGCAAAGGAGAAGCAGGGTATTTTATGTACAAAATACAAAGTGCTTTCTCCCCAAGAAAAGAAAGCTGGCTGTCAACTCAGAACATCCGGGATGTGACAGTAGACAAGTGAGAAAACCAGTATATTCGTATTACACTTTGTGAAATACATAATATATTTATATAATATGTCTCAATAGCACTATAAAAGTAACAGTGGGGTAGCTCAAGAATTAAGACAACTGTGATGTTTTGCTTCATGCTCATGAGCAGAGCGGACAAACATGGAGAAAAAGAAAACCACATTACTGCACCTAAGTGTGAGTTTAATGCAACTGCGACTAGCTGGATGATGCGTCCAGCAAGGTTTTGGTATAGCACAGCGTTCATGTGGAACAGTTAAGTACTGTAACTGACAATACCTTGTAGACGTGTCAGATTTACATTAGCACCAGAGAAGGTTATTCAAAGTTATTTATTTGTAGTTACACATTTTAAATAATAGGACAAGATGGAGTAGGATGCTTTACAGAGGCACTAGGAAACCTTTAAAAAAAAAACCAAACAAAAAACAAACCAGCAACTGCTAATTGCTGAGAGATCAAGCATCCCAGAGACAGTGCATCCATCAGTTTGATACAGTTCAACTACTACTCAATTTTTCCCCTGCTTCACTGATAAAAAGAAGCCCCTAGTAAGAGGCAAAATCTTCAAGCTTTGTTACCCATAAGTAATTTTCAAAGGGACAAGAATCAATTTACTTCCCCCATCTTGGTCCAACCACAGAATCAGTTGATTAGGTTTTCCAGAAAGCTCTTACATACACCAAGAAAAAAGGACATGTTATCAGAAGTCCATTCCACCTTCTTAAATAAAAGCTTCTTTCCCAATTTGTAAGTGGTAAGTGGGCATTAAGTAAGTTTATAAATAGTAAAATCTAGAAACATTCCTTGACAGGTTAAGGTACTTCACATCTTTATCATCACGTTTACTAAAATGGAAGTAATTGAATTGTTAGATCCAATATCCTTTCAGAAGTGAGGGTCTTCAGAAGTGAAGTTTGGAACCTAACTTCTTTTTTATCTAGACCCTGCGGCCCAGATTCAACAAAACAAGGTAGAATGTCATTGAATGCAAACTATAAACCCAAAATGTAACTGACTATATGTGGTTCTTCTACAGGGAACAGTTACAATTATGGTGGACTAAACTGAACATCTTTTGAGAAGAAAGAACTGCACTGGAACTTAAGCTAGTTATAAAAGGAAAGTTTGTGTGCTTGTAATGTTAATAGTCACATTCCTTACCATGGATGTCACTACCAGAGCAGGAGAAAATCCCATCGCTAAGTAGAAAAAGAGTTCAACGATCTTATACCTAAAAAGGAATGATTTTAGTCTTTTAAGGAGGTGTACAAGAGGATGAACATTTCCTTCAACAGTAAAGAAAATATTTTAAGTTTTATGTTAGCATGGGTCCATTAAACTATTCACAAAGCTTTCCATGCAGATAGATAACCAGTGTTTTATGACAAAAATAAAGCTAGTATTTATCTCTGCATTGCACAATTGCAGGCAATACCTTCTCCTCTCTGCCTAGATACATTCATTTGCATTAAGTACTAGTGAGAATAAAACATTGAGACAACTTATATTTTCTTATTTGACAAGAACCTCAGTAGCTCATCTCCAAAACAAAAAAAGTTGGATCTTGCTCCCTGAGGATAAGTAATGAAAGCAGGCTCAAGAATCCAAATCTGAAACTCAAGGACTCACATCTCAAAACAGAAACAAAAAGGTAGCAGGAGTCAATATGCATCACTATTATATAAATAATATAATGTTGCAGGATAATCTATACACATTGCTGCAGAAATTCGGGGTGTAAAAAAAGCTATCATTTCAACTGGTTTCTTACTTTACGACCTTACCTTACCTCTCTCACGCCTGCTTTAAAGTTTTAAGAGTGGATACTTCCCTCCCACCCCTTTAAGAGGGGGCAATAATATAGCCTAAAGACATGTTATGATAAGGTGAATACGATTATCTTCTGACAAGATGTAAGTTTGCATCATTCTCATTACATATTTCCACTGTTTCAAAGCTCTTATTTCAATGGGTGAAAGGCTGGATAGGAACACTCAGAGAGCAAGAAAGCCCCCACCTTTTAATTTAATTTAGTTAATTTAAATTAAATTAAACGAATTAAAGCTAAACGCAAATAATAATTCTTACTTTTCATGGTAGAGAAATACATAAATGGTTCCTCCAGCAGCCATCAGCCAGATAAACCAACGCATGTGAGACGCTAGAGGTCCAAGCTCTCGTAGATTTAACCTGGAAGTACAAAGATTTCAGGAGACAAAAGTGATGAATGAATGGACCATGCTGACACAAGAATAGTGGGGCGTGATAAAAACAAATAAATATTCACAGCTATAACTTAAGACATGAAGGGGGAGAAGACACTTAGACATTCTATACGTAGAGAGGCAGAAGGTGTGTTTGCATCGATGCGAGGGAAGCATGAACTGGGACACGTGAAATATAAATTAATTACTTTCTGCTGTTTTCTAATATTACTTTATGTTCAGCAAATCCCAGGAGATTACATTATGTTGCATTTCACAATGCAGAATGTGGTCACTTGCATTAAGAAGATACCTACAAATTTTGGAATGCCGCAATGATAAACTGTTTACATTGGAAAAAGCTTTAATACTACAGCTGCACTTGAGATTTCTTACCATGGTGCATATGATGCTGCAATAAAGACATAGATCATCATTCTGTCACACATGTGAAAGCAATGCTCCATTGTCCTAGTAAGAGAGAGAACAAGTCATCAAGGCAGATTTTGGAAAGATTTTTCTATCATCTCAGTTTCCTGACACACTTCGGAGAAAACACCATCAGCTCCATAACCTCTTAAAACCATCTGGAAGACTGTCCAGCTGGCTTCAACTTCAGGAGGTCATAAGCAAGACACATAGGAGAGGATCGTCACATCAACTCTGCTAATCCAGAAACTGTTGCTGTTCAGTGACTACTGGTTAAATCCAATTTATGGCCAAGACTTATAACAGAAGTCACAATGGGACCAAAAAAAAAAACCAAACACAAAAAGAAAATCACTTGTTAGCTTTGCTATTGCTGCCTTGCTCCCAAGAAGGCTTTCTGATACTTAGCTGTATATTTTATTATAATTCCCTTGGCAAAATCTGCGTTCTTCAAAGTGTTTGAGCATGCCACAGTCCCAAACAGCATTCTCATTTCTGCAATGGGATTATATCCGCCATGAACTCGAATTATGTTTTTCTCATGCAATTTGTGGATTAAGACCCACTACAGCCTAGAAAAACACATATTTTCTGCATGAAAAAGCATTAAAGTTTGTTTGTATATGAGCTTGGCTCACTATTTCTTCCAACAGAATCAAGGCTGGGTTTTTTTTTCCATGATTCAGTAAAAGGTACCACTGCAGCCTTCTGTAAAATCATGGTTTTGACTGAGAAACACAATGGAAAAACAGTGCAGAATGTGAAAATAAAACATCTTATATATCTTACAGTGATACCTTAAGTGGCTCTTTTTCCAAGAAACAATATGAAATACTGTGGAGACAATGAAGAGCGCGCAGAGCCCCATGCCATACATCCATGCTGTTATCTTTTCCCATCGATCATCAGAAAGCCGGTGGAGAAGGGCACTACCCACAATTGCAGGAACGATGAGGAACTAAGAAAACGAAAGGCCATTGTTAAGTCTTTACTCACTACCACCCACAGCACAGCAACAGCCGGGCAGATAACACTGCAACACACCACATGAGACCATGTGTACCACATTTGATGGCATGTTCCTGACAGGGGAGAGTTGTTCATTTAGTTGTATGTTGACACACAACCGTCAAGACTTCCACAATGTCTCAGACATCTGGGTTATACCTGTTTGTGATAAATTTCTCCTCACAGGAGAGACCAAAAAAAACTTAAATCCCAAATGAAAAAATAAGGCATTGGGAAGTATGCAGTTAAGTAGAAGATAAGAGAATTAAGGAAAGGCTTTGCAGAACTTGAGTTTTAGATATCATAAATAAATTAGCTACAAACTTGTTTTATGAATACATTCTTAATGCATAAAGATGATGTTCTTTTAATGCAGCGTATCCAAGTCTGTTTTCCTTACCACCTCCCTCTCAAGCAGCTTTAATTCAGATCTTCCAAAACAACCCCTGTAAGATCATCGTGATGGAATTAGCATGCTCTTATGATATATCTAAGAAGTGGGCCGCAGGCTCCATATACATTTGAAACTCCACTCCTTTCCAGAATAAATTACACCATGTACCTTTGTCTCATTCAGAAAAAAAACAAAGAGGGGTGGTGGGGTGGGGGAGATCACGTCCAACAAGTATTTAAAGAAAAGAGCCTGCTGTCTCAGACACTTCTACCCATCTCCTTCCACTATGAAGGCGTATCTTTGTCAGTCTTCTAAGTTAAAAACTCCACGCAAATTCCCTTCCAGCCCCTAAGGCATGTCTTAAGATGTTAATTAGTTCACTTGAATTGTAAATAAGGTTAAATTCTTCTTAGTTTGATCCGAGTCTCCCATGCTAAACAATAAAGCTAGAAACAAGTAATGTTTAAACAAATCTGCCAACTCTGCTTTGCATTACAGGTTTGATAGCTTCGAGTGCAAAGTTCTGGTCTAGCCTGCACTGCCTCTGGCCTTTATCTACTCACGGACTAGAGGAAACTGAGGCTCTGATCATGGCTACAGATGAGACGATGCAGAGTATACCGAATGAATCTGAAAAGTACTTGGTTAATCCAGTGAGTTTAAAAAAAACAAAACAGTGGCTTTGTCTTCTGGCTTTTGAGGTACATCACTGTAGCTTCATTACTATTATATCTTCTACATTCAAGCCAAAAAGCTGTAGAGCCATGGAAATGAAAAGTATGGCATTTCTATATCCGCAGCAGTTAGACCAGAGGTGAAACGCTTTCCGCGTTTTGTGATAAGAATAGGGAAGCTGACCTCATGCACTTTAAGGCCAAAAATAGTCTGCCAGTCTGGCTTCTCATTTATCACAAACCATAAATTTCCATATACATATCCTGGACAGCCCCCAGATTCAAGAAAGGTTAAAGTGTTTCACTCCTCAGGAGACCAGTCACTCCTGTTTTCCACATACGGCAAAGAGTTTAAAGTGTGGCTGAAGCCCTTGAGACAGCAAGGAACTGATGAGATGCGGCGGTTGTTTCATTTAGATTTTGCAGAAGACAGGAAGATGCTAAGCTCCAGAAATAGTTTCTTAGCTGTGTTTCTTTAACAGCTCATCATTTCATCAGTTTCCTTCCCAATTTCTGGTGCAAATTTCAGTTTTGGCTATACTTGACAGAGAACTAAAAGGTTTCAGAGAGATTACGTGTTCATGACACTTGCAGGTACAAGTAACTAGGTAAAATAGCAAATGCCTACTAATTCCCTACTGGATGTGAGCTGCTCAGACCTGGAACTCTGACTGAACCGTTTTATAGGAAGACCTCTTTGGAAACCAGATTTAGCTATTACACACAACAACTTGCCTTTGTTACACAGATATCCCAGCTTTTTACTAGCCTACTAAAATAAATATTTCCCAAGTTAAGCTATGATGCGCAATGCTCAAATGGGCCAACACATATTTTGCTGCCAATCATTTTTTCCCCAGTAATTATTGTATATAAAGTTACAGGGTTAAAACAAATAAGAAATTCTCTTATCACCTCTTTCTTTGCACCTTCAGAACAAAGAATACAGCTACAAACGAGTACATGGATGAAGAGCTGAATTAACCTCTTTTCTGCCTTGTCCTGCCTCTGAAGAACGGGGGGCGGGGAACAGCACTATACTAACATGAGAAGGATTTATTGTTTTTTCTAAGTATTCTATTTGGAAACACTTTCCCTCTGTGCCTGATATGCATCATGGGAACAGTTAGACTAAACAAGAAATGTTTTATTACTCTTTTTCTGATCAAAAATAGATAGATTAAAGACAAAATCCAGAAATTATATCCTGCTGTTCCAGCCAACTGGATAAAAGTTCTTTAGAGATTAATGCCATACCAGATAACATATGACAGAATGGACTTCATTTCATCTAACATCCATCTTACAAAAGAAATATGACACTTTAGTCAACAAAAGACAGATTTTCACATGTTCATTTGAACAAAATCTCTAGCGCAAGAATTGCATTTTAATCTTCAGAATGGAGGAGCAATCAACTGGTCCTTTAAAAGATAGTCCTTTTTCACTACAAAAAAAGAGTAGTCAAAGAATCAGAACTAATAGGATGAGTGTGATTGTGCCATATCATTTTACAGCAATGCCATAGTATTTCTAAGCTGCCATAGTATTTCTAAGTATTTCAGAGTATTTCTAAGCTGCCAACATCCCTAGTAATAAACCTAGCTACAAGTCACAAAAAGCTTTGCTTATGCATCATGCATTGTTTGCATCACGAAGCACAACGCTTCCAAATGAATATTGTCAAACTCACCAGCTTAATGTACTATGAACAACACCAGGACTGTGATGCTCCAATTTACTAATTTTAGCACTTTCATTAATACTCGCTAAATCAGAAATGGGGCTGGTAGAGAGATTTACGGAACAAGAGAGCGGACAACAATTTCACTAGGTTTTCTAGAGAAAAGCCAGAACGAAATGAGAGCATGAAGTTACAAACCCCTTTGCAATATGGAGGAAGAGAAAGGATTAAAGTGTATTTATTTACAGCTATAGGCAGGAATCTTTAAGAAGAGACTTGGGCACAGCCCCAAGTGTGATATATTTTTGGAAACCAACTACCACAACCCCTACTGTCACAAGTAACAGCCACTGCAAAGAGCCTTAAGGCATGAAGAAGAGACTGAAACAGCAAGCTGCAAACCTGATCAGGCATACTTCAGGGAAATTACACTCCCTGGTTACTAACTTACTGCAAAGTATCTGGTATCTTCCATCTGTTTGGGGTTGCTTAGGATACTGGTAGGTTGGTCAGTATTTTATCTGTATTACTTCCCTATTTCTGTAGACAATCTCTCACATAGAGAAGTTTAAAAATCTGTTAAAAATTTTGCTTTTGTATATAACATTCATGCCGAATTAAGTTATTTTCTTTGCACACAAGGCTATGCAGGTCACATAGTTCAGCAATAATGACCTTTGATGCACAAGCCAGCGTAGCAAAGCATGGTGTTATTGTTGTGATCTCATGTGCCTTTCATTGAGAGGGAAATACTAACAGGATAAAGATGGTCCCTACACTTCCTCTTTGGAAGGGAAGAGAACGGAAAGATCAACAAAGCAGCCAAAATCACATGTGACACTTAGAGGGAACCATGAAGGACTGTGTCCATCCTGCCTGCTCCAGGAGTGTAGTTCTGAAGCCAATTACAGTAATTTTCTCTTCTCAAATAAGGAGACGAGCACCGTGGAGCGGGAAGCCTACTGGCAACTTGGGTTGTGCAATGCACGGAGAGCAGAGAAACCGCTAATATCAGTCAGGTAGAATGGAGACATTTTCATCATAAGAGCCCTTCTGAAATTTTGGTGACTCCTCCTTCCATGCTCAAATGGCCTGGTAAATGCTCCAAGCCTCATTTTTGAAATATTCTTTCTTCTTTTTTCCCTGCTCTGCATAACCAAAGACTGGAATAGAAAGACTATAACTTATTTTAAGAATAGTTGCTCCTTTTAAAGCAGTTGGAAGAAGCTTTTAGAACAGTATAGAGCAAGTTGTGCCTAAATTCTAAGGTTTTAATACAACAGAGCATATCTTTTGTCTGATAAACCTCAGGTACGCTAGAAAGTTTCATGGTGAAAAAGTCACCCCCCGCCTTAGATCTAACTTACCTTACAGCTCAAATTCTTATAACTCCTGTTTCTCTCATACACTGTTTCCTTCCTGTTCTTCTAAACACAGAAAGCAGTCTTTTCTGTCTCTGTACTCAACTGCTTAGCTGCCCTTCCTGTCTCCTAGTGTCTAGAGACAAGTCAGTGCTTCATTTAAAGCTAAAAAAAAAAAAAATCAAGACATTTTAAATAGCCTTACCAGTTGGAAATTGAAGATACCTTACTATGCTACACAAAGTTACCTTTTAAGAATTGTAACAAGAAGTTACGCATGGGATTCTGTATCCCCATTTATTGCTGGGTTTTTTGTTTTGTTTTTTAAAGCAGCTGCCTAAACTGACAACTGTGTATTTTTAAGTCAAAAACCAGACAGGATACCTACTGAGGAATACAGCTGGTAGAATACAAGCTGACTACTTTCTGAATTATGAATAAAGCTTTGGCAAAAAATAATATATGGAGAAACATTGCTAAACTGTGTTTTGTAGAAATGAGATCAATGTCTAACTGAAAACTCACACTGTCATCCAGCAGCAAAGACTGAACCACTTGGCAGTCTAACATTTAGTAAAACAATCTGTAAAACAGAGGAGAAGCAAGCATCCCTCCCAGCTCTTTCTGTATAATCCACTGTGCTTTCCCGGATTAGATTCCTATTTGAAGGCTTTGAATTTTGATTCAAAGTTGTTTATTGCATAAAATTTTATTTAAGGAGTAACAATCCCTCTTTTCTTCCAAAGGATACATTAACAGTGCATATCCCCAAGTTGCTAACAGTTCATAGTAGGTTTTAGCACATAGCTTGACTGTCCAGAAAGAAATTAAGACAGCTTCACCAGGAACAGCAGCATACCAGAAAACACTGATACAACGTCTTGGCTGTAACCTACTGCTAACAGGCAGGAGTAAGACATGCCTGTTTTTCAACTAGATGAAGGCTAGAATTGCTAAGGAGTACAGCAACTTCTGCCAGATATTTTGAAATCTAACTTTTTGGCCAGAGTAAACAAGATTTGTACAAGGATTATGAGATAAACTACATATTTGCGCTAACTAACAGAATGTTGCTTCATTCTCTAGACAAATAAGCATATATTTACATAATGCTGTACATGAGACCCTTGGCTTAAAAACACATGAGCTTCAGTTAGCTTTCCTATACGTAAAACAAGGTGATTTTGTTTTTACCAGCAACACAGAGCTGTATGTTGGTTATTTATAAAATATACACAAAGGCTCCTTAAGAACAGAGCTCCTTCTAGAGCTGAAGAGTCCCATGAACCACCTTGCGCATTCGTATCTGTAGCTCACTCAGACACTGGAGATAAGAGACTGAGGACAAGTCAAACATACTTCAGATGTTTGGAGTTAAACAAGGGATTGAGAAGGAGCACAAGCTGCTTTTATAAAAGGGCAAATGCTATCTTAAAAAGCAAACAAACACATTTTTAAGTCCTTTTCAAAGTGCCAGACAGCAAATTAAACTTCCCAATTACAAAAAAGAAAAAAAAAAAAGGACTGCTTTCCTTATTTTGTATATATTGTACATTCAAATCTAGTATGGGTCCTGACATTATGAAAACAAGGACAGACTAGGATTTTTAGTAAGGCTGTCAGCATTATTAGTGCCTCTTTCAAAATAGGAAATTTTTTTAAGAATCAATTAATAGATATTAAGTATCAGAACTAAGCCACTCCAGCTCTTCCAGCTAATATCCACGTGATAGTCTTAAGAAGCCTTCCACTTCTAACATGAATAAATCTTTCTTATACTTGCAGTACACAATTTGCACAATACTATGTCAGCACAACACTGGGAAATCTGCCTTGCAAGACTAACTAGTACAGGCTTATATTCACTTTACCGTAGCCATCCTTTGTCTGAGACAGAAGAAAAACATCTAGTTAAAGACATGTAACTTACTTTGGTGAAAAGGAATCTTATGAAGCATCTGGAGCTCCTAGAGATTCAGAACAAGGACTAGTGATTACCAGCCATCTAATTAACATTACGTTTTCTGGACTGTTATAGCTGAAGCTTATATAACAAAACCAAAGAGGTTGTAAATACAAATATACTCGGGCAAAGGTAAGCATTCAGCTATCCAAACCCACAAAAATTTACCAAAACATCTGGTTTAAAAAAAAAAAAAAAAAAAAGTGTACTTACTGCATGTGTGTAACAGTTAGCAGCATGTTCATAGCAAGTGGGTTTGTAGCGGCTGTTTGCTGGAGCTGGGTGGTTCATGAACCTGTTGAAAAATTAAGAGGTATTTTTAGGAAAGTTAATAAACCATTGCTTTAGAGTGTCACAAAGGAATATCTCCAAGCTAGTAATGTTAAAAATTTTAAGTACAGACATGTTAAAAGTAACTTATTTGAATTGTAAGTTCTCTTAAAAGAAACATCTGGTAAATAAATTTCTGTGACTGCATGTCACAGCGGATGGTTACCGCTGTGGTAACAAGCGGTATCTTGGTTATCAAGACTTTGCATACGGAAGTCAGACCCCTCTTTTCCAACAGCTTAGTCAGATGCAGAATGACCTATTTCCTATTTAAATTATGTAATATGGACTCAAATTACTCTTGAAATATGGACTTCATTATAGCTGCCAAGGGTTACTCTTCTTCTAAGAAATTCTTGAAGCCACTATTCTAGTTCTGTAACACCTCAGAACAAAACAACTTGAACACTGACTTTTCAATTCCTACAGCAAGCAATATTTCTGTTTGGAGCATTGGATGGCTCGATTTTTCTTTGAGGCTAATCCTATCTTCTGTCTGTAACTAAGATCCAAGCTGCTCAGGGATGAAGGGAGACTCTAATGGTTAGGTCTGAAGAGGAAAAATGTTAAGAGGCTTACCATAGACGTTCCACCTTTTTCTCTAACAATTTTCAAACGTTACCTAACAAACAATCAATCACACCGAAAGCAGTCTGTGCAAGCCAAATGACACATGATGAAACTTGAGAAAGTTTTGGAAGAACTTGCCAAGACAAACATTGCATTTAACTGTTTCAAAAAAACCCCACACACTCAAGTTGTTTCTGTGTAACTACATAATTTAAATTGGTGTATGAAAGCCCCTAAGAGACAGCACACATCTATATGCAACCAGTTAAATCAAAGTTATGCGCTACTCCAGCTACAGTACCATGCATGTTATCCCAGCACAGCCTACTATCACACAAAAGTGATTCTCTTTCACTAATAAATTCCAGTTTACTCCAGACTATTATAAAACTATGCATTGACAATTAGTCAGGTATCCAACAAGCCAGGAACAGCTTCACAACAAATACGGAACACGTCTGCGTGTTCAGAACCGAGAGCAGCTTTGTTAGCTAGATTTATATAAAGAGCTTGTTAGACAAACTTTGGTCCTCCCCCATGTCCCTCCTGGTTTAAGGCAAAACCAGTCCTATTTTTATGACAGCCACAAAATACTGGCAGATCTCAAACCAAAGAAAAACAAACAAACAACAAAAAAAACCCCAACCAGATCATTATAGTTTGAGTAAGTAGTTGCAGATTTCTGGGATAAAAGACACCTGGTTTTCTTGACTGATTTAAGACGTGATTTTTAAACCATTTTTTTCTAAACTGATATACAAAAATTTACCAGCATTGATAAAATAAAATAACACTGTCTCATGATCTCTCTTCCAATTGTGGCAATTTCAAAAAACAGTTTAAACTGTTACTAATACAAAGGGTAAGAAAAACGTGAATTTCATTCATGGGCACCAAGTATAAATGGTTGTTAGCAAATGAATAATTCCCTGGGAGTTAATTTATTACTAAAAAAATGGCAATTCTTTCATCAGTGACAAATGACACCTTGCTCTCACCTCCAATAGGATAATGACATTGAAGTCATATACACGGCTGCACAGAACATTTGGAAAATGGTTTTGTTGCCCAGTGCGTACAGGTCTTCAACAGCTGCTGAAGACCATCTCAGCATCCTCTAAAGATGGAACATTCAGTTCACTCAGTTCTGCTTCCAAGTTAGGAAAATATTTAAGAATAAAAGCATCTGTTGGCTCAGTTGCGTGACCAGGATTAGACTGCCCTTGCCCAACTCCATAAATTCAAGGTTTCATAGGAAACCTTTCACTGATTACATCTAGAATATTATTACCTTTCTTCAAAGGCTATGGTAGTACCTTGGAATTCTCACAAGAAGTAAAAACTAAAAAAAACCCCCCAAAACTAAGGAACCAAACGTTTATCCTCAGTATTAGCTTTATGATTTCTGTTGTTCCAAATTTCTATATAAGATATTATTATCATCTAAAAACCTATAACTACCTGAAGGTAGTCTGCTAATATGACCTTCTATTATCCACTAGAGGATTACTTTTAGACTTTTTCATTTTCATTTACATTTATTTAATAGAAAGAATACTGGATCTTTCTAAAGCAGTCACAACAGAGCCTGGGCTAATGTTAGATTTTAGACAGAATTATGAACAAACACTTCAGAAAACTCCGTTTATTATTAGAACATTTTATTCTCACTAATTTAAAGACAGTTTTATTTGCAGTAAAACAAAACAAAGACATTAACAAAGCTATCCTTTCTCTGTTATCTACACAAAGGGTTAGGTTATTTCCCCTTTGTTTGTGCCAGCACAGGAATGATGCAAATATTCGTTCATCTGTGTGGTAATTTTAGGCTGGCAAAACAGACAAGCATCAGGTTTCAGAAGATTTCACACTTAAAAAAAATAACATTTGAAATGTTTTGTAACTATATACTTCAATTCTGATTATTTAACTTAACAAACAAAACCAGTTAGTAACACGGCTGTTGAACAGAAAGCTTTACTGGACTCCCACAACAGCTGAAACTCACTTTTCTTTCACCAGAAAGAGTTCTAGCCGAACACCACCACTAGCAATACTTCCCCCATCCCCTTCACCTACGTGTTTATACTAATAACACCAGAGCACCACCAGTGCGTTTTGGCAAAAGAAGAATTAGACTTTACCTTAAAGAAAAGGATCTCACAACACCCCAGTACCTAACAGTGCTGTCCATTTGACATACCTGCACCTCTCCTTTCTGAAAGGTACCGACCGCAACAGGCTGCAAGACCCAGGCAGCAAATGCTGGAGAACATTTGCTCAGGTCACCACTCACAGACAACGCTATCAGTAAAGCAAACCTCCAGTTATTTCCCTATGCCTTTTTATAATACTATTTATAAACGTTATCAGGAACAATTTTAGAGGAAGGATAATTTTAAAAGTGGTTGAATAGGGCAGTAATTGCAGCCAATCCTTCTCCTGAATTTGTTCCATTTCCAGTTTGAGAGTTTGTGTTTAACAGCTTAAGAAACAGGCCTGAAGTTTGAAAATAGTTCCTTTGGGATACTACACTGAAGTACTCATCAAGACCAGGAAAAATTATTTTGACACATACAAAAGTCAGTCATATACTCCTGTACTTATCTATATGTATGATATTGCAATATGAAGCCATAAGAATTTAATTGCAGATTTATTCGCAGTCTAGAGGCAAAACTGTTCTGTTCTTTCTTAAAGATAAATAAATAAATAAACCCCACACCACCAACAACGGATGCTTTTTGTTTTCTGCCACATGAATACTGCAACACAGGGACATTGTTTTTCCTCCTATCTACAGGTCAAGTTTGCCTCTTCTGAAAAAAGATAATTGTGAGGAATACAATCTCACCTTTCTAAAAGCAGAAACTCGATATACAGCACTCATACTGTTTACTCCTAAATAAAAGCTCTCTCTAACACAACCATTAAGGTTACTATCAAATGCAGGACAGTCTGATAAGATCCCACTGAACTGGACTACGATTTACAGGAAACATCTTTAAGTGAAGTCTAACAAATCTCTAATGTGTTCTTTAATAGACGCTCTAGTGAAACCAGAGTAATTTAATCAGGGGATATGCAGCATTATCTCACAGGAACACATAAATTGTCAGTATCTTTTAGGATACTGACAATCCAAGATCTCCAATATAAAATATTCAATATTTTGAATTGTGAGATTTCTGAAATTAACAGACTAAGTAGTACTTGCTGCCAGCCATGAGAGCAGAATGCTTTTGGACTGAACTGAGGTACAAGTTCATTTTCACAATTTAAATGCATTCTTAAAGCTCAAGATCTACTCAAGGCCAAGGAATTCCAAGCTTCATCATTTCTACTCGAGGTCAAGGAAGTCCAAGCTTCATAATTTCACAGCATGCAAACAACTTTCTTTGATGAGCACGCTCCCAGTATAAGTGGAAAGGGGGTACGGAGAAAGACCTATGACAATTTAAAATGAGAGAAGAAACTCACACCCCTCCCTTTACATCACTTAAACTGTGATTTTGAAACACTTCAAATATTTAAAATGTTAAACATATGGACTGATCCATTCTTCGTGAGAGAACCCCAATCTCAAGTTCCTATTCATTTCCAAAGAGTAATCCTGTACGTTTCATAGTGATTCCAGAATTAAGAGAACATTGCATTCAGGAGAGAAAGCAGGAGGAAAATCCAAGAGTTCTTCATGCTTTGTCTTTGCATGCAAACCCAGCTTAGAAAAATAAATGATAAAATCCCAAATCTATAGCATATATCTGTATGGCACTTGGCTGGTATCACAAGTTTATACCCCAAACTGCAGAAGAGAAGAGTGCTTTTCAAATCTCACCTTATTCTTGATTCCCATCTGCTGAATGAATTATTCTTTTAAGCATGAAGTAAAATGTCAGTAAAACCAGCAAGCACTGATAATAGCCTCAAAGATCTGGATTTTTTAGTCTTTTCAGGAAGTACATTTCCTTTATTCAGCTCAAAAGGCCTCAAACTTCCTTTTACCAGCTTAAAAGCACATTACCCCTTTTTGTGTCTTTTTTTTTCTTGTGCTTTCCAGCAGCAGGAGAGGCCATTTAGACCTAATAAGCCACAAATAACAGCATATGAGAAACGGCAACAAGGTGGGGATAACTCCACAAAAACAGCAGTAGCGTACATTAAATGGGGTGACATATTTAGATACTGAAACAATTTTTATGTTATCTAGTCTCTTTGTTTTTGAGAGGAAAACCAAAACAAAAATCATAAGCAAGTCAAAATAGATCAGCACTACATTTTCATGATGACCATTTAGGTAAGATTTTGAAAAGAAACAAATAGGTTTATAAAAAACTTGCTTCCTTTGACCAAACTGGCAGGTATTTCCTCTTTATGAATTCAGCCCATTCAGTTAAAAATAGAGCCATATTCCCCTGAACTAGGCATCTTCCTTCCTGGATTAGAAAATACCTAATTGTGGTTTGTAACTGTTCACATAATCTTTACTATCGCTGAACAACTGAGTCACAGAAATGATTCAGGTCAGTAGAAAAGCAGGCCACTTATTTGGAAGTATTGGTGAAATGACATGCTGCGTAAAGGTTCGTGTACTTACAGCACGATACTAAAGAAAAAATGAAGTCTGCAACGCTCTGAGAATCCATTAACAATTGTGGCACCATACATAGATTAGTCACGGAAAACAGTGTCTGCGCATCCCACTGACCTCCCAAAAGACTCCTCAACCTTCTATCAAATATGAAAGGCAGAACTTTAAGTGCAGAGCAGGGAGCGGAGAGAAGTCACATCAGGTGCTGCAGCACATCTGAGCTCAGGGGCAGGGTCCCAGCCAGCCTGCCAGCCTAGGCGTGGGCTGGTACAGAAACCAGGTCTGACCACATTCGTATTTTTCTCTCACTTCTCTTTCAATTTTACGTCCCTTTTAATAATTAGGTTTTGGTTTCTTGAGGAAGTTGGTGAAAGGAGAGAGGGCAGCCCTGCAGCGGCATACCTGCTGAGGGAAGCCATGGCAGGCACTGGTCTTACCTGGGAGATGGACTGTCCCTCAACACTTACTGGCCTTGCATCTGGACTTAGAGCAATCAAGTACCTAAAGCCTACATATGGACGCGTTTACCCAAGAACCTCAACCGCGCTGTTACCAGCCGACCCCCCGGGCACAC
Source organism: Larus michahellis (assembly GCF_964199755.1). Taxonomy (NCBI): domain Eukaryota; kingdom Metazoa; phylum Chordata; class Aves; order Charadriiformes; family Laridae; genus Larus; species Larus michahellis. The sequence goes on from NC_133909.1 coordinate 9,416,327, forward strand.
GAGCACCATCTTCAGCCCCGGGAGACCCGACCAGGGCGCGCCCGGCTCTGCTGAGGGCACCGAGGGGAGCCGGGGCAGCGGGCGCTGCCTCCCCCGGCCCGGCGCGGCTCCGCAGCCACAGGTCGGGGCTGTGACACACGGCCGGATGCGCGAACCTTCACCCATTTAACGGAGGGAAGAAAGGAAAATAAATAGAGATAGACGTGCAGAGCCCCCCCGCCCCTTCCTCACACGCCGGCGGGACAGCTCTGCTCTCCTCGCCCGGCACCGGCGATGCCGCGGGCCCCGGGGGTGGCGACCGGCACCTCAGCAGCGGGGACAGGCGAAATGGGGCGTGGGGACGAGGAAATCCGCGGTACACCCGCCCCAGGCCCAGCCCTCACACGACCCCGGGCTCTGCCGCGGCCGCCCAGGGCCCCCAGCCCCAGCGCGCTCGCCCGGCCGTGAGGGGAGCGCGGGGGCGGCCGGAGGGAACGGGGCGGCGCGGCTCCGCTCCGCCACCAAGGAAGGGGGGCATTCCCCGCCGGGGGAGGGGGCGACCTCACCTCCTGAACCTCTCCTGGAGCCGCCGCATGGGTCCGGGCCGCCCGCCCCGGCCGGGGGACGGGCGGGTGGTCGGGACGGGAGGCTGCGGGCGGCTCCTGAGGCGGCGAGGGCCGGAGTCCGGGCCCTCATTGGCGTGCGAGCCGCCGCGGCGCGCAGCGACGGCCGGTGCCGTCCGTCGGTGAGGCGCGGGAGCCGGGCGGGCGGCAGCGGGCAGCCGCTTTAACCGGCCTCTCGGCTCCTCTCAGCCCGCCCGGCCCGCGCTTCCCCCCGCCCCTGCCCGCCCACCGCGGCCGGGCCCGGCGCGGCCCGCCCCCGCCGCCGCAATGGCGGGAGGACGCGGGGCGGGCGGCGGCCTGGCGCGGGGGACCCTCCCCCCGGCGAGGGGAGGCCGGTGTCGGAGGCCGCCCCGCCGCCGTGGCCGCCTCCCCATCGGCAGATGGGGGCTCGGACTGGAACCGGGAACCGCGGCCTGGCGGCGGGGTCGCGCCGAGGGTGGCCTGGGCTGAGGCGGGTTTCCAGGCTCGGCCTGGAAAACAACAACAACAACAACAACGTGAAGGACCGGAGCCGCAGTGGCGATGTCAGGGGCCGAGGGCTCCCCCAGGGCCCGGGGCTGCAGCTCATCCCCTGCCGCCCTGCGAGGGGCGGATGCGGTTCAGCAGCACCGGGCGACGGGAGACGGTGGTTGAATTGCCATTGTTTCAACCCATTCACCCAAATGAGCAGGTTATATGAGGACTTGGCCATTTCAACATGCCTAATTTTTAAATTCTAGAAGCTGAAAGAGCCCTTCCACAGGGAATATGGCATAGGCTGACCGAGGCCCTGGCCCTGCCCAGCAGAATGCTCCTCGGTGAAGCTGTGGCTCTGCTGTCGCATAGACCCGCGCGTGGAATAATTTCCTCTGCTCTAAATCAAGGTTATGGTGGCTGGACTGCTTGTGATAACCCAGCTAGCCATCTTCCTAGTGCCCCCAGCTGTAAACCGTAATAATCTTATCTACTCAAACCAAACTTTTCCAAGCAAGGGTTATTTTATGAAGTGGAGACTACGTCAAGCATGTTCTTGTAAGATGAATGGGGTGTTGCCTTCTATAGTACAAATCAAGGCATGAATTAGGAGAATATTAAGGTCTATTCAAGCTGTCTCCTAATCTAAGATCTTGTTTACAATGGTATTTTGAATGGTTCCATCCCTCAACAAAAGTTATTAGTATAGGCACACCAAAGCAAACCACCGGTTTAGACAAATAAACTATATCCGGCATCAACATCTTTTATGGTAGGACTGAGACAGATGGGATCTGCTCACAGCTGCTGCTGTGGTTTGTAAGTCACCTCCCCAGCCGAGTGTGTCACCTCTGCCAGGTAACCACCTCCACCACAGGCAGCAGAAGGAAGTGTGAGCATCGTGACTTGGCTGGCTGTCAGGCTAAATCTGACTTTTCATGGCCCTCAGTCCCTTTTACTAAGTCTTCATCCATGCCAGCAATGAGCAAACAATTAGGTGGCAGCAGCTTTGTAAACTGCCACAGCAAGACTTGCCCCCAGGTTTCTCTGGTTTCAGGAGGGAATGATTTTTTCTGGTACAAATTGCAGATTTTGGTCTCCACCAGGATGCAGGGATGTCTGGGCCTGGGCCAGGAGACCACTGCAGACAGCCAGTTGCTCAGCTTTGCTCAAAGGGGAGGGTAGAGCTTCTTGCTGGAAAGGAGAGCTCCTGAAATGCTGAGCCAAGCTAGTTCCCTGAGAAATGCTTCCATTAATCTCAGTGAGGTATCACTGTTACTAAGTTGGTACAATCTGTCATCTGATTTAACAGTGTCACTGCTAATAAAGTTTCATATTGCTTATGTTATCTGTTAATGCAAAAGGAGCAAAATTTGAGGACACTGCTGAAGAACCCAGCCACACACGTGTGGCTGCGTTTGAACATCTGAAGCTTCAGTAGTATCCCAAAAGCATGGTTTTATTTTGAGGTAGAACTTGTGGTGGCACAGCTACCTTCCTGCTCAATACCGCACCCCCATCCTCTGTAACAGCCCCAATAATTCACTCTTTCAGGCTGTAAAAATGTTCAGGAACGTGTGACATTATGGACACCATGACGGGAAGGCTGGCTGCTTTGTGGTTCTGGTGAGAAACTGGGCTGTAAAATGAACCTGCTGAGCCCTCCAAAGGTGCACACAGAGGCATTGCATTTTGTCTCCAACTTCTCTCACTCCCTCTGCTCCTCTTTGACTCTTTCTTCTGTCTCTTCTGATCTAGTCTCTACTGGCAAATGTGTCACAGAGAGTTTTTCTCCTCACAGTTTTCAAAACCTGTTTTCCCCGCTTTGTTCTGTGGTCACAGATCTCACAAATTGTGAGATCTTTAAAACAACAATGGGTGTAGCTTCCTGTTGCTGGAGCATCAAAGACTTACAGCTTCAAGACAGAGTTAAAAAAAATAAATCACTGTTTCAAATTTGTTTATTTTGAATGAAAACACGAACATTCAAATCATGAAGCTTGACCGAGTGGAGCCAGGTTAAGAAGACCACCAACCATCATGACAGCAGTGATGACACTGGAGGATTTTGAACTGAATGTCTGTGTCTCTTAAGGAGACCACTAAATTGCTCAGCGTGGATATTGTTGAAGTGCTCCTGACCAATAACCCGCTTTTAGTACCAGTGACTCCTGTTGAACTCATCTCTGTAATTGCTTTTTATGATCTAATGAATCAGAGTGCCTTAAATTACTCATTTAAACTCCTTATTATGGACCAAGTAACCATTACATCCAAATTCTAAAAATTGGCATTAAGCATACAAAATTAAGGAAGAAAAACCTTATTAGTTGGATTACTCTTATTTACAAAGTATGAAGGAAAAATACCTTCAAATACCCAATGTCCATTTGATGAAAAAAAAACATTCTTATGACTAGAAATATGTCATGGTGAGCTCAGCCAGAAATGTATTTTAATAGATGAGTCAGGGTTACAAGAAGATGGAAGAACATTCCTTACTGAACGCATCCCTGCTGTGGGGCTCTATCGCATAGTGCATTTGGAAGAAGGAGCAATGTATTGAAAATGAACAGCCAAGGGCTCATTAATAAGAAATTTAACCTATTATTTTTTCATTGGGCAAAGAGAATTTAGTTCTGATCAGGGCTGTGAGGTACTTGTAAAATGGATTGTCCAAAATGAACTAGGCAATCTCGGTTTGATCCTTAATAGACACCCATTTGACACCTAATGGAAGGTGTTTGCATAGCAAATCTGTTACTAATTGCAATTCTTGACAGTCTCCGCAGTGAAGTCAATGAGTACATGAGCTATGTGGTTTGCCCTTATTATTTCTAGGTCAAATTTTACCCATGCAGAATCTCCCATTGGTCCTTCACAGGCACTATCTACTTGTCTAGCGACGGAGGAGTTTGTACTCCTGGGCTATTTATGAGCATTAAGTTGACGCACGCAGACGTACATAATTTCTGAACCAGCCATAAAATGGTTTCATAGGATTATGCAAACAGGGACATAAAAGCGGGGTCTCTAGTTTTCACTGCATCGCAAAATTGTCTTGGGTCCTGCACATCTATCAAACAAATAGGCAGGACTTGACAAAAGCTTCCTTTTCCCCACCCAAGATGAAAATTTAAGTGCTGCAAGAGATGTCAGAAGTGAATGAAATTCTATCAGGAGGGTATATTAATAAAACTAAACAGCTCACACAAAAGCTGAGTTTCTTCTAGCCATTTGGCACAGACAAGTTCTCATTATAAGCCCGCAAAATAACTAGTCTCCCGATTTGTTAGATAAGAGAGAAGTAAACATGCGTAAGCAGCTCCATGGTTGCCAAAACGGATGTATCGGTGACAAGACATTGCTCATGTTCCCAGGTACTTACTTTTTGGAGTTGCCAGTGGCGACAAGCCGACTTTGGAGGCAGCCAGGCAGCACGCTGTGGCTCAGGAAGCTCTTGGCCAAGTTAATGCAGCAGGGAGGCGAGCTGAGAGCACGGCCTTAATGAGGCAGGGGAAACAAGTCTGACAGGTGAGACTCCTCTCCACTCCCAGTCTACACGGGAGAATAAATCAAGCATTTCTGGTAAATAAGGGTAGGGAAAAAATACCCTTCTGTCTTCTTTTGACTTTGTAACAAACGAATTATGAAGATCTAGCCTTCCTCTCGTAGGGGCGCATATGATAAAGGAGGAAGGTGATGGTTTTGCTAAGGTTTGATTTAGAAGCTTTAGAGGTAAAGCTCTTTCACTTCCTTATATTTAGAGAGAAAATTCTGAAGAAGGCACGGTTGTAACCAAGTGACTGCTTCATACGTGTGTGTGACTATGGTAGAAATGCATTATAAAAAAGATCTTGTCTGTTATGTCTTGTTATATAAACCATAACTTATTGATACAATTTTTGAAGGACATTCTCTTTTTTCTTTGAATTTCTAATACAGAAATCAGTTTTGCAGTAATGAGGACTGTAAGACCAGGACAGCAATAGGTCTCAGGTGAGCCCAGGAGGAAGATCAAGTGCGAGCTGTGGGGTGCTCTGGAGCACTGGGGGAAAGCTTGAGGTTCTGCTTCCTCTTAGCGTGTCCTCAAACACGTCTCTGCAGTACAGATCAAGTCAGCAAATCAACCCAGAGCCCTTCAGAGAAGGGCTTGGGCTCTCTTGGCGTGTCCGAGGACACATGGCAGCAGAGGTACCCTGTGAAAAGTTATGCTCTGGGTCTGAACCAGGACCAGGGTCCTGCAGGCAGCATGCGTGTAGCTCTTTTTTTCTTTTTTTTTTTTTTTAAACTGACCCAGATTTCTGCTTTATCTAACAGTCTTTTCTGAGTATAACGTGAAGGAGAAGCATCTCTTACGGAAATGCATGTCAACGGTCTTGTGAAATGAGCTCGTCTCCCTCCCTCAGCCTTCCCCCAATCTAATTAATAAGGTCATTCCACTGAAGGCAGGCTTATAAATAGCTTTCCAAACACTAATGGAATTAGTTCTGGCCTGGACAACTTTTCCAGGGTGACACAGGTACCTAAGAAGGGCTGGCTCCTTGGCATATACAGCCACTTGCAGTGGAAATGTTGAAACATAAACTTTTACCTGATGTTACGCTGCTCTTGCTGGCAGCAACAAACCCGAAATGGGATTACAGCATTACCTAGTCATATAATAGAGAAGATTTACTGCAAGTAAAACAAGTGATTTTAGAGGGATGTGCCTTGTATTAGATTAGATAAGGCTAGATAATGAAATCACAAATTCTGCTGAAGGTTTCTTTTTTGTCCATATTTAAAAAAAAAATGTATTTTTCCTGGCCACAAACCCACAAGCTCTTGTGGGGACAATAAACAGTTACCTTGGGGAATAATAGCAAAGGACTTCAAGTCGATAGGAATCTTTAATATGAGAGCAATTATTAGGAAATGAGTAGCGTACCTAGAAACTTTCAGAGGAGACTGATGTTTTAAAATTATTTGACTATTTAAGTCATCTGTGAACTGAGCCATTGAACCCCTTTGAATGCAATGGCTGAATTATTAACATTTTAAAATTTGGTGTGAGTTTGGAATTTTATAATAAAAATAAAACCTAAATATGTCATAGAAAATGTAAGTTCCAATTATTTAGAAAACTTAAACCAAAATGCAGAGAGAATAGATGTTGGTTGTTCACTGATTTAGGGACTTCAAATCAATGAGAGCTGAGCTCCTAAACAAGAGACAGACAAGAAATTATAATTTGATTATCTAAGTGACTAATGAAGTTTAATTGCATCTTCAGGAAAATAATGGAAAAACATTATTTCGCAGTCATTTGGTCTGGGTATCAAATAATAGTCCTGCCACATATTGCATTGCTGGTAGTAAACAAAATTACATAGATTTCAAAATGCGTATTGAGAAAGCCAAAGAAGCTCAAACTTAATATTAATCTGTATTTCCAAATGAAGGAAAATAGGAAAAGGTCTTTCATTGAAAGTTGCTAAGATCCCATGGCATACTTGATCCTAAAAGCACATCTTCTAATATACCAGTTGTTGAAACTGTTTCAAAAACATTGATAATTTTTCCTTGTTTTGATTAGCAAACTCGGGTTCATCTGGATTCATGATGTACCTCAAGTGTATTTCAATCTGCAGCATTTCCTAGTAGGATCACACTGCTTCATTTGTTACACAGAGAACTTTCTGTTGAAGCAAAAAATCAAATTCCTCATTGTTGCATGTAACGCATTCAGCCTTCTCCTTGGATGAAGAAGTTACTGCAAGGGCAGGAGGTGCTTTGTGTAACTGAGATGAGATTGTATCTTTAGGGAAGAAGGGGAGAAGAGCAGCACTTGTTGGTCTGTGCTGGCCTTGGACCAGCTGCACAAAGTCTGAGTCATCAGATGAATCAAGTCTGTTAATGACTGCAGGGAACTTTTACTTCAAAAAAATTACAGAAATATCCTGCTTTCAGGTATTGATTCTGTAGTGTTTCCTTTGCAAAGCTTTAGTCATAAAGGCTTGTTTAGAAATAACAAATGTCACAGGTTTTGGCTTTTAGTAATTGCACCATAAAAAAAAGATGATCAGGGATTTTAACCTGCAGGTTATGGCTGAGTGGCCCATAGCCCTTGGAATATCTATCAGTTCCTCCAACAGAAATCAGTACACAATTTAAGCTAACAGGCAAATAGGAGTTTATTAAAACGCAATATAACGGTAAAATTCACTCATAAAGAGAATTTTATTCAAAAGGCCAAATCAGGACAACCTGACTCGGGAGCTAAGCAGCTGCTCAGCTTGGTCCGTACTGTCAAGAACCCCTGAAAAATCACAGTTCAGTTTCTTAAACCAAAGGGATAACGGAGTCATGAGATTCGGTGTTGTAGCCTGCCTTTAGGAAGTCTACAACAGAGAACAAAGAACTGCTCTAACTGTATAACAACAATGTGTACTTTCCGTGTCAGTAGATCCTAGGAGATGGAGTCTCCCACCTGATCTTCCATTTGGCACTGATGGGGTCTCAGTATTCTGGCCTGCAAAGAAAAGCAGCACCCCCAGCTGCACCCCACCCTTGGGGGGAAAAAAAAAAAAGTGCATTAATTGCCCCCTCACAGATGTTGGATTTTGGCATCCACACTCAGCCTCCAGAAGTGGAGGCTTTCGAGGATTTTTTTAGCAATGTGTTACCCTTGCAGAACAAATTATTTCTCTTTGGCCCCAATATTTTATATATCCACAAATTTTTGCCTTTTCAAAAGTAAATGAAAAATGTTCACACTTCTACCAAAGCCAAAATAAACCAGTTCCATGTTTACATCCCTTTCCACAGGCAAAGGAGACCATCTTTAATCGATATTTATGACATCGACATGCAGAAATTTTACCCTCTTTTTTTCTTACCACCATTGGGTTTTTGCTCTGTGAACGTGCCTGCCATCCATAATCACTCTTAATACCTCATTTTTGACATCACAATCAATGAAGTGAAATAAGCTGTTACTTAATGTGTCTGACATAAAATCCATTTAAGTTAACAGAAAGACTCTCGTTGTTTCCTATCAGCTCTAGGTCAAGCCTAAAGTGAACAGAGGGGGTGGAATGGAGCCCGTCGTTTGTCATCTGAGAGGAAATGATTTCCACATCCCGTTTGGGCTGCTGGGAGATTTTAAACACATTTAGCAAAAGAAAACAAATTGATCTCTTGTCAGTGGTTAAATGGTTGAAATTTTACTCTGATTGGGTAGTCTCTCATTTGGAGCTTTTTAAGATAAGTTTTGTTGAATTATTTTTTTGATTATTGTATTTGAGCTTAAAATGGTACCTAGTTTTCTCAATAATTTAGAAGAAATAAATATAAGAGATAAAGATCAAGATGAGTGGAAGTCAGCCGAATTGAAGAGGTGTCTGGCTGCCCTGGGTGGGTCACGGAGCACGGTTTTGCGCGGGGGCTGCTGGAGCCCGGAGCCAGGCCGCCTGTGAACCGCCTTCACCCTTCTGCCAGCGATGCCTGGGGCTTCCTCACAGAGCATCCTGCTGACAGCTTGGTGGGTTTGGGTTTTTTCAGGTACCTTAAATACATTTGGAATGGGAGAAAACATCTATACTCGAACGCGCAGCATTATCTCTGATTTTCCAGGGTTTGTAAACAGACTTAATAAAATATGAATCCATTTTTCTCTATTGCTTGCAAATGTTTACAAATATAACTTAGAAGCAAAATGAATGTGTTCTTTACTGGAGTCCAACAGCCATCAGACGGACTGTGCTTACCATATCTCCCAATCTAAAAACGCTTGTTAGCCTTGGGAAGAGGGGGCGGAGGGGCTGGCAGGGACAAGAGGAGCCGGATGATCATCTAACTTGCAGTTCCCCTGATATGTTGGGAGACTATTTTTTTTCAGTGTTTCTGCAGAAATAAATTATTATATTCAAGGACAGAAATCCAAACACTCTTTCTCTTGGTTGTGATATGTTACAAAGAGTAAAGGGAGTTCTGTTTCACAACCTCCCTTCTGGACAACTGGAAACTCTTGGTATGTACCATTTAATTACTGGTGGACAGGCCAAGTTGCTGAGAGGTTAGAGGACTTGCAAAAGACAGCTGAATCAAGAGGTTTGATTCCAGGGCAAATTTGTCTATTCGGCTGACAAACTGATTGCAAAACGAATGTTACTGCTATTGGCGACCTTTGTGAGGCCTTGCCCCCAGCATCCAGTTAATTTTCACCCCACCCTTGAGATAGAGTTATAAATTGTGTTATCTTTGGTGGAAGGGATAAGTTTTCAGACAGACTCTGACCTGAGTTCTCTTCCTGTTGTGGTGGATGAAAGTCTACAGCGTCCCAGTGATGTAACTGAATGACTGCACTTACACCGATGAGACTCTGACCCATCGTGTCACTGCTGGAAGGCCTAGAGGGAAAAGCCAGTTGGACAGTGAGTGGAAAACAACAATCCAGAGGGGCACAGGAATCCCTCACGCTGTTTTTCAAGGTTGGACCCTCAGACAGCAGATTCCCGTCCTCTGGGTTCCTGGGTCTTGAGATTCAGACAGCAATATTTACACGGAAACGATAAATTGGCTTAACAAAATTAAGAAATGAACAATGTCGCGGATGAAGAGCTGACATAGAGATGTGTGTGTGTACAGAGCATGGCTTTTCAGAAACTGCTCCTTCCCCGGGGCTGTCGCTTCCAAGCTGCTGCTGGTTACCCCAAGAGAGGAGTGGGAATCCCCCCGGGGCTTACCTGGTGCTGCTGCACTGGGCGTTACAACCTTCCGATCTGTAGCTCATGGGTGCAAAACTGCAAGGCTACATTTTCGGGAATGGAACCCAGAGCCTTGGAGGAAAGCCACGCTTTCAAAATCTGTTTCCTCAGTAGCTTCCCCAGCGGCCGGGACATGGCGCTGGCAGCAGATCAAAGCCCCGGAATTCCTGCTCTGTGCTTGGACCATTCCTCCTGTCTGAGGTCACGCCACTCTCCTCCTTTCTGTTTGGTTTTAGCAGGATCAATTTTATAAATTACAGGGCGAGTTACAGCCCCGGTGTGAGAGCGGGGATGGGGAAGGCACGCTGCTGTGTCACACAGCCAGCCACCACAGTGGCATCTGCCCGTGACCTCGGCCGGCCCCTTGCTGGCCACCGTGCCCCGCAGTGCTGTTATCGACCGTACATGACTCATTTCCAACAGCCTCCCATCTAAATAGAAGAGGAATGTTGGCTTCTGAATCGCTACCAATTCTTTGTAATTTTACTGGAGTGTTGTAATAGTATTTTACTTAAATACTAGCTTTTTAAATTGTGGAAAAGAACACCAAAGCTATTAGCTCCCTTGTCACTGGGAAAACCTCTGAGGAGGTTTCAGTGAAAATGGCAAAAGCTTTTCTCAGAATTTTCTAAAGGCGCATTTCAGTTTTTCAGTGGAAATCCAAATTCCCTTGTTTTGGCAGTAGAGCTGCATCGGATAGGTTTGAACTAACGCTCACAATTTAAAAGATCTTTAGTGTCCTTCAAGACTAAAAGGAGGGAATCTCTGTCGAGACAAGATGCCCCTCAGCAGAGGAGAGGTGATGCTCTGGAGGACCTGGTCTCTCTCCTTTTGTTCTAGAGTTTTGGGGAGCAGAGGCCCAACCTTCGTTAATCCCACCCAAACCGGGGGGACACCGTGCCTCCCCTTGCACGCCTGCGATGTAGGTTAGAATAAATGGTTGTTAAGCTACAGGCTGTATAGTGCAACAGGTGTTAGTGCTGCTTTTAGCCATCAATATATTGCTATTTAAAGATAACTGATACTTCTACATGTCCAGATTATTCTGTAACAAGCGAGTGGGACCTTAAATGGAGATGTTGTTTGTACTCATCCCTTTGCTGCTAAGGAGCAGAGAACAAATATTTGTACAACCGCAAATCCAGTTCACATAAACCCTCTCCCCTCCCTGCAATAAAAAGCTGCCAAAAAGGTTGGCTCTCCATTAAACTTTGCCGCAGGTGGTAAACATGCCTGCTGCCGAAAGCAGTCCTGCATTCAACGGCAAACACGGCACGACAGCAACGAACCAGCCGTTCTGCTCTGCTTGAAGGGCAGATCCTCCGCAGGGCTCGAGAGCCCCGACTCCAGTGCAGCCGCAGTGAGCCAGGGCTGCTCCCCGCACCTTGTTCTGCTTGATCAGCTGCACAGCTTCACGGCCCAAATCCTGCTTTCTGTACTGAAACGTAAAAACACAAACCGAGCAGTTCAGTCTCTATTTCGGTCACAATTTACCCACTGCAACTAGGGTTTGATGGAGGAGGGATGGAGAAGAGCAGCATGAAGACACCAGCTCTGCTCATCGTCAGTCTTAGCACGCGTGAAGGACCCATCAGCCCGTGTGGGACTGCATCCCAGTCATCACGCTCTCTGGCCCCCACACAAACACTGTGCACTCGGCTGCCGAAAAAGGGCTGGTTGCAGCGTGGGCTATGGCGTGTCTATGCCAACTGGACATTTTTTGCACGCTGGAGAGAGTTCCCAGCTTGGAGGGGAATTGGACGAAGCCCATCCTTCCTCCAACGGTCACACAGAGGAGGTGGCTGTTTTGTTGTCATAAAAGGGCATGACAGCGGGGCCCGTAGCCTGAGCTGGAGCTCAGCACGTGGGAACGCGGGCAGCCGCTCTGCATGCCTGCCCCGCGGAGCTCGGCCAGCTCACCTCCAGCCCTGGCCTCACGTAGCCCCTGTTATTCCAGCTCCTGGGGCCAGCTCCGAGCAGCGGCTTTGTCCTCAGCGCAGGAGACTGGTTTGTTTTGACGGCAGGATAATTAATGTGCCTCAGCTCCATAGCTGTAAAATCCCTGGGGAGACGAGGCGTGTATAATTTTTATTGTGGCACAGCTAGGTGAGCGTAACACAGTATTCCTACTCAGGGATGACCGTGCTACCTGACTGTAAAAACTGCAGCTGTTTTCTTCATTTTATAGTGGCAAAGTTGGTATCTATTAACCATCCCACTTGGAAAAATAACACCCAGCTCCCCAGAGAGGCCACAGTCAGAAACTGTCACCTACAGCGAGCTTCTTTTGACATGATCAAGGAAACTGCAATCACTTTTCTTATGCTGGGACTTCACTCAGCATTGAGGGAGGGAGCCCTGTCTTCTGCTGCCCTGCAGGTGAGGTAGTGAAGCTTTTTGTTATTTTTTTGTTATTAAAAATGGGCTACAGCCATCCTTAATCAAAGAACCCCTTGGCTAATGGCAGGTCCTGCTCTGTGCAGAGAAATCCCATCCTGATGCAGCATCACTGTGAGACTCCTGTCGCGAGTTAAGGCCTAAGGGAATCTTGTATATGCACATTCATCCCTTCATATAGCAACCTCCACGTTTACACACAGCTCCTCCATCCACATTTCACCCTGATTTCATAAACAATAATCACTATCTTTTCCTCCTTGGCTCTCCTTGTAGCTGAAGTGTTCAGTCCTGCTTTGGGAGTGCTCAGCACTAACACTGGATAAAAGCAGCAGCAAGGAGAGGTTTACTGACACTTCTCCCATATTTCAGTATGGTTTGTTTTTTGTTCACTTCACCATCTATTTCTGGTAATAAACTCCAAATATAAATATGGAGCCACGCTGTTTTGCACGTGTATTTGGCATTGACAGAAAAATTTGACAAGATGGAATAAATCAAATCGATAGGCAGATTCTCAATTATATATTACCTTCCGTTATGTGCTGCATTGACGTGAGAAGGAAACATTTGCCATTACAGCCCTTTGCAAACACGGTTCTCTTCCAAGCTTTCTGTCTTGATACCAAATAAATATGTACGCAAGATAGCGTGTGCGTGTATTACTACAAAAGACTATTATTTACACAACATGCAAACTTATACAAATTCTTATGCAAACTTATACAAATGCATAGCAAACATTTTCTAAGACACAGAGCCGCAGTGGACCTTCTGTACAGCTGTGCTCACACCACCTCCAGGACCAGAAAACCAAAATGTACAGTAGAGACCAAACCTGCATTCTTCCCACTGAACTTCAAGCATCCAAAAGAAGTGCCTCGTCACCTTCAGCTTTCTCTTGGAAGAGCCAAATTCCAACTAAGATCCGCATTTCCTCTGGAGGTGCCCATCCCTCTCCCCTGACTGTGCAAGCAGACCAGATTTCTAATCAGGTGCCCAGGTTGGTAAAAAAGAGGAGGAGTGTTTCCATAGCCATAAGCTTGGGCTTGAAATCTATGATTCACCCCACAACGACAGTTCTGGAAGAAATCATCTCACCCAACCAAAAAGGTAAAATAACAAAAATTTTCAATACCCCAAAAGACAACAAGATGCCTGGCCAGTTTCAAAACTCTTTGGTAAAAAATCCCATCCCGCCGAGTTTTCCAACCGCCGACAAATATTTTGCTTCCCTTTACAGCCTCCTGCAGCCAGTGGGTACTCAGCCACAAACCATCGCTCCTAGAAGAGCAGCAGCCGCCTGGCCCTGAGGCAGGAGTCACGTCCCAGACAGCGTGAGCCGGGTCTGCAGACTGGCAGCACTTCCAGGTGCTGGGCTCCGTCTCCACATCACCCACGGTCCAGCCCTGCACCTGAGCACAGCTCCCACGCGGCCAAGGAACGGACCCACGGGGAGGCAGTGGAGCTGCTCCAGGGACTCTCTGTCCACCCTTGGGAAAGAGGAAAGCCCTGAAATCAGCATCTCCTGACCTCGTTCTGTTCTTACTCTCATTTCCATTTAGTGTGTTTGCTGCCATTTTGCTTGTACGATTGTGTTGTCAGTTTAGACGCAGCTCCTGGAAGCCTTGCGAAGTTGTATATACGTTGCAAACCTGCGTGCATGTTTATACATATGGACATACACACACACACACAGACAAGTTACCCTGCCTAAATTTGACTGCAGAAGTGATAGAGAGGGGAGCAAAGACTGGGGTGATTTATAGCAGCTGAAGACCTGGTCTATATATTGCAACATACCTCACGCAAAGTAAACATGGCCTTGCATCATAAGGCATAGGCTGGAGCCAAGAAATAGCTCAGCTGGAGAAGTCACAGAATAAGGAGAGCACAAGCCTCTTCAGGTAAGAAAGTTCTGTATCTAAAAACATGTCCTGACACATTCACAAGAGGCGGCTAGGTATTTTTGAAGCTGATTTTTTTTTTCTTGCAACTCCCCAATCCTCTGAACTCATTAAAATGAAGACAGTCTAATTTCCAGGAGTGGCCAAGAGGGAAAGGTCAAGGAAGGACTTCTTTGTAATGTTGGTTCTCAAACTGCAGTGAGAAGAACAGCAGGGTTTTCATTAAGCCACTGTGAAACGATAAATTACTCCATTGTCAAAAGAAAGTAGGACTGCTATTACCTTATATGCAAAAGGTAGTGAAAGAAAAGACCCGATGATTTATAGCTTGTGTACAAGTCTGCCTTCTCTGATGCACAGCTCATTGTACAGGTCTGCCAGAAATGAGATCCCTGGTTGACAAAAACAAGGGTGTTGTTACGAGCAGCTGGCCCTGCCTGGGTGAGGAGCAGCCAGCACTGCTCCATCAGTAGCATCACACCCCCCCTCCGCGCCGGAGGTCTGGGGGGGTTATATCCGTAGGACCCCAGTTCTGAGGGGCAAAGCTACTCAGAGAATGAGGCGCATTGCCAGACACCTAAGACTTCAGAAGAAGCAAAGAAGCTGTTTTGTTTGTGGACCAAACCTTAAATACTGCAAGAAAATCCTGGGAATCCAGGGAAATCTCTTCTGAACTGGACACGCAGTCTGTTAGGGAGGAACTGGAGCTGCAAGTCCAGAGCCGTTGGTTGCCACTTTGTATTTCATGGACAGACGTCAGAGGAAGACAGTCTGATTAGACAAATTATATTAGTTCAAATTGAAACAAATATTTGATTTCATTCATCCCATCTCCACTTGAAAAATGTTGCCTGTCCACTGTGAAGCATCCTGACTGATGACAGAAAAAACATTGCTGGAGGCCCTTGAAAGGAAAACAAAGTGAAGTGCTGTGTCTCCCAGGTGCACGCTCCAACGACATGTTTTAGGGTGTTCACAGCTGTAACTGCCTTTACTTCTCAGGAAATCTTTCCTCAGATCCAAGGGTTGGTCTGAGGAGACCAAGACACTGCCTTTTTACAGTTAATTAGCTGGAGCAATTAGTGGTCATGTTGTCGTACAAAGAGCAACAAAGGGAGTGTGAAAACCAACCCCGGAGAGCTGCTCCACCAGAAACCAGAGACGGGCGGCAGAAACACTCAGGCAGCACGGCCAGCAGCCAAATCGTGTCTTGACGCAGGCTCTGAAGCATGGCAGCCAAATGTTTATCGTGGTTGTACCCATGCAAATTTGGACCTTCTCTCCCTCGTTGCACTTGCACTCATGTCACCCCTGGGTATTTCCACTGAAATCCTGTTGAATTACCTTCAGTAACCTCCCACCGGCAGCAGGGAAAGGGAGACCAGAGCACAGCCCAATGGCTCTGGGGCTAGTCCAGGTTCACACTTGAGTCCCTAGCAGCAGAGTCCGTCCCTGTGAATCCAAAAACTGGAGCATGGAAAGACCAGTGATTTGTGGGGAGACGCAAAGTGCACAGGGTGGGCTGAACCTGTATCCCAGCATGTGCCTTTTGGAAAGATGATGCTTAGGACAGCAGTTGCTTTATGCAGTGGACTGTCAAATCACCTGCCCTGTCCCATGAGCTTCTGGAGAAGAGAAAGAGGGCGATCCGAGGTGGGGTGAAGAATGAAATCAAGCTGGGGTGACTTCTGTATTGAATTGAAGATGCTGTAATACAGGGTCAAAATAGAAGCACCTGCAATCTTTGTACAACAACCTGTAATTACGTGCACAAAGACATGTCTCTGCATGTGTAGGTGTATGCATGCATTATACATTAATATGGGTATAACAACCAAAGAAGCTGGTATAGTTGCTTTTCTTTCTATATTATCTCTTATTAGGAGAAACGCATTACGATTGTTTCAATTTTTTAAATCTGTGGCAAAAGCATTTTCTGACTTCGCCATGTGCCCCTTGCAGGAGCCAGTGCCGTGCCAGCAGCCAGGGCTGCACCTACAAACCTATTTCTCTCTCTGAAGTGTGGTAGCCTTGCTCTGCTCCAGTCATCTTGGGCACTTGCTGTCCCAACCCCAGGTTAAAGGTGTGATCAGGCACACTGCAAGTTTTAAGACCAAAGTGCCCCTTTGAACTCAGAGCTTATCTGAGCCCTCGCTGCCTTCTGGTGGGTTATTCTGCGAGTTCAAGATGGATATGATCTGGCCAGCAGAGGTTTATCTGTTAAGACAGAAAAGCTGGTGTCCTGTAGGAGCAGAGCTAATCTGACGGGGCAGCACTTGGATCAAATGAGAGCCGTAAAATGCTCCTGACCCAAGAGAATGCGTTCAAGCCCTGCACTGAACAGGATGCGGTGACAGGGAGCTGCCCCACGCCTGCAGCATCACTACGCACTGCTCCGACTCCGGGCTGTGCCTCTGGCAGCACACATCCCGCCTGGCCCCGCTCAGGACAGGCGTTACCGCAGCCCAGCGAGGTCCGGGTGCTCATCCCGCAGGGTCTGGCCTCTAAGCACGTGGCAGTGGCTGCCAAGACCCAGCTTTCGCTCCACCCATCTGTGCAGGGTGGGAAGTACCTGGAGATCAAAGGGTGTCCTCTGCACTGCAGGCAGGTGAGAGTGCTGCTGTACACCTGCCTGGAAAGCAAGTCGTAACAAAAAACTGGACCTGGTCCAGTCCAGGTAAGAGCAAGACTTTACTAACTGTGAAAACAGAGAGAGGTGCTTCACCTTTGTGTGATGAGGGCACGACCCGGCCTTAAGCCATTTTCCTTCATCCTTTTCATCCAGTAACTACGCCTTGATGTCTGCTCTAAAAAAATGGAAATGGTCTGGCTTCTCTAAGGTCTGTTACTCCAGATTACCCTGCGCGCTTCCCAACGGAGAGGGCAGAGGGGACCAGGGTCACAACCGCCTCCTCCCAAGCAGCTGTTAAACAAAACAGGAAACAGTGGCCCGACAGCGTCACCATGCTTTGAAGCTCTGCCCCGCGGGACAGGCTGCCGTAACCTTTGGGGGGAAGCTTTCACAGGCACCGCTCAACCCCCCCGGAGCTGGAACCTTTCTTTGCCCTCCTGCTGCCCGCTCCTCTCAGGGGCTGTACGCTGGGCTGGGGGGTCCTCTCATCCACTGCCTGCCAACAGAGCAAACAGGCAGCGGAATAAAACCACACATTCACCTTAAGCCGATAAAATAGGCAAAGCATTTTCTGTTTGTAAAAGGGGAAGAGCGGCGAGTCCAGCCCACGATAGTATCTTACGACCTCCTAATGGCAGTTTAACTGTCACCCCAAGAAGCAGCTGGACTTTTGTAATACTGAGAATGCAAAATCACAAGAGGGAGGGAATCCCCAGGCTCTGCCCATTGCAAAGCTGGGGAGACAAAGTTAGCTGGAGGGAAAGAAAAAGGGTCCTTTGTCCCTTCAACTCCATAGAGGTAATAACAGGAGTGCAGCACGTGTCCTCCCCGGCCAAATAACCCTGCCAAGACAGTTGCAAAAAACACACAGACTTGACAATGATGAGCCATATCCTCTCCTCCAGTTACGGCTTAGACCTCCCACTCATCCAAGCAGTTCTCATGCCTCTACCACAACGAATTGGTAAAAAACCTCCATTCTCCCAAGAAACTCTTAAACACCAGCACATTTCATAAATATGCATCCCGAGGATGCAGTGTTAACACCTCGCAATTATTTTTTCCATGCCAGCACGAGTTAAGGTAGGAGTCTCTGTCCTGGCTTCAAATTTCCTGGCTTTCCCCTGTCTGCGTCACGACATAATTCTTTCCAGCCAGCCTTTTCCTCAGATGTTCAGAGCAAGCATTGGGATCCCTGCCAGCTCTCCTTCCCAAAACAAACACGGAGCCTCCTCATGCCAAAGATTTGCCTTCTCTTCAATACCCCAGGGACAAAACACTTGGATTTACAAGCGCTGCCCCGATTTTCAATTCTGCAGATGTATATAAATAAAAACGCAGCTTTATAGAGCCTTGTCTGCACTGGAAAAGACTTGCTGGCATGTCCCTACAAGCTGCCTCTCTCCATCAACTGTAAACAGAGGTTCAATTAATTAAAGAGGTTATTTGCCAAGTAAGTACACATAGTTTCAGCAAGCAAAATAAGGCTTATTGTCAAATTACTTTTTCCTGGTGCAATCGTGTCTACACCAGAGTTTTTGCTAGTAATAGAAATACCCACCCATTATTAAACCACCCTGGTTCCAGTGTAAACCTGGTCTAAAACTAATGCCCTGAAAAGTGATGATACTACTCCCATCTCAGTAAAAACCTTTTCTTTCCCTCCGGTGTCCCTGGGTTCACCCCTTATCTGCCGTTGTAACCTGTGCGCTTTGCCTGGAGGGCTGGGAACTGCAGAGCTGTTGGTGGCTGATGAGAAATGATTCAGTGGAAACGTTGCCGCGAGCCGTGTCGATAGCAAGCCACATCCCTGCGGTTACCCGAGCAGGTAACCAACTGGAATTCCGACAGATCCAGGCTCCGGACAGGTGAAGTGTGTGACCTCCAGCAAGCCAAGGCTGCTGCTATTTTCCCTTCTTTTGGAAGGAAAACAAGTAGTTTTCCTCTTTTTGGGGAAACAAGTGTGTGACTTACATCAAGTCTGTGCTTAATACGCTCCTGAGAAGGGAAGAATATGCAGAGAATAGGAAAGAAATCACCTGTAATAAGCACTACTAACATGCTTCCATCAAGCACTGGCGTTTGTTTTGTTGTTGGGGAGGGCGCGTGGCTGTACCCAATGCACATGGCACATGTAGACACTAAATCAAGTGCTGCTACTCACAGATCTTTTTTCAAGCCACCTTTATGCTTACTAGATTTGATTTATGAATATCCAGTTTCCAGCAACAAACTCGAGGCAACTCACATTAATCCGCCAGAACTTTGGGGGCTCTGCTGTGTCGTTTGAAGAAGGCATAGGTGGAAGGATGTGCCCGATTTCTGCCTCCCATCACCCTTCTCGAAAAGTTTAGACCTAGAATTGGCCTGAATTTGTACATTTATTTTATTTAAAAGAAGGGGTTGGGCTAAATAAAAGCCCATGAAAAATATTACCTAATGAAGTTATACAAAAATATTGATGATTTAGGCAATGTCATTAATACAAATAGAGGTGGATGCTAAGCCTGTATTCTTTGTTCATGCTGAAGTCAATAGCAGTTAAGTTCAATGTATTTGTAGGGTAATGAAGAGCTATACTTCATTATACTGTTCATATACATTCAATACTGAAGGAGTGTGAAATGTGGGTGCTTAAACAATATGTCCGAGTCTCCTATGCACTCAGAAAGAGACAAAAATATATAATCATTCATAATTAACAATATCTCTACAGCACCGCCCGTAAAAGGATCTCATGTTCCTTCATAAATATTAATTAAATGAACCCAACACCCCAGTTGTGTAACAATTATTACTGCCATTAACAGATGGAGAAACTAGGGCACAGTTCCATTGCCCACACAGAGCATCTGCTGCAGATCTGGGAAGAGCCATCCACAGCTTGGGCTGGGCCATCAGATGCTGGATTTGGATGCCTCGTGACAAGTATCTGCCTCCAAAAACTGCACCCAGATTGTCACGTTAGGAGGGAAATGCCTTTTTGAAAGGTTAATGTCAAACAGTGTCATTATTAGAGAGGGAAACTAAGCGTCAGTGTCTCCAAGGAAACCAGCACACGTGAGAAAGATGGAGCCAGGAGACAAAAGAGGAGTGGGAACAGAAGCTAGAGATGGCAGCCATTCCGATTTCCCCATTTTTTATATTTCTGAGATGATTTTCTCTTGTTAAGATAGATAGCTTTCTGCTGTGAATATCAGAGCAATCTGTTTATAAACAATTAATTTAGCTTTCTATCACTCAAGCACAAAGGATGGGATCTCTACCTCAGAGCCCTGACAGCTGCCCCGGGAGTCCACCCGCTTTCCTCCTGGGTAGCGACCGGCAGACTCCAACGTATGTCCCCCCATCCTTCACACCTTCCTCATTGCGTATCCGCATACAGCCCTGGCTGTCATTTCATCCGCCAAGGAAACGCAGCTATTCCAGGTACAGGCTGCAGGAGCCCCGTAGGGACATCATCAGTACACATGCATTTGCTTTCACCACCCAGACCCTACGTGACGGGACAAATTCAGCACAGGGAGTCAAGCACTTGGGAAAGTCACAAAGTCGTTTGGACTGGAGCAGGACCAGGTCAATGCTCTGCCTTATAAAAAGCACAAAGGTAGCTTGAGAGACTTGGGCTTGCAGTTTTTAATCCACCTCAAAGATGGCACGCTGGGCTGTAAGGCTGCCGTACGCAGTAGCATCGGCTCATGGCTGGAAGAACAGTACTTCCAGTTAAACACCCAATATAAATTCTTACCTCGTGGCATTCCCACCAAAGCACCAGCATTATGCAAGCCGATAACGCAAGGTGATGTGGTTCTAGGCAATAAAAACTATTCTTAAGCTCTTCTTACAGCCAAGGGGTTTGACGTGGATGTGTTACTGTGCTTCTATACTTAGCCCTATCAGAGGATGAGCATTTGCACACTAAGAACAATGTGCTAATAAAAAAAAAAAACAACAACCAAAACTGAGAGAAGATTTATCCCTTTTCAAACTAAAAAAAAAAAAAAAAAAATAAATCACTGCATGGGGAGGAACTCTCCCTGGTGAATATGGGTTAGTCTGTCTGGACTAATCCTCTACTCATATGTAGTGGCTTATTAGGGATTTAAAAAAAAATCTGAGGGCTGAGACAGTATATTCACAGTGGAACAAGCTCACAAGAAAGATGTATTTTCAGTGACTTTAATGACATGTTTGACTTTAATGTTGGAGAAATCTAGAAGTCTGGATTTTTTTCCTGTTGTTTCTGTGAAAGCCTTTAATAAAGGTTTTACAGAAGCAGTAATATGTAACTTTAAAAGGGCACTAAAGCCAACTGAAAGCAAGCCAGCGCAGACTGAATTCCTGCTTCCTGCAGAACAGCAATAAATCCTCCCACCACCACTCAGTTCCCTTCAAACCCCAGAGCTGCAGATCGTCAGACCGCCACGATGACCATCGCTCACCCAAAGCAAGTGTCTTAAGGCTCTGTGTCCATGGTTTCCCCAGATTTACTGTGGGTTGTTCATCGACTTCTCTGTTCTACCCGCTCCGACCATTTTTTGGAATACATTTTATTTTGTTTTCTTTGAACCTACTGGGGTTAGTTCACAGAGTGAAATTCAAGCCCAGCCCCTACACATGTGTAGTAATCTCCTCATGAACCGCACAAACATCTAAGAAAAGAGAGAAATCTCAGTGCAGAGGGCAGCAGAGCAGACAAAATTCACATGGAGCAGAGACACACGGAATGAAGCTCAGCGGGAACATGAGCTGCCCAAGGATGCCCCACAACCCAAGGGCAGAATTGGGAACAGAGCGTATTTCCTAAATCCTTGTCTGTGCATCCAACACTCTCCAACTCATGTTGCTTCTGAATTTAACAGAATTTTTACCAACACCTTATTCATTTGGAAATGGCACCTACTTCAAAGCAGAATTTCTATCCTAGATATCCAGGCCTTAAAATACTGCCTAATCCTCCAGGCAAAACAGACGTCTACATAGGCGCAGTTCAGATTAAGCAAGGCACAAAACCGTGATCAACTGCACAGTGACGGAAGAGCCCGTTATAGAATCACAGAATGGTTTGGCTTGGAAGGGACCTTAAAGATCATCTAGTTCCAACCCCTCTGCCATGGGCACAAACTTGTCATCGGCAAACAGGGTATGGGCACAGCGGCACAGGAGTGCTGGCCTGCTGCAGCTGTACATCCCGGCAGCGTCAGGTCCCAGCACCTTCCCCATCCTGGCAGCTGTGGACCAGAGCTGGCAAGACGCTGCAGATATCTCCAAGGGATATCTCAGGCTCCGCAGAACTCCCCCGCACGGCTCGGTCTGGTACAGCTGCCAGCGAAGCCTGGTTTCAAGATGCTTTTTGTACCATGTGAATTCCAGCAAGGGATACGCATTTTACACAGCACAATTTAGGGGAAATGGCTGCACTGCTATGAGAATATTTGTGCCCATTTTATCACAATGATGCAAAGGACATGGCAGAGGACTGCAAGCACTCCAGGGAATGCAGCTTCAAGGGTGATTTCCTGCAAGCTTGGCCTGATAAAAGCCCATTTGCATGTATTAATCCTGCCACAGTCATTAAGCAAAGCGTGGTAGCAGAGCCCTCCCCAAAGCAGTCATTTCATTCGCAGTGACTTGATCATTTGCAATTCTCTGTACATACCCAAGGGCTCTCTCACTGCTTTAATACACCAATATTGTTCCAGTATAGACAAAGCTAAAAATGCCGGTTTTATTCCCATTGGGAAGGCAAACTCCTGATGCACTTTAGTCTCTCATTTTCTGGAAGGGGATTTTACCCACTGTTTATAAATACTAGCAGGAGGAAAGCCTCATTTGCTGCTTTTTCCTCCACGTTTCAGGGCAGAGTCCATCACCTCTATCGCTACTGAAAAGTTTCCGTACAAGTGAGCCCTGTGCCCGTGGCAACGGCTGCCCTGCCTGCAGCCCCCCCGGGCACCGCCCGCCGCGCCACAGCCCCGCTTCATAAAGCTTAAGCAAGAAAACCCGACCACGCCAAAATCACCAACTTTGCCATTGAGCCCAAAGTCTGCGGTTGGTGTAGACAAAAGGCTTGGTGTTAGAGAAAACTCTGTATCTGGAGAATAGCAGCTATCTAAAGGTATTTATTAACATAGCCTTGCGAGTCCCTACCCCTGCATGCATTACTTGCATAAACAAATGCTGTGGCAAAGATACAGCAGGTGTATCACGGTATCATTACAGTGTTTGCATGACCTTTGTCAAAGAACTGCGGAGCTTTTCTGCTGGCATTGTGGCCTTTTATATGACATCTCACCATCAACAAAGAAAACAGCTGTGCCACACACTCTTTGTGATATTTTTGAGCTCTTTTTAGTCCCACCAAGGTCTTAGCTAGCAAAGATTATTATTTCTTTTCCCTACCACCAAGGATCCCTTATCACCGAGAAGGCTCCTAGCATGTCAGATGATATATGAACACACAAAAAGCTTTAAAGAGCTTACAAGCAGAAGATAAGGCAGATAAGAAAGCCCAAGGAAAGATAACACCGGCCTGCGTGGGTGACAGTGGCCATAACATACCAGCAGCTTAGTCACTGCCGGGTTTTGCCAAAGCAGCTACAACTTGTAGTTAGCTAATTGCACTTTTTCGGTGCTAAATAACCGAAACAAGACATTCAACATAATTATTTCAGTATGATGTGTGGCAGAGGATTATGCCACCAACTTCTGATTTATTACCAGTTTCATCACCTCACAGGTTTTACTCCAGCCCCCCAGCTGTCAGGTTTGGGTTTTTTTAATCTTTTTCCTTCCAATTCTGGCTTCCTTCCAAAACCAGGCATATCTGTAACTCACAGGGGTGCGAAGGACAGCTCGAAAACAAAACCTGGGTTCACCCTTGAAGATTCAGAAACCTAAAGAAAAAATATTAACCATTCTGGCTGCTTTTTTAAAAAATACAGATAAATAAAAAGATACTCCATATCTCAAGGTTTCTTTGCCAGTGCCAGGATGCTCTGCCGGCTGGTGCATAAATCAGCACGTCTGGGGCTGTAGCACAGGCAGCCAGTTACTACCCAGCTGGAGTACAAACCATGCAATCCAGCCGAAAGCTTTGTTGAATTGTGGTTCAAATTTGCTGCAGTTTATTTCTGGAAGTATTTAAAATGCCTGTCCTGAAGGCATTAGGACCACTGCATCCAGCGAGTCATCCATGACACCTGACATAGACAGGTAATAAATCTCACCGTGTTTACTAAAGCTTTCTCTAGGACTGCGGGTACGTCGCATTAAGATGGTATAAAACAGCATACGGAACAGACAACTGCAATAATGTGGGTACAGTGCTATTTCTCCCTTAATAACCAGTAAAACCCACCAGTTAAAGAGTGCCATATGCAGTAACTAAAGCACTATCTAGAGGAACACAGTAACATGGCGTTAAGCATCCCATCTTAGGATTTCAGAAAACAGGTCTCAGTTTTTTGCTCAATCATGCACATGTTTGGGTAGAGTGAACCACCTTAAGCCGCAAATTCCCTGTAGCCAAATTAGTTTTAAAAGCTGGTTTGGCCACCAGTGACAAAGCATCTCTGCCAGCACAGAACACCAGGGACCAACCCGGGCAGTGTCTCCCCGGCTTCTTGGGTGGGTTTTGCAGCCCAGGCTGGAGGGACAAAGCAGGACCCGAGCTGGCTGCGCTCAGGAACAGCTGCCCAGCACCGCAGCCACGGCTGTGGCTAACGAGAGCAACACCTCTCTTGTCTCTGTCCCTTTGTGCTTCACCTGGAGGACAAAGAAAACATTTCCCTTCCTCTCAAGAGATGCGAACTTAAGTCTATCAAGCATCAACAGGGGGAAAACCAGCAAGATGCAGAAGAAACTTATTAGCCAAAAAGGCCTTTAGCTTATAACTCCCAAAGTATGGGAAGAATAACAGGAGCTGATGCAGATAATGTTAGATCTACTGGAGATACAATAACAGCCTTCATGTGGCCCTGCTGGAACATGGTAGAGCTGAAGGAAGGCTTGGGGCTAGAGGCAGGGTCAGACTTGTGGAGACGCGCACTGAAAGCCAGGACACAAGTCGCACTTGCTGCAGAGGGTCAGAAATTCCTGTTTCAGCGGGGCAGACGGCAACGATGACTCAGGCATATCACATTACTGGTAAATTTGCCCCGGTTCACGCTTTCCCTTAGGCAGGAGGCACTGTACCCAGCTTTTCCAGGAAGCATATTGTATCCTGTCAGGGGATTTGTGGGGGGCAAGGGGTACTCTGCCCCGCAAGAGCAGAGCTCATGTTCTACGTATGGAAAATAAGTCCCAAGGCAGGCTTGGCACTGCCCTCTGGGGAGCTTACAGACAACATGGAAAGTATTAAATTCTGATGGGAGCAGCAGCTGGCTCCTATCGGAAAGCCACTATCTCTATCCTTTTAAAATCCTTAGTGTTTCTTTTCTCACTGGAGAGATAAACAGCCGACCAAGGTCATTTGTGCTCTGCTGGCCAAGGAAGATGTGCAGAGGCTGCAGGGCGGCGCAGCTCGGCCCATCAGAGGTGGGATGCTTTGAACAACACTGTTCCTGCAAAAATAACAGTACCAAGCACGACTTGGGGTTAAACCAAGGCCCTTCTTCAGTGCCTGAGTGGATCATAGCGTCACTGCTTCCGACTGCCAGTGGGCTGCAAGGCAGCAGCAGCGTAAGTGGAAATTAGTCTCTTTATGGATGTCAGGCAGGACTGCAACCCTCTATCAAAGCAGAACACAGCTGAACATAAAACGACCCCCTTGGCAATGGCACCGTATCAAATAAATCGTTGTCTCAACTTACCTTGTGAATGCGTTATCCTTTTGCAAACGGAGAGTAAACATAGCAGACGAGGCAAGCTGATCGGCAGAAACCGGAGCTCCGAGGCAGGGTCCCCTTACACAACAGTAGTCCTTTTCCCCGGCAGGTCAGAGGAGTTTTCGTAGGCAGAGACGAGCCCCTTTGCCCAGCGGGTGCCGGGGGAGCCCTGCTGCATCACCACCAGCCGGATGGGAGGCTGGGTGTCTGCAGGGACCTCGGGAGCATATTCCTTGCTGGGATCCTTCCCCCTGCAGTCATAGAGCACGCAGGAAATCAGGAAAACCAGAAGCAAAATAACATAACTAGCTACCAGAATGATGAGATTCAAGGTAACAGGGTCAATCTCCAAATAAAACTCCATTTGGTCCCATACTGTTGAGTGCAAACCCAGAGAATGAAGTGTCATATGCACGAGTGAGCGACGGCTAACTGATCAGAATAGATGTATTGGCTTTGCGGTAAAAATACATTAATCCTCAGGTCTCCTGTAGCAATGGATTTCCCCGAACTGGATGATTAAAGCAGCTCAGTTTAATAACTTAAGCTCCTTCTTTTAATGCCACGTTGCCTACAGTTGCAGAAGCTAAATTTGAATGCTATATTGACAGGAAAACATCCCCCTTGCTCAGGGAATATCTCTTTCCTTGACGGGCAGGTACCAAACGGGATTTCCACTAAGGGCGTTTTGCAGCATCTGCCTTCTAGAAGGGGTTTTGGGCTCATGGGCTGAAGAAAACTGAACTGTGTAATTAGTAAACGAATACAAAAATAAATTCGGGAGAAGGTAATATGCAAAGTAACTTTTCTCAAAATCTAATGAGCCTGGCTCTGATTTTGACTTAAGACCTTTTTACCATGCCCCAGTGCTATGGAAGGGCTTTTAAAGTGAATTAAAGACTTTTATTCCCCACTTCCATACCAGGATTACTGGCACACGTCACAGCACTGTATCGCACGCTGCCCAGCCCGTCCTTACACAAACTGAGCTGTAGGACCCGGCTTCCCGCAGGCTCCTCTGTCCCCTTCGAGTCTCCTGCATACAAGATGCAACAAGACTGGAGGATTTCTGCAGCCAGGGCACCACCGATTTATTTTTCCTATGTGGACTCTCTGCTTGCTAAAAAAATGGTGAAGTTTGCGATGTGTCTGTCCCCTGCCTGGGAGCAGCACCAGGCTGCCCAGCCGTAAAACCTGCAAGTACTTTTTGTGCCTTCCAGGTTTACATCTCTGAAGCTGATGAGCATGTAGGGACGCATGTACAGCTGCCACACTGCCCACATGGGGCTTGCTTGTTTCCCTAGAAAACTGTCCTAGAAAGACCACCCCTCCTCCAAAAAAAGATGTACCAGTGTCTAAGATACCAGGAAGGCAGATGGGAAGGGCAGGAGGTGATGCTGCTGAGCACCACAGACCCTACGTCGGCATGCTTGCTGCTTCCACGCAAAACTCCAAGGTCTTGGTCAGCATTACAGCACAGGAGGGTTTTAGGAAGAGATTAGACTCTCCCAGCTCTTAGTGCTGGCAGAGCTGTGGAAAAGGGCTTTACATGTCAGCGGGAATCCGATCCGGCCCGTCTAAGCTGTAAGAAATATGTCATGGGGCCATCCTGCTGCCGCAGACCTTGACACATGCCGCTCGTTTTAAGGCCAACATATCTGCATCCTCCACCGTCTGCCCTCCCGGCCCTCTGTAGCCGAGAAATTCGCACTGAGAGGTAATTCCAAGCCCAGCATCGCAGGAGGCACGCTTAGCAGCGAGGGGGGAGCCCCACGGCACATTTGTGTGACCCTCACGTCGTGTGTCTGTTGCATATCACATGCCACGTCTGAATCAGACCAGGCATTTGGCTGTTCAGTGCAGTTTAGACGAGGTGGAGATTTTTCAAGACGGGCTAAAGCTTTTGATTATGCACTTCCCCTCCAAAGCAATGACGACTGGAGCTGGGACTTTGTTTCGACACTCACTGGGAAACTGGAAGTCTCTTGAAAATCCCTCCAAAATGCCTCAGAAGCACAAGCACCTTTGAAAAGCAATAGGGTGTCTGGTCTTAAATTTCAATTACGTTCCACTACAAAAAAATTAGTATTGAAGTAGTAAATACCATATAGTTCACATGTTGAGAGAGATATGGGATTTTACATTAGTTTAAGTCTTTTAAACTAGTTCTTGAATGGCAGCCTGGATTCTGAAAACTCAGCACTGTGCTTGCGAAAGAAAGTTTATGGGATTTTTCTCCCTTGCATTTATTTAGTACCAGCAAGTTTGCCAAACCTGAATTGTCTCCTCTAAAGTCCTCCAGGCTAATAGCTTGGTTTCAGATTTCTGTCTAATATTGCAGCTGGGAGATACATGACATTGAGTGTTTAATTTAGATAGGCATCACGCCAGCTTTTAGGGGGACTTTTCAAAACTTAAAATCAGGGACTAGATTACTGCACCACCTTCCGTGTTGCTGCAGACGTGCTCTCTCCGAGAGAGAAAAGCCTCCACATTTCTACATCTCCGCAGCTTCTCAAAACACTGCCTTAGAGTGAAAATACATTATATTTTCAAAACACCTCTTGAAGGCTGTACAGGGCTGGGTGTGCAGCAAGGAGAGCTCACAGTTATGCTTTCGTTGTGTTCCCAGGAGCCCCATCCTTGAGCTGCTTACAGCAGCCTGCGTCTGGAGTCAGCGCACTGAAAACAGAAGGCTACAAGGAGATTTGGCTTCGATACGATTACTTATTCCCTCCTCCCAGGGCATGTCTAGGGCAGACTGTAGACATTCACTGATATTCCTGTGCCCAAGGATGGCCAGGGTCTAACACCACCTGCCAGCAGCCCTGTCTCACAAGCAGGAGCATCACGCCACCTCGGGAACCTTGTCTGCACACATGCTGGGGCTTTAAATAGTGAAGCCCGGCTCCAGCAAGCTGGCAATTCACCTGGGTCGGTGTCCCAGAGTCCTCCCCTGCTTGACACCACTCCCTCCTGCCCATCCTGCAGCCACAGCTCCGAGGCTGACCATCCCTTGGCAGCCATTGGCATCTCACCCTCCTCCTGCTGTTTATGCCTACACCCTTTTCTTAAGAAAAGTCATTCACATCCCTGTTCACATCTGCACTGATGGAGGACTGACAGCTCCCCCAGCTCTGTGGTGAGCAGGAACACATTTCCCCCAGGCAAGTGAGAGTCTCAGAAGCTTTGGAGGACTGGGAAAAACCCAAGCAAGTTGGGCTTGTGCTTCCCCAGGCAGTGCCGGGAGCCCGGCTGATGTTCGGGGCAAAGCTCTGCCTTGCGCTTGTGCAGGCAGCTCTAACAGCAGCAGGTGAGACACTGTCTGTGGGACCCACATTCCTCAGATGTCCAAAACTTATCTGTGCTATAACTGCTTCAAAGGCCAGATCAGCTCCGCCATCGGCTGTACCAGGGTGCAGAGATGGTAGTTTGCACAAAACCTTTGCTATATCCTCTAAAAGTAAATTAGCTGGAGTCTGCTATTTATTTATTCCACTATTCCATTAAATATTGTTTGACAAAAAGCCTACCCCAAGGGCCAGAGCTCCCGGCTAGAGACTCAAGGCCACCAGCTGACACCAATGCAACTCCACACTCAGTTCTTCCCTCTTATTATGTCCACTTCAATTTATAGACACTTTGGGACAGAAAGCACCTCTTCTTCTGCAAGAACTCAGTTCAACTGGGATGAGTGATGAGGGAATAAGATGTAGATAACAGAAAATTACTTTTTTTAAAATAATTTTTGCTTGAAGCCATTGTACAGTGAATTTCACAGTACAAAAGTTCAGAGGTTATTAAAACAGAAGAGAACTTCTCTATGATCAGAGAAAAAAAAAACAGATTTTAAAAAGAAAGTCTTGGGAAGAGGTTCTAGTGGGAGAGAGCCACAAGTGCTCTGTTTTGAGAGAAACTACAACAGAAATAGCAAAGGGATTACAGGCAATGGCTGAAGAAAAGAAAGCAGTCTGTGAGAAACTACAGCATCTTCTCCTCTAAGGCAGGAGTTAACTAATAGGTCCCTGCTGTGCCAGCTCTTCTTGACTACAGCAGGTCGGGGCTGATCACACGAGCATTTTGGCTGGCAGATCCAAGACACAGCAGCTCAGAAGGGTGACCCATCGCACAATGCATTGAGATGGATGTACACAGAAAGGGACCGGGCTCTGCTGGACTCGGCCATATGAAAGCAAAAAGCAGTTCCCAGTCCTGGTGCTTCCCAGATGAAGCCTGAGTAGCCGGAGGCCTGGCAGAGCCTCGTGTGCTGCATAAAACACAGCTCGCCCGATTCCAGCCAGCTGCACCTCAGAGCTGCCACCCAGCGAGACAGCCATCACTGCCGGGCTTGATTGGCTTAACTGCGGTGTCATTGCTAAAAATAGCACCTAGGAAATAAATCTCTTGAATCCTGGTGCAGTGTGAAAGAGGGGAATACAGATGGCAGCAATCCCAGCATATTTCAAACAGAATAACAAAACAGACAAGGTATCAGAAAGGACAGACCTACCTCCTGGATAACGTCCTGCCTTGTCTCTGCAGCTCGGGACAGCGAAGGTGGACAGGCTGCAGGCAGCTGCCCAAGTCCATCGCCTTCCTCATACGAGAGGTCATAACTTAAGGCAAACTGCAGAGATTTAAGGGCACTGAGGAGAAATCTGGTGTGACCAGGAACCAAACTCTGGTTACTCCAATACCTACAGTCCAAATCTTAAACACTCAGAGCAAATCCAAGGAAAGCAGATTTGCTATGCGCATCGTGTGCGGATACCAGTGGCAGAAATACAGCCACTGAGCTCCTCCTTGGGGATATCTCAGGGGTGCAACAAACACCTGCCTGAACTGTGTTTGGTGTTTGAGAAGGGGCCACACACAAGTGAGTTTAGCCTATGGCTTCTGGGCTCTTGCCCTCCTCTGGCACAAGCTCTGCTGGGGTGGAAGAGGGCTTGGACCCCCCACCCTTACTCTGGGTATAGCAGCGTCCTGTTCTGCAAGGAGCTGCTCGCCCAGGTCTCCCCTGCTGCCTTTTTTCCATAGTGCAGGAAGTAATTTAATGTATTTGAGAATTTTGGTGAAAGGGGACTGGAACTGAGCAGCGCCGCTAAAAATAACGAGGGACAGGAGCCCAGAGGATTTTTCCTACAGGCCTCTCTCAGCTCACGCCAGTTTATCCCGGCAGCGTTACACGTGCCTAATTCGGGCTGACCACACGTAGGTGCTGTTGCTTTCCTTATGAAAGCATCCAAAATGCCAGGCAGCGGCGAGGAGCCGCTGGGCTGCGGCAGCGCCCGGCAGGTGGCATTGGAAGATCGACCCACAGCCCAGGCACAACCCTCTCTGCGAAGTCCTATAGCACCGCTATACATATATACCTCTATGCATCTAATTATTTTTTTTTAAACTCTTTTGGTCAATAGCGTCACCTCTTTGTCAGCATCTGAAGAGAGAAAGGACCTTCCACTCTAGATGCTCAGGGCTTACACTAGGCTCGCTCTCAGGAAGCATTTGAGTGCAGCAGTTAAACCATCTCCTGCTTTAGGGGTGCATTTATTATCTATTTGATCTCTACAGCATTAGAAAACAGCTATTAAAAACGCTGCTTCTGAGAAAGGAATGGAAATTCAAAGGAAAGTGAAAAGGAAAAATACAGAACAGTCATTATCATACAGAACTAGTCTACTTGGTTATTTGTATTGCAGTTCCCCCCTCAGACCCTAAACCCACAAATACACCAGTCAGTGAAATGCCTGACTTTGAGACTATGAATAATCCTACAGAGGTGAAAGAGACAGCTGGTACTTGGGGTTAAGCACATCCTGAACCATGCTAGAAAAAAAGTCAGAAGCTCAAAACAAAGACCAAAGTCTTACCATATTAAGCATTGCTCACAAACATTGCCTGCACATCTCCAGCTCCTCTCCCCAAAAACCTAGAGACCACGGCTTACCCCACTCACAAAAACACTCCCCACCTACAGCCCCTTACACCCAGCAGGCCAACACACTGACTTAAATCCCATTTCCTCTATCTGCAAATCAATTTACTAGAAAAGTCTCAGCTGGAGAGGATCCGCTCCTCAGTAAAATAAAACCAGTTGCCATGAGGTGGCAGATGCTGATCAGCTATTTTTCTGATTGCCTTTTCTTTGTCTCAGGGCTCCAGGTGAGATGTATCCCTCAAACCCATGGCCCAGCTGAGATGTATCAAACAGAAACGGGGTGCCAGTGTTTGTTCCTACCTGAGTTCCCTGCTAGAGGGCTCTGCTGCCATCAGGACTGGCTCTCTTTGGTGCTGCAAGAAGCAAAACCCAAAAGGATCTGATTTTTTTTTTTCTGTGACATTTGCTTTGGATATGGATTTTGCAATCAAAAAGTTAATTTCCCTAGAGAGGAGTGTGCACAAGTCCAGGATGACGCATGACAAAGGGGCTGAGGGGTTGGAGAGCTCAGCCCTGGCCGGTGGGTTCAGGAGATGTGACAGTCGGGCGGCACTCCTTCCCATGATCTCCAGTAGGATGTAATTCAAATGATGCTGAACATTCATACAGAATAGTTTAAAATTTAATCGCCTATTTTGTTAACCACAGAGACAGATTTGATGTGAAAGGTAAAACCCTTGACTTGATTTTAGAAGTGGTCCAAATCTTCATGTGAGATAAATCTCCATAACTTTATCAATATAACGGGGCTGATATCAACAGATGTGGGTGCGTTTTAGCCAGTGCTACTCTGTAAGGTGAGAGCCTATAGAGGATTAATACCTGAAGAAAGGGTCCGTGCTTATTTTTCTTTTGGTAACTTTCCAATGAGAGCTCAACTACCTCAAACTGTGGCAAATCTAGTTTCACAAGCTGTGAAATGTTTAGTCTTGTCCTCAGCTGCTTGAGAAGCATATGCAAATGTAAATGCCTTCTTATTATTAATGGTGAAATGATTTCCAAACAGGAGGAAGAAAATGAAAATGTTTTGTATTGAGTGCAAGTCTCCTGGAATGGGTCACAGATGGGTAAAGCAGACTCAAACTGGGTTTCGATTTTGCTGGAGCTGGGCTGCTCGCTTGGTTTGTCTTCTGTCCCGTAACATATCTTCTGCAAGAACTAATCAAGATAATGCAGATATAAAATCGGAGTGACATAGACATGGTTGCATCAAATTCAGTGAATTTCCTTTTGCCCGCACCATCTGAGTTTGTTATTAAACTCAAAATTACAGGGTATAAACTATCCATCCTTTGCACTGTTCTGACTTGGTGATGCACAAATAACTTCAGTCAAGTCTTTAAGGATACACTTCCCGTATTTCCCTGGCACTGAAGTACATGCTCTGTGAATTGGGATGGATTTAGGTGCACACAGCATTCAGCTCAGGCACGCGGATTTAGCTGAACTTGGGCTATTAACTACATTATGGCTGTCAGAAATACAATTATTATCATAGGTAGTAAAGCACTTAACATGAGAAATCACAAAGTGAGAGCTATAGCTTCTTGTTTTAGAGCACTACAGCTTCTTGGTTTATTGCTTATGAAGATGAAGGGCTATATTCTTTCCTTCCTCATTCCCAGTAAATCAGGATTTTGCCGATCTGGCTCACAGTGACTGGAGCAGCTGGGGCATCTTCACAGGAGGCACTTGGTGTGCTGAGAGCTGGGGTATGCTGGGGACAGTAACTTCTTCTGCACAACTGCAGCCTGGGAGAGGAAAATAGGTGCTGGCACCCTTTGGTGACGTCCCAGAAAAGCCAGATGTTAAAGACATGCAGGAGAAACTCCAGTACCCGGGCTGAGAGAGCTGAAATGAAGGCTCCGGCTTTTGGCAGTGCTGCGCACCAATTTTACCATTGCAGAGAGAGCTGCTGAACAATTCCCTGGTTCTGTTTGGCACAAAACCTACACATCTTTCCTCAGGGTGGCATATGTGTGTTTGCCTCTCCTTCTGTTTGCCTTGCATAAACCCCCGTGGGGTGGGATGTAAGGAATACATCACTATTCCTGGGGCATGTTTGAGCGCTGGTGTGATCATGTTACAAATCTGCGGGCAATAAATCAGTTTTGCTTCTGAATTCAATCTGCTTTTTCTTGATTTGCTTTCAAGACTTTGCTGCCTTGGGAGAACCGGCAACACGTAGCTACTTTTCAAGGAACTTTCATGAGCTGGGCACAGGTAGAGGCTCTTTGCCCAAATGTGCAGGTTCGAAGGCAGAATAAAACACAAGAGTCACAACGGTTGTGGTGCCACCGCTGAAGTGGCCCTACGAAACCACTGGTCTCCAGCTCTGACTCCTGACCGCTGCTTTGTTGAATACAGTGGTGGGTGAAGAAGAGAGAGAGGATTTGGATGATGAGAAGAAGAAGGATTCTCTAAAAATAATGTGGAAAAATCTGCCTAAGAAGGTCTCGCAGAGCTCTCTGCTTGATTCAGCTGGGGTGCAACCCGAGAGAAAAACCCCTGAGGTTTCCTGAAGCAGCTTTTCTTGTTTGTTTTGATTTTTCAGGCTCCTCACTAGGACCTCTGCAAATCTGTGTCACATCATGTGTGAAGGCAGCAAATAAAGTGAACTCTGAATTTAGCTTTTTTAGTTTTTTTCAGGGAATCCAGGCCTCCCTCAGAAGAGGATACTTGAATACCAGTCAGACACCTGGTGAACAAACCAGCTGTTCACAGCTGTTCTTTCCATCTCTCTTTTTCATTGTTTGCAGAAACAATGAAGTGATCGAGGACTAAGAGGGTTGAACTGACGAAAAAAAGAGACCCAAGTGCCAAACTCTTTAGTGCTCTTTGTAAAACCCAAATAAATGGAAAAATAAATCAAGCTTAGACATCAACAGGAAATTGAAAAGTTACATCAATGGGAAGACAGAAATGTATACGTCAATCATTTGGCTGGAGATGTTGTGGTATAAACAGATTTTTATCACATATAGCTCTCTATTCAAATAATTATGTCCTAGATTTCTTTTGTACATAGAGTACAATTTTGCCAACAAGCCTCTGGGAACAAATGTGAAAAATAGAGCAAGACTGGCTTTGCTGTCCCTGATTTCAAGTTCGCAAAGTTTTTAAATCATCGGTTTAACTCAGAAAAACAGAAAAGGCTTATACCTAATCCTCAGCCAAGGCTGCAGGACTTGTTCAACGCCTGCAGCTAGGCACATGCCTACATGTTTTGCTGAACAGAGATGGCCTCCTTGAGCTGTGCCATTCCCACTGTGTTCAGACCTAATCAGTGCTGTGACCTCACTTTTCCCTCCTTCACAGCGACCCGCATTTCTTTCAGTTAGTTCATTTGCCCACAGGGAAAGGTTAAATGTGACAGCAGCCCATCATCAACCCAGCGCCCCGAGCTCCCGTTCCCATCACCGCACCTCGCGGACGATGCAGTTCCCGTCACCACACCTCGTGGCCGACGCACAAGGTCAGCCTGGCGCCACCTCCATCGCAGGGACGTGGTCCCTCCTGACGGGAACCACGCCGCTGCCAGCCGCCCTTGGGCGCAGATAACCGGCCCTTGAGGACAAAGCCTTTGCCTTCCTTTTGAGATGTAAGATATGGGGATACAAACAGTAATAAATAACTGATGTGTCAGTCTGAACTGAATCCTGTTCCCCTGCCTCACCCACTTCCACTCTGTTTACCACCAGGCTTTTTTTTTCCTCTTTCTGCTTCTTCCACACCCACCTTTTAATTTTGTATTCCCTTGGACAATTGTGGGCCTCCAGCCTGCAGCAAGGGACTTTTCCTGGGAGTATTTTGTCTCTGAGGAGGAGGGAACCATGTCCCCATGCTGTCGGGAGGTTTGGGCCTCTGATCTCCTTCCAGCCTTGCTCCTGACACTTGGGCTCTCCCTCTTGTCTAGACCCATCAGTTATAGCGCAGTCAGTCCTGCCATGTTCCTTGGGTTTCTTTCTTGGCACCAGGCACTGTTTTCTGCTGCGAATTTAGCCCCAATCATTTTTGCATTGTTCTGTCCCAGTCACTATCTTATCATTGCTGCATTGTTCCTTTTTGGCTTCCTCTGCGGTTCCTATCTGTCTTCTTTGTGTATCACTGTAGGCTTAGCTTCAGTCAAGTTTTGATGTCATTCTTCGGGCATCTTGTTACTGCTAATTCATAACACTCTGGTTTCATTCTGTTCCTGTCAATGCACTTCAACCTCTCTTAGCAAAAACTCAGCTGAACTCAAGTCAAATGTATCCTTCAACTGACCAAGAAGTCTTGAGCGGAAGTGGAAGTCAAGGTGGTGGGAAGGTGACCACGAAAATGTTCACAAGCACAACACAAAATGAGGACTTGTTTGACCCAAGCTTCCCCCAGAGCTGCAGAGCCGAGCCCAGCTAACCAAAACCCCTGTGATGCTCTGCAGACCCCATTTGTGTGAACTCCAGCCAAAATACCGTTATGTTCTGAAACCTAGTTGAGCTCTAAATGGATACCTCAGGTTGCTTTCCGTAAAAATGGCAATATTAACATTTTCATATATTGGTAGGATACAAATGCCACAACTGAGATCTGCTCCAGTCTGGAACTGAAGTTGAAATGTAAAGATCAAAAAAAATTACGACCCCACAAAAACATCACCAGATGCCTACATCAGCCCACAAGTCAATATACTGGTTCCAAAGCAGGGGAGCACATATGGATAGAGCCGGATAGAGCCACGCAGGTGTGTACATCCTCATCTCTGAGGCCCCTTGGCTGCTCTGGTTGCAGCCAGAGGCTCATGCCTGTTTTCGCTGGCATTTACTTTTACTTTCCTGCTGAAGAAGATCTTGTATGGAAACACTATTGTGTTTCTGTCTCCAAGTGACTGCTGAGGTCCTGGTTTGCCAGATCAAGCAGACGGCCAACTTAATGCACATGTGAATAAAATGACTTCTCTTCATGCTTTCAAGTAAGTAATTAGCTACCCGCTAGCACTTAACTGTGTATTGTGTCATTCAGTGGAGACAAATCAGAAGCAAGACTGACACAAATACATGACATTCTAAGTATGATTTCAACATTTTTGCCAATTGCTCAGCAACTTCTTTTGGTTAGCAGCACACTTAATCTTCATGTAGCAAAGGAGGCCAAGGAGGAAATTTTGAGAGCTTAAGCTTTAAATCCTCCAGGCATTAAATCCACCACTTGTGTCAGAGGTAGGTCATCTGTGAAAAGGGAGGATGACACAGCAATTTATGCTCTTGGCCTGAGTGCCACACTGTATAAGGACGTCTGTTTTCAATTTAATATAACAAACCTGTCGTTTGTCTAATGTTTAGTGGCTCTTGGTCACAGTTATCCTCAGATAATCAATAATCCCTTGGAACAGAGATGCTCTAGTCAAATTGTTAGCCATGTGTCATCTTTGACTGTGAGTCGGTGATGCATTCCAGCAGCCTGGCAGCTGCAGCCCTCCCGAACCCGATCAGTGCAGAGACATAACCAAACCAAAGCAAAACTTTGTGCGATGTGAGACCGGTACATGCCAACCTCCTCTCTGGTGTCACCTCCTCACTGATCACACTTCAGTTAACGTGAGGGCTACATCGGGGCAGCGGTGGCTGAGCCTCCCGATAGTGAAAAGTCTGAACTCCACCATCAGTATTGTCCTGGTTTGCGTAGTACCTCAATAAACTAAGTGCAGCCAAGTGTTTTCATTCTTATTCTGACAGATCAGCTAATTAGAGTGCAAAATAATATTCTCAAGCTTGGCAAATCCTTTCGACTTTGAAAGATTTTGTTATTTATTTATTTTTTGCTCAGACAACATGGAGACTCAGTGCTAAACTACACAAAACAAATTAAATATCCCATTTCAAACAGTTGGCTCTGGTCTGGAAGCACTTCAGTTGATTGCCGTGATTCAAAGGAGAAAAATTATTTCATTTTGAATACAGTAATGCTTTTTAAACAGCACATTGGCTGACCCATCCTGGATCACGACCTCAAGAGCTTCACATACATGTTTTTGAAAATAAGGTTTGTGTCTTGCCTCATCAAATGGGTGCTCAAGATTCACAGCTGCGGTAAGGGGAGAGGAGTTGCCCATCTGCCCCTTGACACTGTTTCAAGGGAGACACACAGAGGTCTAGAATGACCCACACTGGGTGTTATCCCAACCCCAACCGCATGGCCCTGAACCACAAAGCAGTGTACAAGAAGCCCCACAGTAGACACGGACAGTTCTTCAGTGTCAAAGGGAATGGCTCATTTGTACGAGTGTGTGTCTGTAAGTGTAAGGATTTAAAGGTCAGACTCATGTGGAAAAAGCATAGAGGATGTATCTTTTTCACAGATATAGCAGTTTTGCTTTAGGGCTTTCCATACATCCCACCACTTCCTAGAAATCCCCTCTCCTTTCTGTTGAGTACGTGTTTGAGGTGGTTGTTTCCGAGGGCAGGGGTCAGTCTCTCCCCAGCAAGCCTGCCTTACCCCTGCTGTTGGAGGAGCAGAGGAGAAGGGCTGAGCCACCACGGGCTGGGACTGATCTGCGCCAGGAGTGCTTGGAGACAAGATGACCACAAGACAGCAAGGAAGGGGTATGCTGCTCCATCAGCGGTGGGTTTATCTGGGTGACCTGACCCATGCCGCAAGGGCAGAGAGCCCAATCAGCTGTGCTGAAGGCCATCGCAAGCTCAGGCCACCAGGGGAGGCTGTTCTCAGTGACACCTGGGTGTGTTACATCCCCAGGTCTTCTGGGGCAATATCTGCAATTGCTGCCATCAGAGGTTGACTGAACCATCCTTTTGGGCTGGATTCACACCAAAGTGTGTTTTTGAGATCCAAGGCTGAAATCTCCTAAGAAGCCACAGATCCTCACAGATCAGGTGGAAATCAGTAGCCATCCCCCAGGACATGTCCTTCAGCTTCACAAAGGGCAGAGTTTTAAAGCAGCAGCACATGGCTTTAGCAAAAGTCTTGGGATGTAATGGAAGGTAAATGAGATGCCTGATCCTGCAGAGATGATATTTGTGCTCAGAGGTGTGTTAAGTTTCACAAGACTCAGCACAACACTCAGGCTCCATGTGGACCACCCAGTTGCATGGCAGGAAACCCATTTTCCTCATGGTTTCAGCCATGTCTGTGCCGGACTGCTGCATTAAAGCTCTCTTGTTTTCCCAGCTGGTCTGTGTGCTTGAGATCAGGTCACTGAAAGCAAAGGGCTTGCTCAGAAGTTAAACAAAAGCTCTTTCAAGTTTAAAAAGAAGAAAAAAGAAAAAAGCCCACCTGCAGGGAGCTCCCTTCTCCAAAGAGGAAGAGTTAGGTTTGGAGGTGGTTCTGCAAGAAATCCAAGGCTGAACTGGCCCACGACACACACAAGGTGTGTGTGGTGGGTGAGATTTGACTACCTCTTTAAGAATGAGAATTTCAGGAAAAGACTTCAGCAACAGAAATATATACCCAGGATTTCAGATAAGGGATCAAACTCCCTTCCTGATACACAGACATCAGAAAAACTAAGGAGGACACAAGGGACTGGCTAAAAGGAGATCAAAACTCAAATGGATGGATCCAGAACATAGAAGCTCAGTTCCTACCACAGCCACAAACTTCGTATGTGATTTTAACACTTAGTTACTGCAAGCATGAAATCTGTGCCTGGCTGCAGGACACCAGGAGCTGTTAAGTCACTCGAATTCAAGGGAGGAGGGAGAAGGGAGAAGTAGTCCACCTGCTCGCAGTCCCAGCCCCTGTTCTCCTCCCCCATCCTCGTCTTTGTTCACCAAATATCCCGGGGA
Source organism: Larus michahellis (assembly GCF_964199755.1). Lineage (NCBI taxonomy): Eukaryota > Metazoa > Chordata > Aves > Charadriiformes > Laridae > Larus > Larus michahellis. The sequence goes on from NC_133909.1 coordinate 9,455,615, forward strand.
GCAAAAGGGAAGGAGATTCTTCTTTTCTGATTTTATTTTCCTTGGAATATGGGTCAGGCCCCTACTCTGTGGGAATACAGAGACAGGCCCATCTTGCACTGTCCTAAATGGGTGGTCCCACCCCAGACAGCTGCAGAGCTCTCAGATATTTTGGGACTCACCCAGCCCTGTTGTCGTGAGCATGCTGAGCATGCCGGTCTTCTCTTGGGAGAGGACCTGCAGGATATGGTGCAAGAGAGGAAGATCCATAGCACACCATCCCCAAAGGCAGATGCCTGGGTCTAGGGAGGTGCCAGTATGAAGTCCCATCTGTCCTTTAGGTGGTACCATCTACCCTGGTGCTATAAAAGTAACTCAAGAAGCTCAACCATGAACATCCACAAGTGAAATACAGCTGCATGTCCTGGTGGGACAGCCATCATCATGGCATGGCTGGGCTGCAGCGCAACGAGGAGGAGCTGCTGAGGGGGAAGTTTCCCTGGACACATAGTAATGCTTCCAGTTTTACTGCTGATCAGGTTTCCAAGAGCCAGGCACTGCAATCGAGTCATTCAATGGCAGCTCTTTTTTTTTTCCCCCGGAGCACAGAAATCAAGACCCCTACTTGTCTGGCAGGAACCAAACAGGTTTTGAATGAATCAGAATCACTGGAGAAAAACATAAAGCCTTTAATGTTTTATGCAGAAACAACAACTGTAAGTGCTCCATGAGCACACTGGGGTGTCACACATCGATCCCCTGATATCTTATGTCCTTGTGGACATACTGTCTTGATTTTTAAATAACTGCAAGAGCAGAAAATTTGTTCCCATGGAAGCTATTTTTTATTACAATCCTAAACCTAATCTTGATTCTTCCAAGTGTACTTTGGACTATAGCCAATCTGTGCACGTGTGGTAGGAAGCCGCCTCGCACAACTCCCTGCAAAATGGGACAACTGAGAGCAGCTCCACAGGCTCCCGTGGCATCCAAGTCCAGGAGAAGCAGAAGGCAGCAACAGCAGGCTCAGCTGGCGAGGAGGTTGGCAAGTGGCACCCTGCAGGGGCCAGGGAAGAGGCTGGTGTTATGGTAACGAGGTGGAAAAGCAACATGTAGAGATTATAAAAAAAAAAAAAAAGGAGAGCGAGCTCCTTTGATAGCCTTAATATCACAATCAGGAGAAACTTCCTGGCCTCATATTTTCCATATAAACACTCTCCACTGGATAAAGTTAATGGTTCCCTAACTGCAACGCAGAAGGGCTTGATCAGTTCAATTGACGTCACAGATTCAGTATTTTAATGAAATGTGCTGTGCTTCCCCCATTTATATGTTTGACCCTAACCTTTACCAGATGTTCAATTCATGCTCACTCACAGACACTGCAGTACTGTGTTTTGGAGGCTCTTGGAAATCTGAAATGCTGAAGTGGAAATAAAATCCTCTGACACGAACTCTTTTGTTTGAGCTGCTCCCTGCTATGGGCGACAGGCTGTGTGGAGGGCTCTGCTCTGTACCGAGGAGAAACAGAGAAAAAAGGGGCCAAAAGGGTTATATTGTGCACTGCCTGCCTATGCGGGAGTGTAAAGGATCCCCCTACCACTGAATAGGGCTGAAATCACAGCTCCCCCCTGTACCCTCCCCAGGCAGTGGCCCTGAGACCAGCAAGGAAAGGTGAGCCTGTGTCAGAGGGAGCAGAAAAAGAGCTAGAAAACCTGAATTCAGCGTTTGGCTCTGCTGCATCTCCCTTGGGCAAACTGTTTCTGCCTCTCAGCCTTGTTTCCCAGCCATAAAACAGGACAATGTCCCTTTGCCCAGTTACACCCGTCAGGGGCAGGGCTGCGCTGGGGAGAGGCTGCATGGCTGGGACTGTGAGGGCTCACTCGTGTCCCCTGGGACGGCCTGGGCTCTTCCTTGGGTGTAAAGCATGTCATCAAAAAAGATGGCATCAAAAGTTTTCTGGTATTTGGTGCTCATTTAGAAAGTCATTTGTTCTGCAAAGAGAAGATAAAATGATGGAGCAAGAGAGGGTTAAAAGGAGATACACATTCCCAAACCTCAGCTTTGGTTTTCGATCACTTCATTTTAGATAAATTGGAAGCGGGACCCAAGCCACCCTTTAGTTCTGGGTTTGGATTAGCAAATTGAAAGTCACTGATGAGGTTTTGCAAAACCAAACCCATATCCTTGGCCTGATCCTAGCTGAAACTGAGCTAGCCCTGAGCAAAAATAAGTGAATCACTCTTTAAAACACACACACCAAAAATGCTGAACTCAACAACCACAAACTGAGAGAAGGAGCATATGAGAGCCTGTGCAAAGCACTCATTTCATTTAACCCAGGGAAGACCGAACTTGCAGCACCAGCACTTTGTAACAGATTAGACAGTAAAAACATTTGAAAATGTTAAAAAAATTGAAATTGATGGTTTTGTTTTTAGTAATTCCATGCACACATATAAAAGCTATGTATTTTGCGTCCAAACAGTTTGCGTTCACCCCTGAGCAGATGACAGTGGCTGTTACCACGGCAACCTCAGACCTGCTCATGTTTCCCTTTGACATCGACCCTGCAATCACAGTTCCGTGGGTCCAATCAAAGTGGGACCGAGGTTCTCCTGACCCTGGGATAAAAGCAGCTACATATGGAGCCAGACCAGCATAGCTGCCCTGCCTCACGCGCACACCTTGCTGTAACCCAAAACAGTATCCATGTTTAAGTAAATCTGACATATTGATTATGTTCTTGAAAGTCACAGCTGCCTCTCAGCACCATCTAACTGCAAAGGAAATCTCCCTCCCGCCTGCTGTGGCCAGTGGATGAAGAGATGCTCGCGAAGGACAAGCCCTCCCCAGCCCGTGTGCCACAGAGCAGAACGCGGGGACAGGACTGATGGGCTGGGTGCGGGCTGGCTGCATCGATGCAGACACCCAAGCCCGAGTCATGGGCTGGTTTCTGTGTGCCAGAGGAGGAGCAGCAGCACCCCAGGAGCCATGGGTGAGGGTTTGGGCGAGGGCTGCGCACCACCACAGCGATGCCACTGCAGCACTGTCCACGTCAGCAGCGGCTGCCCCACAGCACCACCAGCCTGGGCTTTTCTTCCCAGAAGATGCAAAAAGAAGTGGGAATCATACAGTAACTCAAACCAGGCTGCAGAAAGCAGATGCTCTGCCTGCAGGTTCGCAGCTGAAGCGCTTGGGGCTTGCTGCGGGGTGTGCACAGTGTCACAGACCTGCGTGGCTGCTGCAGCAATGCCCCCTTAATCCCGTCTCCTGGTCACCAGCCCATTAACACCACCACACTTTTATTAGCAGGAAATCCTAAATTCAACCATCAAGATGTTAATGTAATTGCAATCCGATAAAAACAGCAGGCAGGGCCCCTCTTGGCCCTGAGGTGGGCAGAGGGGCTCCTCTGAGTTCCCAGGTTCACAGTAAATACAACCTGAGCATGAACAGTTAAGAGTATTTTACCAGTGGCGACAAGAGGGATTCAAGCAGAGTAGGAAATAATAACATCTTCATTTGGATCAGGGCCGCGAACTTGACCGGGCTGTCTTTTCTGCCACAATTTACACATCCCTACAGACATACATATTGGAACTGATTTTTACAGCCAGCCAGGAGACAGCCACACAACCCACACCAGCTCTGGTAGGAATCACATGCCTCAGTCCCCTACAATGTGTCTGCCTCTCTGGCAAGAAGAATGCAGAGGCTTGTTTTTCTGGTATCCCTTAAGCTCATTTGGTTTTATTTCCCTTTACTTACTGGCAATAAATTGTTCCATTTCTCTTGCTCACCAAACATTTTTCTTCATATTCTGGGGTTTTTTGTTTGCTCATTTGTTGTGACAGGCATGATGAAAAACTCTGTCTGGGTTTGCCAGATCACGCACCAAAGCTAACATGGGACGCGCAGCTTCGTTAGTCACTTCTTAGAACTCCGCCTTCAGCTCCCGATCCCAGCCCACCCCCGAGGGACAGAACCACACTGGAAGACATCCAGACCCTGGACCCGGCCAGGCTTTCCCACCTCCTGCCTTCCTACGCACGGCTTTTTGTCCAGCCCTTCGCCCCAGTGAGGGTTAAAGGACTGATGGATCTTGTAGGTGCTCGCTGTGTAAGGATTTGTACCGCAAGGACAAGAAGCTAAAAGGGAATTCTGGCTTCTCTTTCTGAGGAAAATCACTTATTGAGGGAAAGGCTCTGTCCCCCAGATGCTCTTCTTTACAATGTCAGCTGTGGCTGACACATGGTCTGACACAGTGGGTTGGAGAAAAAAATTTGAGCATCACCTGGTGTGCATTGTTTGGAGACCAGTTAGCTTTTCCTAGTTTATGTACTTTTTTCCCCTGATCAAAAAAGCACTAAAAGCAATAACCTGTAATACCAAAAGTGTCAAGATCAGAGATGCGCTGAGCCCAGTGAATGCACAGCTCCTCTCGCAACAACCGTCTCCCTGGATGGCTTAACTCCACTGCCAAAGGAAACTGCCTCAAGTGAAGGGAAGTGGAGCCAATGAAGCAGACAGCATAATCATTTTTTTCTGTTTTCACAACTGGCCATAGAGGACTGACAGTCTGGATTTATGGCTGGGTTTACAGCCTTTGCTGCCTCCTAGCAGCTGTTGTGCAAAATAAACCACCACCCAAAACAAAAATCACCGAGTTGAGAATACTGCGCCTGAAAGGAAAAAGTGCAGGCACTTATTAATGAAATTAATTATTGATAATAAAATATCCAGGAGGGAAAAGTATTTATCATCCTCTCCTTGAGATGAGATGTGCAAGTCCCTCTTTCCTCTACTCACGAATACATGCTCACTCAGGAGAAACACTTGGCAGCCCCGGTGCTTGTCCGGGGCACAGGTTTTTGCTGAGGGCTTTACCCGTCTCTCCCACTCCAGCTGGAGCTGAACCGCAGGAATAAACTAAGAAAAATGTGGAGGAAAAAAAGTGAACAGGATTATCAAAACTAAGAGTGGGAGCCACAGAGCAATCTGGCCTTTCTTGCCGGGTTGCAGTATCGGATTCACCACGTGGCACTGAGGTCTAACTGGGCTCCCATGCAAGATGTGCAGACCCTGGTCGAACCCAAGCGGTGACGCTGCCTGCAGCATTTCAAGCCCTGCTCGTCTGGAAGACCTGCCCAAAAACTGCAGCCTCAAGCAATCAGAAAGACATGGGAAAAAAAGAAAGCGTGGGTCAATACCATGGATAAAAGTAGGGTTGCTATTAGGGTTAAAGCGTGGGTTTGGGGACGATGACACTTTGGGGCCAGGCTGGCAGGAAGGCTGGCTCCAGCATGGAGGTGACAACTGCAGTGAGTTTGGTGGCTCTGAACTGAACTCGCTGGCTCACATGGGAGGGGAAGAAAGAAACGGGATTTGAAAATGGTGGTTGTATTGGACATGCTGAAGTCGCTGCTGATTTTAGGCCAGGGAAGAATGATCTGCTGTGTTCCCTGGTCGTTTTGGCTCTCTCTCATAAAAGCACTTAAAAAGCTGTCTAGCTTCAAGTATGTGCTTAAGTGCCTTGCTGAATTAGTCAATTAGCATATCCACTTGCCTGCAATCTTTGCAAAAGTCAATTGAAAGCGCTGGGATATTGATGAATGCTTTCGACGGCCTGTGGAGCAGACCACAGGTACCGAGTTACCCTCCCCAGTCACACCTCCATAGCCTGTGTCAGCCCAGCCCTGCTGCCCGAGGAAAAGCTGAGCTTGGCTGCTTGTCTCTGGTCATCTCTAAGCTATATTGAGGCAGTTTTTGTGATCAGCTTTGTCGAGTCATTTGAAGACTCAGTGCCATTTGGAAACTCCTGGCTGCATGAAGCAGGGCTCAGCATGTCCTGCCAGAAGTGGGCTTAAATGCTTGTGTTTGGAGTTTGCTTTTCCTGCGAATTGAGGCTCTGAACTCCAGTGATGCTTTTCCTTTGATTTAATTAAGGGAAGCTGTTTCCAAGGAATCATACATATAGCTCGCATCACAGACTTCAAGAGCAGTGATGCACCCTGAGATGCAGCGGATGTGATTCACGGTGATTCACGGGCTGAGTCCAGCTGCCAAATGAGTCAGCACTTGCAGCAACCTCACCGTAATCCACCCACCAAAATTAAGGACCTGTGGTACCATGTCTATGCCGGGTGGAAGATGCACCCCAGCCATCCCATTGCTCCTCGGACCACAGCACACAGCAGTGGCCCTTCCCCATCCCCAGGGCAGTGTCCTGTGGGACCTGCATCTCTGCACCATCACAGACACATTCACATTCCCCAATGGGGAATTTAAAATCTTGCCTTGCTGACGTCTCTAGTTTGCTCATGGGAAGTATATAGCAAAAAAAAGCCGAATTTCTGGCGAATATCAAGCCTGGGTGCAGAAGACCTCAAGTCTTCTCAGCTTATTAAAAGCCAGACTCGAGCCAATTCCAAAGGAACTTGTAGCCAAATGAAGTGCTGAAACAAGTTATTTCTTTTAAAACTTCTGTGGAAGCAATATTCTCGCTGGTGCAGCCCAAGGGGAGGATCACAGCGCTGGCCCGCGTGCCCCTTCCCCTCTCACGTTTGCCAAACAGCAGCAAATAACAGATTTTTTTTCCCCTTTCCGCAGAAGGTGCAATCTGAATTCTTGCCGATACTTGTAAAATTTGAAAGCTGAGCAAGCCTGAATTTTGCACACACACCCCCAAACACAGACCCCATGTAATTTGTGATGCGTTTCTGCAGATGCAGGGGAGGACGGCGACCATCTGTTTTTCTGGATGGGAGAGCAAAAGAGCCATGAAGAAAGTTCTGGTGAGGCGGTTCAGCTCTGGGCTGTGATTTATAGCTGTTAATACAACAAATCCTCTCCAATTGCCTGGCGTTGCTCAGGAACCAGCATCCAGCTAACAGAGCAAGCTAAGGTCAGGCGAGTTTAATGACGACCGACTTGACTGGGAAAGCGAGGGAAAGGCCAGAGAAATCGCTGCCCTCGGAGCCAAGCTAAATCACTGCAGGCTGGGGCTTCACAGCTGCTGGCCAGGAAGGAGCGATGGGCGCTGCCACGTCCCAGTGGCCTCACTCACAAAATGGGGTTTAACCTGCAAATGGAAGGACTCATCCCTCGCCTCCGCCCTTGCGGAAGCATTGCCAGAGACCGACTGCAGCGGTCAGCTCTGTCCCAGCACGTGTCAGGGCAGACTGCAGCGTTGGCACTTGCAAGGAGGGCGGCAAGACTGAAATTTTATTTTGGATGGACTGAAAAAATTGCTTAACAAACCAAACTTTTTATTTCAAATTTTTGGGGTTTAATTTTTTTCCTTGTCCTTTTTTTTTTTTTAATTATTCAACTGGAGGAAATGCTGAACTGCTTCCACCACCCTGTCCTGAAATGGGGCACCACCTTAGTTTTGAGAATATTAGAAAAGGACATTGAAGTTATTTTTAGAGAAAAACCTAAAAATCTAAACAAAAGCTTCAGCAAACACAACATAGGCTCAGAAAACATCCTGATGTCACCAAATCCGTACTTTTCACTGTAAAAAGAGGCATGAGAACCATTTGTGTGTATTTACAGAGAGCCGATGGGAACAGACGGGCTGCTGCCACCCCCCTGGGGCCCATTCCCATCCCCTCCCAACCTCCCCACCATCCCCTCCAAACTGGGAACACCCCCCATCCCCGCATGCACAGCTCTGCTGGTGCAACTGGCAGCACCGGCATCAAAGGTGCAAGTTACAGGATTTTGTGCAAAGAGCCCAAACTGTGCCTGCAGCCGCACCAGCCGCTCTCTCCAAAGGCAGCGCTTCGTGGGTCCGTCCCTCTGAGGACCACGCTGGCTCACGTCAGAGCACATCCCTTAAACCGCTGCTGGAAGAAGCCAGCAGGAGCAAAACTGTCATGTCTTTGGTGAATTCCATGTACAAAATAATTTGATGTGTTATTTAGTTTAAATGATAGTTTTCTTTTTTTGTATCCAGCAGGGCAGACTAAATAAGTCAGAGCTGGGATGTTATACAAGTCCCTGAGCTTTCACTGGGCCTTTCCCCGACCATTTGCCAAATGGCACCGCAGCGCACGGACGTCCCTGGCCAGGGCTCACTCACGCTGCTGCAGCTGGGTGCTTCCTTTTGTGGCCGTGTTCCCCACAGCAGAAAGTACAAATCAACACCAACAACCAAACATCCTTGCACACCTAGGCGGGCACCGTGAGCACCCAGCAGCCTGTAGGGATGCTCCGAGGAGCGAGAGGGGCCAGCGAGAGGGGCAAAACCTCAGGCTTTCCTTGCCCACTTCACTCCTGCAGATAAATCACAGTTTTTACAAGGCATTATTTAGTTCTTTTCATGCTGATCACCCAGCCCCTCCACAGCCACGGAGCAGACTGGCACAGGGTTGTCTCAGACAGGATATCCTCCAGGGAACAGCCTCTGCACAACATACAAACAATGGAGCCCTGCCTTTCAAACCGTAGGCATTTTAAAAGATACACAACGTGCCCAACCTCTCCTCCCCACAAACCTCGGATATCTGCTATCTGCATAGCAGTCAGCACCGCGGTATCAGATCTACAGCATAATTTATTTCCTGCTGTTTGTGAGTGATTCCCACCAACATTAAAGTGAGTGGAGCAGGCTCTGGTCCTGCACCTCTGCCCACCCCTTCAGATGCTGCAGGTTTCAAGAGCTCAGGTGTTTGTACGTTTGCACGCTGAGCCGAGACAGGTCGTTCTGCTCTCAGTGCTTAATGGCACAACATGCCCAGCAGCCAGTCTTACCCGTGGCAATGGCTCCAGAGGCCTCACCACAACTCCACTTCCATAGGAACCCATCGGTGCTTTGGGATCAAGCCATTTGCAGGTGTACATAACGCCATCCTGAAGCCTTTCACGAGGGCTTTAAAGAAGCTGCTGGACCGAAGCATCTTCTAATCCCCTTTGCACCAGGTGGAGAAGTAACATTTACAGCAGTCCAGGCTGGTCATCAAACAAAGAACCAGTTGTTTATTGTCTCTCTGGTTCGATCACATTAAGTTGCACTGACTCAGCTGCTGTCAGCCGAGCGGCTCGGCCCTATTCTTCTCTCAATTATGTCAATGCAAATTTGGAACAACTCCACTGACTTTCACAGCATAACCTAATTTAACAGAGAGCAGGATCTGGTGCGCTTTCTAGATTCCTGCTGCGTAATAGGGAACAGACTTGAACCTCTGACTCATTAGCGAGGGAACATACATTGAAATTAAGTTCCCAGTAGGTAAACATCTCTTGAGCCCATTTTTTTTGCCCTGGTTGTGGAAACAGCGTGACTTGCTGCGGAACTGTAGCCTGAAAGCCACTGCCTGCAATGGGCAACTTCTGTAGCACTGAAAAGTTTTTCATCTGCTTGACAGAATGAAACCGAGTAAGTCTCTTTAAAAGCCATTTCAGACTTAATGCAAAGCCCTGAAATCCTGCCCGTGGGAGTATGTACCCTCTGAGCAGCCTTGAGCGAGAAGATGCATCGAGACGATGGCACGGCACTAGCAGCACGCAGCGATGGATCTCAAGAGTCCCAGGGGTATTTCTTGTGTGTGTATCATGTCGAGCTCCTCCCTAGTAAGTCCACTGAAGCTGGGTTTGATTTATTAATGTATATATCAGAGTGGAGACTGTTTATACTGGGCTTTGGGAAGAAAACCTTTAATGGAGGAGTGTGCTACTGTGGGTTAACTGTGCACAGGGCCAGGTGGCTCCTTTCTGGCTGGTGGTGGCCTCCGGGTGCCCTTCCCAGCATCGCCCACATCTTTCACAAGCACATGAAGACAAACAGCACAGAAAATATCTCCTTTTCTCCCACAGGCAAAGCAGTCCCACGCTGAGAGCAGGAGGTGCTGCTGGGCCCCGTGGCACAGGCAGAGCCCTGGGGACAAGGGCAGAGCCCTGGGGACAGCCCCCCGGCTGCTGCTCCCAGGACCACACCGTGGGCAGGCTGCTGGTGCGGGGAATGCCCTGGGAGGAGGGCCCAGCACCAGAGACCTAACTGGCTGAATATCACTTATACCCAAAGGCCTGGCCACTGCTGAGGATTTTGATCCTTTGGGATCTTTGCCACCTTTGCAGAGGGCTCAACGAAGAGCCATGCCTCAGTTTACCAGCCTTTGCAGGCAAATGACGTACTGGAGCAGGCTGCCCAGGGAAGTGGTTGAGTCACCATCCCTGGAGGTATTTAAAAGACAGGTAGACATAGTGCTTAGAGATAAGGTTTAGTGACGGTTTTTGTCAGAGTTAGGTTGATGGTCGGACTAGATGATCTGAAAGGTCCCTTCCAACTTGGGCAATTCTATGATTCTATGCTTCTACTGCATCACATCGGTGTGTTTGTTATGAGAGTTCCTCATGGGAGCACAGATGAGGAGTGAGAGCCCCACGACCTGGGGCCATCTCTCTCAAAAGTCTTAAAAGAGGTTCAAGCAATTTTTTTTAGCACTCGTTCTCATTCGAGCCCCAGCAGTTACTGCGCTCAGGTGTCTGCGGGGTCGAGCTCCCCGCCTGCTCCTTTGCTCCCCTGCCGCCCCAAGGCAGAGCAGCCAGCCCCGCTCTCCCCATACCTCTTGCTGCCTGAAACCCAGTTTCCACTTATCTTCATGTGCAGTCTTTTAGAAAATGGCTGGGTTTTGTAAATGGTTCTTCTCCCACAAACGGATTTCTTTGTGCTTGCTGAGAACCCAGGACACCGCTTACGCTGTGAATTACAAATAAGGAGCAGGTCACAAAAAGAAACCTGAAGAAACCTAAAAAATCCCTCAAGGCAAACTCCAGCTCAAGTGGACTCCCAGCCTGTGGCGCTGGGTGTATTTCACAGGGAGAGGAGCGTTTTGCTTCATACCAAGGAGGAAATGGCCGTTACAACATGCGGTTTCTCTGCTGGGTACTTGTCTTTTATTTTGCATCCCCGAGCCAGTGCAGGATTTGCAAACATTTAATAATTCCAAGAACAAGCGCATTAAAGCCTCAGAGCAAGGGGAAAGCCCTTTTCCTGCCAACGAGGCATATTATTGTCAATACCCCATTGTTGTACTCGCACTCACCACCTCTTAAAGCAATTAATGGATAAATCAGGGGTTTGTCTGTGGCATTTCTGTGGGTGGAGTTTATTCCCATCCTTATCTGAGCAGCGGATCTTTCCCACCAGTAACCTGGTGCCAGGGTGTCCCACAGCCCATGACGCCGGAGCACACTGCAGAACAAACAAACTCAATTACGGGAGGATATTTACAATTGCTGACCAAACTCTCGATTTCCTTGGTAAGCTCCTCAAGACAATACGCTCCAGGCACTGGCCTCCAATTGTACTGTCAGAAATTGATACAGGCCCAAGAATGAGAAAATATTGTGTTTAGATTTGCGATAGGAAAGCAAAACAAGTGAGCAATGTTTTCGGAGGGGTTCCCCCCTCCCCGCCCCATGTGTTTGTTTATTTTTACAGGCACAGGATGGAGCAGGGTGAGTGCGGAGCCTCCCCTTGCCCACCCTGCCCTGCTCCTGCCAGCAGCCAGCCACGCAGTGCTGGTGGGCACTGGTGAGACTTCCCTGGGAGGATGAAGAGGGACAGCGGTGCACCTTGTTGTGGCCCAAATCTCACATAGTGCCTTTACTGAGCTCATTAAAATGACCTTTCCCAGGTCTGCCAGGACTCAAGCAAGAAACCGCAATGCCAACAGGTGGGGGTTTCCAACGGAGGATGAAAGAAGCCTCCACCTCCCATCGCAGGTGCAATCCCTGCCCTGCACACTGCAGCTCCCGGCCCTGTCCCGCGTGGGTCTCTCCAGCGCCCCTTCCCCATCCACCACTTGTAAGTCGAGTTAAAATCCCCCCAAGCAGGGAAGCCAGGCTTTGCTCCCTTTTAGCACTGGTTTCATTGTATTTTCAGCCGGGGCCCTGCCCAGGTCTGGTGCAGAGCAGGGCATGTGCCCAAACTACAGGCAAAGACCAAGCACGTTCCAGCATCCAAAGCCACCCTGCAGCGCACGCTCGCCATGGGCTGCTCTCAAGCATGAAACTCCTAAATCGCTTGAAGAGAGAAGTCACTCTTGATTTTGAGCTGCCCCAGAGCGCCCTGGGATGATCACGGTGTCCCTCCTGGAGAAGGTCTGACAGCCATCCCCAGGGTGACTGGTACCATTTCACATCCCTGGCCCTGAGCTACTGACAGAAAACAAGCCCTGCGGCAACCAGTGCAGCCCCAGGTTATTCCTGGGCTGGACCAACATGGCCAGGGCAATGCTTTCCCATGGGGTGCTTAAAGGTGCCATATCATGGGCAAGGTCTTCAGGGTTTTTGACACAGAGTAGCTCAGGTTCAGCCCTCATTTTTGCCCCAAGCAAAAATCAGGCTTACACCTGCATTTGCCCAAATTAACAGCAGAGTTTAACTCTGTGTGGGTTGATGGTTTAACATTTGGACCAATTCTCTGTTTCTTATTACACCGAGAGCAAATCTTGAGTGACAGCACTGCAAGCAGTGCTTTCCAGAATTGCACTAGTTTAATGAAAACCAGAATTTGGCTCTACATCTTAAGAGATAACACTCTCTGTACTCATGGCCAATATGTTAATGTCTTCCAGCATTGTGCATCTTTCTCCAAAACCTTTGTAAGTCTTCCCTTATAGGTTATCCAGGGATCAAGGTCTGAAAATCCATAAAATAGACTAGCTGTGCAAGATTTGCATTTAACGTAGCATGGCTTTTCCTTTCACTAGACACTCTTGTTTGACTGGAAACCTCCATTTGTTATTAGGGGATTAAAAACATTCAACAAGAAAAGAGGAAAAGGGGCAGGTTCTGATAGCTGTAGGACTTGAATTCAGTAAAACACATAAGTAGAGTCATTTTATCCAGATTTACACCAAACTAATATCAAACTCTTGTCCAGAGAAGGAATATAAATTAGTCTGTTAACGAGAACTGGATTCCAACCAGCTGGATTAGGATCCTGTAATATTCATGTATTCCACTTTTCTCCCCTTACCCTGTTAATTAACTGCAGGCCACCCAGGGTAACAAAGACATATGACAGAAATATTGTGTATATTTATGTTGGCTCGTCTTGCTGTAATCTCCTTCAGGGTATGACCTGACTTTAATAACTCAGGCTTACCCTATCACTTTCTGGCTCATTTCCTTGTGGGCTTATAACGTATACAGTGATTTTTAGTTTATCCGTTCAGTACATTTGGAAAAGAAAGAAAAAAGGAGTGAAAGAGTGGGAAACTGTCTACAAAAATTAATTAAAAACCACCTCAGAGGCTCTGCTTATATATCCCATTGCTTAGGGCCTCCTACAAATATTTATTAGCACGGATCACCTCCTGACAATGTTTTCCCATGGCCAGTAACAGCATCTTCAGAGAACAACTGGGAGATGTGAGCGCTGGTATCTGTTCTACCCACAGTGAACTAAGAACTATAAACATCTCCAAGGCTGGGCAATCCATCATTACATGAAATTATACAAAGAGGCAGGAATTGAAGTAAAATCAGGTTATATCATGGGAGGAAATCTGATTGTAAAGGCACACCAAAATATCTTTGAATGTATCAGCTTTCCTAATGGCTTGCGATGGCTTGTACATGCAGTTCTCTGTAGCAGAGACTGTTTAAATCAATTTAAACCTGCTTGTTTACAATTGTTTCTGTACTTCTGATATTTTTATAGATTGTCAGGTGACATTATTGTAGTTATGCTGCTAAGGTAAGTTCAGAGAAACTATGCAATTTTAGTAGCAGTTTCAAATATGTTACTGGGGTAAGAAGGAAGAAAAAAAATCTTCTGAAACTCAGTTGTTTAGGATGGAGCAGACAGGTTTTTGGGGTGGAAGTCCATAATCAATGATTTTACCTTAAGGTCCACAAACAGGGACCAGAGACAGACCTTTTAGTTCCCACAAGCGTCCATTCCACACTATTCATTTACCGTTTTAAACCAGGTAGTTTGTAAAGTGAGATTAGAAGAGACGGTGAGTTTGGAAATAATTCAGGATTAACAGGGAGGCTGATCCCAACTACAAGTATGAGAACTGCCAGCCAAAGAAGAGGAAAAAGCAGCTGTGCGCAGGTTGAAGGGCTGATCCAGAGACACACAGTTGTGCCTTTAGGATGCAACAAAGGATTCAAAGGAGCCAAACATCTTGAGGAAAGAAAACAAAAGAACTGGCCTCACGTGAACTTTTAATTTTGCACAGAAATTCCACTCTAGATCAAAGAACTACAGTGAAAGTTTAGTTGGAAACAGCATTTTCCTGCACAGACATTCAACTTCAGCAAGGGGGAAACTTTCCTTCTCCCCCACCCCCCAGCAAAAGTTAGTTATGTCAAATTCCTGGGCTGTTCTAGAGTAGGTTCGGTCCAAAGGCATTTTTTTGGAGAAAAATCAAGTGCGAGGTATGTTGGGACTGTTATCTGGGCTCATTGGGGGACCCCTTTAGCAACTGGTCTGTCGGAGGCCTGGAAGCAATTTGTGGGTTGCAAAGAGCCAGGAAAGAAATGTGGCTGGTTCCCACAGAGATGCAGAGCTGCCTCTGGGTCTGAACTAGGAGGCTGTGAAGCACAAGGTGTGTTTGAGACCTGAGCCAGAGGTACCGAGTCATGAACTTCTGGCATACTTCTACTGAGTTTGGTCCTTCTTCTGGGGAGAAAAGTTGCTCCTGGATGATGCTGAGGGAACAAGCTACTGCAAACTGAGGATATAGAGGAGAAGACAGGGAAGAGCGAGCAGAGACAGCTGTTTCTTGTGTCTCCCCCACTGAGTCATTCCAGTGCAACAGAGCAGACAGGAGGACACAGACATGCCTGTGAGTTGCATCCCATCATGGGATGAAATTCTACATTTCAGAAATGGAAGAGGCATACCAGCTCTGAGTATAAACCACACTTGCAGCCTTCTGAATAAAGTTGAGGATTTAATAATTTGGACATGATAGATTTACTACTCTCTTCCTGCAGTTTATTATCCATTGACATGGTTTTCTTTGCAAATTCCAATTTCCAATGACTTGCTGTTTTTAGCACTGGAAAAGTGGAGTGCAGAATGATGCCAGTTAGCTCAGCTAGCTGTTCTTCACATTGCTCTTCAGCTAGTGCTCTCAGTTGTTCTGAATAGACTCAAAAAGTCATTGGAAATCTGAAGTCTTTTGTCCAAAGCTGGAATTACAATTGCTTGTGTTTTCAAGGAACTGCACAGGAAGTCCTTCTTTACAAAAATTAACTGAAGTAGGGTGACGAAAGTCTTCCTTTATCCTTTGAAACAGGAGCATAGATCAGGAAGGGTTCTGCAAAATTGCAGACAGCAATTGTGACATGTAGTTGCTCATATACACTTAGTAAGCCTCATCTTATGGGGAAAAAATTAAAAAATCGGTTTCTTTCCCACACTCCTTTAACTGAAAGAAATTCTCTCTGATGGCTGGAGACCTTCTTCCAAATTCCACCCCAAGTATATTTATGGCCAGCCTACACTCATTTGTTCTTTTGCCAACATTGTCCTGTTTAAATAGCTCCTCTTCCTCCCTGGTGCTTACCCCTCTGATGTATTTATTACCCTCATGATATAGTTAAATGAGGACGGCTTGTATTCAGAAAGCTTTTGTATCTCTCCCATTGGTTACTTTCTTATTGACAGAAACTGCAAGTTCTTGTCCCAAGCCGCTCAAAAAAAAAAAAGGAGGGGGGGACGTGACACACCAATGCAATGCTCGCTGCACCTGGGGGCTCACCCCAAGCGAACAGCTTGGCAACTACTGGCTATTCAGCATCAACTCACAGTTTACAGAGTTATCAAACACCTTCTAATAGTGTCCTGTTCATTCACTGTTAACTTCTCTATCAAAATGGATACAGGAAGAGGAGTCTGACGTTTAACAAGCCTACCATTTGGTTAGTGAAACCCCAATGGCTATTAGAAGTCAGGGCAATAAGACATCAGCACTTCCTCAACAACTGTGCCGTCCTAGAGAGCAGTCCATGGGGGTGTGTGCTATAAATGCACATCTTCATCCAGGCATCACTAAAAGTCAGTCTTATACCTTCATATCAGCAAGCGCTACTGGAGACAGGACCTGATAGATCAGCATCATAGCCCGCAACACCCCCTCCTACGTGCTGTTGGTATTCAGCGCTCACACAATAGCGGGGCTCCAACACACACATATAATGGCATATCAGAAGAGCAGAAAAGTGATATGTCATCCTTGCAACAACCAGGGTACAAACACAAAGAAAGGCCATAAAAAGCCACATCACACAGATCTGAATATTGATTCTGTCCACCTCAAGATCTGAGGATGTTCATTCCTGAATGTTTTTGCTCAAGCTCAAGTTGGAAAGGAATTAGCTTGGCACGTTCGCACTTGGTGTCTTTCTTTTGCAGTGATCCTATTGTTCTGAAACATAATGGGGCAGAGCTTTCTATAGTCCCACTGGGACTGTATCAAAATTGACATCAGTAATGAAAAGTGTGCTGTGTAATGCGGCTGCCTGCTCTTAACACCACGATTTCAGCCAAGAAACAGTAAGTTATTCACATTTACTCCCAGTGAACTGGAAGGCCTTTTTATTCAGGCTCCACATTAAATTTCAGCTTCCCAAAATGGTCTCATTCTTATTCAGGTCAGTGCTTTTGACTTCTGAGGCTTGTACAGTTCCCAGGGTAGCTCAGGCCTGCAGCAGCTCTGAGGAGCTCTGTTTTCCATGGTGTTGTTACTTGATAGCATGTTGATTTAAGGCACTGTTTTTCTTCAGACTCCTTCAATCAATATCCAGTACAGGAACATGGAAAACAAGCTAGTCAAAGACATTGTATTTTTCCTCAAATTCTGAATTCTTATCCACATCCTCGCCTTTAACATTTTCTACTTAGGTCTGTACTTGAAGCTAGAGCTGATTTAAAAGTAGTTCATATCTTTGGCCTTACACCAATAATACTTACGCACAGTTGAGGTAAGCATTGCAGGAAGTCAAAGACTGATAAATAGACATACTTCAATACCACATGCTGTCAAGTATAAACCTTCTAATAGTGTCTAATTGTGCAGATTACATTTCTTTAGAAAAGCCACTGAAGAATTTTTTCCTGCCGTTTAGACTGGTAACATCATCGTCCTGAACTCGGAGACTGAATTCGTGCTACCTGCTGAGAGACGCAGGAGCATCAGGAGCCTGGGGAGGATGCTGGCTCCTGTGGGAGAGATGGCAGTCAGGGCCGTTACCCTGATGAGAAAGGGCTGACAAATCTGTGAGGAATGCAGGTGCTGTGGCTCTGCAGGGACTTAAAAAAAAAAGAGGGTCCATGAGAATCAAGTGGAAAAATTATCAGACTTCTTGAGAACTTAGTAAACTTTCAAAGATAACTCAATATCTATGTTATTCCTCTCCATAAACTGGCTCCCAGTTTGCATTCCGGTCTCCAGGACAGTCCCACCGCATTGCGGTCCTCCAGGATGCTGCTCTGAACCGATGGAGTCAGCTGCCTTTGCTCCGGCCGTGCCTCTCCCCACAAGAAGAGTTCGGTGGGTGCTTGCCCCTGAGGACATGATGCTCATTCTCACTCAGTGTTTTGAGGTGAGGTTCAGGGATATCCAAGGGGTCTGATCGCCTCTTCCCTCAAGCAGGTTGGGACCGAAACACTGGCACAGAGTTAGTGGGGAAAAAGGAAACAAGTTTAATTGGAGCCATTCAGTAAATGCTGCTTGATCACCACCAGAAGCGACTGCCTCTGTGAGCCCTGAGCTGCGCAAGAAGCATTGGACAGCTTTGTGGCTTGCACCAGAGCTCTCTGAAAAGGAGTTCTGTTTGTTTTTCATTTTCCCTTTCCATAGAAGTTGTGCCAGCACAAAGCCGGGGAAACGGAGTATTTTCTTTGGAAATGCCTCAGAGATAAACATGCTCTCAGAAATGGCTGCAGATATGGCATCTTCCACACGCATCTTGGCAGCAGGGGAGTTCTGGGTGAGCAGCTGAATGTCTCTCAGCAGCGCTCTGCTCCTGCTCCATCTTGGGGCAAAGCTCCAGCACCCCTGAGCAGAGCCGAAGCAGTCCTCATCCAATGGGGCATCCCACCCCTCGATGGGCGCTGGCTCCCTTGCTGCTGGCAGCAAATGCTCGATGGGGAGCGACGGACTCTTGTGAGTCTGCACTAGAAGATTCCCTTCTCCTGGAGATGCCTCATGGTGGTAAAAGCCATTTCACCACATCCAGCTTCCCACTAGTTTGACACAGCGGTGTACAGGCTGTGCTCATGGTCATTTCTCTGTCATCGCAGGCTCCGCTGGGAGCTGTGCTGCTGTGACCAACACAGTTCCCTGCTGGGTCAAGTTCCAGGGTATATCGGGCACCTTTACGTACAGCACCACGCCAGAACTGAGCAAAACCCACAGTTTACACCAACAACATGGGCAGAAGAGAGCAGCTGGGAGGAAGATGCTTAGCTTCCTTTAAGAGATCAACCAAGAAGGCATTTAAAACCAAGCCTGATGACACGTGACAGGCCTGCCTACGCCGCAAAGGATGGAACACCGACACACCTGAGCTCGCTGCTCTCTGCTCCACAGGTTTGCGTGTTGGAAGCCCCAAAGAGACACTGAGGAATTTTGGGACCTGTGGATGTGTCAGCACCTGTTTGTAAAGGCAGCTAATCCAAAATTAGCCAGGAGAAGTGGAAGAATCATTTGTCAGCTCCTGGTCTCCTCAGCCATCTTTAAAAAAATGTCACAGATACATTGACACTTCTGCTGTCGATTTAAATAGCAGCCACCGTCCAGGATCGGCTGCTGGGTGAGGGGGCAACGTGTAGCTCCTGTCTCAGACTCCTCCTGTATCAGATGACTCACCAACATGCCTGAGAAACTCCCTTATACCACAGACTCCAGTAGCAACCCCACAACAAACAGTTGTCCGGGGCTTGCAGCCATCCTTCGGGGTTTAGGACGTAATCCTGCCAGCACTGAGGGAGCAGGGCGTGAGATGGCAGCACTTTGCTGCTCCTTTCTCCTGCTGCCTCATGGCCACATTGCTGGACTGGGATGCAGGTGACATGGGAACCCCCGCTTTGCCATAATACCCTTTGCCCCCCAATAAACTGTTCAGTCCCTTGGTCCTGGTGTTTCGCTAGTACACTAGCGATAGCAAAACCTCCTCCCCAACTTTTCCAACTGACCCCTGGGCTCCTTGAACAAGAGGATGTTCACATCCGCATTTTACTGGGTATTGTGCACTGTAGCAGCTGCGCCGTCAGGTGCTGCCCTGCCCCTGGATCATAACTGTGTATCATAACAGCGCCACTGAAGTGTCCTGGTGCACAAATGCATCCTCGGAACACTCTGAATTTGTAAAGCAGAAAAAGTTGCACCCCGAAGAAGCTAGTGCAGCCGTCCAGTACCTCCTGTCTGCAAAACAGGCGAGGAGGAGCTTCTATTCCAGACACCACTTTGTCAGCATGATCTGTTAAGCCTGCCTTTTTAACATGAAAATACTGAGCTCCCAGGAGTGACTTGGAAAATCATTTCCCCTCCACCTCTCCTATCATGCTGAGGGCAGGAGCCTTGATTGCAACGCTCCCACCCCTACCCCGGGAGAATTCCAGCTCTACCTCCAAAATGCAAGTTAAGTGTTATGACTCTGCCGCTACCCAGCTCTGGGGAGGACACTCCTAAACAAACACTTCTCTCATCTGGACCAAGAGAAACTACAGAGCTTCCTATTACCTCATTGTGATCCGCACTGTGACCCTCTGCAGCTGCATCAGACACACCTTCATCCTTCTCTAAAAGCAACACTTGTGCCCGCGTCCGCACAGCTTTACTCACAGGAGTCATTTCTGTTCATAGTATTTCACCAGGAGTAGTGAAAATGCACATACAGTGAAGGGCAGCTCTTGAATATGGGTTCACAGGAGCAGGCACTTAATTATTTAAGCTATCCCAGCATTATCTTAGCATACCAAATATTTTCTCTTCATCTGTCAAGAGAACTTGACCAGTATCCAGCGATTTATCAGCCACACTGGGAAAAAAACTGAGCTGCAGATGACAGTGAAACTATTACATAAAGGACTTCAGAGACAATACAAATCAACATCCTATGAGGTTCTCTTATATCTTCCAAATGTGATTCTCCTCTGGCCACATGAGTTCTAGTTTTGGGTTTTTTTGTTTCAGGGTTTGGGTTTTTTCCCCCCCCCCTTTTAATATAATAGTTACAGCAAGGGATTACCTACATTTTAATGAGAAACAAATAATTTTGGCAGAAAGCCAATTGCTGAAATAAACACTTGCAGGTCCTAGAATATAACCACTAGGGCAAATACCATGATCCTTCTTAACAAGACAAAAAAAGGTAATATTTTGTAAGTAACATTCATTTCATACTTAATTTCAATAATGAACTTTTCCTGCTGTAACTTCACTTGAGCTGTCTTTCTTCCACTGATAACTTTGAGTTTCTAAACACACAGTAACTCAAGCTAATAGAGTTAGAAATTTACTTTGTGGGAGTTTTTAATGCTTTGAAGAAAGATAATGTGTGTTTATAGCTAAAATCATGTCTTTATTTGGAACCCAATTCTTCAAGCACATAATTATGTAAATAGTCCTTGGCCAGGCAAAAAAAAAAAACTATCTTCAGGATTTGTAAACTGTGAGCCAAGATTCCCAATCTGTCGGAGCTCTGCGAGGAGCGAGCCTGCTACAGGCAACAGAGCAGCAAACGCACACGTAGGACCCAACTCAGACTGGGCCTCGATGTTTGCCTGTATTTATTCCCCATTCAATGCTCACCCTCCCTTTGCACTGTTAAGGAGCAGTCGTCTCTGTTGGAGAGCCGGCCACAGCAATTAGCATCACTAACTGTATCACCTAACGGGCAAGAGCTCATGTCCTTGTTGCCCTGGTCAGAGGCAGGTCCTGCCAACCCAGGACCCCGTCCCCGACAGCCACCGGTGCCAGCAGCTTTGGGAGATGGCGGTCCACAGCCCAGGAGCCAGCCTTGCAGTACATGATATATAATTCATTGTTCTCGTGTACCCATGAGAGACCCAGGTCTGTGTATACATTCAGATGGAACCGCAACCCTTTCCTACCGCTATCTACCACACAATGTTTATCAGGGCTTACAGACCACTTCCTTTTTAAAACCCTTATTGAAATTTGCACAATAAACAATTTACCCAATTGGTTTTAGGAAGCCCTCAGCCCTTTTCCTTTCAAGGCAAAAGAAAACAGATTTATTTATTATATAGAAGCAGGCTGGGCTCTGGAGGGGTCAGGGGATGCAGGCGAGGGGGCTCAAGGCTCTGGATGTGAGCATGGACACTAGAAGAGGACATGCCTGCCCCATGAGACTGTCAGACCTCAAGAGACAAGGGTATATAGCACCTGCCCTCCAATCTAGACACCAAGATCATCCAGATCACAGGTTAAAGCCCCTTTGCTGGAGTGTGGCAGCAGCACCGGTTTCCTGCAGGTCCCGAGGTTAGGAGTCACACACACAGCATGGCCTTGGCCGTTCTCCTTGTACAGCACGGCGGGTCCACCAGTAACCAGGGATGGGGCTGCTACTGAAATGAAACCCCTGCCCTCGCTGAGCCAGGCCCGGGTCAGTAACGCGAGCACAGTAGCAGGAGAAGGTTTGAGCCTAAGGCAATTCACAAGTACAGAAGACTCCCAAAGGAGAGCAACAGCTTCTCCTATTCTGGTAAACCAAAGATTTCTATCAGACTGAAGCCTAAACAGTTTCCTCTCCCTTTTCTACCATGGAAAACTGTCTGTTGGGGTTTTGGTGGGATTTTCAGTTTTTCCTTCTAAAGCTGCTTGTATTACAGTGTACAGAGGGAAGAAACACGGTTATCACCCAGGAGCAGGAGCTTTAATGCAAGGTATAAATAATTTACTTTGGATTTCTCTTTCTGTCTGAACTGTCGTCATCTGCAAGCCGCAGAAGAGCCAGGATCCCCATCCCACCCTGCGGAGGGCAGGCAGCTGGTTTGTGCCGTAGCTCCCAGACTGCCTGGAGATTTTGACCATTTGCCCAGCCGCTTTCAGACCCCCAAGCAGTGGGAATACATTTGCTGGGGAAGCACTGACCTTTCTGCATGGCAGAAATTCATGGCAATGCTTTGAATGTGAGAAGGGCAGACACACTTGGTAAGAGACGCCACATTAATGGTATACCTAACACCGGCAGAGCAACTTTCATGTTAAAGAGCTCCACACTTTTTTAAATGAACTTTGCACCACTTGCAGATCTTGCATGAAATGTGGCCACATCTGGAGGGGCAGGAGTTAACCAGCTGGGTACTGGATATGCAGCAGACAGAAGGGGAGAAGTCAGGGATGGATACAGTGGCAACAGGCATCTATCAAGTGCAAAATCGTTAATGCTTTCATAAAGTGCTTTCAAAAAAAATGAAGGGTAAAGCACAGTTTTTTTGCTGGAGCGCTTGGGGTAGGAAGCATCACAGCTGGAGCTGGGATAGTTCAGTCTTGCAAAATTTTGTTTGTATTCTCTCAAGGCAATGAATACTTGCTGGGCAAGCCAAATGCAATTAATTCATGGTAAGAGCTGGCAAGTACGATTCCATCCCCAGGTTTCCACCCTTCCCCTCCATCCTGACACACACATTCTGCCTCCAAAAAATATATGCTCATCAGGAAAGAAAGCGAGGAGGAGTGCTGTGTCCTGGGCTCCAGCTCAGCCTCCAAAACTGAGCTCCAATATTCAGCATCCCCAGGGCCAGTCACTTATTCTCTCTGTTTTGGCTGTGGTTAGCTTCTTTTGGGGAGGGGGTGGCAATTAAATTCACAATTAATCACAATTTTAAAGCACTTCACTACTTTTCAGAACAGAGATGTTACAGATGGGGAAGTGTTAGAAGTGAGCAGTAAAATGCTGTGATTAAGCACCTGAAGGTCATGGATGTCCTCTACATGAAGCAGGGAAAACTTCCTCCCTTCTACCCCCATCCCTTCTTGATCGCACAAATTAAAAACAAAGCCAGCTGTTCAGTCTGGAGTGACTTTAGTTTAAATCTTTCTGTTTCTTGCTCAATAACCCTTTCATTATAAGCTTCCTGCTGGGAAAGTTTGTGAGCCAAGGCATGCTACTGAACACGCAGCACACTGTTTGCAGAGGACAAGTGCCCAGCGAGCCCGCATCCACATCTTTGTTGGATCGTTACAATTTCTAGATCTGATGAGGCAACTCAGAGGGTGTTGGTTTAAAAATAAAAAATAAAAAGATTAATATACAGGACGTTCTCCATGAAAAGCTAATCACACACTGGAAAGTTCTCTAGCAGTTTGAAGAGGAGGCAAGAGACAGAACAAGCAGCTCAGGGATTTGTGTGCAGCAGGCTGTTTCTTGCTCTGCAGAGATTACATTCATAACATAATCTTTCTAACTGAAATGGTTTGTTCACCTATGAGCTAGCTCCAAAGTCCTTTGAGGTCTTTAGGAAATTACCAAGATCTTGGATGGGCTTTTGCCCAAGTTCTCCATTGTTCGCATGACGGGAAGAATCTGAATATTGGTATAAGCCCAGCAATTTGGAGGCCTTGCTAGCGAACACTGGATCTGGACAAGGGAGGATGGAGAGAAATAAAATGTGATCAGAAGTGAGAGAGTGCACTGAAAGTGTTTACAACTGCTACCTATGGCTCTGGTCTAAGCGTGGTACATTTAAGTCACTTATATTTGGTACATAAATTGCAAAATCGAAGAGCATCCCACATTGCCTCTGAAATGCCTTCTCTGAAGCACTGTCCTCAGAAGTGAAGTTATCAAAGTCACTCATTCAGTGGCTGGGTGACATGACTTTACAGATGTACTATTCAGTGCTACCTGCATACATATATAACTCCAGGGAAAGTTGTTATCATGGTGCACAGAGCCCAAACAAACCAGTTGCCAGCTGTGATCTGATGGAAACTGCATGCAGGGAAAGCCTGCGTAGCAACACCCACAAAATCCAAATACCCACCCTGTCTGGGAGCGTCCAGCTTTCCACCTTTCAAGTACCTCTAGGTTAATTTTTACTTCTGCTGAACCATAATTAAAGTCAATGACCTCTGGTAAGCTTCAGATCAGTCCGTGCAAGCTTTGTTTATACAGACTTGTCAGCAATCTAAGAAACCATACTTAATTGGGCTGACTACATCCCCGCGAGAACACAGTGGTCATTCTTTCCTCTTCAAACACTTCTCAACCCAATGTGTTACTGAAACCAGAGAGCCCACACCAGTCCTCCTCCCACAACCGCTTGAGTATATGTTACATTCAAACAGGTTCACCACCTTCATTCCCAAAGCTGTCCCTTTCTCTCGCTTGGTTACTAATTTTTGGTATATTTATTTGCCCAGCGCTAGAATATCCCGTGTGTGCTGACATAAGTGATTGCACGGCAGCCGAGGCTCCTCTCCCACACGCAGAGTGTGTTTAGGCTCTTTTGGGGTTTGCACAGCCCAGACCTCACAGGCAGCTGGACTCGGTTCTGTTAGTCATCGATCAATCTTTCAGAGTAGTGTTAAAACAAATTTGTCAGCCACAAGTGTCTAAACAAAAAATCCTACTGCTCTTTCACTGCAAGAGTGAAGGGGGGAAAGAAAAACCTTTTTTTTCTACAATCAAACCTGAATACCAGGTCTGTTTCAAATGATAGAAAACATAAATGTTATGATTACAGAATTTAGCACGCAAGTGGAAGAGGATACTGCCTTCTACCTCAGAGCAAGATTCCACTGTGCAGCTACAAAAACACACTGGGGAAGGTAAAGTCAATGCCAAGTCCTAATGTCTTGCAGTAGCACTGAAGTACACCCAGAATTTTACTCCTACAGCAACGGTCTCCTGGGAGAGTATCACACGCCTTCATCTAACGCCCTCTACACTGAGCCTGAGCAAAACACCATTCCCAGGATTTCACCCAGTAATTTCTTTAATTTGCCAACAGCCTAAACTACAATATACCTTTTAAGATAAATCAAATCTATAAAAGTTTTAGAGCAATAGAACAGTCTGCTTAATCTCACGTCTTAAAGGCAGAACTTGCATTAAACGAGCTCGTAATGTGCTAATTCAGGGGAATATCTTTTTTGCAAAAGGCTAGCATTACAAAATAGTGTCACTAAATACTACCAGAAAAACAATCCAGTCGTCTCTAAAGTTCAGCAGTGTTCATGACGACATTCCTGTCCTGAGACTGCCACCAAGATGTTCTCATACAACCCAGTCATATGGAAATCATAGCTCTCACAGAGCAGCTGTGTTTTTTGGAAGTGACTTCATATTTTTGGATGTTGTCTACCACATGGAATCTAACATCTTCAACAGCAAATAAAGCTCTTCCTTTCATCCCATGCCACGTTTCCTCCATGTAATAAAGTTGGTAGATGATTTTTAACTCTACAATGACTTCTTTTTGCTGCCTTCCCTTAAAACCCAGTGACAGTGTCTCTGTAAATGCCTTTGCAAACTTTTGGCATTTCTAACATAAATTGAGCTGAGATTTTACACAAGACTGGAAGGATTCTTCTTCCCACTTTTCTCACATCTGTGCTGATGTGGATCTACTGACTCACTCCAAAATAGTCACTCCTGCAAGTAAGTTCCTTTCCCAAAACTACATGTTTCATAATGACAGTTCTACCACATGTCTGTCTGGCAAACCACAAGGATTGCTGGCAACAATCTTCAGGAGAGGCCCAGACCATATGGGACATGCCAAAACACACCCCTGGACCCTGCCCCGGGGGCCATGTGAACCAGCAGCTCAGAGAGCCCAGGGGTTGTCAATGGCCAACACCTCCAATGGCCAACACCTCCACAGCCTCCTGTTGTTAAAGTGATGGTTGACAGCTCTTGCAAAAGGGTAATGAGAGAGGACATGTCAGGCTGCAGTGACCTGGCGAGACGAAGGACTGGGGTTCACCTTGTTCACTGGGGGAATCTGGAAGGAACTTTGCTTCTCGTTAGCGCCTCACCTTCCCCAACCATCCGCTACGGGTGCAGTCCATACAAAGGAAGCAATGCTGCTCCCCACACGTTCAGGCAGATGAGCCGAGTGACAATGACAGCCTGTTGAGTCGCAGCACAGTTCCCACAAACACCAGCCAAGGCAAAAGCTAACTCCGCAGTAATCCCTCCTGCCCCACTTTGCGTGATAACCAAGTCCTTTCTCAGCCTTCCCTTTTTCAGTAAACAGTGCTCAAGCCTCACTACAAACAATGCAGACAGAGAGCTGCTCTTTTATCTGCTCGGGAACATACTTGACAAATAAAAAACAAACATTTCCATTTGAAATAACAACCATCTGCACATACCGCTATAGTGTATCTGCCATTCTGTCTCACCAGTCAGCTGCTCACCCCTGGAAAGCAGCTGGATCTCCACAAGCGCCAAATGGACCTGCACCAAACATAGCTAATGAAGCACAGGGAATGCTGCTTTGAGATCCTGCAGTCAGGATCTGCCCCAGCTTTTTTGATTTGAGAAGTTGTGTGAGTGACTCCCAGATCCGCTGGTGTACAGCTCTTATCAGTTCAGTTCCGGCAGGTCCAGGGGACCATATTTACTCCCTGGTCTGCCAGGAATTGAGAATAGAGCATTTGACTTCAGCATTTTGGATTAAGCTCCAGACATACACCAGAATGTTCAGTTGTTCCAGACTCAGCTCATTTTCCACCTCACCCAGATCCCTCAGGCTAATGGCAAATTGCAGATTTCACAGAAATGCCTGAGGATCCAGATGCTCAAAACAGCATCAAGTTCCTAAGGGGTTTCAGGAAAAAGCTTTTTTGCTTTTTTAAATCCCTAAAAGCCTTGTATGTATTTTAAGGTACTTTGAAAGTAGGAGGTATCTAGGTGTAAGTAATTAAGGCACTCAACACCTTCATTGTAAATGGACAGACCTAGAACATCGATGTTTTCCCTCAAGATCTCCACTAAATGCATTTGCTTTCCAGTTTCCTTACGCTAAGAACACTGCTCAAGACCAATATAAATCCAGTCTTATTAACAAAGTTATGAAGTTCTGCATATAATGGTGGAAAGATGCAAAAGTGATAATATATATACATTAAAAAAATAAAAATCATACATTAAACACATTTTCTATGTAGCTTAAAATTAAAGGCAGCAAGAGAGTAAGCTTACCAAAAGATAATAACTCAGCAAGGTAAATAAAAGTATCTTACAGAGCCTAGGTGATAAGACTCAGACACATTTTCTTCATACAACTTCTCGAATGTTGAGTGCCTGACCTCAGAAGCCTTGGTGAGGGTTCCCATTGTCACACCAGGTAACAACCTGATTTTGCAACAGTGCTGGCCCACACTAACTTCCCAGGTTTCTAATTACCCGGGAAGGTGCCCTACACAGAAGCCCACTAGTGTGGGCTTCTACCTCTCTCATCATTCTGCTCGACCCCATCAACGACTAATTATCTTATGTGAAGCAGAACATTTTTCTTTAGCCTACACAGTAAGAGACTAAATTCAAAATAATTGGATGAGCGAGACAGGTGGGGAAAAGCAGAACCGCTGCCGCTAGATCAGCTCAGGGGACTTGGACTGCTAATGCTCTTGGGGGGCTGTGACAAGGACACCCACCCAACGGGAGCCGGAGCACTCAGCTTTCCAAAGGGAAGCAGCATCTGAGTCAGCTGGGATGCTCGTATATGGGAAGTCCCAAAGACACATGCTCTGGCAACCACCCATCCCAGACAGCAGCTCAGGGAACCTTATGGGGTTGGTGTAAGATGGTCTATCCTTCCACAGACCTAACCCTGCAGTGCTTTTGGAAGAGCTATCCAGGTTGTTTTGTTTTCTTGGGTAAGAACTGTCTGGAATTGAAAATTTGCATACGTATATAAGTATATATGCAAGCTGCTGCTAGCCAGGAGGGAAGTCAAAAAGGAAGTACTCAGGAATTGGGAATAGCAGGGTGTCTTTTAGTTATTTAAGGTATTAGCTGAGCCAATGGGCATGCTTTTCCTGTTTTAAATAGACACAATAAGATAAAGGTCAGCAGGGGAATTGGTTACATTTCTCTTTCCCACGTATAGGTATACTGTTGTGGAGGATGTAATCCTGCCCAGAACCCTTTAAAGATATAGGATAATTTGGAGATTTTAGAAGTATCACATTGGCTTCATCAGCTCAGAGCGCAGTGCATTATAGGTACCAATTCCCCGTGAAAGCCAGAAGAATTTGGGCATTCTGATATTCAAACAGCAAAACTAAATCATGTTGTATCTTGTATCCAGGTTCCGTTTTACAGTTTCCTTATTGGCTCCAGAATCATTACTCTGGAGAACACGCTGTTAACTCAGCAAAAGACAGAGCCCTGCTGTCAAGAGCTCAGGGAAAAGCTATTACAGAAGCCAAAGCGTAAGGTGTGGTGTTATTGGAATGTTCCTGAATAAGGAACTTAAAGCAATCAATTTATTCTACTTTTGTTTTGGAAAGAGCATAACAAAATATTACTCTTAGGATCCAAAATGAACAAGAGATCCATTCCCTCACTTTATTGTAAAAAACCCACATCTTGCAAAATTTGTTTTAATGGCTTTTTTCTGGTCCAGGGATTTCAAAATGTATATGGCTACCCTCCAAACCTTCCTTGAAAGATATGAAATAACACTGTGGGGTTTGTAACTTAGAAAAAATATTCTAATTATATGCAAATTCCTTTCCCAGCCTATGGGAAATACACATCACAGTGACCACGAGTTGTGAAACCTTCATTGTACGAACCATGATGTGTGGTTTGAAAGACACCTCATTTCACCTTTCTGTTTGAATCAGTTGAGCAATCACTGAAGGACAGAGGGAGAAGAAGTTGAACAGTGTTTTCTTCAGGAGTTACATGCATGAGCTTAGGCCTGGTTCAGCAGAGAATTAGCACCCTAGTTTAACCTTAAGCATCGCTGTGTTCTTTGCTGAATTTGCAACAATAGCAGAAAGTCACCCCAAATTGCAGTCCTCACTGTGACTTTTCTCTGAACAGATGTATTCAATGGTTTCCAAATAAGATACATAGACCAGGGAATAATGGGATTTGATATTGAGTTTAATTGCTATTCTTTGGATGCATTCAAGTAATAGTAGTTTTTGGAAAGGCTGCTTTCTCAGCTCACTGTGATACTACCTAGAACCTCTGGCATCTGAACAAACAAGATGAGTGTTGAAGAGGAGTAAGCTGGCTTTGTGATATGGCAATTTAAAGAATAATGGACTTCTAGTGACAAAGTCTCCTCCTCGTGCCATTATGTTACCAATTATTGGAGAGCAAGTTTGTTTAGAATTTAGGCCCAAGGTTCCCTAAGTGAGGCTTGTAAACAGTGTGGACGTTGACTTTCCTGTTGGTGATAGAAAGACTGACAGCTAACAGCAACCTTTTGTGTAGCAATGACATCTGTGGTTATTTTGCAGTTTCACTGCAATGTGATTAGATTGTAATTAGACTGTGGCTCTGATGGATTTTTGGATTGCTTAATTGATGGCCCCAAACCAAATTACTTTCACTGTGAGAAAAAAGCCCTGAAATTTGAATTCCCTGCCACTGAATTGGTTTAATGCATTCTAGTGCAGTTTCATGCTTGTAGCAACTGAACCTTCTTTCTTTACACATGTAACTTTGGATAAAACCCACAGAAACCATGGAAAGATGCACTAACGGATGCTGGACCTGGGTCCAGGTGACTCTGCTGGAGGCATCTGTTACTAAGAAGTTCCTCAAATTTGGTTGAGAGAAATGGTTTTCTATTCTGATTTAGAGAATGGCATAAATTTATTTACTCAGTTCCATAAAACTGTCATGAAGATTAAACTCCTTTTATGATGAAAAAGTAGTTGTCAACAGATAGATAACTGTGGCGACAATCTTGGCTTTATGGAAAACTGAAAGTTGTATTATTATCACTAGTGAGACAAAGATGTAATCTCATGGATTCGTAACAAAGGAAGTGCTGTAGTTTCTTTATATTGTATATTTTTATAGGTGTGTTGCTAAACTTGGAGAATTAACATTTTCAGATCAACTTTAGTGAAGAAAAGATTAAGGCATAACAGGATGATTGTTTATATGCACAAGGATAATATGTTGTTTAATTGAACAGATGTTAAAAACAAATGAACAACTAAACAAATACTATCTGAAAAAATAACTTTGAGAAAATAAAATCAGAATTAATTTCATCAGTTAGGAACAAGTGTGTAATGGGAAGTGTAGCTAATGAGCCCATCTTGGAAATTTTTAAATATATCCAGAAACTTGAGCCACAAGCTTCTATTTGGCAAACACTATCGAAATGTTCCAATATCATATGATAAGACTGAGTTATATAAACACAGCCCGTGCATGAGAAAGTTGCCTATTTATGCTTCATATATCAAATAAGATGACGGAAACATGCCAGTATTTAAAAAGATCTTAGTAAAAAGTAAAGACTTTTCTTTCCATTCTCTGCAAGAAATAATAGATTTAGAGAAGATGGAGACAGGAGCCGAGTTCTCTTCTTGGACCCACCATCAAGGTCTCCATTCCAAAAACAACACAGCTTTTTATTTTCTCATTGATCACACAGAAGGAGGGCACTTCGTGGATGTACGTGTTCATTTACAAACAGACTTAAAAATCCTCTAAAATGAGCTAATGTTTTAGAATACATTCTTCTGCTGATAGGACCCTGGAGCGTTTCTCCGCAGTTCAAGGCCATTCATTAGCAGCTGCCAGCAATGCTACAGGCCTGTCTCTAATCAGTCATTCCATCATCACTTTAGGACACTTGTAGTGGTTGACAGGACTTTAATACAAAACTTCCCAAGGCAGTTGTCAGATGGCCATGAGTTCTGACCATGATATAATTCACGTGTTCAGGAATGTAATTTCATGCTATGCGTGTTGCTGAACTGCAAGCTTTTAGTTCTGACTTCACGGTACTTAATCTCTTCCATGCCAAAAATTGCTTCAATAGCATCTTTTATGTTGAGCTGAACTGGTGCATTAACCCAAGGGAACACTTTGTTTCAAGGTGGATTTAAATTTTGCTGGAAAAAAAATCTAATCAGACGATTTAATACAATTTACACTGTTGCTTCTTCTGCCTGTGATGCGCAGGGGATGCGAACAGCTCGCTCACCTCACCCCTATCAACGATGGACACACAGCATCTCTCTCTGCTGGAAATGAGGATTTCTTCTCCTCTCCTGCCCGTAATACTTGTTCTCCAGGAGTTTTTGAGTGACTGGCCTCCTGAACACCTTGCTGGTCTGCTGGAGCTGCACCGGCGTTGGACCACTGGAGATGGCTGCTCACTGCTGCGCTGTCCTACGCACCGACAGGGGCAGAGACAGCCCTGCTCCAGGGAGCCCCCAGTCTCACCAGCAAGGCAGATCAATAAGCACCCTCTGTGGTGTGTTCCAGACACACCGCTAAGACTGGAAGGGCCTCACTCCAGGGCAGATCTAGAAATTAAATACAAATTCCCAGGCACTGTCATACCCGCAGAACAACCCTCCTATTACCACTTTCAAGCTGGAAAGAAAAAAGAAGAGTGACTTTGCAGGGTGTCCTTCACATGGCTCCTTCTAGACTTGTCCCTGTAATTAAATGATCCCTCTGCACAGCTAGTCCGTCCCAAAGCAGCTGAAATGAGTGTCTGAATGAGAAGGAAATTGCAGTCATCCCCACAGATGGTGTGTCAACACCAGGAGCTAACAGTGCCTTAGTCTGAACAACAGCCCTCTGACTCCTGGTAAAAACTGGCCATTTTTTGCAACAGTTATTGGAGAGCAAGCTGTGACTACTACTTCTTTCCCAAACATTTCTCTGTCTTATTCACTCCAAACTGTTCTTCAGCCCAACTTGATGTCTGCTGTTCTGTGTTGAGACTATAGCTTTCTGCAACCGGGCCTGGCTTCCCAAATACCTGATGTTCAGGGCATGACGCTAGAGAGACCTGAGGAGAAGATTTTACTTCTCTCAAATGACGGATCCGTGCAAATGAGAACTCTCACAAAGTACTCTGCAGAGCTGGTGCCAGTCACATTTGCAGAGTTCCAGCGTTTAACAAAGACTTCACTCTGGGGACAAGAGCATTGTCCAGCAAAGGAGGCGACAGAGACGTCAAATCTATATGCCAGATGTCGGTGTCGTAACTTGTACTGAGCCTCCTTTCTCTTTGTAGACTTGGCCTCGCTGCCTGCAACGTGCATTTCCCAGCTGGAAAGACCTCGCACACCTCTAACACTGGGAAAAAGAAAATTGCCCAAAGGGAAAAAGTACAAAAGGTTTGCCTCTGCTACAGGAAACTCCAACTGCCAACAGTCTGCTCTGCTGAACTGAGTACGTCGGCAGAATTAGGGTTTAGCAAGGTATCAGCAGTGTGTGCACGGACAGAAACGGAGAGAAAGAATTTCCCAAGTCAGGTTATTTTCTCTCAGAACAACATAGAATAGAGAAATAAAAATTCAGGGACTGGAGCTCTTCACAGTCTGGAATTTCAGCCATGCAAAATTCCCAGATTGTTCTCATTTTGTTACCTTTCCAAATCAGGATGCAAATCTCAGTCTTGGGAGTTTATCTATGCATGGATTTAGGTATAGAGCTTTCACATATGTGTATAATATTTCACTTCAGCAAGATAAAAATGTTTTGTGTCATCTTTCTCTTTTTGACTTTTTTAAAAACAATGCAGTTGAAATTTAAATTGTTAATACTATGATTACCATTTCCTGTAAAAATGAATAGGCCACAAAACCGCTACATACTTATGAAACGTTTTGAGTTAATCAGATCATCATTTTCCAGTGGAAGACTATTCACTTGGGAGTTTCTGACCAGCTGTAAACTCCAGCATTTGGAAATCTTTCACCCTAGGAAATTAATGAGTATCAGAACCATGAAAACATGGGAGCATGGCAAAGTGCTTGTAATGACGCCGCAGGGATGCCTATCAGTTTTGAGAGCACCACGGTGCTGAACTCTTACTTTCTCATTCTTCTCCTCAATTTGAAATCCTTCATACCTCTTAACACAGAATATTATATATGTATGAATATATAAGCAGTACACTTCTTGTGCAAACAAACAGAAAACAGGTAAAACTCCAGTAGATGGCGCTCAAAAATATCCAAAATTTGTGTCTCTGTGCAGCTCTAACAGGACCTTCATGCTGTGCAACGGGTTGGTGCAGGCAGCTCTGCCAGCAGCGCTCGGCAGCCCTGCACTCTGGGGGGACCCAAGGTGCTGGTCTGGCACAGCCATGTCACCGGGACTCTGCGCCGAGCCCTTCCTGGACACAGGAGACGATAAGGACTGCACGACCCATACCCAAAGGTTGGTTCGGCAGTGGGAGGCAGCTGTTGCCCACCCATCCAACGGGAAATGGGGCCATGCGTGTCCCGGTTCCCCGTTACCACCCTGCTGTGCCGTGCCCTGCCATCGGTTGTACTTACTGGTCACTCTCTACCTCAGTGTGAAGCTAACAGAAAATACACGTAAAGTTGATGGATTAAGAGATCTGAGACCTGTAAAAACACAGTGAAGTTTTGTCAAAGTGCCGAGATCCACTTGTAGATGCTGAGGGCGGTTGTAGAGCGTGACTTGCTGGGTAGGGCAATGTCTGTCTGCCAATTCCTGTGCAGTTCTGGTGTTTAGTAATAGCCAGTTCTGGTGCCAGTTTTAAAATCTGTGGCTCTGACTGGGAAGAGCTTGTATTACAAAGACGATTGAGCAGAAATTCTTCAACAGAAGCACAAATGGTTTTACCGCCACCAGGGGAATGTTTTTTATTGACCATTTTGACCAAAGACCAGAGTGAAAGTTGATACCATCTGATCAAGTCCCCAGTTGGTGGCCCATGGGAAATGATCTAACGTCTGGTTCCCCTGAAGTCCCACAAAGCCACTGCCAGAAGTGCATTAGCAGCAACACACTGTGATTCATCAGATGCTCCAGGGTGTCCGGCAACACTCTTTGTGGAGCCCAGATCTCCTGACTGCTTTATACAAAGCAAAATGAAGCCCTTCATCTAGCCAGGGAACAGATACATCAAGAGCAGTAATGTCAAAAGCCTTTCCAAGCTGGTTGCCAATGTGTTTCAGTTCTTCTCTGGACTACTCACATCTTCTTTAACATTAGTATGAGCAAAACACACAAGTGCACATGAATTCTCCCTGATTTTTTGTGTCCCATCCTGAGCTCCAGGCTTGATGCTTTCACTTCTGGTCACGTTACAGTCCAACTGCACTTTCTGTGTCTGGAGATAAGTCCCTCTAGTCCTGCCTGGCATGATCAAGCAGCCTGGGCTACAGTAAGGAAGAGGTGGCTGCTCAGAAAAGTCATCTTAGCCCCACTGATGTCAACAATGTGGGGCAGAACTTGAGCAAGTCAGTGAATGTGATGTGAACACGGTGCCCAACACTGATGGTTTACATCTTTCACAATAATTGGAGCTGGTGGCAACTGAGGCTACAATGCTGGTCATGTCTCAGCTGCTCTGATGGAGGAACTGAAATACCTTGCCAAGGGAAGAAAAGCTTGTTTTCTAGGTTGTTGGGGTTTTGTTAATTTTAAAAGGCAAATGAAGGTGTAGGTCCTATTAATCACTCGTCTTGTGAGAGCTGAAATGTTAGCAATAACTTGACTGTCTTTCTGATCTTTGCGCAGGAATGACATTGTTCACTTCAGCAGTTTTGCCTTTGGGCAAAAAGGGTAAGGGGCGAAAGGATGGTTTGCATCAAGCCTGGATTTCATTAAACTTAAGCTGTACCAGTTTTGTTCCAGATCAGGCAACAACTGATCCAGTCATTCGATTTTCTTATGAAAACTATTTGTAGGGAAATTGCTAAGAGATCAGGATGTTTCTTTCAAAATTTATTTTACAGGTTGGAGTGATGGCTGAAAAGCCCTTTGCTTGTGTGATAGCAAAGCTCATTCTTTGAAGCACCATCAGTTGTTAGGCAAAGAATGAAATTTCCTTTGTCTCTATCCAACTAAAAACAAAACAGAAGTGGCAACACAGATGGTCATACATAACATACCCCATCGATTCCAGGGGACTAAGCCTATTCACACGGACTGTGTATCTGACCCCAGCACTCTAACCGAGGAGCTCTTGAGTTACATGACGTGAAGTACAGTGGGATTTCAGCTCTTCCATTACATGGAAGGTGAGAAAAATGATCGTAGCTCGATTCAGAGGAGCAGACATCTCACCACAAGAAGCTAGAGCCAGCTTGTGGGATCGGACATTTCTTCACCATCAGACTGCAAAGGCAGTGGGGAGGTGGCGAGCACTGGCTTACAAACTTGCATTTCAGCTGCAGCCCCAACATGCCCGGCCCTTCCAGCAATTATTCTGGCTCTTGGCCATCAGTCCTGGGAAGAAGCTTCCTTTGGGGGAGTGCATTTTTATGGTGCAAGCATTAGAAGTATACATATCTCAGGCTGTTTGCCCTTATGTGTAGTCAAAGAAGCATATGTGTGTGCATATATATGATCTTTTCTCTCTTTTATTTTTTTAATTTTTTTTTACCAATACAGAACAGCTCAAGATACTAAAAAATGAACTAATGACTTTGGGTTTAAAAATGTGATGTCCTTCAGGAGAGCACAGCTGTCTCCTACAGCTTTCAGGTGAGGAACAAGAGGACTAATATTCCAGATTAGTACTATGAATACCTCAGAGAAGAACTGGCGTATGAGAACCTAAACAGATTTTCTCACATGTGGTCTGGCAGAGGGGAAAGTGGAAATAAGAAGTCTTCCTGTCCTCCTCTCTGCACTCTGCCCAAGGTCTATGAAGGGTTTGGGGATGCCAACTACCCAGGGGCTGCTGGGGTAGCCTTGGAGAACACATACTTCAGTTTGCACCCTGTCACGCACTGAACCCAAGTCTCATTTAAGGGATGATTTGGGCTCCCCTAACTCACCATTTAATCTCGCAAGAGTCTGTCCTGCTAAATACTGAATGGAACTACCTTTCCCAGGTGCAGTATGAGGAGAAAGCTAGCTGCAAACCATTTCAAGCTGATAGCTTATGTTCCCTCGCCAGTGCATTTCCCTTGAGAAGTGGTGAAAGTTGTTCAATGAAGCTTTTGTGTTCTTTTGGGGAATCTCAGCTAATTCACATACAGGCATACTTCGTACTTTTTTTTTCTTTGTTAAGCAGCCATTGTGCTATCCCCAGCACAGGAGAGCGCAGGGGAAAGAACAAAGAGCAGCAGGCAGCGAGAATGTGACACCATCTCTTCCCATGCAGCTCTGTTGCTGCGGCTCGGCCGGCTGGATGTTATTTTAGTGGCTGTGCATCCCACCCATGCGTTTCTGTGGGCCCAGAAGCCGCGCTGCTGTGACGCCTTGTGAGCTCGAAGCTTATTCATGTTCAGGAATGGGAGGGTCAGGGCCATCGACACACACCAGCATCCTGCTGCCTATTATTTCCTGCCAGTGCTGGCGTCGCACCAAGCCCTAACATGACAGGTGGATGGAGTTCACAAGGAAATAATGTCATGGGCCAGTTTTCCAGGAAAGCTGTTAACTCTATTCACAAACTCGGGCCTTCAGATTGAAAGGGAATGTGGCTGAGAAGAGGTGGTGAAGGGCTGCTCTGGTGTTATTTACCTTTTTTTTTGAACAGAATATTCACTGACATCTCCTGCTGCAGTACAGAAATTTTTACCTCTCTATAGTGCCTTCCTCTTCAAGAGTAGACTGTGGCTGAATGCCTTATAACTTACAAAACCAGGGGGGCACTGCCTCTGCAAATCCCAAGTGGCCATTTTCATTTCAGTCAGACTGCAAATGATGGTAAGAAATTAAACTTCTGCCTTTTGCTGAGCTAACTGGTTCCTAGGAAACAGAAAAGGAGAAGAAATATGAGGTGAGATCTAAGACTGATGTTAGCCTGGAGACTTCAGGCATTTTATAAGAATGAAACCGAGGATACAGACAAGGTTGTATCAGAAACAAGACTTACATATTTTTAAAAATCTCTGTCTTTCAACAAGGCAATTGTGTAAAGCTCTACTATCCCTCCATGACTTTACACAGTGTCCAACATTTGCTGTTGTATGCTCTTCTCTTTCTTTCCCCCTTTCTTCTCCATTTTTAAAGTTTAATACTTTTTTTTTCTCTTATTCTAGAAAGCACAGAAGAGTTATGAAGTGAAAGCAATCAATGAAAAAAAAAATGTTTTTCACAAATGCCATGTTTGCCATAAGTGCAAATTTTTGGATGCACTGAGTTAGGACAATAGGACTCCAACTGGCTGCTCACAAGAGGAAGGATTAAGTCCTCTGTCATGTTAATAGTGACATCAACAACCTGAATAAAAGCCAAAAATTCAAGTTGATTCTGCAGTTTAAGACCATTGTTCTCCCATATGGTTTAGCCTGCAAGATTTAGTCTACACATAGAGTTTTGCCAGGATTTATATCATTTTTTACATCATACAGTGCAATTCTTGACATGTCAATGTATTTTTATGTATAAAAGCCCTTTGTAATTGACAAAGATTTATACTGATATAGCTAAAACATCCTACAATCTAAAGGCACCAGAGGTATTTCAAAATACAAATGCAAAATGATGGCTTCCAATATTGTTCTGCTCTTCTTATTTTGGAGCCCGTTCTAAAAACAAATCAGGTGAACCCTGCTAATAATATGCAACAACCTCTATCTCAGATATTAAAGGAGCAGAAGCCCTGGACTTCGACTCTGGATAAGCAAAACTGAGGCAAGAATAGGGGATATTCCAGAGGGCTAGTTCCTGGCCTGACCCTTCTGGATCCTGATGACACTCTCAGGCCTTTCTTTGTTCCATACCCCGAGCCTGGTCCCTGTTCTGTAGAGCTGCGTTAATACTGTACATTCGTTGTTTGGTAACAGGAGCTCTCCCATGTGTCCAAGGCAGAGAAACTTAATTCTTGACACGAGTCCACAAAACTAACCTTTCTCTCTCTCTCTTTTTTTTTGTTAAACCTGGCAAATTATGGTATTAGAACCACAGTCACGTACAAAACATGACACGTTAAGTGACTGGGGAATCATAAATTGGGCGTTTTGACTTGAACAAATACTAGGCATTGTCATACCAAACTGATTATTATTTTAAAATACTGTCCCAGGCTATAACTGGCTTTGTGTACAATAGCAATACAGGGTGTAGTTACATACACAATTTCCTGTGCTTAAGTTTTGAAATTATTATTTAAGATCTCCGTAACATTTGCCCGGTGCACCAGCGCAATTCCCCTATTAGATAATTTTCTATCCTTGTGAGGGCAATTTTGCTTGCGCAATGCTGCCAGAGCTTTCAGGAAGGGAGAGACAAGCAATTGTGACAATAAAATTTGCATCAGCTCCCACCCAACCTCTCCCAGAACCGAAATACCATTTGCCACATTCAAAGCCTTTTCACACCAGAAGGGAAGGTGTTTCTGAGCTGGAAAGTCATTGTGATCTCCACAGGGTTGCATCCTCCAGGCTGACTTTTGCCTCTCAGGTTCCCATGAGAAACAGCAAACAGCAATTGTGGAGTTCCAAATGGCTTCATGTCAAAGGCTTGGTGGACTGCATGACCCGACATCCAGGCATGAAACCCCAAATCAATCCAGATTAGGTCATGGGAACCAGATTAGGTCAAGATGAAATTTTGCTGTTTGTAGATGACCAGTTTGAGGTGGTTGACCCTTGTAATAGCATTGTAAGTGTGCCCTTGTAGAAGACGTTATCACCAGTTTCTGGAAAAATGAAGGTGCTAAGCCTGTCACACAGCACTCACATAGCACCTCTCCCAGAACGATTGTTTTTTAAGGGATAAAAAGAATGTATTCTTCCTGTGTTGAAACCAGGACAAGGGGTGCAGAGAGAGAGGGGACAGTAATGAAAATGTCTGTAATATGTAGATTTGCAGGAAGAAACATGCACTATGAGACTCATGCTGGACGTCATCATTGGTCAATCAGAAAAGATGCTACTACTACTTCAGATTGTCCCAAAACCAATGCACACAAATCACGAGTGAATTCCTGTGCAGACTTTCGCTCACTGCTTGATATGAAGACGCTTGTGCATGTACTTTGTCTCACGAGGACACAGCTGATGCTGCTGAGCTCAGCGGTGTGTGCTATGGAGGCCCTGTATTACCGAGAGGCCTCTCAACCTGTCAGTTCGCTGGTAGTACAGGACACCATGTTGTATCCGAAGCTTTTCCGTGCTGGGGATCACACCTAGGGTCATTGCAATGCTGTCTGTCACCGCTTACATGCTGCTTAATGCCTAGATGCAATTAGCAAGGCAGAGGGTGGTGCAGGCACTCTGCTGTGTCCTTGTATATGCAGTGCAAATATAAAAGACAGCAGAGATAAGGGAAAGGAAATGTCTTCTAGTAGTAGCTGAGCGGCTCTTGCTCGCTCTTACCTACCCTTTCTGAAAAAACTGCTGTCAAAAACCCATTGCCTCTGTTCCACTGAGTTTGGCCTTTTATTTTTTGACTTGGAGCAGAGCCTCACCTTGCACTGCTACTTTCCTTCCACACGCCGCACGCAAGCTCGCCCGTATCACAGCAATGGCGAAGGGAGGACCCATGTATGGGAAAGACTTCTGAAGAGGGCAACAGGGTGCTTCTGCTCTGGGCTCAGCCTGGAACCACAGGGCTGAGCTGCTACACATGCGTAGTGGAAATCACTGCATCTCTACAGCCCCTGCAATTCTCTCCTCGGCAGCCTGCAAAATTCCACTGAGCAAAAAGAAATGGGGAGAGGGAAGACGGAGTCAGAATAACTATTGTGTTCCCAGGGGGAAAAAAAATAAACAGCCCTATTTAGCTTATCCAGCTTTGCTAATGTCAATCACTTTTCTCATTTTAAACAGGAAAGACACCACTTTAGTCCACCTGTTCCATTATTTATCATGCTATGCATTTCCCATGAATTGTCACTCATGCAAAACCTGTACATCGTAAGGGGACACCCTAATATTTTTAATGACCTTAAGCAAAGTGATTGACATTAGACACCGGTGTCAGATGTTCTGGTGACGCAACATGTTCTCCTAGCAGCAGGAAAGCTTCCTGCCGTGATTAAGTTAGGGCTATGGAAGTGCTAAAATGTGTTGTCAGCTTTCCTCTGATGCAAGTGATTTTATTATAGCGTCTGGTAACCACGGAGTGTGGCAACGCAAATACTGACTCCAAACATCCCCTCCCATACATATAGCTTGCTCTATTTAAAACACGAAGTGCACTTGGC
Source organism: Larus michahellis (assembly GCF_964199755.1). Lineage (NCBI taxonomy): Eukaryota > Metazoa > Chordata > Aves > Charadriiformes > Laridae > Larus > Larus michahellis. The sequence continues at coordinate 9,495,858 of NC_133909.1, forward strand.
AAATCCGGGGATAAGTTATGGATGTAACAAGCTTAAACCATGGAGGGAGAGAAAAAGGTGGCACCTAAGCCAGAATGCCTGGGTGGTTTCAGCAGGAGAGGCGCAGGGCTCCGGGATGACCTGCAGAAGGCTATCTGTCCCCTGCGGCACATGCCTGGCAGGTGTGCTCTGCATCAGCACCGCCACAGCCGTGGTGGATCCAGAGGCTCCGGAGGGCAAAGAGGAGGCACGCTAGCACAGGCCTCGTTTACTGCTGCAGGGGAAACAAAAATCACATCCAGCCCTTTTGAGTCAGGAGAAAGTAAGAGGGAGGGAAGAGAGAAAGGAAAAAAAAAAAAGGAAAGAAAGAGGATTCCATGCAGGCCTTCTGCCTTCTGACACCCTCATACACGCTGGGGTGGAAGTCTGTGACTTGTCTCAGCATCACTTGTCCTTCAAGATATCAATGAAGAAGTAATGTTCTGGTTTGCTTCAATTTAGGACCAGCCCCTCAATTATTCATTACCTGAGAAAAGCTGGGAGACCTCTAGAAAAGAAGACTTACAGAATCAAACATCTCAGACACACATAGGGGACACCTGGCACCTGCTTTTCATAAAGACTCGTAATCCCAAACCTCATTCAGCAAACACTTAGTACACCGATGACTTTGCTTCCACAAGTAATTATTAATAGTTCTGTCTAAAACTGACTATGCCAGTAGCATCTGCAGAACTGACTGTTATGATTTTTCAAGCTGCAGGAGGGATGGGCTAGCGAACCAAAATGCATAGTCTACAGAGATTTTTGGAAGAGATGAGCAGTACATATGTTCACAGTTATTGTCACAGGTGGTGTTCTACAAAAATAGAATCATAAAGCAGTCAAAGTTGAAGACACAAGCTATCTAGACAGCAATTAAAAAAAAAAAAGATTTTCTAAAGGTCTAGCAGCACTGAATATTATTTTAATGAAATTTACTCTTTAATTCTATATCAAAATAATCAAAAAGTGCTAAACCTGATCACTTAATTTACAAAAAAAAAAGTCTCATGTTTTAAGCTATTATCATACCTCGTTATTTAGGTTAGACAACATAATTACACATTTCTACCTATTTCTATTCAATAGTAACACAAAATTAATATTAGTTGGTTTAAAAAAGAGGGAAAGTACCACAGATATTGGGAGGGGAAAGTTACATAAAATGTAAGAAACAGCTTATTGAGCAATCCGCAGTGTGTTTTGTTGTTATTGCCTTTTTTTTTTTTTGAGCTACAATTTAAGTCACAGGCAATGTGGCCAGAAGGTTGTAGTCACATTAAATGCTATGACTTCTCCCTTGGTCAAATGTCACAGTATGTATTTTAAGGAGATTTCTGGCATTGCAAGTCAATTCAAATTATTTTCTTAGTTCTCACGAGTTCCCTTTCCAATATGATCGGCATGTTGGAGAATGCGGTTATGATGATTGCGGTTATGACGACACTGTTTTCTGTGAAGGAAAAGTGTTTTTTCCTCTGTCTTGGAAAGAGCCACTACCAAGTCTGCAGTAAGAAAAATATTAAGAGCACTTGCAAAGTTTTTAAGAGTATTTCTTAATCCATTCCATTTTCATCTCAGTTCACTTCCAAAGTTAAATTAAAGCCTGCAATCTCTCCTATTGATAAATAGTCAAGTTGACTTACAAAGGTTCTGTCTTCTGTCCAACCTTCTCTTGGTTGTCTTTAACCAAACAGGGTTCGCTGATTCGCCACAAGCGCTGTCTGGCTCTCCCGCCTCTTTGCTTTCTTGTTTTGCTGCCTGATTTTCCAGCACACTGCACTCAAAGCCAGCAAAAGGAGTCCTGATGACAAGAGGACTAATCCAAACACTGAGATGATCGACCCATGGGAGTTGAAGCTGTATGCCACAGCAGTAACCACAATGCCGGCTATGAGGATAACCACGCCAAAGGGAATGGTACAGCGGTAACAGGAGAGTTCTGCTCCCCCTGTTGCTGCAGTCAGCTGGCATTCACTGACGAGAGGGATGGTGGTTATCACACAGTCATTGTTATTACTCTTCTCCGTGGTTACAGAATCAGGATGCTTTGGAGCGCCCAGGATCTCTTTAATAGGTTCGTTTGTCATCTTGATTGTCTTGACTTCTTCAATTCTTAGGCTAGAGCAGGCTCTCCTGAATACGCATTGCACTGTGGAGAGAAGAGCATGAGTTGAGCTAAGCAGCGTTGCCGTTATGTGACAAATGGGTGACACAGAAGTACCCCACTTGGAATCGCAAAGAAGCAGATGCTCTAACCCCACAAGGATTTATGCACAAGCTTAATTGTCACACTACTGATTGTGGAGGATGTGAATCAATTTTTATGGTAGTCATCAGCACGTGCATAAGTGCTAGAAAGAACAGAGTCACAGACCAAGATAGACCCCAACCTTCAAGTGTTGTGGGCCAAATCCCACTTTAAGTTACATCCTAAAGTCAGTATTTCTGGATGTAATTTAGAATCAATGGCTTTACATCTTCTGACAAGGAGGTGAAATTCATGGGCTGTTCTGGTTAAAAATTCTACTCTTGCTTACATGCTTTTTCACAGTTTCTTTATATATACACCTATATGTACACATTAGACAGATTTGCTCCAATGCGTGCTACAATAACATGGACAAGAACTGTCCCAGCAAAAAAACAAACCCTTTCTCAACGCAAGTGCTACTTAGCAAAAAAATTCAAATGGTCATGACTAGGTATGGATGTGGGGGGAATGGGGATGAAGACAGTTCCCTGCACTCAGCAAACACCAGCTGAAAACTGGTGAACCTACCATTACAGCAACATCAATGCCAGACTGTCAGCTTGCCATTTAAATTGGCTTAAAGCAAGAGCAATGGGTCCCTTGTAAGTCCATGAAACCACATCCATGTTACTGCGTGGGAGAGAGATTTACAGTTACACTCATTCATCTTAGTTACAGTAGTTTGCTTTCCTCCTGTCTCCATATTGTATACACAGGCAGCGTGCACAATGTGATTGCATCTGCATTACGAGGCAAAATACCTTCTGTCTCCATGGAGCCCAGCGCACAACTGGAGTCCACCTCATCAGGGCAGGACAAGCCCTTGGCTCGCCACCGCTACAGGCTGCCATGACAGACCTTGGCCATCTCACTGGGACTTTGGTGGTGTGGGGGCCACCCTGGAGTCTGCAGTGAGCCTCTGACAACGCCGGGGCTACCATGGCTGTGCTGTCTTGGACCAGCCTGTACACCCCACCACATACAACAGAGACTGGGACACTGGGTAACCACCAGGTTTTCTTGCTGTGAGTAGCTCACAGGACTCCTCCACCACTCTCCAGTACAAGCTGCGTAGCTTTTGCTCTTACGAACAGCACGATATGCAGCTCAGAGAACAAGGAAGAGCGTTGGCAATGCAGTAATGCTTTTATCACTTTTATCACCTTCACATCTGTGACTAGGAAGTTAATTGCCAGATACTTGTATTCTCCTTTTCCTTTCCCACCACTCCCACCCTTGTTGCTAAGATATACTCGCCCATTGTGGAGAGCCCTTGGTTTTGTATCTCGGTACCTCATATAACTGACGTTGTGCTTTGTGAGAAAGAAGATTTCACTATTTTTAAGCACACACAAACAGGCTATACTCTGTATGGAGTCACAGAGTTTGTACGAGAGTTTCCTTGAACCCTAATGAGAAAGGAAAGTTCAGATTTGGTTTGACAAAGCTTTTGTTCTACAGCTCTAAAGAAGAGTGCTCAGCTCAACATTGTACCTTGCCGTACACAGCTATTCAGAGCTCAATCCTGCAAGGGGCTCGGCAAACAAGACGGAGCAGCCTTTCCCTCCATAATGACAACGCTGAGCACAACACAAGTGAGCTCACACTGAGCACACACACTGACAACACAAGAGGAAACGGGCACAAACTGACATACAGGAGGTTCTGTCTGAACATCAGGAAACACTTTTTTTTACTGTGAGGGTGACAGAGCACTGACTATGGTTGCCCAGAAAGGTTTTGGCGTCTCCATCCTTGGAGATATTCAAAAGCCGTCTGGACAGTCCTGGGCAGACTTCTTTAGGTGACCCTGCTTGAGTGGGACGGGGGATGGATCACATGACCTCCAGAGGTCCCTTCCAACCACAACCAGTCCGTGATTCAGTGTGTTTCTGTGAAAGTATCTGGTATCTCCAAGGGCATGAAGGGGATCTGAATAGTGCTTATCAGACAAAGCAAATATATCTGTGCTGACGCCTTAGATATACTCAGTTCTCCTAGGTTCTGTTGCTTTGTCTTTTGAATCGTAACACATAATTAAGCAGCTTTTATATCGGTTGAAAGGGTCCAGGAAAGCCATGGCGTTGCTGTAGAGCACCATCGATCCACCCCCACATGGATCTGAGCTCAAGTTCTGCATTTTCAATAATGACTTACATGGCAGCGAGACTCAAGCTGGCACCACTATGTTGCTGCATTACTTACCCATAAAACGTTACAGAAGTTCAGCACAACAGAAGAATGTGGTCCCCAAATGTCACTTTTTTTTTTGACCTTACCATTAGCCATATTCAATTTGCTCAACATTTTATTATTAAATTTGGGGGGGGCAGGGGGAATTAACCATTTTCCATATAAAAGGTCTCTTAGTTCCAAATACATTGTAACAACTATTCAAAAGTCCAAATACTCTCTCTAACAGTCACTGAAACAGGGAAACTTGAAAAGGCTTTGGATTGGGCTCATAATAAACACGATTATTCTGAAGAATTTTAACATTCAGTCCAAGTACATTTACTCCTGTCTCTAGAGGAGTCCTTGTCCCTCTGCTTCAGATGCATCCCCAATGAGCATTAAATCTCTTGGACATCTTGTACAGAGATTTATGAAGAAAGAAGATGCATTTATACAGTCAAAACTAACATGGAGTTTTATAAAAAATCTCCTAAACTATCAAAATTAGCGTTGACTTCTGAGAAGCACAGTTCTTGCCTGTAATAGGATGTAAGCAAACAGGCATTCATATAAAACAAATAAACAAACCTCTATTGAAACACCATCAGTTAAATAAACAACAGAACCTATCTGAAGTGTGAGTAAAGGTATTCAGCCCCAGAAAATAGTGTACTAGATCCTCATTGCCAGCAAAGTCACTTCTGACTTACCCCAACAGGTGACTTGGTTCAAGTTTCAGGGTAAGAAATTTAGGCAAAGATACTCAGCAACACCAGCATCCTCTCACTAATCATACTGGAAGTACTGTCTTAAGGAGCTACTTTGACTTGGAGGAAGAATGTGTTTCTGTGGCAACCTGTGGCTAACACTGGATAAATGGGAGCGGAATGTTTTTACCCACTAGTAAGTCTAAGTTGAGATTTACTGAAAAGACATGAAATCCACCAGCATGCACACCTACCAGGTCCATGAGAAATGCATCGTAACAAATCCCTTGGCTCAGTAAGAAGAGGAAGACTGAGGAGGAAGACTGCTTAAGATGTCTCATATGTCAATTCAAGGCAGCGTCATGCAGCAGAAAGAGTCGCTCCAGGCTTTGAAGTGTCAGATGTTGCCGAATGATGAATTGGAGGTGACAATATTCTAGCACGGAAGTTTCCTACAAGAAAAGATGTTGGGTATTTATCAGCTTCTTAAGAACCAAACTCCTGCATGGAAAAGATCCCGCTTGTGTGCTGACTCCTGCTCCTAACCTAACCGAAGCAGGAGATGTTATCCCTCTGGCTCTCCTAGTGATTTCTGGCTCTTTGCTTGGAAGCAGCCACCCATTTCTGGCCCTATGTAACATTTTCCTTTGATGATGTGACACCTCATTGATGAGTGTCGCAACCCAGGCAGGTACTGTACACGAATTTCTGTAGTTAAAAATCTCATTTAACTTAATTTCTATTGCTCACTTCAGTGATGTGAACCATGACTCAGAATACTTGGGGGTTTGTCTCTTCTTTGTCTCCAGTTTCTTTGAGCAAATCAATTCATCTCCCTGTGCCTTGGTTCTCCTAGCTGTAAACTTATAGCGGTAACATGCTTCCCACTAAAACTCCCTTTTAAATCTATTCTCCTATAACAAAACCTAAGAAATATAATCCTAAAAACTCCTCTCAGAAAAAAAAAAAAGGCAAATTAACTGAGTCCAAGAGCTCACTGTAATAAACATGAGTCCATTATATTTACTATTGTTCATTTCTGTTATCAGAATTTTTAAAACAAGATTCATAACTCAGATAGGGACAAGGCAGAATCTGCAGCAGAGCAGCACGACAACTCTGCAGAAAGCAGAGCGATGGAAGTTGTTATCAACTGCAGAAACAGCTGTGAAATCACCAAGCAGCTGGGCAAAACTTACGAAGCAGTAGAGATTTATGTTGCTAATCTTATTCAACATTCCCTTTCTATATGTGCATGATTATGGAAGATCATTTTTACACTGAAGCAGGAGTCCTAAATGGGGATGAGAATAAGTTCATGAGAATAAATTCATATAATGATAAACTTTAAGGGCTTTTTCTCTTTTTAAGTTATTTAGACCATGCTAACATCTCACAAACACAAACATTTACAGGAACAAACTGATGATGTTCTTCTCTAGATGATCCTTGGAATAAGCCTTGACATAGCTAAAGTAATTTAGCCAATTATTGAAGTACGCTAATAATAAGGAAATCTCCTTGCTTATCTCCTTGACTATATTCTTGTGCACCCTACCTAGCAATTAGTTCAACTTTTTGAAAAGTTTTGAGGGAAATGCAGAAAAAAAATCACTTTAGATAAATAATCTAGATTACATTAAAACAAAAGCAGACCTCTGAAATTATCTTGTAGTCAACTTCCACTTGTATTACAAGAATGGTTATTTTTGTTTAAAAGCTAATGCAATTGTGCCCCCTAAGCCACTCTGCTAGCATCATTCTTTGAAAAGATTAACTGTTCTGTCAGTAATTTATTTGTATTTGTCCTTGACTACATACAGTTTAGGTAATTTTTTTAAATGAATGTCTTTATCAAAAAATCTGACTGATAGAGCAACTTCTTATAGACAGGATTTCTCCCCTCCTCCTCCTCTCCCTCACCACAAAGCTGAGAAGCAGAAACACATGAAATCCATACATTAAGCTTCCAATATTTTAACTCTGAATCATTTCAGTTGGTGCTTTCTCAGGAGGCTTCCCACATCCTGAATATCTCTGTGCAAGTGCAAAGAGCTGGTATTTCTCAGCCACTGCAATTCTTTCCCCTTTTTTGCATTTTACTCAGAACCAGTAAGTTTTAAGTTTTCTGCCTTCAGGCTCTGGACCCGGTTCTCTGTGTCTTGTATAATATTTCAAACACCCGTTTTTTGCTTATATAAAATTCCAATTCATGCTCATGCTTCACACTTGGTTTTGCATTAGAGTGACTATGGAAAACAGCATAAGGAGCCCTGTACTGAGAGGAGAACCAGAGTTCATTTGGAATTCAGCAGACTATAGTAATCCTAAACAGAATCCCACAGCTCTTCCCCAAGTGAGCAATCCTGGAAATACAGAACTAGAATTTGTACTTAAAAGACTCCAGGATCAGGCCCTGAATTACAGGGGTAGGAGAAGAACACATTACACCCGTGCCTGAGCCTCAGGATGCCCCAAGTTTCCACCAGAAAGTTTTGAGATAAAATAATTACCAGATTGAAGCTCTCACACCTTTTTCGTTTTTTAGACGTAGTTGGAAGGGAGGATGGGAGCCAACCAAACCTCTCCACAAACACTGTTATCTGCAAACAGCAAAACTTTCAAACGCGTCTACCAGACGCCACCCACACCTCGGGTAAAACCCTGCGTGTGGCGCCTGTCCCCGAACACCTATGCAAGAGAGGAGAGAGGCGAACGGGCAAGGAAAGCTTTGTGCACGCTTGCTGCTCTACAGCCCGCCGGTAACGAAGAGGCACGACTCCGCGGGGGCACAGCCTGATCTCCAACGCGGGGGCGGACACCCCGAAGCCTGTGGCTGCAAGACTCCATCCGCGGGGAAAACGTGCCACACCGGAGGGAGCGGTGCTGGGACCCGCCGGCCGGAGCGGAGAGGCTCCCCGCGGTGCCCCAGCAACCCCAGCCCGCCGCCGGCGGGGCAGCGGGGACCCGGGCGCTGCCGGAGCCCCGCGGGCACCGAGAGTCGGCGGGGGCGCGGCCGCCGGGCGTGCGGGTCCAGCGGCTGCTAGCCACGCCGTGCCCTGCAGTGCCGTGCCGTGCCGTGCCAGACTGTAGTATAGTATAGTATAGTATAGTATAGTATAGTATAGTATAGTATAGTATAGTATAGTATAGTATAGTATAGTATAGTGTGCCGAGCCGTGCCTTACCTCCCGACCGCCGGACGGGACTGCGGCGGACACTAGCCCAGAGCAAGCATAAGAGGGGGATGCAGCGCGCTGCACAAGGGACTGTAAACAAAGTTCTTGGTGAGAGCGAAACAATTAAGGGACCGGAGCAAATTCAGCGGCGGGAGCTGCGGCGGGCGGGGCGGCGCTCACCGGGGAAGGTCCCCCTCCGGTTTGTGAGGGCGGCCGGGGGGAGGGCTGTCCTTCAGAGGCCAGGCTGGCCAGGACGGCCTCCTCGCTCGCCCTGCCCTCCGCGGTTGGCTCGTCCAGGCCGGCGGTGCTGGCGCTGCAGGGTTCTCATGCCCAGTTGAGAGATGCGCAGGGTGGGGACACGCATGTCCCCCGCTTCGCCGCCGGGGCAAGGCTCTGCATCGCGCCCCGGCCGTGTCAGGTTAAACACGGGGCCTGCGAGAGTATGTTCTAGCCCTCTCTGCCCTGCTGCACGCCACCATGCCGGGTGTCCGACCCCATCCATATCAAGACATGGTGATTGCCAGGGCTCGCCGCCTGTCCCCAGCCCTTTGGGGATGTCCGGAGTGGCAGTGCCCGGTGGTAGGGCAAAAGCACGGTCCATGCTGAAATCCGGACAAACTCCTAGCTGGTGCTTAACTGACAGGAATTAAATGAGGAGGAACATAGTTTTGGATGACATCCTTAGAGGATAAAGTTTTATGTATCAACTAGAAATATCTTAACTGGCTTTTCTGTGTTTTAATCACTTATTTCAGTAGAACACCAAATACTACAGGGGTTTGGAGCGGATGAGGACGGGTGTGTGTTATTTTTTACATGATTTCTGTTCTTTTCAGACAAAAAGCAGACAAATTTTGCTTTTAAGGCTTGTAAAAGGACATGTTTGAATTTTGCAGTTAAGCTTACCCAAAGTTTATATTTTAAAGGCTCTATTTTATCAATGATTGATAAAAGAGCAGTGCACCAGATGTATTTAATCAGCCACTCTGTCTCTGAAAGCATGCATGTACTTTTGACTCCCTTTCCAGGGTGAAATCCTGGCCTCACAGAAATTAATAGCAAAACTTCCATCAACTTTACAGGGGCCAGGATTTCACCCTGTGTATCATTAAGAACTCCCCAGTGATGGAGACCCTGCCAAGGGTTCATCTCCTCCAGCCGAATCAGCCAGGGGGTTCTGGAAGAGCTCCACAGCTTTATACAAGAAACTGGCATTTTTTCCCCATTTGCTCGTGTTGTCTCCAAATACATTGGCATTTCAGCAGAAATGACAAGCAAACTGGATCTGAGGGGAGCTGCCATGAAAGAGGATCTCTTGGGCCATTTAGTCAAGTTCCTCCTAGTACAGGCAGCCGTGCCAGGTAACATCTTTATTAAACTTGACAAGTTCCACCTCAAACCAACTGGGTTTCCTACTCCTGTTGAAAGGCTATGAGCCTGTTCTGCTGATATCTAGGAACCTCAGTCTTGTTTCTAGCTGCATGTATTCATAGGCAATTATACATGGATAAACAAGCCTTTGGCTGAAATGGATATTCTTTCTTTTGGCAATTAATCATCTAATGTCCTACGAGGTAGAAATCAGACTCTCTCAGTCTTATTTCCAATCATAATTTTTTCAGATGTGGCCCTACTACTATTCGGCATGGAATTGCAAGTATTGTCCTGTCTCTACCAGAAATACTAGCATTTCATAATTATCCTCTGATGGTTCACTATATCTGGATTTTTCTCCAGTATTAGTTCCATTTATCACTTTATATCAGAAATTCTTGCTGTTAGCACATATGTGCATGACCTAAACCTCACCCCACTCCTATTACGTCAATTCCTCTGTAGTCCTTCCAGTGTAGTATTTGGTCCTCCTATGTTGATAGAGGACCTCCCTCCCATGCTTACACCGTCAACAGTTTCACTAGTACATTCTTACTTTTCCATGCCAAGTTTATTACTGAAAGCATTACATAAAATACTGAACATATTGCATAAAATAACTCCCAATACTGATTTTTGAGGAACTAATCTGAAGTACACATAAACAAGCATTGAACCTGGGCTTAGAATTCACGTGTTTCTGTACAAATAAATGCCCTAACAATAGGCTAGAAAGTCATGCTCTCTTCTAGCCCCAGTGCATTTGTAACTCCTTTTTGTGAAGCAGAAAAGCTGCGATGAAAAGCGATGGGAATGATGTCTCTAGTGATAAGAGATCAGTGAGCTCTCCCCCAGAAGGGTGGGTTTGTAGCTCTCAGGCACATAAGGGTCGAATACAACTTGGGCACCACCCCTCTGGCCTTTCAAAAAAGGGATGACTGACTACCTCTGCCTTTTAAGGTCCTGCTGCGTTCTGAGCATGACTCTCCAAGGATATAAGGAAAGAAGTACCAAATATACCCGAAGCAGCACGTTTGGCACCTGTAGAAATTCGGTGCAAACAGCTGAGGAAACTGCAGGACTGAGCAACAGCTGCAGTGAGGGGTTACAGGTTCACAATTTTGGACTGCCATGCTTAAATGCTACATAGTTCCCCCTTCAGACCTGCCCTCAATGACAAAATCTCCTCCCTGTGGCCTTAACACAGCTGCTTCAGAGGAGGTGCAGCCCCAGCAGCTGGCTGGGACAATAAGCAAGAAGGCTGTGTGATTCTGGAAATCATGCAGCCTATTGAGGGAGCAGAGTTTTACTCCTAAATTGAGCAATGCTGTTGCTTTGCCTGCTAAGGCACACTTGCAATACTTCATGGCTTCCTTTGAGTTTCTAACAGTCTCCTGGGCCTTAACAGCACAGCAAACAGTGACTCATTAATCTGGCAAAGTACAACCATTGTGGACTCCCTATTCAATTAGTTTTTCTTGCCTTTTCCCTAACCCTCTACTGAATTTTCCTTTATTTCATCCCTAAGCCCACACACAGACATAACACGCCAGTCGATCACATTTACTGGAAGTTTTAGAAAGCACTCTTTCAACATGTTTAATATGTTGTAAATTGTTCTTATCATGTCATGCAGTGTATGTGTTTTCTGATGGGGAATGGAGTCCTTAACAAAGCCAGTTAAACCAGGGAACCAAATAATTTCACATAAAATGCTGTAGCTCCCCTCTCATTAAAGCAGTTTGCAGCACAAAGGAGTTCAGCCCTGTTGGTTGATAGCTATGCAAACCAAACCACCCACTCGCTGTGTAATCAGGCTCATGAAATGGATGTGCTTATAACAATAGTGAGGAACCTCTTTGGTGACTAGGAGTATGGAAAGTAATTTTCTTTGAACTCCATTAGATCCTACCACTACTTTGGTCAACATCAGTTATCCTGCTGTGCATTTGGACTTTGTTATTGCCCTACTCGACTTTCACTTAATCTTCCTGCAGTGATGAAGAAGACAGGACATCTGGAACTGAAAACAATTATTCTTATCTCCTACTGCTTTCATAATTACATGAAGTTCACATTTGAAGAGCTGCATTCCTTATGTGGACATGTGCTTTTAATTAACAGAGGGATGCGCCACACCACCAGAAGCAAAATCCTGAATCTTACAGAAGTCGGTTACAGAACCCCTGAATCTTTAGCCAACGTGGCAGCTTTCTGGCCGGGCTAGGAGGAAGCCTGGTAACAAACACAAGACAATGTAGTTTCACCATAACTGTATTGCAGTAGGATCCAGCAGATTCAGCTGAGATTCAAGGCAGGGTAGGTATGATCTCTTCCCATGGCTCTGCTGAGGGCTTTTTTTGGGTTTTCCACCTTCACCGAGTACCCCAAAGAATTTACAGGGCACAAAGACATGAATGGAAATGCAGACAAAAGAGCTGAAAAAGTCACTTGTCCAAGCTCACATAGCAGATGATGTCAAGAAACATTTTTTATCTTGCTCCCCTGCTCTGCCAGTAGATATGGCATAAAAAGCACATGCTGTTGCCTCTTCAAAGGGTCAGTCTAATGAATATGGAGCAGTTCAGCCAGTTGTAACTGACACTCCGGCGGTAGAAAGAAAATGATGAGCTTTCAGCTAACCTACACAGGCCATCAGTTGAATTACTTCCTTTAAAACAAGCTTCTCTGTACGTTCTTGACAGCTTGGGAAAATTGGTGAGAAGGGAATGGAAGTGTTATGGGGAAATTGCCACTTGCCAGTGGTGTTCAGTGGTTGTTGCTGCACAGATATGCAGGTTTATGGCCAGAAGCAGCCTTCAGATTATTTTAGTTGACATCCTGCCTAATACAAGCATTCCATAGATCTGTGCTATGAAACCAGAATTCTTTGCTCATCTGAAGTATATTTTTTCAGAAAATCATCCAATCAAGAGATGGAGAATTTGTCTTGCCAATTCATTTAAATTTTACTATCGTCACTGATAAAAAACTATGGTTTATTTCTATTTTTTCTAATGTCTTTACGTTAATTTTAAATCTTTTGGCTTTTACCCTGTCTGATGAGTCTTTCTTTGTTCTCCTACAATCCTTGGGACCAAATTTATACACAAGATCTATCTAAAATACTGCATATAGCTAAAAAACTCCAGGTGTTCTCCTACATAATAGATGACTTCTGTGAAATTAACAGTAAATCAGTGTCTGCTAAAGGGCAGTTAAGAAAGAAAAGGAAGAACTGTTGCAGAAAAACCAGTTCTCACTACTCCCACAAATGAGAGATTTTCATATACATCATCTGCTTTAGCATCACATGCTAAAGGAAATGTTTTGAAATATTTCTACATCCATGTAAACAGGTTAGGAAAGTAGAGGGTGTGGTAGTAACAACCATTTGCCAAATCAAGTCAAGATCTAAATAGTTTTGCTTATCTTCTGAATGAGTCATTTTAGGTCACACAGATAATAGTGCAATCCCTTCTTTCCTACAGCGAAGTTTTAAAATTACCCCTCTTTCCTCAAAGCCAGGTAAACAGGTCACACCTCACAATCTCCAGTTTATTTGCACTGGGAGTGCATTACTTTCCAGAAAAGCTGTGGCTAAAAGGTGTAAATCAAAAGTAAACATGGCCAAATGAGAGATGGGTCCTGACACCAGGAGTCCGGCATATTGAAACTCTTCACCAAAGATAAAAAAAATACTTAATATTTGAAGACAGGAAAACAGCAGAACTCCAGTTATTCTCTGAATCCTCTTCTGTTTGGGTGGCGCTCTGCTGAAACTAGATACTCAATACTGATATAGTCATAGTTTGGGGTTAAATTCAACTCTATGAAGAAGGCGGTTAGAAGCCAGTGTTTAATGGCCACTTAACACCTCTTCTGGCAGCTCAAACAGTGCATGTCTTGCGCTAGTTCTTTGCAAAAAGAGTTGATTGTCACTCTGGGTGCCACTTCCTGCCTATAAACTTAGGCAGGAATATAAAAAAATACATTACAAAAATATATTTTATACATACAGTATATAAAATATATAAAGATCTCAAGTGTGGCAGACAGGCTAGATTTTCTGCATATTCTAAAAGTGTTGAAAAAACGGATTTCTCTTTGACTCATACAGGAGAGGAGAATATAGACCGCCTTAAACATGCATGTCTGTGGTGGGAGATGCTATTGTTTCTGGATGAAGAATTTGCTTCTTGCAAGCTGCAAAAGTCATGAAACAATTTGTAAGAAAGGCTTTTACATAATTCAGTCAATAACACAACAGTAGCAGAAGATTATAATTGGTTTGGCTGGGTATAATAGAAATATGAATGTGCATACTGTATAATTGGTGTGTCAGGACTATTCAGCACTTTTGCAGGGTTTTTGGAATGCTCTAAGTAAAATGGAATGACAATAGTATATAAATGCCTGCACAGCAGTTGAATCCATCAAAATCCCACATCTCCAGTTCATCTTCAAGAATTTCTCAAAGTGCACCAGTGCCACACAGAGACAGATGCATGAAAACACAATATAGCTGGTAGCACTCTCTCACATATGGACAGCCATATTCAAAACAAACACGGAAAATCATCTGGGGCCTGAAAACATCAACGTAATATTCATTACTGTTTTCATTTCTGGCCACATACGATTTCCTGATGGAGGAGTTGTCCAATTTACTGGTTTGATCCCACACCGTAGAATTCAATGGATTACTCAGCGTTGACTTCAGTAGCAGAAAGGTTAGGTAACTAGGGTGGAATTAATACAGACTATTTCCATTCTAAAAAACAGGTGGGCAATTTAGGTGCATTAATCCCATTGATAGCCCAGATCAGCAAGTTTCCTTGAGGTATCATTTCCCTCTGAACGCAGCAGCAGCTAAATACCTAAGAAGTACTAAGTATGTGGGTCAAGTTGTGGGCACTTTTGAAACTCCCCCTCATTGCCCTAGAATAGTAACCCTCTATTTTCATTCAGTTAGTATTTAGGTCCCTGATCCATGTGTGGGACTGGATCGTGCTGTATCTAGGCTGCCTTTGGTAGCTGTGCTCAAGCTTGGGTTCATGTTCCCAGAACCAGCTGCCCTGAAGCAGTTGCTATCCCACTGCTGGGGCAGAGCTCTAGGAAGTTAGTCCCCGCTGTGGCTGAACTCACCCCAGAATACAGCCACGATATCTAGTGATACAGATAACAAAGGGTTTGGGTTCAAGCTAAGGGCAATACATGGTCATACAAGTGATAAATAATAATACTTACATAAACATACGTGAAAATAGAAAATAAAGTCTCCTTTCAGAACGGTTTGTGCTTTCTCAGTACTCACCACTCCTTATTTACCAAGAAAAAAGGTCACATAGTAATGCCTTTTTTGAAAGTTTAGGTCCCTAGAGTAGCCTTGTGAGATAAATCTCTTTTTCATGGGAGTGCTGAGGGGAGGAGGGAGTGGCCAGTCAGTTGTGCCAATTTACAACTCTGATGCCATGCAGACAGCCGTATAATGCAAAACGTTTGCCGTAAAACAATAGGCGGCCCTGCGCTGTGATCACTTCAGTTCTTTTGCACAAACAAGGCTCCTTAAGAGATCGTGTAATCTCACAGGATAATTTACAGGCATGTGTCCTTGCTGCATGTTAAACATCAACCTGTGACTCACAACTCCTCTTTCATACTGGGTGAAAGCCACCTCTGTAGAAGCAAGAGCCAAAAGCTCTCTCAGTCTCATGTAAGCCCTATTCCAGAGCATGAATGGGATCTAAAAGTGAGATAGAAATGTGATAAAATAGCTGCAAAAGTAAAACTACCATTTAAAGAAATATTTCTGCAAGATAAACTACATCAGTTTCACCTAAAGACAATTGTCTCCTATTCCATTTTAAAGGCAAGATCTTCAGTTGGGTCAGCAGCATTGCTCCACTGAAGTCAACTTAGCTCAGCCAAGAATTTACTTGTAAGGATTCAGCCATAAGAAATGTATTGTCATCATGTTTTGGAGAACCAGCTGGGCTGACTGGGAGCACACCATTGTAATTCACAAAGAATACAAATAAGCCAAAATATTTTATATGCATTGTATAAATATTAATACTAAAAGGACATAATAAATGTAAGCATTCTACAAAAATAAAACAAAAGAACTGGAATGTTTGCCTGTCCAGTGGGGAGCTGAGAGCAGGTAATGTATGAGCAAAGATGCTATGCGTCAAATTCTGGCATCAAATTTACATGCTGGGGGGAAGGTTGTGAGATACCATCTTGCCTTTGCCAAGCTCTCTCTCCAAAAGCTTTCCACACTGTGCAAGGATGATGCTCAGCTTGCGTGTCCAAACCAGAGTCAGCCAGAAATCCTCATGCTCTGCTTGCAAACCAATTGACTGGAACTGGAAGGGACAGCTGACATAAGTGAACTCTTTGTCAAAGAACTCAGCCACTTGGCACGGAAGCTAGAAAAAGCTAAATTTTGCCAGCCTTGCACAGAGGTTACCACCAAGTACATTGGTGTAGCGTTGTCAGTAGGTTTGATGACATCCAAGCTCAGAGCTGCTTGCATTTTATTCTGAAGACACTGTTCAGCAGGAAAATCTCACGGGAATTAGAAGAATAAAGCTGTAATGAAAACAGATTTACAACTCCAGGGAAAAAATCTGCATTAGCCACTTAAATTTTGATGACCTGAATGCTTTGGCTCTCTGTGCCAGCCTCACATGTTAGCATACTGTTATAGGTGGTGTCATTTAGCAGGACCCTTAAGGTGTGAGGTGTGCTCCCATCAGTGGGTACTTCCTGAGCTCAGACCGGTGACCAGTTTTCTGTCCCCTTCCATCCTGACCACTCCAGCCCACCCCAGGGAGCTGCTGCCCCTCTGCTGGGCTAGCTGGGCCTCTGGTGTCCAACACACCTACCAACCAGCTGTACAGGGTTTATCATAGAATCATAGAATCATAGAATTGTTGAGGTTGGAAGGGACCTTTAAGATCATCGAGTCCAACCTTTAGCCTACCCTGACAAGAGCCACTTCTAAACCATGTCCCTAAGTGCCCCATCTACCCTTTTTTTAAACACCTCCAGGGATGGTGAATCCACCACCTCCCTGGGCAGCCTATTCCAATGTTTAATAACCCTTTCAGTTCTTCGTATATTCTCATATGAACAGTCCATAAGGAAAACTTTTTAAAATGTGAAAATATGTATATAAATACATGTGTCCATTGAGAGTACTGAATCTCTGTCCTTGGGGAACACCCAAAAGGTAAGGCCCTGACCAACACACTACCGGAACGGAGCCCTGCCTTGGCACCAGACGGACGACACCCACATTTAAAGGCCGCCTTCCCCACGCACCGCGGGGAAACCCCAACCCTATCGTGCAACCGGAGAAAGCGGGGAGAAAACGTGCCGGGCAAGGAGGCGCACCCATCCCCGCGCGGGCGGGTTTACATCCACAGACACCGCCCGCCCCGACAGCGCCCCGCGGCTCCCCCCGGCCCCGCCGCCCCGTGATGGCGGCCCCGGGTCGCGGCGGGGGCCGGGCGGCCGGCGGGGAGGGGCGGCGGCGGCCATTGGCTGGGCCCGGCGCGTCCGCCGCCTCCTGCCGCCGCGGAGAATGGAGGCGCCGCCGCCGCCGCGGGGCTTCTCGGAGGAGCAGTTTCGGGCCGCCTGCCGGGAGCTGGACCAGCCGGCGCCGGCGGCGGGGGGCCCCTGGCAGCTCCTGGTGGAGAGCATGGGCGTGAGGATCTACCGGCTGTACGACGAGGTGGGCGGGCGAGGGGGGCTCCCCCGCGGCGGGGGGCGGCCGTGCTCCGGACCCTCCCCGCCCGCGGCTGAGCCGGGGCAGCGCGGCTGAGGAGCGGAGCGGGGCCGGGGGGCGCCGGGGGCCGAGGGGCGGCTCCCCCCACAGGCCCGGCTGAGGTCCGGTAACCGTCCGGGCGCTACCGGCCTGGTCTCGGTTTCTCCAGGCTCCCAGAAAGCAGCTTTCAGGGTAATGCTATTAACTGCGGCTGGGGAAAGCTGCTCGGCTGCGGTGGACGCCGCTGTTACAGACCGCTGGGGAACCCGCAGACTGTGAGCTCTGAAAGGTTGTGAACAGCTGGCGGCTGGAGAAGTTCCTGGTGGAAGGTGCTGTCGGAGACAGGGGCAGTTGTGGGTCCAACGGGGTCCCACGCCTCTCCTGAGCCCCCTCCGAGGGGATGTGGTGGAGGAGAGCCCTCCCTGCTCCTGAGCATCCTCCTGGATTAGAGCATCCTCCTGATCTGCAGGCTCCTGCTTCCCTTCCTCTCCCTCTCTGCAAAACTCCCTTCAAACTGATTTTCCACCCGTCTTCCTTTCAAATCAGGAGGTAGTTCAGAAGGCGATGGAATGATTTCCCTCTTCCACAAGAAGTGGAAGAGCAGCCCACTGACATGGGGAAGTAAGACCTCTTTTCTGAATTCCTAGGAGAGCGTGGAGAATTGTGGTTTGCTGTTCTCCTGCCTTATGCGACACAATGTAAATACACATAAATGCAAGATAAGCCACACAGGATTGCAGACTAGCGACCTGGAATGAAACAGTGTTTAAGCTAAAACAACTATTTTTGA
This sequence comes from Larus michahellis, assembly GCF_964199755.1. Taxonomy (NCBI): domain Eukaryota; kingdom Metazoa; phylum Chordata; class Aves; order Charadriiformes; family Laridae; genus Larus; species Larus michahellis. The sequence goes on from NC_133909.1 coordinate 9,514,135, forward strand.
AGTACCAGTGTTGTGCTTTGGCGTATGCTGTTGGGTCTCAGCTCAATTATTTCAGGTGTGGTATTTTCAAAATTAGTTTTTCTTGTGACAATAAAAATGTGATGCCTTTTACAAAGATGATATGAGTGCATGGGGCTGTGCAGGTGCCAAACTGTTGAGGTTTGAGGTTAGAGATTGATGCTTCTGTGAAGATGCGTAGCTTAAGCTTCTTGATCTCATTCTTATTTTCTTGTACATCAAATCTTCATCTTCTAGGGTTGGTTTGTGAAGGGGAGGGGAAGAAGAAAAATCAACCATTCACTAACCGAATGTTGTATAATTCTTCCCTCCCTTTCCTTGGGAGTGCTTGAATTTGACTCCTACTCTGTATATTCAAAATACTCTAGTTGTTTTAATTTAGTAACTGAGCTGGTACTAAGAACAGAAAAAACGTTTCTCTATAGGCACAGATGGAGTTTCCATATGTTGAGAGAAACATTAAAAGCATTAACATAGGAGATATCCTTTCAGTGCAGGCAGCTTTCAGAAAGAAAAGAGCTGCTAAATGTTCAAGGCAGATATAATAATGCAATGTATCTAAGCGCGAGCATTGTAGAGCATTCTTGTATCACAGCCTGAAGTATAAGCATACCTGAGTTGCTGGAAAACTTATTCCAGATCGTGCAGTACTTGGTAACCTCCTGGAAATGGCCAAGATTCTTAAGCATGTTATATAGAGTCTGGAGACCTTGCCACAACAATTTAATGCTTCTGGGCAGGATTTAATCCCCACTGACGATTGGAGATGAAAAGGGGCGTGTGTGTGTATGAAAGAACACGCTCCCTTTGGAACTGCTCACGAAGTAGATGTGTACTGGTGTAAGGGAAGGAACAACCATTGTGCTGTGCAGGTCAGCCTGCCTGGATTTAAACTTTCATGTCTAGATGAAAAAGTCGAGAGGTTAAAGACTGAATCTTGCATTGTTTTTTTGAACACTTTCACAGCACTTGAGCAAATTTGTAGTATACGCCCCACCTAACTTCCTTCAGCTGTTCTCCCTGCTGCAGAGTACTTCCCTTTCCTGTGTGACTTTTCCTCTCCCCATTCTGTTTCCACAGCAATCGGGACTTTATGAGTATAAAATCTTCGGTGGTCTTGCTGACTGTCCCCCAAAACTGTGTGTGGATGTCTATATGGATTTAGATTTCAGAAAACAATGGGATCAGTATGTTAAAGGTAAGCTCATCTTAAAGCAGTTTAAAAGCAAGCTTTATGTCCACATTGACTCTTCCCACTAAAAGTTTCTTCAAAGGTATTTTAAAGTTGCTGCATCCAAAGACTTCCAGACAGACGTAAGTACCTTCTGGAAGTAAACATTGACGTGGAACAGCTAACATCTCATCACCATGTAGCTTCCTTCTGGAATGAATTCTTCCCATGTTGTTTAAAGCATATAATTGGCATCACTTGTTATGCCGGAGCACCTTGTAGCTTCTAGTTGTTGTAATTCCTAGGTTAAATTTCAGTAAATGTTCTGCGGAGAAATGGAGATGGTACCTTTGGTGCATCTTTGCATATCGCAGCAAAGCCGTGCAATGGCTTGCGCCAGTTTGATGTGTGATGGAATGTCTTTTCCTGAAAGCATTGGTTGTTCTTGTCACCCTTTACAATCAGAAATGGGTGTATCAAGAGAATAGTCGGTGACTTCGAGCTTTTACAGAGAAAGGAGGAACTAATTTAGTTGTGTTTATTTAATGTTGTCTTTGAAAAAGGGAGTTGAACCTGGATATCCATATGATGCTAAAACAAGTCAGCAGTGACAAGGTAAGGATTCAGCTGCTGTGGACATCCAGTGATCCATTTATTTTAAAGATGGGGAGCCCTTCCATTTTAAGCCTGTGCTTAAAATCAGTTCAGGCCAATAAGACTGAAACACGGTCAAAGTGTTTTGCTGAACAGTGTTAAAAACCAAAGAATTGTTAAAAGTTGTGCTTGTCATGCCTTAGGCCAGCTCTATGGTGAACAATTACTGGTACTGCCTGTGGCATTATTATTCTCTGTATTGGCACAGAGAACCACATATTTGACTCATGTCAGTACTTGGTCAAGCTTAAGAAGCTTTGTCTTCGTTAGTGAGTGTTACTTGTCAAAATGGGCAATAACTTTCTTGTAGAAAAGGCCACTTTGGCATTAGTGAAACAAAAAGAACTGGAGTGGGACTCAACATTCTCATATTGGATGTAAAAATACTATGTTAAATCTTAAGTTGCTTCAGTAGTCTTTGATTTAAGCGCATTTAGGAGAACCGAATCCTTCTTAAACAAACACTTTTTTTTTTTGTAATGCCTTCTTAGAGAAAAGAAAGGAAGCAGTTGGGGGAAGCTACACCCTTAAACTAAAAACTAGATAATGTTGCAGAGCTGGTGTTTATATCCTTGCCGACCATGATATGTTCGCCTGTGAATTTATACTTGTGCTGGTACTTCAAGTCCAGTGTTTCACAGAAGTTAACTCTTGAAGGGCATAAGCATGCCATTAATGATTTCCTTTTAGCTTAAAATTTGACACAAGCCTGCCCATTCTTTAGAACTGCACATATGATGAAGTAGTGCTAGCCAACATTTTCAATTTTGTTTTTTCTCCTTCTACGTTTAGGGAGAAAAAACAGAAAAGTTCCATTCAGAGCCTCCTTGCTATTTGTTTTACTGTTCATATTCCCTGTTGCTCTTGCAGCTGTGCAATAATGGCAGTCCAAATAAGAGTTGTCTGATGAACTGCTGGCTGGCATCAAAATAAAAATGTGACCAGAGTAGAAGTAGACGCCTTTTTAGTTGAAAAAGTAACTGCTCCTGCACTAAGCATAAGAGGAGCTAATCTTTATCCTCTAGTTCTGTTCATCAAAACTCTTTATGAAGGCCGGAGTGGTGGTAGGTATGGCCAGGATTCCTGTGAGTACTTCAGAGGGGTTGTGCTTTGATCTGTTCTTGCCAAGGGTTTGCCTGAGGCCTCGGAAATGTTCAGTCTGCAGCTGCTGTTCATTGCTGTTAGCACCCTGGCTGTTTCCAAAGCAGGCTCCTGGATATTACAAGATGTGGACATCCTGGGGCCTGGTCTGTGCTGCAGCTGCCAGTTCGGTAGGGAAGCTGTGACTAAACTGTAGAGTAGTGACTGGGGAACCACGTGCTTCTGTGGCATGATACAAAATGGTCGGGCCTGAGCAATATTGAAACTTGCTACTCCTGATGGCAACACCATTCCGATTGAGATCATACTTCCCAACAATTTAACGGTAATAATTGGCTGCTAAAGCAGCCAGTGCAGCTGTACCTCTTATGAATAAAACAGACTTGTGGTCTGTTGTAATAATGCTAAGTGAAATCTGGTTATGGATTAAAATGCACCCTGTGCTGCTTTGATCAGCTGTCTGCTAGTATTGACAGACTAAAGTGGATACAGGTGGGGCACGACTTACCTATTGTATGTTTTTTCTATGTTTGTAAAGACACAAAGGTAGATGAGTTAGTAGCTAACAATTGCATGGAGGTTGTTAAAATAGTGTCTTAATCCCTTTGAAAAAGGAAAGCTCTGCAGTTAGAAACGAAAGTAAAGCTAATGAACCAGCGCTCCACTGACCTCTGGTGGACAGCATAATCCTGTAGTTGATTACAACACTGGGAGTATTGTGCATCCCGTACTGCTCACTGAGTTACTGCCATGTTTCAGGGACTATTCTTAGATATTATTTTTTTTTCCTATCCAGCTGCCTTCTGATTGAGTTTCCAGGCGGACTCAAGGTGGTGTAATGAAGGTTCATTAACTGCTCAAGCTTCGTGTTCACTGTTGCCGATATAAACTGCAGTGAAGTTCCTAATAGCTTTTCCAAACGTCATTAATCCCTCGTATAAGACCTCTTCACGTATTAGAAAGCAGTAGTCATCCTAGTTCTATGTTAATTCAGAATCATTTACAAGGATAATGACATACTTGTGAAAAAGCATGCTGTACTTGTGGCTCAGAATTATACAGAATATACATAGATGAGGAAAAAGCTTTGAAATGGAAAGGCTTTGAATGAGCGAACTGTCTGAATAGGAATTTGACTCTGCCTCCTTCCAGAATTGTTCTAGTTGTTGGGGTTTTTTTCCCCTCAATGAATTAAATAGCAGCAGAAAAACAGGCCACCTACTCTTGTGTATTTGGTTCTTGAACAACCTTGCTACAGAACGTTTTTTAATGTCTTCTACTGCTACAATTTTGTATGCATCAATTTTGACATAAGGGTTGTGTGTAAAATGTGCTCATGTCAGAAATCTGAGCCATTTTTTGTGCCATGTATGGTTCTGTTGCTGTAGAAATTAAAAGTATCTAACAATCTTGCTTTTTCAACTTAGAACTGTATGAGAAAACATATGATGGTGAAAAAGTAATCTACTGGGAAGTGAAGTACCCTTTTCCTCTCTCAAACAGAGATGTATCCTTTCAAGCTTTTTATTCCTCTTGCAGTTTTTGTCACCTGGTCACCCAGGGATCCCAACAATGTACGAACTCTACTGCTCTGCTCCCCTTGATCTAAGATCTTGCAGTCCTCGTGTTACTTGAATATGTATAGCATGAAGAAGAGTGTGGGTGCCTCTTCCCACACACAATGAAAGCTCACATAGCTGAATTCTTACACTGCAGGGTTGAATCCTGTAGAAGCATAAGAAATATCTTGAAGGGGCTGGCATTTGTAATGGAATTTACTTGTCAATTCATCATATGTCAAACTAAGACTGTTTTGACGTGCCTCCTCAACTTGGAATACAGTATGTCTACATTCGTGAATGCCGAGAGATGGATGTTGATGGGCGGAAGATCTGGGTTGTGTTAGCTCAAAGTGTATCTGTTCCTCAGTGCCCTGAAAAGCCTGGCATTATCAGAGTTAAAAGCTATAAACAAAGTCTGGCAATTGAAAGTGACGGCAAGACTGGATCTAAAGGTAAGAAGTCAAGAAACTGTGATCACAAGTCATGTAGCCAAAGAGTGTGTGTATTAGCAAAATGCACAAAGAGGGAGACTGAAAATTTTAAGCTAAAACAGTTGCTATGAAGTGGATGTACTGAGCACTAGGAATACTTTAAAATGAATGAAACTTTTGGAAGTGTCCACTGCAGCGTGCTACTGTTAAGAATCTTTTATTTAACAGTTGGGCTGAGTAGCTAAGAATAAACAGACTACTTCATTTTGCCCCTGCTTCCCACTCTCCCACCCCCAGCCCATGCTTCTTTTCCTGCCAGCCAGTTTAGTTGGGTAGAATCTGATGCTGGCTGCAATGTGGTTAACTCAGCAATGGTATAAGTATCACATTTGACAGATTTATAGATTAAAGGGTTTGCCTGGAGATTCACTCCTGCCTGAGATGATTAGTCCTTTAAAGACAACCTTATTTTATGACAGGCTACCTAAAATGGTTTGCAATAGTCTAAACTAATATCACGGTGCTCTCGGCTTCCCAGAGGTTAACTGGGAATGGCTGTACTTACTTCATATTCCACTTCAGTACAAGTTGACTTTATTGTTGTGAAGAATTGAGAGCAGAACGGTTGTAATTGGGGATTCAGTCATGCACACCGACAGCTCCTGTCAAATGGTGTTACAGCTAATACTCAGACTATGGCTGGATAACTTTCTGGTAACTTCTCTCTTATCTCTAGTCTATATGTACTATTTTGATAATCCTGGTGGCATGATTCCATCATGGCTGGTCAATTGGGCTGCCAAGGTAAGTAAAGGTGACAGCACAATTGTCTTTGGCTAACCTGTTTCAAACAATGTAATCACTGCATCCATACCTGCCTTCTGCATGTTGGGTAGAATTATTATTTTTTCTGAAATGGATGTATTGACCTTTCTAGCTCTTATGCAGTCCCATTTTTTTAGAGTCTTGCTATTGTCTGCTTTTGTGGCAGTTGTCTCAAATTATTGTTTTTATTCCTATCAGATTCCTTTGGTTAGTCAACCAGACAGGTAAATTTGTGCAACAAAATCAACAAATCCATGTTCCAGAGCATATGTGAATAGTCTTAACACAACCAAGCTTCAATAATGCAGTCTGTTCATGAAGGATTAAAGGAATGGTGCACTGTTTTGTACAAGATCTTAGAATTGTCCTGTGTCTGTTTGAAGGCCTTGATCTGTGTAGTGGGAATTCTCATTTTGCTTATAGTTTTTCTTGATTACATTACGCAAGAATGATTTTTCTACTTTTCTCTTTACAGAGTGGTGTGCCTACTTTCTTGAAGGATATGCAAAAAGCTTGCCATAATTATTCTAAGAGCAGATAGGTCAAAGTTGATCTGAATTGTTTAATTCCTAGAGCTCTGCACTTACAGGAGTGGCTATTATCTATTACACTGGATAAAATCTACCTCTAATATTGGAAATAATTTTATTTTAGTTGGTTTATGCCTTCAGTTTTATTAGATCTTTGTTTCCCTCTCCAAGTGAAGAGCTAGCCACTGACAAGGTGGCATCAGCCGCATCCTTTTGAAAGTTTTTCAGTTTAGCCTTGTCCCCTATGCTTTGCTTATACTGATTATCATGTGTCAGCTAGAGGAGTTCTGTTTATTGAAATATTACATCCTCTGACAAGACACAACGATCTTGCTAGGAAAAATGTCTGAACTTGGACTGAAAATTCTCTACATGTGTTATGCCTGGATCTGCCTTTGTGGCCTTGAAGGGTGGCTTCCTACTTGAATTTGGATAACGGATGGAATTGAATAATGGAACTTGCATTGCTTAGGAGGGAACACTTTTGCTACCCAAGTTTGTCATTCTTAAAATGTCTGCCTGCTATAAACGTAGAAAATGCTGAGGGCATATAGGTAAATTACTACAAGTCTGCAGCAGGAACTAGAACTCTGTATTACTAAGCTTCCTTGTGATGGCTTTACATCCAGATATAAAAGGACTTGTGCCTAAAACCTTGCATTCACATCTCAATACCCTGGTATGAAAAGTAAAAACCATTAGCTGTGTCCAGATGAAAAAAAAAAAGTTGGAGTTGGCTTGCACGTCTGATTTAAGGGGAACAACTTATATCTTCAGAGTTGGTAGCCTTATCTATAAAGCAGTTTGGATACCAGCTTTAGGTAGAAAGTAATTTTAAACTGGATGCCCGCACCTGAATGTGAATGAACTTGATAGGAAACTTGGGCTTGCTTGCATTCTTAAATTTCATGCTGATGTAAAACTGACGCTATAATTTTGGATGGTAATCCACTAAAAGCACACCTGAGCAGGAAATTAAATTTCCAGCATGTTTGCAGGGGATGGGGGGGTGGGGGGGATGGAGTGCATAAAAGGTGAGAGAGCTTCAGTCTCAGGGATTTAAAATATTCTGCATCATTGCTAAATCTAATCCTGTTACTGAACAAATCTTGTAATGGGGTAGCTTTGTCTTGTTAAAAAATAAATGGTTGAAGTGATTGCCTTTATACTTTATGTAAATATTTGTTTCCAATAAATCATTATTCTATCCATGCAGTGTTCTTGTTCTGTCTCCCATCTTTAAGAGTGGCCATGCTGGGCAGGTCACAAATGACAGGCTGATATCACGGGCTATTTTAGTTTTAAAGGCTTTTGAAAGAATAACTTGGATTCATGAGTACTAAGTAGGATTCCGTGTGTTCTGAAGAGCTTGCCAGCAGTTTAGGTATTTTTCAAGTGTCTTTGACTTGGAGACCATTACTGAATTGAATATTACAGTGCTAGACAACTTTCAATCAATTTTAAGTTTAGCTGTCACATATTTTTTTTTGCCAGCAGATAAAGAACAGACATAGAGAGAATAGCATAATTCTCTTCAACTTTCCATAAATTTTGTACACATGTGCTTACTGGACCTGGAGCCAAATTTTTATTTTTGTGTACTGAAAATGAATTATCTCCATCATACCAAGAATATGATGATGTTTTACCTGAGTATATAAATTCTCAAATTTCTTTTTTTGGCAGTGTTTAAAAAAGATAATTTCCTTGAGAATTCAGAAAGCATTTTAGCAGTGTACTAAGTATGTAGGAATTCAAATGTCATAAGCAATCACAAGAATACCGGGGTTGCTTTTGAACAACAGGATGTGGATACACGTTATGTCCTGAAGCAAAGCAGCAAAGATAGGTCTAGGCAGATTGCTCAAAAAGAAGACAGAAAAGCAAAACAAACTATTCTTGACTTGATATAACAGTATGTAAAAAGGGGACTAGCTGAGGATGAATCTTCCTGGAACGATGATGCAAACTAATTGATTTCCTGTTCCTTCTGAACAAAACTGAATTCTGTACCACAGTACAACTTGCCTGTAATTGTAAGCCTACCTTAAGAGTTTTGAGGTTTACAAGAAATGTGTACCTAGTGAGCTGAGTATGTGCACAGTGATGCAATCTCCAACTAATCTGTAATTTTGTTTAGTCTTTAATGAAATGAAAGCAGGAGAAAGAGTGAAAGCATTTTATGTTCATAAATTCACGATTGCATCTTTGTCATTATACTTCTTTGTCATCAAGGCATAGCATGCATTTGTCCGCAGTGGGCTGAAGAGCATTTAGGAGGCTCAATGGCTCCATTGTCAGTCTTGCTGAAAACTTGATTTCCTACAGACCCCACACCGAGAGCACAGAATACATGGCCTTTGCTCACATATCCTTATTAAAACTATTGCACAGGCAGTTTCTTGTGCTGTACAAAACTTTCTAAATTAAACCGCATTTGATTAAATAGTAGCTCCTGAAAACAGCTTTTCCTCTATTTATGAGCAACTGGCCAATGATGTGAGATGAATACAACATCAGATCTTCCATTAAATCTAGGTCCCCATGAGCTTTCATAATGACATAAATATGCAGTGACATTTCAGTTTATTTATGTGTTACTACACCTGTCTTGTATTACTAGGGAAGAAAAAGCAGCTCCAGCTTTGTGTGATGTGGCTTTTTGCCTAAATGGGAGATTATGACCAGAAATAAAGTGTTGGTATCTTTCAGGCTTTGGTTGACTTTTCATAAAGCATTTTAGAGCTTTATTCATGACTGGTTAAATATTGATCTTATATAAAGTATACATACATCATATAAACTTTTCTGTAAAGCCTGAACAGAAATTTACCTGCTGTTAACTTTATAAGTCATCATGCATTATGACTTTTGGTGCACAGGGTTAAAAAAAATGGAACGCCCCTTCCCATGCGGTTTGTTAATGTAGCATCTGAGATTTAGCTTTCTGTTCCTAACAGCTTGTCTAAAAATGGAGCGCAAAGTTTGTTCTTTTAAAACGATCTGTTGTAAAATAGGGTTATTTGACTAAAAAGAATGAAGCATTTCTGTTAGATGATGATTGAGGCTCTCATCTTCTATATCCTACCCCCATTAACAGATCAGTAGGCATTGCACTACAGATTAATAGGGACTAAAGAAGTTTTCCTACTAGCCAAATAGAACCAGAAAAATCCTGTAGTTCCTGGCAATAAGCAGGCATCTGATCCAAAGCATAGTAATCAGACTTTCCATAAATCATAATGAGCTTTGGATCAATTCTCATATAGAGCTTTTGTTTTAAAATTACCAGCTCTTGCAAAAACATATTTTTGCGTGTTGTTCTTCACATAAAGAAGTGGTTCTTTTGGGGGATGACTGGTCACCCATCCCCTGTTTCCATAAGGAGTGATGTAACAAAGTGAATATAAACCATTCTTCCATGTTGTGCTCTAGTCATTCAAATCCATTCTTTCCATGTGATCTCTCTGTAAAACTATTGTATTTGAGTTGGAAGGTAAAGTAAAGGAAAGATTCTGAGTAACCCAAAGTCAACATAGTGAATGATGTCAGAAACGCAATTACTATAGCACTGCCTCTCAGAAGATGGTGTGTAAAGGGAAACACAAGTTGTCTTTGCTCAGGAAACATCTGGTTGATACTTCATTTCTCAAGCAGGTCGTTGTCTGTTTTTACAATTTAGTGGAACAAAAATGTGGGAAGACAGGGGGATAGACTTCTGATATTAATGCACACCAGTAGCCGATATATCTTCCCACCAACACTTTTGCTTTCCATTATGTTAGTTTTCTATGTATAAAGAACATTTTCAAATGGGATCTAATGGTATTTAAATTTCACTTAGCTAAGAGTAATCTTTCCCTGAGTATGGAATTGCCTTCCTCTAGACAGGAGGATAATTTATAAGCGAATTTACTGCCCCGTTGTCGTCTTCTGATCAGAGGAGACTACTGACTGTCAGACAGAAAGCTTTTTTTTCTTTTTTCACTCCTCTCTTAATGATTAAAAGACATTGAAAACTTCCATACAAAAACAGAAAGGAAGGCTTATGAGAGGAGGTGAGTTGTTATAAATCTAGGTGGACTATATGTAAGATAAATACTTTTTGAGGAGCAATAACAAGAACAAATCTCTATAGCAAGATGAGTTTTGCTGAATTTTTTTCGTACCACTCTGGCTTATAATTGCAGATTTAGGAGAAATCCTGACCAATAAGATAAATAAAGCTGGTGTTTCAGCATCCTACTAATTCTTCTCTGCAGCTGCCAATTAACATATTAATTAGGATTACATATGAACACATAAAAATAATGTAATCTTTCTCTGTTATTCCCTGTTCTTTGAGAACTTGACCATAAACTATTATTCTCATCTGGAATCTGAATTATAAAAGTATTGTGGAGTCCTGCTGTGAGACGGGAACATTTTAAATGGGAACAACTCTCCACTGGAAACCTTCATTTCCAAAATAAGAAGAACTGCATCCTGTGAACAAGTGTTTCAGTGGAACATGCCATAATAAGCAATTATGTTGAAGAGCCTTGAATATAAGTATTAATTTTAGCCTTGTGAAAATTTTCCTGCTTCCCAGCTGTGCAACAAGTTAAACTGAAAGCTCTTCTTACAGTTTCAGCATGAGTACCTGTAACATTAAGATTTAAGTGAGTTTGTCTTTGTCTGTCCTCAATAGATTTTACCCAGGTTTTTTGATTTTTCTAAGGCCTATTTCACCACTGTAGACAGAAGAGGTTCTATTACAGGCTTTGTGATGCTGGAAGAGTCAGTTTTTGCCCCAGGCTTAATTTTCTTATTATTCCTCATCTATGGAAGAAACTCTTGAGAATTCTAATTCTAATAGATTGTGTTGTTCCTAGAATGGCAAGTTTTGGATTGTAGCAGTTCTTCTATAATATGTAAGGCCAAGGGTTACCTATGTAGTGTACATACTTTCAATAGATGCCTGCTGTGAAATTACATGGCTCGCTTTATTTCTGCCTAAGCATATCTTGAAAGTTTTTAAGTCTCTCCCTATTTCATCTACAGTTTGGGGGGTTTGGGATTTTAATATTCCTAGTGCATATACATATCTTCCAAAACATGATAGAAATTTGTGTGTAATTGTCTGTAAATGGATGTTTCATATTCAGCTGCAACTTGGAGTTACGGTTTAAGAGTGGGGTTTAAACATTTTTATTAAGACCAGGCTGCTGCTGTTCCTTTTAAAAGTTAATGCGTTTTCTCAGCATGGAAGTCATATAATTGATTCATACATTTGAGTGGAGAGCATGATCCCACAAGAAGCCAAAATTGCCTGGCCAACCCATTTACCCTGTGAAAGGCTCATACGATGCTGTTCACCTATTCAAATAAAAACAAATAGTAGGAACATTTCTTCAGCAGGAAATTACTTTGACGCTAAAAAGGTCTATTGTCGCAGAGGGTGAGGTGGGTATGTGAAAGAGTACATTGCCTTCCACTGATTTTTCTCTTGTAACATGGGAATAAACTGACCCTTGATAACACTTAAGGTGTGGTTCTAGGAAGCATAAAGCAGAGGGCATTATCACTGAATAATGAGGTTGATTAATTCACTATGATGACAGTCAGGCATGTCAGTAATTTAGAAAAAGAACTTTAAAACCCATTTGGAACAAGCTAGTGAACAAGAATAAACAGGTAATCTAGGACCATTTAAGGTCTTTCAGCAAAGACAGGCTTAGAAATACCTGCCAGATCACCAAATGCATTTACAAGCATCACATAATATAAATCATTCCCTTTCATAAAGTGTGTTTAGCTAGTGTGTGTTCAACCCATCTTCTCTTTCAGACTAGTAATTCTGCATGCTTAATAGCTTTGCTAGTAAGTTTATTGTGAAAATACTACTTGAGTAGAGAACAAATATTTTGCTTTTCATCATTTTTGTGATAAGTAGATATCGGAATATTTTATGACAATATAAGGGAAGGTTTTTTTCACAGTGATGATAATCAGCAATGAAACAAGTTGCTCTGAGACTTGTGAAATCTCCATTTTTGGAGATATTCAAAGCTCAGCTGAACAAAGCCCTAGGCAATTTATCTGACCTTGAAATTAGAGCCAACTTCAAATTTGGTGCTGCACTGGGCTGCGGGTTGGACCAAATGATGAGATGATCCCATATGTCCCTTCTAAGCTGAATTATTATATGATTTTTAATAATAATAAATCCAGGAGATTACAGTGTGAACCCTTCTGAGAAGGCAGCATTATTTTCTTTCCAAATGCTGTTATTTAACAGACCAACCTGAATAAGCTAGATTCCTATGATATACCGTGAGATGCACAAGTATATGAAAATCCTATAATTAAGATCTGTATTAGAAACAGGTACATAAACATTTTTGACAAGATGCTTGTTGTAGGCTTGCATTATTGCTTTAGTTTATTATTTTAACTAAAATTATTGATAGGAGTTTGGTGAGAAATATGGGAAATTTAAATTAAATGAAAGCAGACTTTCTGAATCTTTGCTAGTGAAGCTTGATATAATAAATGCACTATTGAGTGAAAACATGATGACTGCTTTTGGAAAAGGACAGCAATAGCTGACAAACTGAGGCTGTGCTGCACACTCAGAAAAAAGTTATTGATGCCAGTTATTGTTCATTTCCTGTTGCATCCAGCAGCTGTAGATCCTATTTGAAAGGTTAAAGCTGGGGAAGGCTCAACCGGGCAAGGCTGAGACGTAATAAAAAGAGAAGATGAAATGCAGATTTTGAATATGTAAGCATTCCACAATGTTCCGCTAGTTTTACCTTAACTATCACAGCACGGTATTTTTAAAGACAATATGCTGAGCCAAATAGAAGTCACAAAATTTTAGTCTTACCCATGGTGAGACTCACTTTTTGTCAGATGGGAATATACACTCAAATCATATTTAATTAAATTAAATTAATTTAAAAGGATATTTAATGTTAGCAAGTAGAGTCTTCTTCACCAGACCAGGTGCTCATTTACAGCCTAATTCAATATTTAGCAATAAAAGATTAAGAAATCTTTGTGGACTAAGAAATTCTGTAGTGGGCTTTCATCTACCTGGTCCAGTGATGGATATTTCCAATCAATGTTTGCTGGTGAATACAATGTCCTTTACTGTCACATGCCTTTCCCTTTCCCTTCCCCCTTCAATATTGTGTCAACATTTGGGATGAGCCCAAATCCTAATGTGTGATCTGACCTTCTGACATCTTAGCCCAGTGAGCTACCAACTTAGCCATGCTTCCTGCGCTGGCGAGCAAAGCACAAACATCACTGTCAAGGATCTTCTTCTACCCACCTATTATTTAATGCCTATCAGTTCTTATCCATTTTACTGTATTATAAAAATCTTGGATGCATTTCCAAAATATGTTATGTGGATCTAGTTATGAATATGTTATGTGAAACTAGGAAAAATGAGGGGGGAAAATACAAACTGGACTGAAAAAACCGAACATGAAATTATGTTCCTCAGCGTTAAACAGCATTCTGAAAAGAGAATATGTTTTTGTTTAAAATGATATGATAAAGTATATGCACTATATTTTATAATAAAACATTTAATCGGATTTCCATTTTAAAAAAACAGGGCAATTCTTCAAGTATATTTGTCCTTTTTTTCATTAAGCAGAGATATATTTTGAAATCGTGACCTTTTTGGCTTGCTGTGCCAACTAATCAAAGAAAAAAGCATTTGTTAGAACCCCAGTAAATACTGTCTTCTGAGTTTTAAAACTGCAAACCTGTATTAGTTTAGCACTGTTGCACTAATGGAAATGCCAAGCTCTTAGAGTATTCTTCCCTAGATAAGATAGCTTCAAGTTTTGCAGTTTCCTCTTTTCTCCTATTATTTTGAAAGAAAAAAAAATCTGCATTGCACCACCCTTGCTTTGCACAGAGGCTCCAATTCAAACATTATTTTGTTTGGGAGTAGGAGTAAGTTCATTGCCTACAGTAGCAAATGAGGAGGAAAACAAAAAAGGTTCATTTTTTAACTCTTCAGAATGGTAGTATCACTAATTTGTCTTCTGTAGTTTCCACAGCAGAGAGATCAAATGAATGAAACATCGGTGAGCTAGGATAGTGCAGTCTATTTTTGGTAGTGAAGCCAGCATCCACAAAGCTCATCTGGTTCGCTGGGGACATTAGAGGAAATTGCAAGTACTCTAGAAGGCTATTCTAATGTCACAGGCTTTTAGGTGGGTTAAAAGGACAAATATTGAGCCTTCCACTTTGCATTTCTCTCTGTCAGTTGCTGTTTATCAAGCAAGGTTGTGTTTTTGTCTACAGCACCTACGTTGTTCCACAAACAATTTTTTTCAAGTACTAATGAAGTCTGTAATGTGGTAAAGTACACAAATAAGCAGTGGAATAAGTTCAAATTTATCATGCTGTTTTAAAACATACTGAAAAGAATATTTACTGGATTAGTTTCAAATGAAAATACAAAATATTTCAGCTTTTCCCACCTCATTGTCCTCCCACTTTTCAATTTTTCATCATTAAAAATAAAGTGGAGCTACAGAAAGATGCAAAGAGAAGGACAGCAGTGAGGAAGATAAATCTTCAGGTTTGGGGGGAAAACTCTGACAATGCTCCAACTGTCATGGAAAAATAAGGAAAATAGTGTTTTTACTTCTCTTTTCTGAAACAAATTTAACATTTTTCAACTACGAACAGCCTTTTCCACTGCCAAAAAGCAGCTAATACTCTGGACATAACAGAGACAAAGCATTAAATCTGAAGAAGCAGATAACTCCTTCCTCCTCTTACAGCTGTAAGGCACAAGCAGCAATGGAAAGTCACCCCCCCACACACAGTGATTAAGAATTTTAACATTGGCTTCACTCCATAGCGTTAGTTCCCTCTCAGCAGAGCCTTTAGAAGAATCCTGCCTCTTTTCTCCATTGACCTGGATTGATTCTGCCTGTGTTGAAGAGTTGCTGTACAGGGCAGCACAGGCCAGGTACAAAAATGTTAATCTTCAAACTGTTTATGGTAATGCCTAGTAAGAGACTAAATTCCCATCTTGAAGCCAGCAATCTCAAAGTAAGGCAATCCAGTCTGCCATGTTATTTCAAATACTATAAATATATTTATTGCTGTTCTAAGTTTTGCTTCAGTAGAGCTATCTGGAGAGCTAACTGCACCTCCACCGGAAAAAAGATCTTTAATTAACGGACTTAAGACAGCAGATACTGATTACTTGAGCAAGCTGAGAAACAAAACCAATGTGTTCTGATCCAGTGGATAATATTGCTAAATTGGCAGCCTCATTGTCTTACAAAATGACCTTGCATACGCAGTCTGGTGAGTCAACTGGCAGAGGTTGCGAGCGCAGGATTACTGACTCTGAAACGTGGCAGAGGGGAAGGAAAACAAAAATACCTACGCACAGAAAGGCATGCATGTGAAGTAAATGAGGGCAAAGCAGCACCTGGAAAAGGGCAGTAAATAGAGCTTAGTAGTGAGGAAAGACTACAGGAAACTGGGTACCCAAACACGGTAGAACCCGGAAGGCATATCAAAGCATTAGGACAGGGCCACAGGTACAGCGTAACAAAGGGCACCGCTGGGCACACGCTGCTTACTGATCTGTGCAGACGACAACACCAGGGATTTGGGGAAATAGAAGCAATGTGAACACAGTATCTTTTTTTTTTTTTTTATCTGAGAAGTCACAACGGCATTTGGTTTCCTTTTTCCTGATACTTTCCTGATGTTTTACACAGGGTTGGAAAAAGACCAGAAAATTTGAAAAAAAAAAGTTATTTGGCTTAAAAAAACATAAGTGTTTTGCTAATTCATGCTATTCAAAGGCTAAAGTACAGCTCTAATACTTTTGTCTGTGAAAAAAAGTCGGATGTGGCCACTACTTGAAGAAAACACTGAGACAAATTCTAAGTTGGGAGTATCAGTTCCTGGAAAGGACCCTCACTCAGATCTATGTGAGAATCCACTCACTCACATACACAGAGGTAAATTCTGGTGCAGATATTATACAGAAATTTTACCCTGCAGTTTCACTGTCTCAGTCAATCAGAAACCCCAAAACAATACCTTCAAAAATGCATTACACAAACACACATGCACATACACAAAACATGTATTTCTGTCATCTGATTGTAGGCATCTTAAGTTGAAGCTTCTTAACCATGAAGACTGCAAATATGCTTGAAAACAAAGTAAATACTAAGATTTGGCAACTGGAAGTTTTAAGTGTCCCCCAAATCATGAAACTCAGCAAAATGATGAGCTGTCAACCTTGCTCTTAGATATATTAATTACAGTCTGCAAGGGTGAAGTCCTACACTAAGACATTGGGAGTTTTGCTTTGCCTTCTATCTACCCAGTCTATTTTCCATTCCTGTTCACTTCCAACATAACAAAAGAAATTAATTCTTTTTATCTTCTGAATTTTTCCTAGTCACCATGTGAACAAGGAAGCACTCAGTTTCATGCTCTCAGTTGCTACTAATAAAAAAACAATGGATGAAATGCCGTTTAGTCTTTTAAACTTCTAGCTGGTAATATCTTTTGGATTATTAGACAAAACTGATGAGATTAACATAAAATATTCCTCTGCTTCTCCCCATATTCACCAAATACTTTGTATTCCTTTAAGCAAATGAAAAATTTGACTGATTTCTTTTTTCTAGTAGCTGTTCTGTGCTGTCAGTCTGTCCTTGTTAGGTCTGACTTTCATCTGGGTCTTTGCAGATCCCAAAATCTGGAGCTATACCTGCTTGTTTATGACTTGATCTTTTGGTATCTCCACTCAACCATAAATTATGATGTCTTCTCAGTACTACACTCTTCCTTTTTTCAACAAGTGACACGGTAGTCACCTGGAGGAGTCTACCCACCAGCCTCTCTGGTATGCTCATAACTTAAGACATGCATTTTCTAGTATTTCAGCCACTTGTTTTCTGCTTCATTGCTTTTGCTTACTAAATCCTTATGGTGCCATAGCATTAGGCACTCTTCTAACCTATCCCACAGGGCAAAATGAACAGTGCTTAGAAACTTTTGAATATGCACAGGAGAGATTACAAAAAAAAGTGTCATCTTGCCCTGCTGAAATGAATCACTGATGGTGAAAAAAGGTAAAGAATCTACAAATAAATTCTCCTCAGGAGATATGTTCCCAATCAAACTATTAGGGCTGCAAATTATTCTCTCATGCTGAGCAAATTGTATTTTTAAACATCCTGTGATTTAATCACTTATTTAAAACAGCGCCTGTGAGGAGTTACCACTTTTTTTTGGTGACACCTAGTGGTGATGATTGTATAAACCAGAGTTCCTGGAAAACGGAAATAACAGACTGTGGCATCACTGAGCAGATTGGGGCCATTTTTCTCTGAATTTAGCAAGAGTGTTTGCTTCTTGCTTTGTAAAATTTTGGCTGTGAAACCTCAAGAAATTGTGCAAAACGACAGGAAACCTTCTTGAAAAGTTCTGCAGATATTTTGTCCCCTCTGCAAGAAACCACCCTGGATGACAAATGAGCTGTTAGATCGTATGACTTTTCCCTGCAGTGCTGCAAAAGGCAACACCCTAAAATATTTTTTCTCCGTACTGAACACTCTGTTTTGCAATCTCATAATGTATGGTACAGCTGAACATTAGGCAGTTTCAGAGGCCCATTCTAAAACAAATGAAGAAAATGCAAAATGTCCAATACTGTATCTGCAGTTGTCTGCTACTGCATTCATTTACAAAGGCAAATTATAATGTACATTCAATGTGCACACAATTCATTGTGAGCTAAGAATTATTATTTTTTTTTTTAAATCCAACTGTTTTATCAAAATTATGGCCCCAAACAGATCAGCTTAGGTCCTGGACATTTAATGACAGAAATGTTTCAGAGTGTCTGGACTTCTAGAGACAAATCTTTAAAAGGATAGCACTAGCTAGATTAAAAGCTTAGAAATTTTTTTAAATCCCATTTATGGTTAGAAATCTAGCCTTTAGATTCAGCAGGGCTCAATGGGATTATTTACTTAATTCTGTCACTAGTTTACTACATCCCTGTAAGGGTCACTTAATGTTTGTGTGCTTCTCTTTACACCATCTTTCATATGGCTCTAATTACTGTGCAGAAGATTGATGGTTTCAAGGAACACTGAAATTCCCCATTGGAAAGCATTACTGGTGTACATCAAATTGGGATGTACAAAAAATAGGGAAGAGACCTTTATTCCTCGAGGATGTTATTCATAGTAATAAATTTAAAATAAGTAATAGTAATTAAATAAGTAATAGTTATTAAAATTGTAATAGTAATTCATAGTAATAAATTTAAAATAAAAAGGCAAATAATGAAAGAATAAGTGGGGCAAAAAGTAAATGTAGCAGTTGATTTGGGCTTTTTAGCTGCTTCTTCTGTTTGAAATCAACAGGAACAGTGAACTGGAACTGGGCTGTGCTTTTTCCCTCCATTGGCTTGTAAATACAATTCATTTGACTCAAATCTCCACCAGTAAATGCAACAGCGCTCTACCAAAAAGTCAAGATACTATCTCTCTAGGTTCACAGTTTGTAAATGCAGTAATAGTATCTTCATCATAGGCCAGGAAACAGATTAAAATATTGTTTCCTACCTCCTGGGAACTGACAAATACTAATTGCAGCCAGCCATATCTCACAGGACTGAGAACAGGATAAACATTTTAGCAACATCAGTTGCTAAAGGTCACTCTTGCTGATCACAGTTGATGATGAACTAACCAGAGTAATAAACATCACTGTGCTATTTTGTATTCTTACAAAAGGGTCGGCGGGTTTTGTTTTACAAGGCGCAAAGAACATTTTACAATGTTCTTCGAACACAGAAATTTCATGAAACTAAGCTTTGTCTGACCAATATTTAGTGTAAAAGGGCATGGAATAAGTTTAATTAAATCTATAAAATGCAATTTGCAGATTGGAAGGAGAAATAATAAAGATTTATTCAAAATTATAGCTGTTGTAACCAAATAAGAATACACTGACACTCCATCATTTTAATGTTATTTACTTAGCTATCTGTTTAACAAAACCACCAAAATCTTTAAAGCCCAAAGCAAAGTCCCTCTGAGCCTTGAACTCACAGATCAAACCTCCAAGATCTTTTTCTAAGTAACAAATAGAAAGATATTATAAAAATCTGCAATGCACAGCAATGTCTGCTTTACATGAAGACTGCTCTACTGTGTTATTGTCATGACTTGGCATAGAAAAATGCCCTCTTATTACTCTCCAAGTCCTCCAAACTCTATTTTCAGCAAAACTGTTTTTAAACTGAGGTGCTGGTCTGAACTAACCTTCCTTTAGTGAGATCACGCCAAAGCAATCTGAAACCTTAGCACGTTAGGAAAAATATTACTTTGCTTCATTGCATAGGCTGTTTGAAACTGCACCATCATGGTGAGAGTGTTTTCAAGAGGAGCTGGAATTAAGATTTTGAAACAAATTCTGATCCTTAAAATCTTAAATAGTAATAAGTATATTTTACAGTAAGTAATCTCAACATCACAAAATTTCTCATGGAGAAAAATACCAACCAATCTGAGCAGGAAGATCAGGGTACAGATATTTCACTTAGATTTTATAAAATAAAAACATAGCATCTTAAAAGTAGACCAAGAATAATTTTAAGCATTGTCCAAAATATCACTCATGAAAGTTTGTTACAGTTTGCTATTTCTCACTGAGACTTACCCAGGTATAAATTTACCAGTATCTCAGACTGAAGCCTTTTCTCATGCCTGAATAAATGTTGGCTCAAGAGATGGATTCTGGCACTAACATTTTCATTTGAGGAGAACAGGGTCTGGAAAGCTCTAGATTAATCTCTCTCAGTCTCTCAAATATATATAAAAATAATATTATATGTCATGACAAAGCTCATAGTAAAAATGTGTAAGGGTTTGCCTCTAAAGAGATTTACACTGTAAGGACCCCATTTGTGAAAAGTCAGAGTGAGAAAAGGAAATTAAAGTGACTTACTTGTTCTGTTCATAAAATATTGGTTCTGCCTGAAGGAGCAAGGAGTAATGAAGTGCAAAGAACGGGATACAATCCTCACTATGGCTGAAATGAAATGAGAGGATATGACTTAATAGTCAGTAGCAATTGCAACTAAAACCTGCTTTCATTAGTTTATCTTGATGTGCTTTCATAAACTGTTAAATATCATTATTTACATTCCAAAGACAGAATACAAGATAAAGCGATCTGCTCAGTCAACAGCAGAACAAGAAGTGAAACTCAAGTTTTCTGGATCAGTCACTACAAAACCTGTAAGACGTTTTGACTTTATAATGAAATACACAGCATATGGTCAACTCTACAACCTTCCTTTGGGTGAACCTTCACTTAAGATAGCTCATCCAAGTTCACTCACACAAACCCTTATTAGTCAAAACTTTGCCTCAGCAAAGAAGTCTGCTTGGTCCACAATCAAGAGGTGTTTTCATGAAAGCAAGAGACAAAAATCGATCTTTGATAAGAGGGCTGGAATATTCCTTAAATCATAGCTCTGCATCTTTCAAGCGAGCACATCTATCACCTCAATACCAGCACATTATTAACAGAAGCTTCTGCAGCAAAAACATGTGAGTGTTTAACAGTTCACAGACTGTTCCACATCTGTTTTGGACAATAAGTACAAAGACTCTTGTACAGTTATGTCAATTTACACCTGATGAAAAATCTCCATGCAAGATGAACTGAAGCTACATTTTTGTACACTATGCCATTGACATTAATCACATTTATCTAATATTCAGTGCAATTGCATGATGGTAGATTTGGCTAAATGTGATATGTATAAAGCTGTTTGATTTTGCTGGTGTCTTAACTAACAATATCTACAGTTTTCTTGGCAGACACATAAAGAGCTTAATTAGATCGCCCTTGCAGGGAAGTATGCTGTATGCAGCATGAGAAATGGGTTTTGTGGTCAGCTCAGATCAACTTCAGACTGTAGACCAAAACAAACTCAGAAGAGAAATGTGGTTCTATTTTGCACTTAGTTTACATTTCCCAACCCAGATGACGCAGTGAGTTGATGATTTCACTGGGAAGTGTAATATGTTACTGCCATCTAGTGCTATGCAGTAGACTCAGCCTTTGTCATACAACAGAAATATAATATTTTAATATGACAGGTGAGAGCGTTAGATAAAAAGATTGCATTTCCTATCAGTTGATCTATGAAGCTTAGGATACAGTTGAGTGACATGGTGACTTTTTGTCTGCGCCTGTGATCTGTCCTCTATTTATATGGAGTAAAATAAGATTGTAACAATGAAAAAACTCCAAAATCAGACAAGAGGCATGGTAGAAACTATGCTGAAAATGTAAAGACTATTATCTTCAGAGACAACTTCAGAAGAGTGGAGTTGCTCCATCAGCCAATAATCCGTAGCCAGGATAGGGCTGTCTTTCCCTCTAATAAATAAAAAACCCAGAACTCTCAGGTGGCCTACAGATGGTTTCCCATCAAGGTTTTCCTAAGATCATATGGTAAAAATTTGTCAACATTTGAGACTAAGGCAATTTCTTGGTCAAAATTTAGACCCTTGACTCAAAATGAAAAGCATATAATTAAAGTTTTGCTATTTGCTTTATGAGACCAACTTCTGGATGCTGATAAGACACTTGGAGAGAAATGATGCTGAACGACAAAAAAAGGCTGCCAAAGGAAAAACATATTTTATCTGTACAAACTCTGAAAACTCTTAGGTAGTATGTGACTAAAATAACTTCAGCTGTCAGCACTGAGTATCTCATGTTTATTGACAACTATAATTGTTACTAGTGCAGTAGTAGGAAAGCTAGGAAAGCTGAAATTTAAAAAAAAAAGTTTGTGTGGAAATAGTTCAAAACTTGATCCAAAACTTATCAGCGTCCATGAGACTCTTGATTTGGATTTTGGGCCAGCCCTTCACAATGTGTAAAGAGAACTTCAGGTATGGCTTATAACTAGCATGAACAGTGCAGAGTTAAAATAATTGCAGGGAAAGACTCATGCAAAAGTCTTTTCTGCATTTTTCTCATTTAAAACTCATTATTATTTCTCCAGAATAGAGATGCTGCTCAGGAACGGGAAAGGTTAGGATAATTATTCACTCAGTTTGGACAGTATTAGAAAAAGTCCCTCAGCTCTACTCTTCTTTTTTATAGTATATTCCACAGCAAGTTGATAAACTGAACCTAAGCAGTAAGTATGAGCTTCATTCAGTACCCACTGAAATCTTTAAAAGTCTTCTATTTACTTCTGTAGTCATCTGATTAAGCCCTAAAGGTAAAATTATAAGTTTAAATTGAAATCTAAAGTTTTTAAAGAATTTAAAGATTGTTTTTTACAAACACGGCTTAATAAAAATGAAGCAAATGACATCCTCTCTCAATTCTTTATTTTGGATCAAACGTGGAAGTTCTTATTTATGCTTTCCTTTTTACTGAAGCAACTGAACAGTATCTTCATTGTTCATCCCACTGAGATTAAGTAGTTTAATAAATGCTACAGCATATCAAAATATGCAATTGTAAAATTGCTTTTTTTTTTATTGACAAAGGATGAAATGACACACCAGGTGCTGCCAAGCGCAGTCATTCATGTTTTCATAATAAATTTGGGTCAGACTCTTAGTATAATCAATTTTACGTAATTCAGGTAGCTGTCTTCATTTCTCCATTTGGTGAAAGTATATTATAAGTCATTCTTTTCCAGTTAATAGAATTACATAGCTTGAAAATAGAGTAGGAGTAATACTTCAGAGTAATTTCTAGGAGAGCACATAGAAAAGCAGCACATTGTGATTCTTTTGTGATAGTTCAAAGAGAATCCTTTTCTATTTCTAGCCAATTCTGCCTTGCAATGTGCAAGAACCCTACAATAACATCTAGCAAAATATACTTCAGTCCATCTTCATTCTGTAGGGAATGGAATGCTAAAAAAGGTAAGATCGAAGTCAAATTTATAACATTTGTTTCTTGAATTTAATAAAAATACTGAATAGGAGTGCTAGTGAGATCTACAACAGCCCTCTGGTGTTACAAGAAGCAGATTACAGATCAAATCTTCATTTCCTTTTGCCCTGCATTGGACTAACATTTTATAACCTTTATAAAACAACAAAAACAGTGGAATGTTGTCATTTTGCACTGTGGAGTGTAAGAACAACCCAGAATCAACCCCAAAGTGGTATTCTCTGTAAAAATGGGAATGTGCCTACTGTTTGGGGCATACTTTAGTCTTTTTGCTACCCAAGAGCCAAAGCTGTGGCTTTACCATTCAGCCTGCAAGTCATCCTCACTGCTACAATGATTCCAGGAGCTAGACATTACCTCTCTGTTTTATCATCATAGGATATAGCAGTGATGTATCTAAGTGATCTTCCAGAGCAAAGGCCTGCAAGCTTGGCCACTTCCTCCATTTTCTGATCCCTCTCCCATCTTAGTGTATATTCAAGTCATCACTCAGACTCTTCTGAGACAATGCTTTCCACTTTCTAGGATCAGTATCAGTTCACATCTTCTAGCATCTGCCCAGGATGGATGACCAATAACGTACGCTAGGAATGAGCTTTTTATTACTGGAATTTCTTGTGCAGTGCAAACCCACACAGTCAATAACTTAAACCAGGCATACAGATCTCCTGGCTCGGCAAATAATACATCTCTCAGGCTAGCAAAGAGTGAAAAAAGTATCTAGAAACCTGCCCATTAGCTAGTTATTTTCTTTGCAATGTACATATCCCAAAACCACTGGCAAATGTAGTTATTTCCCACTGAAGAGAAACTATTTGCTTTTCCTAAGTTACAATCAAAACAGGCTTGATATGCATTAATAGAACAGTATTGCTTTCAAGTCAAACAATTTCCCATTGTTGCAACCACAGCAACGGAATAAGAAACCAAGTAACAGAAGTAGCAATCCTTGGAGCTGTTAATGATGGATCTGGAACAGCTTTTGTCCTGTGACCTTAATGATAGGTATGCTATAAAAAGAGAGGCTACTGAAGTATGTAGGAAACAGCCCTCTTCACAGGGCTTAGTTAAATCATGACTTAGTTAAAATCAGCTTCTAGAAGAGACTGAGACAGACTACTTCACTAGATTAAAGCAAAGGCCATTCCATCAAGGAAACAGAAAACAAATCTTCAGTTTCTGAATAAACAGCACTACTATCCTGATCCATGGGACCTTATCCTACTTCCTCTTTGCAAAGACCAACATCTTTCTTCTACAATGCTAATGATGTCATATAAACTAGGCAACACAATGATAACTGGAAAAGCTGACCCAAAAGAAGAACATGGGCAGAAATGGATTAAGCGTGAGAAGACAATTAAGCAAGGACTTAATTATAAAAATGAAATTGCTGGGGTAAAGTACGAAAAACAGCCGGAAAGATCATAATTCCTGATTCTAAGCTCAGTAAGTCTTACCAACCAAATATGCAAATATGTCCCCACCTGACCCTGAAAAAAATGGGGCACATTAGGGTGGCAGGATGGCTTTCCTTCAGATTATATCAAAATGATAGACAGAAATGATTTGTGGCATGGGAAAGTTTGCTGTTGTCACAAGGGAAAGAGCTACTAAAAACACAGCCTTGGATTGTCTCAGGGGTAAAGGTTTTCCTGATTGAGATTATTTATAGAGAATTAGATTTTATGGTGGGCGTTTTATTATTTTCTTTTTCTCTTGAAAATTCCATCCGTTCCTTGTTATTCATTTCAGATGTTCCACATGAATGAAGCATAGCAAGGTGTCCTTTGTAGAAAAAATCCAGCGGCAACTCAGTAAACTCACCATCACTGTAAGTAAATTCAACAATCAGAAAATTACTAACATTTGTCAAAAATGTTTTGTCTTTTCCCTGCTAATCAACTAAATGCATTGGAATAAATGGTGTACTTTAAAGTGAATCATCCATATCACAGAATGTATATATATGTATTATGTATGGTGTAATGAATTTCTCTCCAACCAGATCAAACACTCGTGAGCAGTCTGCATATTTTAAATATTTCCTGAGTTGTATTTGCCTGGAAGGACGCTTTGCATGGGAAACTGATTGCGATTTAGTTATTATTGTAGTTGTAGAATGGGCTTTTTCACAGCAGCTGATTAAACTTATTATATTTTACCAGGATTACTATACCACATTGTCTTCTATACTATTAGCAGTTCTATTATATTCATCATGATTATAATATGAGTTTCCATTCTCTGGAGTTTTTTATTCTTCTAGATTTTTAATAATTTATATAAACCCCTGGCCTCTATACAGTAACAGATGCAGCCAGCCATGAAACTGTAGACTGTTCAGCACCGAAATTCTAAAATATCATCCTGACAAGTACTAAGGCAGCTAAAATGATTTAAAAAACCCCACAAAACAAAACAATAAAACCAACCAAACAAACCAAAAAATCAACTTTATAGTCTTTGAGTCAATCCTACAGCTGGTATAAATCAGCACTACCTTCTCCGACTCCCATGTAATTCTGACAATATCAGCCACCTGAGACTGGTCCTCTTCATGCAGTAATGTGGAAAGCATCATGTTTAAGCACAGGACTAAAAAATGGCAATTCTCATTTTGACTGCCCTTCTCCATTTTTAACAGGACAACGAGGAAAGGATGGACTGTTTCCTTGCTTTTAAATAAGGCATTTTTTCAATCCACTCTTCTTGTGGAAAAAAAAGAATTGTAAAGGTAGTTTTCATTTCCATTCTTCTTTTTTTATTGAAAGATAATTTTCTTTTTCAATGAAAATCTGGACAGATAATTGAAGATGGATTTCTCTCCAGAGAAAATATAATTAGAAAGCAGTTTCTTCAATAAGGAGTGATTCAATAAATGACATTCATCCATTTGAAGGTATAGGATCTTTTAGTATAATTAGAAAGGGCTCATTTTACAGCTCAGTACCTTGTGTCTCCGCCCTCCCACCCTTTGGTATTGTCTTTCAACATTCTGTACAACAGCTGCCAGAAGACACTGAGGCAAAGTTTGAGATATTGCAGGTATCAGTCTTTCTCTTTTGAACCATTTGTAGTTCTGTATAATTGGAAAGAAAATGATTTATATAAGCAAAACTGATTTCTGAATCTAATGGGCCAATCCTTGCTTAAGCAATTAACATTCTTCTCACTTCATATTCCCTTCAAATTTGAATTGTTGAATAATTTATTGCTTCACCTTCTAAATACTGAAGCGTATAGTTTCTTGAAGAGAATAGCTTTTATATTGTCTTCCAGAAATGACTGCATTTTAAGAGTATGAGTTTGGTCACTGTATATTGTATGTGAAGTGTCCCTTTGATATCTTTTAGATTGCACAATACCATACAAATGCAAATTCTTTTTATATAATTGCAGTAATTGTCAGATATATATAACTGACATAATATAACTGCAGACTTTGCAATAAACTGTTGGAGGTGGAAGAAATCTGTTTTTGCAGGGAAGATTTATTCTGAATTTACCCCAGAGAAAACAGAAGGATCTGCATGCTTAGCATTAAAGAAATTATTACAGTGATTATGGATTTCTTAGTTATAGAACTCACAGAACAAAAGTGCCTTTAGGAAAGATTTAAAGTCTCTTTGTGTATTTATTTCGGTATTTGCCTGTTCGATTTACTGTGTTTAAGACCTTTTCAAATGATAATGTGTGTGTAATGCAAAGGATGGGAAAGAGTGAACTGGTACAAATCAGAACACTTCTACTATTTTAAATGGACCAAGAAAAATTTATTTCAGCTGAAAGTCTGATTAATGAATTCTAACCTTTTCCAGATGCGGATATTCCATCCAATTATTTTTAATAATTTTCCTGTCTAAAGACCTTTTCAAAACAAAGTGATCATCAATCAAAACAAAATGAGCATCAATTTCTTTATTCGAAATTAGAAATAGCTTCTCTGATTCAGTTTGACTTGATAAGAGTCTGATGTTTCCACATGTAAAACATGCATAATAAAAGAATTATAGGTGGTGGTGTCTCTATCCCAGAGAACAACAGTAGTATTATATTTGATTAGGGCTCAGAATGTGTTTAGTGTTGCCTAAAGGAGTGAAAAATTAGCAAGTATATCTGTCAAATTGCAACTTTATGGAAACAAAGGAACTAGAGGATTGTAATAAAGTAGTACTACTCTAACAACAGAAACTGAACATCAGTGTTGGTCCCAATGATGTTTTGGAGTGGGATCCCTCCCTACTTCATTGCTTACTTTTCTTCTGTTAGCTGTATATGAAATACTACATATGACTTTCATGGCAGCAGTTCAATTTCATGATGTTCTTGTAAGACAACCAGGGAGTTTCTTGACACAATATTCATCAAGGATGTCATTCTTGGCATCAGGGGTGGTTTACGCTTCGTACATTTACAAGAACTTTTTTTTCCTTTCCTGTTCACCCAATGACTGCCCTTTGCCTGCAACAAAGGACCCTCTTAGTTCCGTCTATCTGATTTTTCATTACATCTTCATTGTTTTCTGTCCATGAAACTGAATAGAAATGGCTGCTCGGGGATTTTTAATCTGTTCTGGTGAAGCTTACACTGTTTAAATAGTACACAGCTATATGAGTAGGAGTTCAAAGAATCCACTTATCCCATAAAAAGATTGTTATGTTTTGTTTTTGATTTTAAAATCAGAACTCGAGGTTATTCAGTGTCAAGAAGTCTTCTATGGTGAAAGATTAAAGCTCCAGGACTTCATCAAGGCTACAAACAGCTAACATATGAGGGCACTACACTAAGGATACAAGAGTTTCAGTTCGTTTCTTCTGATGTGACTTCAGACAAATACTTTAAGATCTTAATTCCTCATCTATGAAATGAAAATAATCTCATGTTCCCTCAGATAAGAGTCACTGTAAGCCTATTTCTCATTTGAGCAATGGGAAGCACTAAATAACTAACGAGCTATGCTGCAAGAAGATGAGTTTGTCTGTGTTATAAGTAGCCTGGAAGCTACCCACCTCTTCTTCGTTAATAACAACAATGGTTCACTTTTTTATACATTTGAAATGTGTTCAGATCTGCTCTCTGCCCCATGAAACCTCAAGGTTAGTTCTGGTACAAACAAAAGGCTGCTGATACAATGCATTAAGTTCATCAGTGAAAGGCTTGGTTTGTATGCAGCACACTTGAGCAAGTAGGGAAAACTAATAGCTTTGACTTCAGGAGGCCAAACAGTCTGTAGACAAGCACTGTGCAGGTCTCCAGACTGCCCTGCGAAGGCTCCTCAGTTCTTGCCCTCAACACTCCTATTATTCCCTTGCAATTGCTGCCAGTTGGCTTAGTAACCATGGGCATATTTGAACAGCCGAATTCTTCCCTCAGTTACACTTGGCACCACTATGGACTTCAGGGGAGCTACAGGGTGTAACTAAGGGCAGAACTTGGCTCCCAGCATCCACAAACCAGGTCAAGGCCACCAAATGCATTTTTATCCTTAATGTTTTAACCCATACTGTTAGCAAAAACCTAAAGCATTGACTGTACCACCTTGCCTGAGAAAGCCTGTCTCCTTCGTTTGGGCATAAGAGTATGTTGCAGACGAAGCTTTGTCGGTGTGCCAAGGAGTGTGGAAAGAAACGCATTTCTTATACCTGAAGTACAGACTCAGCGTTACTCACACTGCAGTCTGCCCACCTATCACACCAAGTTAAGCCAGCTTCCAGACCTGTACTTGAAACAGTGCTTTGTATTAACCACATATTTTTATTTCATGAAACAGAGCTAAGTATCCTGAAACTAAAGGAGTTATTTTTCATGCTGCTATAATTTGTGAAATAATGAGACATTTTGGTCTGTTAACTCCTCTTAAGTCTCACCACAATGTTATGCTTTGACTTCATTTGTGGTTGCAAAATATTTACTTTTCTCTTTAGCAGATTATATGAAGCTGTGTATTTTGTCTTGGGAGATATATACATATATTTATATATATATAATCTTAGTGGAAGCTGTTAGTAAAGCTACCTTTGTGGTCTGATCTGTTTTTGGATCCTCCTTAAAAATATTTACCAGGATATTGTGGATTTATTTGCTGATGCTATCTTTTCTCAAAAGTTAGGATATAATAATGCTTTTTTCACTATGCAGGTCACATGCACACAAAGGAGTCTTCACTTGTGTGGGGAATATATTCCCCAAACAATTATTTTGTAATATTAAACTTTCCATCATTAGACATTATTAATACAAGATGGTATTTCTAAAACTGCTAGAGGGAGTTAGAATTCTAAGCCTTCTAAAAAGTCAGAGTGAGCTTTTACTAGGAGAAACTCCACCGTAGACAGTACTCTGTCTAATTAGGATTTAAACAGCAGGACACCTGGGCTTACTTTCCTTCCTTTTCTACCAACGTACACTAGGTTCAGTCACCAAAAACCTGATCATCACTCATTTAACAATGGAACTGCTATCCCAGCAAAATTCGGATAGTGAAGATTCAATCCAAAACTGAACAGCTACAATATTCATGAGACTTCTGATTCTACATTTGAACCACATGTAGTTACAGTGCTGCTTATACAATATGACTGTGAAGTAAATAACAATTTAATTTAATGCTTATAAGAGGTTATGATAACCAAATGTGTATCTAGTCATACTTTTCTCCCCCCACACCTCCAGTGAGAATCCAAATATCAATTCCTCATTGTCTGGGAATGCCCCTTCACTATGATTTTTCTTGGTAATTAGAGTCCATCTCAGCTAGTACCTTTCTCTCTTCATTCCCTATCAGCTCAATGCCTTGATGTCTCCACTGCTGTCATTGTCTTGGGGACTTCTGTTTTCCCTACAGAGTCCCTAAATGTAGTAGCTACTGAGTCTTGTAGGGATAAGTTTGGCATTGAGGGATAAAGAGACCCGCAAAGGAATTCACTGTACACAAAGACACTAACACTGCACCATTCCTGCAAGCTAAAGGAGCTTTTAGTAATCTTTTTCATCATTCCTGTGGCTCTTACTTAAGTCTGCCCAGACTCTCAGTAATTTTAAAAACGTATAGCACTGAATCTGGCAGAGATTTCAAGAGTTGTATCACCAGTGCCAAATACAAAGACAATATAATCCCTCTACTTTTATTCAGAGTCTTCTTTTCCTAAACACAGAATTCTAAGATATTTTTCACAGGTGGATTTTCCCATATATATATGATATTTTATTTGGTTATATTGAAATGCAGTTTAATGTTCCCACCATATCGAGTGTTGCAGACTCCTGTCGGTGATCTTAATTTTTCATGACTTGACAGTCTGTATGCAATCTGCAATTCCTGTCAGTTAGCTTACATTTTCTTTATGTCTGACCTGAAGCTCTAAACTTGAGAAATGTAGATTTTCAGAAGTCTTTAGGCGCATAATGAAAGGCACCTTGTCACATTAAAAGGGGACTTAAAAAAATAAGGTACATAATTCCTGTCAACTTCCAATGGAAAAGTGCTTGAAATATTTAATGACTTTTAACGGTTTAACTAGCTGCTTGTATGTGTTGTAAAATCCCTAAAAACACTTTTGAAAATAACAAACTTTGCTTTTAATTTGTGCATTATTTCCTATTATGGAAGCAGAGAAAGGACCCAAAAATGAACATAAATTATATACACTTTAAAGTGTCTTTGTATTTGAGAAAAAGGACAAAGGAATGGTTTGTTGTATTTTGTACTTGTGGACCTGTACTTTTAACCACACTTCCAGCTACATACAATCTGCAACTGGGAATCTTTATGCTGAATATCTATATTAAGTATAAGATTCCTCAAAAGATATTAAAGTAACTCAAACTGTTTTTTAGAGATAAGAAATTCCTGATGTCTGTTTTCATTCTTATATGGAATTAAAGCAATTTGGGGAAAGAGAGGGGAAAGAGGGAGGAGTGAAGGGGAATTTATACTTTTTCCACAAGACAAATCTTGGAAAACGATGAATTAATTTAGGAAACAACAGATGCATATGGCTTCCAAATGTCTTAAGTTTTTTTGAGCTTGTGAGGAAAAATGATGTGTTTTGTTGTTGTCTTTGATACCTAGCGCTGAACAACTAGTTTCTCCTAGTAGAGTCCCAGGATTTCTAAGGCTTAGGTTACATAGGAGCCACACAAAAGCTTGATTCACTGAAACAGTCTGACACTGGTCTTGCGCCTCTGGACAACAAAATTCAGTTTTGCTAAGAAACCTCAAGCTGCTGCTTCTAAACCAAACATTAAAAGCTACACTAAAGAATTTCAAAACAAGCACTGAGGTGATATTACAATAATCTTGTATGCTTCAATCAAACACTTCTGGGTCTAATCATGGATGAAATCCTACATAGTCATATATATCTATTGAAAACATGATACACGCCCAAAAAGTTCTGGGCTAAGTGAAGCAAAACACTACATATTCATCCTCCCTTTCAAAGAGCTTAACCAAGGCTTTACTTGTTCCAGTGATAATTTTCCTGGATGCAAAGAGGAACTGCAGATGCCTATAAAACTTTTATCATACACACGCTTTGTCACTGTACTCCAGAGGGCAGTATGGTAATACCTATGAGATTTGTCTATCAAGTCATGCAAGAATGCTCCAAATTTTCATACTAAAAATAAACATTAAATTATTTACTAATATTTTTACACAGAGAAGCCATCAAGTATATGAAAGCAACATCTGAGGAAATGCTGTTCAGACTTCATAGGTACCTAGATTAAAAGAGTTTATAAGCAGATGAGGTTCAAATTAAAAATATCAGTCTTCCTATACAATATTTTAGTTTTATAGAAGGATTGCACAGTCTCAAGCTAAATTAAAAAAAAAAAAACAAACAAACAACAAAAGAAAAATAGCTTTCATTTCTTCAAAAAATGTTTATTTTCTGATGATTTTCCTGCTTAGCCTCAATTTTGGATGAGAAAAATGTCAATATATTTACTGCAAGTATAACATATCCTGTATTAAGTGCTTTCTTCAAAGTCAAAGATATATGATATTAACTTTCATAATTTGTAATATATGTTAGAGAAGAAAAAAAATCAAACTTCTAAATACTTCAGAAAATATTAGCTGTTTGTGCTTGAATATAAATGTATATTCATAGCTATAGATATTGCAGCCTAAGAAATTTCTTTCTTTGTTTCCGTGATTTATATTTAAGAAAGATCTTAATGAAAATCACAGCTCTTCACAGCAAAAAAAAAAAAAATTCTGCATCCAAAATGTGCACCCAAAAATTTGAATCAAGTTTCCAACATTACTTTCCATCATTACTTTTCCCCGAAGTATTTTCTCCAAATAACCATTCTTTCTTGGTTATTAGGGCAGTGCAAATCTGAATAGTAGAAAACTGACTGGACAAATCAGGTTGTCCAAACTTCTCAATAAGGAAACCATTTGCCACAGTGTATTGAGCAATGAGCATAAGCACGGAAAAACTAAATCTTTGGTATGAGAAGCTTATTCTATAGAACACTGGAAGAAAGGAAATACTATCTTTATTTTGCAACACTTTAATATTTGAGAAATTAGGTAACATAGCCAGAATCAAACGGTTTGCAACTCTTTGGCCAATATATAACCCTCATCTTCCCGACCTCAGTGCTACGTCTTAACACAAGAGTATGTACTCAACTACCTTCATTATGCAAACACATAAATTTAATAACCAGCTAAGGACAGAATCCCAAGAAATTACACCAGTGGATTCATAAGAAACCATGAAATCCTAACTTTCCCTTCTACATGATTGTATTAAAGACACCATTTTGTATTCTCTATGCCACCACATGTTTACAAGCCAAGCTATTTTTCTCTCAATACAACAATTTGGCTGCATAAATAATATCTTGAATTTCTGAATTTAGCTTGAATTTTTCTGATTTAGCTGTGTTAAATTCTCTTGACTAGAAGTAGGGATGTGTGTTATAATTGTCCACCTATAGTGAACAAACTCGGGAATTAAGAATTCCTTCTATCTCTCTCCAAAATTAAACCAGAAATTAATTTTGTTTAGGTACATCTCTGTCTTTCAAGGTGATGATTACTCCTGAGAGATCAGTTGCAATGACCGAGAATATAGTTGATTCTTATTAATGTGGGGATTGGAGATACGTGCATGCAATTTCCTGCCCATATTTAGTGGCTATGGTTTGCTCCAAGTCTTAGTATGAACTGTCCTAATTTGCAACTCCCGCTTCAAAAGCCCCAGTGGAGTAGTTAGAACAGTGCAATAATTCACTTGTCTGCCCCTTGTACCAACTTCTTTTTTTGTTTCCCATAATTCTTTTAACTGCACCTTTACCAGACACCATTTTCCTCTCTTCCTGTATCCCTACTATACACACAGAAAGAGTAATAGCAACTGTCTGGACAGAGAGCTTTGTTTCATTCAGTCCCTATATCAGCAGCCTTATTATTTCACTTCCCTGAGCAATACTAGATAGGACTTTCCGCACAGGTTTCACGGTTGCCTAAATGTGATGTGAGCTATGGCTTAAGGCATTTCCCAAAGGTCTAAGGTCAAAGGGTTTATTACAATATTTGACTAGGTTACATTATTGGAGTAAAATTTACCCCCTTTATCATGGTCCATGGTATGTTAATCTGGCAAGTAGCCAGGCCACAATTAACAGTGTGCATATGTATATGCATAAGTATGTATGTGCCAGAATGCTAAGCAACTGAGAATCAATAGCCACCCTCACAGTAACAAGCAGAAAACTGTTCCTCAAGAATATTATTATATCAAATTACAATATGATCATATTCCAATTGTTTTAATAAAATGACTACAATATGGGGCATTGTTTAGTCAGGATTGGCCATAAAATTCTGAAATTAAGCCCTAAGCTGTATGTAGCAGAAGGTTTCATGTAAATAATGCCAGCAGGACAAATGGGAATCCCTATATATTGCAACCATAAAAAAGATTATAGAGTGTTGCTTTTATTATTATGGATTTTATCAGGATTTTGCTGAGTGAAGCAGCAACTAAACTAAATATGTTGTCCCAGAAACCATTTATGACTCTTCTGTCTACATAGAGCAGACTATACTGAAAGAGACTGTGAAAAACATGGTTTAGGCTTTCTTTTCAATGGTTGTAAAGAACCTAGTACGGGTCTTTTCACAAGGGAGCTGATGAAGCCAAAAATATACTGTGTCAGATGTTTAGGATTTTGGGTCCTATGTCTCTTGCCTAACACAGTAGCTGCCTTTCCCAAACAATTCTTAGGTAATTTATGATGACTTCAATAGCCCAATATAGTGTTCTTAAAGTCAAAGGAAGCTTTTACATTTGATGAACTTTGAAACAAGCCTTGTAGCCTACAGATATTCTTCATTCTGTACATTTGTTTCCAGATTCCAGAGTATTTTAGACCCAAGAATCCCTCCCAAGGAATTCTGGGGAAAGTTACCTTTTCTTGTGAAATTTTTAACAACTCAGGATCTTTTGAAGGAAAAGTGTGCAGAATCACTTTTATACTGAAGCCTTCCCAGTCCTAAGCAATGCCAGGTCTGTATCAACACAGAGCACCTAAAGATGCTGCAAAGCTACCACCCACAGTATCCCCAAAGGAACGATGTATTTACGGAAGGATTGATATGGGGAAATCAGTAATTAGAATCTGTAAATAATTAAGCTTAAAGGAAGGTTGTCTAATGATAGTATCTTGCAGGGGAAATACATTTTCTGCAGTCTGGAAAGACACAGGCACTGCCACAGTGTGTTTTTGACAGTTCATTAACTTTATCTGCTAGCCCTGCCCATAGAAACAGGGATTTTTGGCTGAGTTCTGCTTCACTGTTTATCTGTGTCTTGCAGGTCCAGCAAAGCTTCTTTCATTTCCCTTTGTCCGCTTGCTCGTTACAAAAATAGATTTTAATAGTCCAGCCAGGACTTTTAAGATATGAAACTCAAACTGCATGCAACATTTGCAGTCTGTGTTCAAATGTGCACCAACCCGGGCAGCAAGAGCATTTTTTAGCGCTGCACTAGTCAGATCTCATCCTTCCATGGGCATCTACGATGATTACAATGCACACGTAGACATAGACAAATGTGGACAAATTGTGATAAAAATATATGGTATATATGTATTTCACAGATCTCTTTAGTTAAACTATAAAAATATTTCCATTACACAATAAAAGTAACAATGTGGATTGTCACAGAACTGACAAGAAAGAATGCTCTTGTAGGTATAGTATTCCCTTCAGACTTGACATCTGTATTCAGCTCCTCTCTCATAAGTAGTTTTTGTTTCACAGAGGAAGAAAACCCTTTTCTATGCTATATTTCTCCATCTGTAAAACGCATCCTCTGTCTGTTACACTAGAACAGCAAGGTGTTTGGGTCAGAGGCTGTGCAATTACGCTCTTTGTAGAACCTTGTAGCAGTATTGCTGATCTCAGCTGGGGCTGCTAAGTGCTGTATGTAAAACAAGCATTCTTGCATTTGGCTTGATGTGACTGCCAACGCTTTAGGTCATCCCCTAAGCTGCTTTAATTTTTAATTAAAATACATCAATAATACCCTTTGAATGCTTGTAGCTCTGTTGTTTCCAGCTACACACTGATTTTGTTGTCTTCATTTATACAACATTTAATTTTCTGGTTGTTATCTGGAGAAATTCCGGTATTTTTCAGAGCTTTTTTTCTTGCTGCTGCAGGTATGTTGGTTTTCTCCAAAAGACACCTGCCCTGACGGTAAATCAGACTCTTTGCTATTTTCTTACTCAGTCCCCTTATGACTTCCACAGGATAAAAGCATCACTCATTGGCCTGTAATTATCTTTAATTCACTGGTACTTTCATTGGACCAGCTGCATGAGGGACTGAAACTGGTACAATGAGAAGACTGAAGCAGATAGATATATAAAGCAGTCATCCAAAGAGTGAAGCTATACACACGCATAACTGCATGTGTATCACTTAGCCACAATACAACTATGACAGTTGTCCCAAAGAAATTATGATCCAAAGCACTGATTCTGCAAGCTTTAAGCAAGTGCCTCAATGACTCAGTGCTGTGCTGCCTATGGTGCCAACTCTCAGTTCCAACCAAGAATCTTACAAGGTATGACATCTGCCCAAAATCCCATTTCTGAAAGCTGTAAGTCTGCACGAGAACCTCCAGATTAATTTTGGGGAAAAAAGTTTCTGTCATTTCACAGAAAAAGACTGGAAAACATGACACAGATGTTTCCTTAAGCTCAGTAAACAGAAAGCAAAGTAAAAAATACCCTTTTTTTAAAGTTCTTCAGTTTAAATATCACATCAGGCCAACCATGTTTTGGTACTTCAGGTTGACAGAACGATCAGTGGAACTATTCACAGAGTATAAAGATAAAAATGTGCAAAAGATCTTTGTCAGATCTGGGCCTACAGCCAGCCTCTCACTCCCCAAGAGCATGTCATATGGCACTACTTCTAAATTTGGCTTAAATTTGTTTTGGTGAGTGCAAAATTTGCCTAGATCCAAAGCTGGTTCTGCATCTACCATTTAAAGCTTTTCCATGTCATGTAGAAACCTCCAAATAAATAAAAATTACAAAGAAGCTTTTATCTGGATGTAGATGTGTTTATAAGAAAGTAAGAGTGGTGAAAGCAAAACAACATTGGGCATGGAAACAGAGGCTATTACCTGAGCTATAAACTGCCACTGATTATGGTATTTAGCAAATTCACTAAAAATCTTCCTCAGTTTCACTGCTTGTAGTCAGATAGCCTCCTGGCTCTTCTTGTCTGAACTAAAATTTACCCCCATAAAGCCCCAGGGAATCAAGATAAAAGCAATGTCAGAAACTGAACGGGATAGTTTCCTTCCTCCCCAACATTGTTCCATGTAATGTTGGCAGCTAAATCTGCGAAGTAACAGTTCAGCAAAGGAAATCTTTGACGATGACTGCATGTCTCACATTGCAGCCCCTTCCTCCCCCTTTTTAGCTGTTTATGCTAAATCACTTTTCATTTGCCACATGGAGAAACCTACGACCAACATGAGGATACACTGTGCATGCAGTTTCTTCCTTAACCCCTTCCAAGCTACAGAAAACTCAGGAAAAAAAAAGGGTAGAGTTTGCTCATCTCCCAATAAAAGCATAAAATATGAAACCCAAAAAGTAATACCTGTGAAAGCAGCAAAGGATCCCTTCCCTTGGTCTGCTAATACACAGTATCACATGAATAACCCCCCTCCTCTGTCCCTTCCTGATCGATTCTTCACCCCGTGAGCACCAATTTTGCTCTGAACACGTGAGGGAAAAAAAATTACAGTAAAATCAACACAAAGATGGCAGTAAGATATCATCCAGACCTCAAAAGAAATCCCAAACCTGTGACTAGGCCAGGCCTTTACCATTAAATCCCTCTGGAATTTTCTAAGCAAGCAGCACCAGATCAGTGAGATGGCAAGCAAAATGGCACTGTTGTTGAGCACAAAGGCTGAAGTAGGTGAAGGAGAGTTTATAACCGAATCTTCCAGGATAAAGAGGGGCTTCTTTTCTCCCAGCTCACCCCCAGCACAATGCTGAGGTACTGCCGGCCCTGTGGCTCTCAGGCCTTTCCCTGAGGGAAAACTCCTCTCCTGTCACCTGAAGGAAAACTGTTGTCACCTGAGGGAAGCCTCCTGTCACCTGAGGGAAAGCTCCTCTCCTGTCACCTTACAGAGGGCTCCTCTGCTATCACCTGAGGGAAAGCTCCTTTCCTGTCACCTGAGGTAAAACTCCTGTCACCTGAGGTAAATCTCCTGTCACCTGAGGTAAATCTCCTGCTGCTTGAGGGAATGCTCCTCTCCTGTCACCTGAGGGAAAGCTTATCTCTTGTCACCTGAGGGAAAGCTCCTTTCCTGTCACCTGAGGTAAAACTCCTGTCACCTGAGGTAAATCTCCTGCTGCTTGAGGGAATGCTCCTCTCCTGTCACCTGAGGGAAAGCTTATCTCTTGTCACCTGAGGGAAAGCTCCTCTCCTGTCACCTGAAGGAAAACTTCTGTCACCTGGGGGAAGGCTCATCTCCTGCCACCTGAGGGAGAACTACTGTCACCTGAGGGAAAGCTTCTCTCCTGTCACCTGAGGGAAAGCTTGCCTCTTGTCACCTGAGGGAAGGCATCTCTCCTGTCACCTGACAGAAGGCTCATCTTTTGTCACCTGAGGGAAAGCTCCTCTCCTGTCACCTGAGGGAAAATGTCTCCTGTCACCTGAGGGATGGCTTCTCTCCTGTCCAGCCCTGCCCTTGAGCTGCATTCACTCTGAGGCACCCCGCTTTGCCACCTGTGAACTTCCCGCCTCCCAGCTGCCCTCCAGAAGCTTCTCCAGCCCAGCCTGCCCAGGTTCCCTCAGGGCAACATGATGCCTTCCCTGGGAGCCCGGAGCAGCACCTGGGCTTCACAGGCAGGACCAGGGAAACAGCCATTACTGGTCCCAGCTTCTCAGCAATTTAACAGAGCATATGCTGGAGTGCAGGCAGAGGAAATGCTACTGGAAGGTCATAGTCCCAGTAAGTTTCTGTGAAGATTGTTACAAATTAGTGTTTCCTCTGGGTGGCAGGGTAGAGCAGAGGTACACTCAGGCCTGTTTGAGGGGAGGTTCAGTACAGCTGGTGAAAAGTGGCATTCTGAAGGTGAAAACTCTCAGAAACCAGGGATGAAACTGTAGCCCCATGAAATGCAGCTAGTGCACTCTCCTAGATATTAGCAGGAGCTCAGAGGCCTCAGAAGCCCAAGAGATTTGTTTGGGACAGCAGTGTGTCTTTTGAAGGGTTAATGGTGGTAGGGCCGGATTTCAGACATCTTTCTTCTTCACTATACTCTTTTCCCACAGTGCCATAGTCGCTGGGGCTGGGGGGCAATTATCTGATGAAATCCAATGCGGAGTTGGGCTTTCAGGTTGTGGAAGTCTGTGGAAAGGTTTGGCTGGAGGCTGAGCTGTGGGGGAAGGTGAGGTGAGATTCCCAAGACTGCAGTGGACGATCATTCAGTTCATACAAAAAGCACTGCTTACATTTTAAGATGCAGTTTTGATCTTCAGCCACTTGATGGCCACATTTAAAAATTTTGTTTCAGATAATGCTGGTGCTGTAGTCCCTAAGATAACGAGCCTAAAATGTCTATGGTCAGAAAACCATCTAGACAGCCTACAGTACAAAAGTATGTTTGTGCATGTGTCTATTTTGACTGTGTAAATATTTATTTCAATAGGTCTCTGAAACAACTGTATAATATAACATGGAGGTGAGGCAGAAGTTTTATACTAGAAGAGGCAATTCAAATTTAACTCTCTGGTCCCATGGCCTGGAGGTGTGGTGGCTCTCTGGCACCACGGCCTTGGATCCCATAGCCATGGCTCACACTGCAGCTAGGATGTGACTGTTCAGAGGCTTGGAATAAATGTAGCATTGCTTGTATACACTTGTACACAACATAATAATAGATATACTATTATAATATTATAATAATATACTAATAGAAATATTATTTCACACAGTTTGTGAAAGAACTAGCTGTGGTGTGAGAGAGTGGCTAGCCAATCCATCTCCTAATTTCAATATTGAAAGAAAACACACTAGAGGACATTTTGAGATATGTTAAGTTTTTGATTTGTAAAGAAATGTGGAAATCCAACGGTAGTTTCAAATGGAAAAAGGCAAGACACTTCATATGGAAAGTGGGTAAAAAATTGGCATTCTGAAATTTTTCAGATTTTATTTTTTCCTAAGTAAAACATTAGATAGGTCAAAATAATTTTTTAGCTTTTGAAAATTTGTGTTTTGAGCCTTTGTTTGAACCCTAAGCCATTCTGGCTGAGATCATGGTCTAGGCCTTTACCTGAGAAGTGCAAACCTGCAATGGTTTTGACCTTTTATTTATTTTGAAAGTATTGACCCTTCAAATGATTCAAGAATATAATCCTAATGGATGCAATTTCCTCTTGGAATTTTGTTCTGATGTGGCAAATTCAAAAGTTGTAGGACCTGCTGTCATTTGTTGTACTAAAAATCTTCTGCTCCTACCATAACCACACGGTTACAGGGGCTCATTGTCAGGATAATGACAGTGTTACTTCAAGCAGCGTGGTTCCTTTTAATTGTTTTGAGAGCACTTTTGACCATTTTATAAAAGGAAAGCAAATAAGTTTATTGTTGCCAAAAGATCTTGGGAATTACAGGGAAAAGGGGCTGTGATAGTACTGAATAAAAAAAATCCTCTATGTTCCTACTGAAATTTGATGAGATCTGGGCAATTAAAAAAGCATACTTCTTTGGATTACTTTAAAAATTCTTGGTGGTATTTTTAAACATTAGAATCTTTGCTTTCTTCTTTCACTCCTTTTTTCTCTTTCCTCATCCTCCAGTGTGACTGTGGCATTGAATACAGCTTAGACAGAGATGATTCCAACCTCTGGTACTCATTTTTGGTTCATTAATTTCTGGCAAAGAAGGGACACTTAATAGGTCTGACGTTCCTGGCTAGGTGGTGATTGATCAAAAGTTAGCACAGTCAATGTTGTTATTTTTTCCAAACTCGTAGTAATGTTATTCCCTAAGAGCCCACAAAAACAAAGCAATTAGGCTGGTCTGATAGGAATGATGGTAGCTAAACCCGCATCAAAACTGAAGATAGCAACTGTTTTAGGAGAAATTATTTTTCCCCTAATTATTTCTTAGGTTGGCTGCAGTCTAGTTAATAAAAGGTAATGCATGTTGTACTTAAAGTACATTATCTGGATTATGCCAACTGTGCTCTTCAGGAATGTGACATTGTGAAATGAGATTTACACACACCTACAGGAATGAGCAGACACTGTATTTATTAGCCTAGTAAAAATACAATCTTATATCAATAACACCCAGACTCTCTCTCCATTTCTTCCTGTTTGTGTTCAGTGTCTGTGTCAGCCTTGTTCTGAGCCAGCGTTGCCAGGTGTACTCGCCAGAGTCTACTCAATTGGAGCTGTGAATACCAGCCAAAAATAGCTAGCACTGATCAGATGCTCCAGCTGAGTTAATAATTCAGAGTGAGGAAGAGTGCATGCAGAAGGTACACACAGCTATTGACTGCTGGAGGTTTGAACTTTTCTGCTGAAGATGAAGTTGTAACTGACATTGGGATGTGGAACACTGGTAACTCTGGGGACAGGCTGGTTATTAAGGAACTGGGTGGTAACTTCACATATTGAGCCTTAAATCCTGCCTTCAGCCGTTGAGCTACCGGGTACTTTCACTCAGCCAGTACCTTTCTTGTGACTTGATGTCCCTGTCTCTGAAGTAGAATGACACTGCTCATGAAAAAGATTAGATATGCCAAACAAAAGCCAGTATTGTTATTATTAACAGGGAAAATATCCCTGTTGGATTGATTTGGGATTTCATAATGTCAGTAATACACTCCTGAATAAAGTGTTGCTGCTGGTATTCAGTGGATGACATTCACCTTTGCACAAATTAGTAGGTTTATGGAGGACTGTTGGAATTGGTGATATAACTGTGCTCCATATACAGATCCATTTCACTGATTTCCCTTTGAATCTGTGAAAGAATCTCTGTGGGTGTTGATCAGGTCCAGAGTATCCAAGACCTACCAAAACTCTGGCAGAACTTTCTGTCTTCATTCGGACATGTACACAACTCAGAAAATGGAGAATGTCCATTTTGGTTTTATCTCAGTAGGATTAGTGTCTTCCTAATTCTGACACAATTTTGCTTATATTTTGAGAAAATTAGGTTTTGAATGAGCCCTGAGAAACTACGCTTTCAGGGTTAATGAAAACAGTAAACAAGTCTGGTTTGGAACCCAGTAAAGCAGTTCTGGATTGCCTGCTGCAGCTGGTAGGCTTCCAGGAGGGATCTGAAAAGGGAAGACTCAACTTTGGTTAGGAATACCGGTGGATGACAAAAGCATGGGAGCCTGAAATGAAGATTTTCTTTTGGAGTCTTCCTATATAATGATAGATGCAGCAGGAGATAATTGCTTTCTTTAGATGTTAATGTCTGACTCATTCTTGCCTGAGCCTTACTTAGTAAAGCTGAATTGTTGGTGCTTCAGAGAGCCAGGGAGCTGTAAGAGGTCTGCTGAGGTTTGAGCTTGAAGGGAGTGAAAGACTGTGTGTTATTTGAGCTTTAGGAAGGAATGAAAAAAATTTATGTTATCTAACTGTAGTGCTGAGTCATTTTAGCCTGGGAAGTGTTAGGAGATGCTTAGGTAAGCTGAAAGATGGAGAAGGAAAATACTGACTCAGGTATTTTCTCGTGTCAGCAAAGAGTCCCTGCTGCAGCATGGGCTGAAATTTAGAAGTGGAGATCTGAAGGGGAACACTATAAACAGCAGATGCTTTAAAAATAGTATCATTCCTTTACTTCTGAGGATTGCCTAAAGTCATAGGAAATCCTGTCATAACTGTCCCTTCTAATTTTTCAACAAGTAATATTCACATCCCTGTTAGTTATTTTCTAGCCTAGTTACATTACTTTGTGCTTGCTAAAGAAAAGCTTGGTTACAC
Organism: Larus michahellis; assembly: GCF_964199755.1. Taxonomy (NCBI): domain Eukaryota; kingdom Metazoa; phylum Chordata; class Aves; order Charadriiformes; family Laridae; genus Larus; species Larus michahellis. Next base: position 9,556,953 of record NC_133909.1, read on the forward strand.
ATTCTTACCTTAAATTGGCTTCATCTCAAGCAAAAATTTCAGATGCACCTAAGTAATTTAGAAGCCTAATCTGACTGAGATTGAATCACTCCAGTGTTATCTGTGGTCTATTGCTAAAATGAATCAAAATATAATATTATAAATATAATAAAAATATATATATATTAAAAAATATATAATATAATATTTTTCAACTTCTTTGGTTGAACCTTGGTTTCAAGAACCTTGTGAACTTCTAAGTGAATACTTTTCTTCTCTATGTGTAAAAATATTTATTGACCCTTGCCCCATATGATGACATCAGTATGGCTTACCCTTGGTGATGGGAACAGTTTTGGAATTTTCTGACAAAATGGTATGGTGTTGGAAAATGCTTGAACTGGGTCTCTCAAGGTTTCATTTATTACATGTTCAACTGTAATTCTTATGAGCTCTAGTAACCAAGACCTTTACTCTGGGCCTTGAGCACAATTCAGTGTGTGCCTCAAAACTTTGCTTCATTCTCCATTCTAAAAGGGTGTCCAAGTAGTAATTACTTCAGTCTTCTCTTTGCTTTCTGCTTTCCACCTGAAATAGAAGACATATTACATTCCACTGCTTCTTCCAGCTATATACGCTGCATCTCTAGCGTGTCAAGATATTTCTGTTAATGGTTGTAAATAGCTCAACTGTGGGAGGGTTTTCTTTACATAAGTTGTGAAATGGTTTGTTTTATATCAGTTCTCTGCACAAAGTAAAAGAAACAAAGATTTAGAGCAAAATATGTTCTCTTTAGAGTGCACTAGAAGATCTTTCATTCAGGGAACGGGATACAACGAAATTTCCACAAGATTCCTTTCTCCTCCCTTTTCCTCCAGCCTACTGTCTACCCAGTGGGGTGAGAATAGCACCTCACTGGCTGGGCTTGTCCATAGAAGGTCATGCTTAAAGCCTTGTAACTGTAATTATTTCGTCTCCTTTCTCTCCAACACTGCCATGTGAATGAGGTCATAGTAATAAGTGGTTCTAGTCTGGCTCCATAATATCTTTGCTTTATGTCCTAAGGACTTCTGGGATCTGAGCACTATATTTGGGAACTATTAGGTAAGAATCTTTTCTTAAGAATTTAATGACTTTGTTGAATTTATATCCTTATGTGCTTTCTGTCTTTAAGTGTTTATTTCTTCCCTATAATATAAATGCTTCAAATGTCAAGATTCTGATACTGTGTATTCTGCAAGGAGGGTGGGGGGCAGAAATCCCAACTCATCAATTGCAAGTCAAAAAGGTAATGCCCTCTTATTAAATCTGCGTTATCTCAAGCACTGCAATCAGATTCCAATTTGGAAAAATGATTCAAGGCACTTAAACTTTTCTTCTGCCACTATGTTTAACATTTCTTTCTTTTTTCTCTTAAAGTGTCAGGAAGTGGTGCTGAGTTGGCAGCAGTATATACCATCCCAGAGGAGGCTGTAAAGTAAGCGTTAAAAATGTTTAGTCCTGTCTATAAAAATGACTTTTACTGAACTCTAAAAAAGTAGGAACAGAACTGCCTCTTCCAGCAGTTTTTGTGGTTATTTATAGATGTTACTGCATTGATTATTTTCTCATGGAGATTTAAATTCTTACCTGAACTCTCCATCCAAATCGAACACTTTCTTAACCTTAGCTATCTGATAAAAATTACATGAACTCCTTTACATAGAATGAAATTCACCACTGTATAAATTAGTAGGCTTGTGGGAATTATTATTGATTCATATAACTAAATCTTGTGGAGACCTCTTTTTGATGGAGACCTTGCCTTGAAAATTCATGTTACAATTCATCTGTTCACGTGTCTCACCACATAAGTTATTCTAATTAAGGTCTTTCATACACTAGAGTAAATTTAGGAAGCTGTATTAAAAGGATGGCCCTTCAACAGAATGTTAAAATTATTTCCTGCTATTTCTTCTAAACAGAAGATTTATTATTCTAACAGTTATACTGCTTCTGATGCTCATGCATCTTAATTGTCAGCATTATGGTGCTAACATCAATAATGTAATTTAACTTACTAAAGTGGAACATAGCATCCATCAGGATTATTTCAGCCTTTGCTGTTCTCCTGCTAAGGAGAAATTGGGATTTTTTCCTTTTATTAAGACATAATGTCATTTTAAAGGAACATCTACTTTTTGAATGCCATGATATTCATGATAATGACTGTTCAAAAATCCTTTTCCAGTGTTATTTTGCCCTCACAAGATTATTAGAAGTATTTTGTAGTTTTTCTGAGGGTTCAAAATGCCACCGGAGGACAGATGACATACTATAGTATACCGTTACAGTCTAATGTGTTACTTTGTGGTCTCAGGTTGCTTTTCCTTGAGTAGTTGGATACTATCAGTTGTCAGTTCCTCATCTATTGTTTCTTTCCTGCAGAAGCTCAGTAAGTGGGAGATGACAGAGCAGACGTGCTGCCTGTGGCAGGGGAGCAACAGAACTCCAACAGGGATATAAATTATTGGAACAGTGTTCATCTAGGGAATTGCAGACAGACAAAGCAGCTCTGAAGAAATGCATCCCTGTCAAAGACCTTTTTTTTCAGCTGAGGCTTGAATAACAGCAGAAGTAAAAAACAGAGCAATCTAGTGAGGAGGAAAGCACGCTGGAGCCACTCTATGTAAGTATTTTCAAATAATTTCTTACATCATTTGCTTATCATTAGCAGGTTACTAAATGCATTTCTGGGCACAATTTTTCATCTCTGAAGAATGAAAATGGCATTTCCTTGAATGTGATGCATAAGCAGATTATTTCTTTCCTATTCTCTAAATATCTGGAATATTTTACATGAAGAATGGAATTTGAAATATTTATAGGGGAGAAAACACTTTTGTTTTGCCTTCCAGGGATATGCTAATATTTTAATCCAAGCATATAGTGATACTTTGATTATGTGGTCAATTCCTTTTAATGGGACATATTTATAAACAAGTAATCATTGTATTTAAGACTGGGTGTTCATAATTTCTATTTATGGAACTGTTCACATTTCTGCAGTTTTCTTCAAGAGTCAGTTTATGGGAGGGTGTTAATAGAAATAACTTACCTGCATTTACACATGAGCAAATTCAGTATGAAAAATTGGCAACCTGGAATGAGTATGCATAGAGTTTTATGACAGTCTGAGACAAACTGGGTTTTGTGAAAAGTTCTTGTTTCCTTTGATTCTCCGCAGAAAGGTGTGTGTGTGTTTCTTTCTGATAACTAAAGAATAAGTAAATTTTGGCATTACCAAAATTTTTATGGGACCAGTTTTACATGGGACAAATCAACTCCAGACAATGGAAGATTAAGGAACTCTGCATTGTGCTACCAAACTCAGACTGCCATGACAAGTGGAATAAAAAAGATTCATTTGGATTTTCTGAAACCTGGTATTAACCTGCGAATATTTTTCAATATGTTTTCCAAGCAATACTCATTAGCAATGAATTCAAAGCTCACGTGCCTGCTCTAGCAACAGCACTGCTAATTTTTAGAACATTATGGGGTACTGTGGCACTGCACTGGGCTAGATTTTTTTCCATGCTTCATAAAATGATTATGATGCCTTTTGAAGTGAAAAACAGTGGTATAACTTAGCATGAGTGTATCTTCTCTGGAAGAATTTGATTTGACTGCATCTTGTCAGAGGCTCTAGATAAATAGTAATTCGTGTAACTAATAGTCTCATGGAGACCGCTCCTTCTGATGGAAGAAACTTGGCCTGCACATGCATGTTACTATTTAATTGACTGTCTTGGAAATAGCATGACATTCTTGTCTGTACTCTTTCCACATACTCAATGAAGTGGTACTGGTTTCTTTTTTTAAACATAGCTTAACGGTTTTAAGCTCATGATAAGGAAAGTGTCCAAAGAACTTACCTAAAACTTTGTACTGAGCTCAATGCATGCTATGACAAAAGGGTAGCCAGTAATTCACTGAGGAATTAATACCCATTTCCTTTGTTTTCAATGTGATGGCATGTCCGACGACACTGTATCTTTACTGAAATTTTGCTGATTATGGTTAAAACTTACTGCTAATCCCAACAGGCCCTCTCTTGCACTTCTTGCCTTTATTGTTCATAGAGCTTCCCTACTGTAGAGTTAGTGGATAATGTTATTAGATGTTATAAATCTAGGTTTTTACAAGTATTTTCTGCATTTTTAGAATAAATCGAGGACTCCTTATTCAGCCAATTTGAATGATGACAGGGAATTCTTCCTATAATTAGAGCTGACTTGAAATACTTTCCCCTAAAATCAAATAAGTTTCAGCATTGTTATTATTAAATCTACAAGCTACAGCTACTCTTTTGGTTGTATTTGACTTATGTTTAAAAAACAATGTTTCAAGACTAAATTTAGCTAATTTAAAAACAAACCCCTCTAATAGGAATATTACATTTGACCTCTAATTGTCATTTAAATTTTGGCCATTGAACAAAATACAAATACTCCCTATTAGTGCAGTTCTAAATCCAGGAAATTAATTTCTGGCTCAGGGATTGGCTTTTCAAGAAGTACCAGAACTCCTGTTATGTCGTAGTGTAAGTCTTCTGAATTGCACAAAAGAATGAATTGGGGATAACAGGCTGAAACCTGGACAGGTGCTGACCAGGAGAATGCAGCTGAAAAGTTTGACTCCTAGTCACACCAAACATGAATGGAGGACGAAAGAATGTACCGACTGGGATGGAATTAGTCCTCTTGCTAACACCTGAATGCAGTTCTCAAAGGTAAGGCAAAAGATAAGAGTCTTTATTGTCAAAAATTCCCAGTTCAGAGTTTAAGGTCTATTATAAAGTGAATTCACACTGAGTGGATACGGCACTTAGTCCCCTGTTTCAACCCGCAAATACACTTTGTCATGTGTCTATGATTCTATGTTTTTAGGATGATACAAAGAAAAGTGTTGCTTCAAAGACTTTGACTTAAAGATATATAGGAATCAAGGGAAATTCATTTGCTAGTGGTTAACACCAGAGAATAACCTTCTTCCTCCTTTAAATTGTCGCATTACCTAAGTATGTGAAGAAACTCGATATGTGTCAAATGAGTTGCCACATATTGGGCCTAGTATTCAGTTAGCATTTATTAGTGTAAATTATTACTTCAGAGCACTTCTTACACCAGAAGAAAACATATCCCTTAGAACTGACATTTCCGTGCAGAGTACTTAATAATCATGATGCATGCATTGTTCTACTATGTTCCCCTCCCACTTCTACAGAATTTCTGCTTTGCAACCCAAATTTACTGATCAAATAGCCTACCTGATTATATGACTTGTTACAAACACTGTTAGACTGCTTTTAAGTGGTATTAGAAAAAATGTAGGGAAACACAAGCAAGCTAGCTGAGCTGATGTTTAATGGATACAAGAAAGCTCCATATTAAAGACACAGCTTTCAATCCTTTTATTATATCTCTTGTAACCAGTGTTCAGCATTTTGGTATATTTTTGAGCGCAGTAGTGTATCCCCTGTCTTCAACTTTTTAAAAAGCACAGTGGAAACTCATCAGTAAGTCAGATGAAAATATTCTGCAGCCTACAGCTGTTTCTGTGCTACATGGCCTTTTAGTTGCCTGAAGAACAATTGGGGAGTGTGGGAATTGCTTTAGAGAAATCATAAATTGTTTTGGGATTTACTCAACGGATTCTAATTTTGGATGAAGTATGTGATTATGGAAGCACATAATAAGCATTCTCTCCTACACGCACAAAGAGTCTTTCAAATATTTTCAAATAATTCTCTGTTAAGAATACTCGGATTCTGTTGCATTATATCAGCCCAGTCACATTCTTCAGTCATGTTCCATAACAGATTTGCTAATGATGGAGAGTTTTTTCCTTCTAAACAAATAAGCAAACAGAATTCCTACCTGTCCTACAAGTAACACTGTTTTTATGACAACTGCTATGCAGTGGTGCTGGGTTTGTTTCAGGTATGATGCCTTCCACCATTCCTTAGAACACAGAAAGAGAACGAAGAGCACAGTTCATTGGAACCTACCTATAAACAGGCAGAACCTGTTTCTCATGCAGATACTATTGAAGAATTAGCAGAGAAGGCTTGATGGTAGCTGTAGGTGGAGATACTTGGCCAACCTCTCACCCAAGCTTCCAGTGAGCTAACTGAATTAAGACCTTGTCTATGTTAAGGCCCTAGTCCATAATAAGGGACTTGGTGACAGAATGGGAAGAATCTATATCAAAAAATGGCAAAGATGAGAACATATTCTAAAAATTTCTGAGCCATGGTAAACATGAGGAATTTTTCTTAGTTTAAGGAAGCAGATAAAAGTTTATTGCATGTAACACTTTTTTTCAAGCACTTTTAAAATCATGAACAAAACTATCATTCAGTTGGCAGTACTTCTCAGTGTCCTTCATTAATGCAAAGAGGTAAAATAAAAGCACGGAATTGAGTGGAGAGATCCAAAGCACTGGTTCATGCCTTTCATATGTAAAATATACTATAAGGTTCATATTTAAGTTTTCTGTAAGCATAAGTGAATTTTCTCCTGCTTCTATCCTTATCCCTGTATTTTTCAGTGACTATAAAATCAAAAAATGTGGTTATTAAATATATGTTTTGCTGTTGTATTCCACTTCCATATATAGATATCAAGACAGCTAGAGATTACTTAATGACAGCCTTTTGGTCCAATGAATGTGCCAGTAAAGGAAACTAAGTGTGCCTCTTAATAAAATGGCTTTTAAGCATCCTCAAGGACACATTAAAGTGATCTCTTTAGAAGTCATATTTAGTAAGCTAATTAGCATGATCAGAGTGTGCATTCCTTCCTTATGATTAACTTCATGGCACTGAAAGGAAAACTCTAGGTAAAAGTCTTACAGTGACACTAAATACATAGATTCTTATATTCTGTATTGGAATGCATGACACACTGGCTACAGTTTAAGTAACTGTTTAAAGTATTTTAAAGCAGCAAGGACATAATTCAACTTAAGCTCTCACTTTTCCTCAACTGAAATACACAGGGCATTAAACAGCTTGGGCAAACAGTCTGGAAAGTTGTATTGCGGTTCATCTTGTTACACTTGGTGCTTTTTATGTAATGGTGATTTCTACTCTGTTTTACTCAGTAAAGCTGGGACTTCAGCTTTTTAAGGAAAATGTAAAAATTTACATTATCTAATCTTCAGTATTGTGATAATCTATTTACTGTGAAGCAAAGATAAAGCGTAAGTAAGTGATAAGGATCACTTTCGTCTCACTCTGTAAAGTTTGATATCTAAGAGATTAAGAATATTACCATATTAACCATAGGAAAAAATGTTACTGATGGCTTTTTTAATTTTTAGAAACTGAAATATTAGTCATGTGGCCTATCTCTAATGCAGTTGCATTGAAGTAAGTTGGCACAGTGATATTTTTATAGCATCCACATGAACATTGCTCCAAAGGTGCTCAGGGTATAATATCAGTACTCATGCTCAAGCATACTGTTTCCTGTAAACCAGTATGACTGTCTATCTCAGTTTAGATGACTGAACTATACTTAAATTATTGGAAGACAATAGCCTTTGGTGATACAATTTTGATTGTAGTAAGATGTAAAACCAAATGTTATATTCCTTAGAGTTTGGGGCTGAAACAGATGAAACAGTGTGGTGTTACTTAATACAGCATACAGAGTTTGGGCAATGAATTCTTCAGCAGAATTGCACAGCTTAAGTATTCTGTTTTCTAGTGTATCTGATGTGGTGTACTGATGGTCTGCTCTTCGTAATTTGCTTGAACAGAAGTCTTGTTTCAGTTACGGTGAGATACATCAATGTAGCTCCCAGTAATACTCTCTGATTTCTATTTTATGTCTGGTTTATGTCTATCAATCTGTCTCCATTTGGAGATCTCTCCATGTTTCCTCTTGTCACATGGCCATTGAACTGCTTGAGAAATTACTTCTAGTTGAAGACATACTAATATATTTCTTTAGATGAAACTCTCTACTCATTTTCAACCACCAGGTTCATATGAAAATGGGTGGAATTTGATAATTGAAATAGCTTTAAAAGTATAATTCCTGGGACATAATTATTATTCTAGCCTTGAAAACAATGATGAAACAGACTGTTAATGAGCTTACTCTTAAACGTTTGCCTAAAGAGTCGTTCAGTTATTTAGGCTGAAGCCATTTATTAAAGTTAGCTGTTATTAATATGGCTAAAAAGAACATGTAGAGATGTTTAAGGGTAGTCTTATCCACCTGAACCTTAAAAACATATGTGCCAAAAGGGATGGAGCAGACACTGGTGAGAAATGAGAAAGAAAAATGTCAACAAATAAACGAGGAATTGTTTACATGAGATGACTTGCTTGGTCTTGAGACCACAGCAGCGAGGACAGGTATAGCAGGTGTTTCAGTCCCATTTCAAGAGGACTGGAGTTCCAGACTTAGTCATTGGGAATACCTGAAATAAAATAAAAATAACTTTAATTCCACTATTTTTTTTCCACCTAATGAACAATAATGCTATTAAAGACATACGTAGGTTCCGCTATTTCCTTAAAGTCCCATGAGAGCTCCTGTTTTCCTTTTATAAGAGTTGACTCCTGATTACATAGTCCTGGTCAGGTCAGTGAGGAGTCCTTGTTTTGAGGAGTAGCCATTTCTGTAGGAGAAAATCCATGGGCTAATTCTGAAGTTATGTCATTGTTTTTTTTTTTAGACTGGCAGACAGGGGAAATACAGTTTTTTAGTCTGTGCCATGGAAAAATGTGCTTATAGCCTTTGCATAATAAATTCAGTCTTCCACGAGAGGGTGGGAAACAAATCACTTGAGAAAAGTGCTGGCTGGAGATAGAGCCATATCTTTTTTTCCAGATAAATATGTAGGTAACAGAAAAATGTGAGGTGCAGGCTGCACCTCCACTTCCTACTGTGCATCACTGGTCTTGAGAGTGTTTTCTGGTGCATCATTACCAGTGGGTACATTTACTGGGTGCACCTACGTTCAAATTAGCAGAGGCTGCTTTACCTTGCTGTAAAAATGCTGTCAAAAGCATACACTAGTTTATTTATTGGTGGCTTTAAGGCAAGGTATTACTTGGTTTCACAGCTTTGACGGTGCCCATACTTCCTTCTGAAAAGGCACTGTATCTTGAAGACTGGTGGAGTTCATATCACCCTACTTCAGGGTATAAAATATAGTATGGGTTTTAGGATTCCATCCATGCAAAGGTAAGTAGGAAACAATGATCTAGGGCCATAATGCCGAAGTCATGTGGAACAAACTGAACTGAAACAAGTTCAGAATATTTTTCAGTTTTGAAACAAAAATAGGAATGTGCTGTATAATGTAATTCTACACTATAAAAATACTAGTTTTCTAAAATTAGATGCCACAAGAAGATATTGTCCAAGCAACAGACTAATGATGCTTTATTTGCAAAATAATAATAATTATTAACTACTTAGAGGGACTAAATTGCATTGCTTTCAGTAAGACATTATTACTGATGTATTTGACATTATGGGACTGTAATAATAAAAAATAAGATTATAATGAAAATACAGATTTCCATCCAGACTCCTGGTTTCTATGCATTTTCCAACTGTGGTCATTAATGTCTCTTTAAAGAACTAGAACACTTGAAGAAAGACCATCATTTAGGCTTTAAAGATGACAAATAAAACAAAAAAACCCCACACCACCACTAGATCAGTATACCAAGGATGTTTTTGCTATTAAATTAAATCTGGAATCAGAAGAATTGTCCTGATAGCTTTTAGAACTTGAGTTGTTTTCTTTCTTATTTAAAATACAAAGTTCTCTGTGAATTTTACCAGAGAATGCTACTTTATGGTACACTGTAATTAAAGATTACTGTCTCTGAATTTTGTCCTACAGAGCAGGGAAGGGGAGAATGCAATTATATGTTCCATCTTTACTACCGCATTCCTTGGAGGGTTCCATATGTTTACCTTTATCTGACTTTAGAGTTTGTGCTTTTGTGGTTGCTGGCAAGAACAGTTGAATTCTTTCATGCCTATTGCTTTAATAAGGAATGTGAAGCCACATACATAATAACACTAGAACACAACAGTATGAAGCACAAATAATGCCCGATGAGGTGCATATCTTGAGTAGGGATCAGGAATGCTTTGCACCCAATTCTTTATTTGGACTGTTACACTTAAAAATTCCAAAAGGGGGCAATCTTACCCTCTGCCTGAAAGTCTATAAATGTAATTCACCTGAGAAAATACAGCACACTACCTTCTAAGTTCTCATTTACCTTAGAAAACTGAAGGTTAGTGCAATGATAAAAACAGCTTTTAGGGTTTGGTTCTGTTTTTGAAAATCGAATTTTGAAAGTGTCACTGGATTTTCAAACTTTATTAACTGCAATAGTATGAATACATGTGATCACTCTCAAAATGTGATGGTTAAAATTATCTGAGGCCCTTACTTGTAGAGAGGAATCATGCTGTTGAGAAAGAGAACCATAAAAAAAAATTATACACTTAAGTTGCTCTTGGACATAAATCAAACACATTTATGATGGAGATTTAGGGAAAAACAGAATCTCAAACTCATCCTCTTTTTCCAGCTGATGGCCACTTATGAATTTAAGACAAAACATGTATACTGTCTTGGAGGAATGTAATGGTAGCCAAATTAGTGCAAGTTGGTTTTTATAATTTCTCACCTTTCTGTAGTGTAAGTAAGAGAAACAAACTGTAGCCTTTTGAAAAACAAACCTTCAAGAAATGTGCTTGCCATTCATTTTTAGGAACTTTTAAATTATATATAGCATTTTCTGTAAGAAGTATGCATATTTTCTTTCTATGTGCTTTCTAAATAATGTGTTGTTACCCATCTGTTGTAATTTGATGGCAACAATAATTTAACTATAAGAAAATATGTCATGTATATGGTATATATATCTTCATCTACTAGCTGCCAAAAAAATAGTATTTCTGTAAATATTAGAAAGCCAATATTAAGCCAATATCCTTTGGTTGAATCAAAAGGATGTTGGAAAGGAAGGTTGTAAGGAACTGATGAGAAGCATATTTGCTCTTGACTGTGTATCACAGGATGCTGAAGTCACACCCTTTCAGTTTTCTCCAGATACCATAGAATCATAGAAACATGGAATGATTTGGGTTGGAAGGGACCTTCAGGATCATCCAGTTCCAACCTCCTGCATGGGCAGGGACACCTCCCACTAGACCAGGTTGCTCAAAGCCCCATCCGGCCTGGCCTTGAACCCCTCCAGGGATGGGGCAGCCACAACTTCCCTGGGCAACCTGTTCCAGTGTCTCACCGCCCTCACAGTAAAGAATTTCTTCCTAATATCTAATCTAAATCTCCCCTCTTTCTATCCTGTCTTACTCTAAGACTGAATGTCTGCTACATGTTCATAATTCTGGCATCTTACTGATATCTCCCTGCCTCAGAAATCGGGGGTATCCTGCTGATACCCCCTACCTTAACTGAAAGAGACCCAGCATGCTGAAGTGAAAGATCTAGTACTTCAGACGTGCTGTTTGTTACAGGGCAGATGAGAGCTGTGCTGGGTGGAAGGAAACCAAGAGATACAGCTGAGACGCATATTCTGATCTTGGCTTTATCTTAAATTTAGAGAACACTTCTAATGTTTTAAAGACTTCTGGATGCTGATATTTATGAACTGAAACATCATTGTTCATTAATTTCTCTTTTCACTTGCGATTCATCCCACTAACACTGGGGCTGCGTATCTTTCCATGATAAGGCCAAATCCTGCAATTAGTCATTACTACATGGAGTCTGGTTAAAGCTGATAGATTACTTGTAATAAAAGGAGTTGTAGCTTGTGATGTTTGAAAGCTTGAGCTCCAGTCCATGCAGTATGAATAAAGAGGTACAGCTTGTGAACCTGTGTATGCTGAAGTAGCTCTGACCCCTGATTCACAGCCAAGAATATGGCTGGTACAGTCACAGTTCAATAAAACGTTATGGTTAAATATGTTTTCATAAGATGTAAATGAAGCTAAAATAAATTATAGCACCACTTTATTTTTGTTGTGATAAGTAGTATACATAATAAATGAATATGATTTTTTTTGCCTTGCTTTGCATTCATGTGATGTAGACTATTTTAAACCCAGCTACATTTTTTTTCCCCTCTGGAGAAGATGACCATACCAATTGCCTCACTATCTGTTTACATTCTGGAAAGAGTCATTTGGGATTTTGTCTTTCTGAAATAAACATTTGCTTATGGATTTTTTTTATTGTCACAGCCATGGCATTTTTAAAGTAAATAGGAGTACAAGGTTTATATTATTTTAAATGTATATTGTATTTGTCTTCCCAACACTGTGGTTTTTAGTACTGTGAATAACGTAGTATGGAGCCAGCCTATTAAACAGCCTGTTTTTGTAAGGAAACTGTTAGTCCACCTACAATATTCTATTGCTTACTGTGTTCTTCCAATATGCTTAGCATTCCACAACCTAAATGATCATTTGTTGAACAAATTCATGCTTTTATTAGTCAAAATACAGAGAAAACAGAGCCCCCCTGTTTCAAGATATTTGCTAATGCACGGTTAATTATCACATATAGCTTACTATAATTCATTTTACAGGGAGACCTCCTGCAGGTAACATACTAGCAGTTTATGAAGCAAAATAACCTCACTATAGATTAGAACTGTTTCACTACTGGTCAGACAGTTGCTGCTTCTAGGCCTTCTCACTTCACATTGCTAATTTGAACAAGGCTTTATTTTTATATTTGTCAGCAGCAAGACTGTAGCATGGTTGTTAAACCTCTCCCAGGCCTAATTAGAGTAGCAATGCTAGCATTCATAATGAATCTCGTGTCCTGGGTTGGAGGAGGTAGCCGTGGTGCTACAGTAGCTTCCTGGCAGACAGTTGCTGGCAGGTTTAAGGTAGCTTGTGGCTTGCAATATTAAGTGACTGTTGAAATTCATTGACTCCACTGCGGCTTATGTGTCTAGATGACAACAAGTTTACACGGTTCTTTTATAGTTACAGCAAATGGGTCCATTTAAATATTTATTAGGTGATTATGGTGATGTGAAATGGAAAAAAATTGCAAAGTACAGTATTGCATGTATAACTGTTTTAACTGTTTGTACAAAATAGGCCTGTGGTATCATTTGAAATTACAGCATCTTTTTTTTTTCTCATAAATATTTATAGTGTATCAGTAGCTAGGAATGCTAATTTATTTGCATTTTGTTTCTTATTTAATTTGACAGCCATTTGGGTAGCCATTAAAGGCACTCACTCTGATTTGAATGGAGGATATTTCAATCAGTAGTTGAGTGGCATTTTGATTGGAGTGGGTGAAGTTCAATTTTAGGAGTTCTTTTTGCTTTTATGAGACACAGAAAGGAGTATTACCTCTGTGTGCTTGATGACGGGAGCACCCACAGAAAGCCTGCTTCTCTGAAACTTAGTTTTGAGGAATTTGTCATAATTATTGGATTAGATGTAGTCAACTTGCTTTATTTTGTTCTTCATTTGGCTTCATCAAAGTGAAAAGAACAGAAGAGCCAGGTATAAATTTCTGCCAAATTTAACCAAAAGCTGTAAAATATGAATTCAACTTGGATGATAGAACAGGATCTATAGATAAAAGGATTAAATGCATACAGGAGAAAAAGAAATCCAATTCATTGACAGCTCTGTAGCTACTGTTTACTTTTTCATAGCAACAGAAGAGATGGAAGTGAGTTAATCTCATTCAAGGGCATAAGAGAATGTAATAATGATATCTAGAGTTGTCGGAGCAAATATGTACATTGGAAATGCTCTCAGTGGTAGGGCAGAAAATAGGTATAGTGAAGAGAAATCAAGCATAGTACGCTAAATTTATTTTGAATATATGTGTATGTCTATATCTATATATAAACTTAAACATAGTATGAGATACTTGCTCTTTGTAAAGAGAATAATTAAATATGCTACAGCAGCTTCACTCATGATGCTGTCACTGAACTTTGCTGTTGCTTAGAAATTTAAATTTGCTGTGAGTGGCCTAACTTTCTAAATCTGTATTTTATAAAGAACAGAGATTAACAGCAGAGATAACAAATCTGAAGTCAGCTCTTGTCAGGAGAAGTGTAAGATGCATATAATTGCCAAGTAGAGGCAGCAAACACTAGCTGAAGTAATTTAACTGTGTTTTGAGATATTAACCAACATGTATCCACAGGTCTGATTTGTGCTTTGGTAATTCTGTGCAAATAGTTTCAATGATAGATTCCCCTCAATTTCAGCAGTCTTGGAATACATTCTATTTTCTTGTATTGAAAAATTAATTGGAAATTAATTTAATTTTATTGGTCCTGCCCTCTTTGGGTGTTCCACTTGTTTGCATTCCTTTGTTCTTCTTTAGTGCTTTTCCTTCTTCAGTTCTGCCACAGTGTCTCCTATGGCCACCCTTGCTCTTTAAAATATTGCAAACAGTTATTCTGTTTCTTTTGCAAGAGATTGACATGAATATTTTTGAGATTATAGCTGGAAGGAGCAGAATTAAGAATTTAGCATAGAAAACAATGAGAGTAATTGAGATTTAGAAGACTTCCATGATTAATATGAGTGCACTGAGATTTCTAGAGACCAGCAGTAGAGAAGGAAATATCTTCATTATTGGAACAAATTTTATCAGTTCTACTTGAAGAAAGTATTTGTACAGCCCAGAATTATTTACACCGGCTTGAAATGGAGAGGGAGAAATTTCATACTTGAAATTAGTTACTCTTCCAAGCAGGATAAGAAATTTCCAGGAAGTAAAATGGAGACGTGAAGCTGAATTACCTCTGCCTCACCAAGCTACTGGAACATCCACAGGCTTCCTTAAGACTTGCTGTAATATGTCGAGGGATGGGATTTAGTCTACTGTATAGTGCACAAGACTGGCTGATATTCTGTTACTCTATTTATACTTATTTCATTACTAGTAGCAAAAAGCAAGACAGTAATCCTATAGGGATGTGTTTAATGCTGTCTTTAGCTCAAATTTAGTGCCCTTGCTCAAAATTGATAGAGCTAGCAACTGAAGGATACCACTACAGTACAAATAGTAAGAATTACATATTAGGGCTCAGTTGAGAATGGGTTATTCAGTTTAGTTTCTGCTATGAGAACTTAAAAGCTTAGGTGATGAAATTACTGCATTAGTAAACTGTCTATATGATTATATAGATATTTACCCTCAGGCTTAAGAAATCTGTGGTTTATTTCTGCACTAGTTTTGAGTGAAGTCCTATTAATGCCCGAGATGATAGTAAGTTAAACTTGCAACTCAGAGTGACCATACATCAGCTTGAAGTCAGGACACTGAAAATGGCTGTGTTCTTGTGCATACACAACAACCCGTGGTCTTTAGG
This sequence comes from Larus michahellis, assembly GCF_964199755.1. Taxonomy (NCBI): domain Eukaryota; kingdom Metazoa; phylum Chordata; class Aves; order Charadriiformes; family Laridae; genus Larus; species Larus michahellis. The sequence continues at coordinate 9,572,356 of NC_133909.1, forward strand.
GTTGTCAATCTAATTTTTTTCACAAGCTCTAAATTCATTCAAAAGAAGACGAAGGGGGAAAAAAGAACATTCTTTAGCTTTTTGAGTCTGGAACTTCTGTCCTACTGTTTGCTCAGATTTTCCAGTGAGGTCACTTCCTGAATGTAGCATAATATGAATAAGTGTTCTGAGAGGCAGGTTCAAAACTAAGCATGCAGAAACTACCCAGTTTTGGTGGTGTCCAATCAGTAACAAAGCTGATTTTGATTCAAGTTTTCTAATAAGCTCTGAAATTTCACATGTGCAGCTTGAATAAGATGAGCGTTTATTGTATCTTAAGTGATAAATTTCATTAAATGTTAAATTCTAATAATACTATTTAGGTTTTAAAGCACCTTAATGTACATATCCGCCTTATGATTTCGGTAGAACCATTTCGTCTGAATAGAAAAATGTCGGAATTTCATTCTAAAAGTACCTGCCAATTTACATGGTATTACCTCCTTATAAAGTGCAAAGACAGATTGCAAAATATCTTAAGTTGTATGGTTATCGTCAGTTATTTTAATGGAAAATTTGTGTCCTAGTTAAAGACAGGATTAAAGGATTCTGTCCAAACAGAGTGCAAAAGATGTTAACTTCCCCCATAAACATTTCAATTCAAGCCTGCTTGGAAAAAAAAAGTAAGATAAAATATGAATTTACAGTCAACTGGTGGTTTATCCTGGGGTTCATATTGTTGGTTTTGCTTGTAGTAGTTCTTAAGAATGAACTAAGAGAGATTGGCTTTCTTACTTCCATCCATCACTTTTCGTGATTGGTTTCCTAAGGTAGATGCCCTTCTAACTTTTACTTCATTGAGTAACTAAAGCTGTTTATGCAGCATAGTAAAACTATCTTAAATACAGGTGGAGTGCAAACAGACATTTCCCAAATATAGTAGAAGGATAAAATTAGTTAAACAAAAGTTTATGAAGACCAACTATAAGAAGCAGAACAGAACAGTTCAAAGCAAGCTGCTGTTTTCTGCGTAGGCTGTTAGCTGGACTTCAGAGAAATATCCAGGAACATCCCTGGAATTTTGCTAGCTCCAGACATGTTTTTTTTTTCCTTATTATTAAGCAGTGGTAAACACTACATTAATTCTTGTTTTCACTAGTTAAAGTGCTATCCAGGTGTCGCTTCCGATTTCGGCGGTACCTGCACCACCCTGGACTCTCAAAGCTTCTTCAATAGAGCAGGCATTGCACCTCTTGTCTGGCCTTCCTTAGTTTTAAGAGCCCTTGTTCAACACATGACTGGGTTTTTTGAAGTGGTCTAATATATTTGTACTGATAAAGTACTCTTGTCTGCTGAATACAGTCTCAATTTTTGAAGTAGGATCAGTGAAATATTCACACATAAACATGGGATTGAACTGAAAAAAATCTGTGTGTGCCTGAAAGCAGAGCTGAGTGTTTTGGCTCAGTGAGGCAAGGTTACAGGCATGGGGTTTTTCTATTAATTCATGCACAGAGGCTTTCTCACGTTCAAGTTGCTACCTTGGAGAAATGGCAAAATAAACATACATTTGCAAAAAGGCCATGCTGGAATAATTGTTTCGTGTCCATGATTCATGGATATCTGAAGCAAGGTTTGTAAAGGTTTGTATCTTTAGTTAGCTGAAATTATATTTCAGATAAAGGGGGGGGCAAATGGGAGAAAACCTGCAGAAGACCATATGGACACACCAGACCCTTCAGCTCCTGATTTGGGGGAATAGTAAAGGGAAGAGGGAATCAGCAGATTTAATTAAGCAAATACAATAATTAAAAAGAGTGTTGGAACACATGGGCTAAATTAAATTTTTGTCTTAAAGAATCTGTGAAATCAAATATTTGACGTGTGTGTGTGGGTGTCATATGTGCATTAAATATATGGCTGATAGTTCATCCTGTGCTATAGCCTTCTCTGTCTCTGTTTTGTGTCACAACTTGGTGACATCTTTACTCAAGATAATGGTAAATACTTTATTTTCAAGAGATTTCTGCAGTTTTGTAGTTGAATTTAATGTATTTTGTACATTTGTCAGGACTGTTACAGGCCCATTATTATAATCCTTACGCATTGATTCTAATAACACTGCAAGATGGGGATGTACTGTTTTCCCTATTGAACCAGTACAGAAAATAAGACAGAGATCTTGTTCCAGAGATGGATGTTAAAATCTGTCTCTGAGTACAAACTAGTTCTCTCACCACTGAGTCCCTTTTCTGTTGACACTCCTTGTTGTGATCCATTGAGATAGAAGGCACCAAGGGGCACGGGGGCTGCAAAAAAGGATGCAGGCATGAGAGAATAGGACTAGCTGCAGTATGGCAAAATAAGGATTCTTTTTACAATATCAGGACAAATAATTTTAGGCAATCAGTAGAACAATAAACTACATTCTATCTCTGTGCATGACACTGGGAAATAGAAATCCATTTTTCAGTTGAATGAAAAATTGGAGGTCCAAGTGTCAAGATCTTAGCACTAGGACATGTTGGAAACTTTCCAGTGGAACATTTTTCTCTCAGCTAATGCTGGTTCACCAAAACCTAACACGTTGCATGAAAATGTCTATTCCAATGAAATTTTTGATGGAAATGTGCTTGGTTTCCTGCCAGCTCACCCGCTTTTCCCAGCTCTCAGCTCCCCGGCATCTCACGTGGAATGGTGCCAGAAAGTCAAGTTTCTTCACGTTCTTGGCCTGTTTGGCAGACTGCCACAAAGGATGGGAGTCTGGGCTCACAAAAGTGGACAAGAAACCTTATACATGCACATACAACCGTACACATACTCTCACAGGTCATTTAAATCCATGTCAGTTCATTCAAAGTAAAGGGTTTTTTACATAGAGGGTCTTTTAAATATGACCCTCCTATGGAAAATTTCTCATGTTGGCATTTTAATTCCAAGTTGCAACTGAAAAAAATATTGAGGAATATGAAAAATTTTCCTTATAAGGCAAATACTGGTTCCTGTGCAACTGCATGCTGCACTATTGTCATTGAGGCTATCAACAGCTCCATCTGCTGCTCTTTTTCATTGAATAACAAGATCTATATTCGTAACAGGTAAGGTGTTTACACACTTAACCTTAACAAAACAAGAATATATTTTTAGGGTTTTGTAAATATTTATTTTAAAAATTCCTCTTAAGCCACCTTAAATAAGGCAGGCAATCTTTTCTTGGTCACTAAGTTTTAGTCTGTGGACTGAGGGGATAGAGAGTTTCAATCTTTTGGGCTGAATAATAAACAGAAAATAGACATATGTACTGAAATTCTGACTGAGAGGTCCCTGAAGCAGGAGCACTGTAACGTACTTTTCCATAGCCTCACTTCATGCACTGCAAGCTGCTCAGTGCTTGTTATATGTAAGTAAATAAATAAACTTCAATCACACTGTTTGTTAGGTAATTTCTGACGGGGGGGGGGGGGGGGGGGGGGGGGATGTGTTCACATTTAAGACAAAAAGCAGTTGATTCAAGTCACCATTAATGAATTCCTTTTCTGATTAATCTTAATACCTTGGATTAGCATAACAAAGTCAGACTCTTCAGGAGATCAGTACTTGAAGCAGTTAATTTTTCAATTGAGCTTTTGAGGAGCTGGGATTTATAGTAATAGATAAAGTTCTTACTAGAAAGGTTCCTGAGAAGCATTCCACTGCTGTGTAAATTGGCACTGTGGTCATCAAGTCTGAGCCTCACTGCCAGTCTGCTAAAAAATGTTGCGTTTGTAATAACAGGAAAATGTTAAATGTCATGTATAAGATGCTAAAATTTCTATTAAACAGAAAAAATATCTTTCTTTGTTAAAATAAGGGGGAAAAAAATAACTTGTTCTTTTTGTGGGGGACATTGTATAGTAAAGCAGGAGGCTGCACTGATGCTGTCCCTGGCTCTATCATAAAATTGTAATGTGATCTGAAATTGCTCCCAATCTCTTTTTTTCTGAGTAAAATGGGAATGATCAGGAAAATACTCCTGTAATAATGACAAGATTATGTACACAAACATTTGTAAAAAGTTCAGACAAAATGCACTGTTAGACTCACTATTATGCTGGCATAATATTTATTGTGCTGGCAGTTAACTTTGAATATTCTAAATGTACATGTTTCTGCCCTTGTCATTGTAATAATGCTGAAGAAGGCTCCATGGTTTGCAAGCAGCAGAAGAAAGTGGGTAAAGAATTTATTGGCAGAAACTTTAGTTCAGTCCTAAAAGCTGTCGTCTCCCTCGCTGTGGCTGCACAGAATCCCAAGACCCTTTGCTTGCATTAACCTCACCATCAGTCTTTCCATGAGGAGGAGACAATGGGATGTGTGTTTGTGTATACACACACACATACACAGCAGGATTGAGTGATTCAAATTAATCCTCTAAAAGGAAATTTACAGATTAATAAAATCACAATCTTTTAAATTGGTTTCAAATTAATTGTTCCTTGCTAAAAATGATGCAACAGAAACCTGTATGTTAACGGTTGCTCTCTAATGTCCCTAAATTGAACTCTCAGTTGCCCTCTCTAATCTCCTAATCTTTTTGCAAAGGAGAGCAGAAGGGCCTCCCTACAAAGCAATCTTGACTGCTTTATTTGACTCATTGGGGTGAGAGGAAAAAGCCGGGGGGGGGTGTGCAACACATATCATGCTGCAAATACAATTCAACATGTGCAATGAAGTGACAGATGAATTCTTCATGCCTTTATGTCAAAGAATCAGTGCTGGACTGGGGTGTGTAAGCAAAGACATCTTGTACTGTTATCTGACTAGTGTTCTCTAAGAGCAACAGTCTGACTGAGGGGAAAAAAAATCAGCTCAACTCTCCAGAAAATAGAACACTGGCACTGACTTTCCTTAGGAACTGCCTTGCATAAAGTGAAGCTCAGCTCTTTACCGTAAGACTGAACTAGTTCTGACCTCTTTCCACTGTTGCAGGCACTCACAGCTTCCACTCTGGTGGAATGAAGAAAATCTGATTTCTATACAGAAGTGCATCATATAAGATTTTGAACTTTTGTCTATTCATCCAGAAATAATGTAACACATTTTTCTGATTGTCCTCTGGATGCGTTAAGGGGCTCAGATAAGTCTGTGCTTGAAAATTTGGATCTGGATACAAGTCTTCGACCATTTCTCCCCCATGATATGAAGGTATTGAAACAAGTAATTCCACAGAAAAAGATTACACTCACAGTATTCTGGGATGCTGGATTTGGTGTCACCTGAAAGAGAGAGCGAGATATGATAGTGTTGTGCAATGTATGTTGTGCTGTATGTTTTCATAAGGAAGCTGGTATTCTTAATGCAAACAAAAAGTTTGAGGTTAGACTCATGTTGTTTCTGTTCCCAATGTACTAACCTTCATGACAATTTCTGTTAGCTCTTGATGTTGGAGGACCTTAACTCACAGTGAAATTACCTTTATCCAGAAGTACACATCCTGGTATTTTCCTTAAAACCAGGGATGGGTAAAGATGAAGCAGAGATTCCTAACTCTATATGCTGAATGGACTGAAACCAATGGGCCTGTGTAGAATGTAGATTCTCGAATATTTGGGGGTTCAGAAACATGGCCAGTGCAGTGCTGGGCCTGAGGGACGAGAGGCAGCAGGGGAGAGCAGTCACAGAGAACAGAGCTAAGGATTCGGGCTTGGATTTTTATGGGATCCTATGGAAATAAAGGCACCTCTTTCCTATGGTCTGTCATGAGTACCTATTAAAAGCTTGTATTTCCTGCTATGGATCTCTCTCTGTTTGCTGTAGTAAACTGAATCTGATTTCTTGATCTATCTTTCTGTAATCAGCTACTTTGATCCCAAAAGCTGATTACAATAACTAAATTAGACTGTGTGCAGTGGTGTATCGTCCCATCAGATGGCACAGATGAGTTCTACAGTCTCTTTGCAGTCACCCAAATCAACTATTAATAGCTGGTTTTAATGTAAGAATTCCTAGGTGGTTCAGTTTTTCTTTGGTCATAAGATATTCTGTAGGTTTGGGATTTTTTTTCTTCCTGAAATTGTTGTGCTGTTTTCGGTACTTAAGAGACAGACTCCAAACGAAGCAGCCATTCCTAACCTATGCAGACAAAGGGAGTGGTTCCCTTAGCAACAGGAACCATGTGGAGGTTCTCAGAGAGCTCTCTTTTCCCCCTACTCGTGTTTTCTTTTAACTCAACATTTTGCACAGCATCTTGCATGGAGACTCCGACAGCTGGGCTGGAGGCAAACGGTTCTTCCGGCTCTAGCTAACCAGTGCTCGAAAGGCAATTGTTCTACGCTCATCAGACAGAAAAAATGATAATCATGGGTAAGTGAACTGGCACACAATCAGAGTTCACGCTGAGGAGGGGGAAAGTTTACTGGCTGGCAACCAGAAGTGTCCAGCACTTCCCACTAGGCATGTAGGTTTGAAACAGGGGTACTAATGTGATGCTTACCTTGTTTACTGGTAGGATTGTATGTCTGCATTTAGCATTTCAGGCTTTGGAAACATTAGCATAACTGGGTTCTAGTCTTCAGTATGCTACTGACTTCCCTTGTAGCCCTGAACATCTCACCTCACCTCTCTTTTCCTTCCCCATCCACTAAATGGAGATGATATGCCACGAGGATGTTGAAAGGACTGTAAAGTACTGTAGAAATATGCCATATTGCTTGTCAAGATTGTATTTGCTTTTGAAGTTAAAGTGTAGAATTTGAGATAAAGTATTGCTCTTTTGTTGAAGATTTAACTCAATTAACTTTCCTGTAGGTAGATGTAGTTGCTTTTCTTCACGGTAGAGAAGAGGAGATATGTGCGTGTAGTGTCTGTACATACATGTGCATGTGCATAAAAATTTGTGTATGCTGGTGTATAAATAACAGAAATAGAGCAGTTTGTTTCCCTCAAAATAGCTATTGCATTGGTAAAATAGTAGCTGTGTTTCAGTGAAATCCAGCACACTATAAAATAATGGAATTTAATCTTTGTATGTATTGAAATAAAGACTTGTTCTGCTGTCCCTAAAGTGTTATGTATTACCAGAGCTCTTGCCAGTCTCAGCTGAAAAAGCCTAATGCATAAACTCCGTAAGTTTATACTCATTTTACCTAAAAAGAGACATGGGAATTAATCCAATTTTAAGTCAGTTATTTTGTGGGGGACTTGCATAAGGGACAAATTTATATCTCAGTTCTTCCTAATTTAATGTACAAAGTTCCTCTGGTCACAATTTTTCATCACATTTGAATTAAAATTCAGGCATTTGAGTTCATATTTTGACAAATAGTGCTGCATACTGATCATTTGGATGCAGGCTTCCTTTTATTCCACACTTAGAGACGAGTCTCATAATGTCGCAGTGCATGCATTTACCACTACAGGCAACTTAGTTGCTCTTATTTCAAGTGTGATTACTGCAGGAAAAAACAGTCGTTGGTAACTACATGTGCAGAGCAACTGCAGAAGTATCATGTATCAGCTATCCACAGTCATGTCAATAATGTACTGTTATTACTCTTCCTATCGCTTGTGCAATGCTAACGTTCTACATAGCACCTGCTATGTGCTTGTACAGCACCCAGTACCACTGAGCTTTTCTGAGATAATCATAGGTCCAAACAGTCATAATACTCCCTTTTGCGTGGTAATTGACAATTTGTCTCCTAGCTCCAATTTAAATTAAGAAAAATTGCCATGTTTGCACTTCTATGAATAATGTTAGCTTTTGTGCCTGAATAAAGATGAAGGCGATAAAGTAATGTCATTGAAATTAATTGTTCCACTTTTCTCTTTGTGGTTTTATTTCCCTTCTTTTGTGCTCTACTTCAAATAATACTACTGCATGAGTCAGTGATACTAGCTAAGGTACAGGATTAAAATATTTTACATTTAGTAGGCAGTGTTTGAGTTCCAAATTAGAATTCAGTATGTATATTTTGTAATATGTGAAGAAAATTCTGCTTCTAGGGTTTGGGGTTTTTTAGCAAAAATTTAAAGTAATTGCAGATTGATCTTGAGTACTTTGCCCGTCCCCATTTGGTGTCTAGTTCTGTGGTTTTCTGTTGTTCGACATTTACACTATCTTTTTGGGTAGAGTTTATTCAGATGAACAAAAATGTCAGTCCTTTTGCCAGGCTTGCTGTTAGAGAGTTTGTATGAATAAGCCACTGAGAGCACTTTGAATTACTTCAGATTTAATAAGTTTGTGCTGTTATTAGCAGTAGTTATACCGTGCCTTTCATCCAAGCATTTGAAGTACACTGCAAATGTAAATGAAGCTTCCCCAGAAATCTGGAGGCAAGGAAGTAACACTAAGGGATCACTTCATCCAGAAACTAAGTAAATAACAAGAATTCTAACAACCTACAGAAGTGCTACATATCTTAGAACAGGAAGCAAAGATCTAATGTAGAAGAAGCCGATTAGATTGATACCAACACCTATTTCAATTTCTTGATGCTTTACATATAGGACACAAATATATAGACTAAGCTGAAACTGAAGAAAAAGTGGATGTTAGTCGTAAAGAAATTAATGATGATGGACCTATAGGAAGAGCTATGAGAAGCTTATTTATATGGCTGGCAGCCAAGAAGTTGGAGAAGTTTCATGCTCTTAGTAAGAAGGATAATCTCACATAGATCAAATTTCTGGATCTTACCATTTTTTGTATACTATGTGATTTTTCAACACCAAGTAAAAGGCAAGGCTTATATAGTAATTGTTTTTTCAGTTTGATTTATTAATTAAAATATCAACAGGTATAACTCCTCCAAGATAGCTCTGGCTAAAAAGCAAATCCTATATTAGCTTGTGCATGGATCACGGCTTTTTATATTGTAGCCCTGAAAAAAGGACTGGTGTCATTGTCTGGTGTGATACTACCCCTGCAACTTGTTATCACTCATCTGATCCATTGCTAAAAGACATTACTATTGCATGAAGGTAGGCAGTAGGCATCCTCTTCTGTAAAGACTTTTCAGGATCTTTCATGGGAAAAGCCAGAAAAGCTAGGAATTGTGAATGGCTCTTCCGCAGCTGTTCCCAATTCTGGAACTGATATGGCATTTTCAGAGAGACTTACAAGATTTAGGAAGGCAGGACTAGTGACTATATACAGTCTGTAGTTGTTATTCATTAAAGTAGCTAGAGTCTTTATCCTTGCGTCATTTAAGTCCTGACTCGGGGTGTGTCTACATGCCAAACTTTGTAACGTAGCTGAAGGGATGCACGTGGGTCAAATGCCAATTACTCCATGGGACTAATGGCCCAGCTACTTGCTTATATTGATGGAGGCCCGGAAAGTAGACAAAGTGCCCCAAATCTTTCATTGCCCCAGCATCCCACTTAGTCATGCCGTACCACTGAGACAAATGCAATTCTTACTGTAGCGTATGCTAGTGTGCTCCTACTGACATAGGTAACAGCAGCTGTAAAAACACTGCAGCAATGGGTTTAGCTTGTTCCAGGTTGATGAGGAGACAAACTCTTCAAGGACCCATGACAGCACTCTAGTTTCTAAGGTGTACTAAATCTAGTGCCTTCATGTCTTCATTGCTAGCGTCGTCCTTGCTAGCTCATTTATGACAAAATTTGCTATAACCACATTATGTTAGCTTGATGTGTAGGTGTACTTGATGTGGTATAAACTGTACCGAATAAACAACTGGAAAGTGTTGTAGCCCAAAGATTTATTTCACTGAAAAAACATATTTCCCAGCAGTTAAGATGTAAAAATAACAATGACGTGCTTAAAAGTTAATGGAAATGAGCAGCGCACATACCTCTTCTAAAGTGCAAAAGTAGGTGGGACATCTGAAAGAGTTCAGCAAGGAGTTTGGATAAACAAGCCTTGTCTCAAAGCCTTTTCAAATTCACAAATATCATACATATGAGACGACTTTTCTTCTCTCTACTTGAATATTATCAATAGAGTTTTAATGGACATCCCTATGGAGA